>NW_026712391.1:688516-1351046 GCF_030504385.1 Musca domestica | reverse complement strand
TGGATACAAAATGAGGTTCCTCGTTTCATTTCCAGCATACAATGACCACCAAAATCTCCGGATACCAATCCGTTGGACTATTGTGTTCGGAGTAGTTTAGAAAGCAAGTTTGGCACTAAAAAATACCAAAGTGTGGATCACCTTAAGCAAGCTCTTAGCCAGGTATGGGCCAAAATATCGCAGAGCAACATTCGGGCAGCGTGTGATGGTTCCATTGGCCGTTTGGAGGGCATAATTCGTGCCAAAGGTAACCAATTCGAACAAATCCAGACTTATTCTAAAATTTGTTGCTATTTCCGACATTTTTTGTTTTCATTCAATAAAATTTGAAAAATATTGTAAAAATTATGGCATTTGACTTTGTTGCAGTTTTTATTTTTCGGTTCGGGTAAAATGTGTCTGAACAAAATAGCGGTTTTAAATCCTTGGCCCCTTTGGACTAAATCCTTTTTAAGGCATTTGGCATCATACTTGGTACATCGTCATATTATTGTCAAGCTAAGATCGAGTTCGAAGATGGTCCTCTTTTTTTTGTACCTTGTACCTCGCCCCACAAAAGGTCAGCATTTCCAAAGAAAATAATTTACCTGTTGAGATGAGAAAGGTGCAAAATTTGCAAATCCCAATATTTTTGTCATTGCTACGTCAGGTGAAAACGGACTATATTACCCACTCCATCCAAAGGGTCAAAATTGGTAATAACTATAACTCTTCTAAATTTTGAAATAAGGGTCTGATTGTCTTCAAATTTCACACATTCCAATATTTTTATTAACACGAGCCTGATGTAAAGATGGCACACTATCTAGGGACTAGGGACTATACCAAAACTTGAACCCACATGGACAGTTCTATGCAAAGATGTTTCCTACAAGCTGGGAACACAAACTGCCAATTTACGACGTATTCGGGCTAAAACTGTGACGGAAAGAACTTAAATCAACAGCTACAGTTATGTCGGGACTCTACAAAAAAGTGGGCCATTTTCAGCACTAAAAATCCTGCAGACTTAAAATATATCTAAGTAAAACTTTATCAACCTACTTCATTTCATTCGGAAGTTCGAGTGATTTCGACGGAAGGAAGGATATAGCTTAACGACATAGAATTTTGTGCTGGTCTAAAATACATATTTCGAGGTGTTACAAACGGAATGTAATATTCGATATAGCCTCCATTCTCTGTATGAAAAACAAATGGTTAAATTTCTCGATTTTCCTATTTTCTTTCATACTAGACTTGTTTCATGTGTTCTGACTGGAATTAAGTTTATCATTTTCACTCGAAATTTGCCAAAACGCGTATTACTCTTCAATGATCTTCAAAGATGATTTAATAATCATTTTATGAATAACTTACGCAAATTCTGAATTGTGATAAAATTAATATCCTAAAACTATTTGTGTTCGAAAATTGCCTTCATTCCGTACAATTTCATGATGCCAAATGCTCCACAAGAATTTATATTTTATTTGGCATATTTCCGGTACTCAAGTATATTTTTTCTTTTCATTAAAGGCTTAAAAAATATTGCCTTGTATAAAAATTGATTCTAAGATTTTTCTGAGAAAAAATGAATGAAATAAGAATGGTTTTCTAATTCTTTATTTTCCGAATCATAGGCACAACATTTACAGTTTTAAATCTAGTTTTTTTTTCATCTCTCACTAAATCCGCAATTTCCGTCTTAGTTCATAAATCGCTATACCCTAATTACGCATGGCTCTGCAAAGCCCTAATAAAAACGAATAACTTATGACTGAAATATGCAAATCACCAATGCTGGGGATTACCGCAGAAAAATAATTACTAACCAACATACTAATTCTTCGGTTGTAGCAGTTATTGATAACAAATATACTATTTATTAAGGCTATTATTGGTAGTAGCTGCATAGAAGCGGATCTTTGTTGATCATATTTCAAAATGCAGAAACATATGTATATTTACATTTCAATTAAAAGGGGCAACGTAAGAGATGATTTCTTACGTTACCTTGTGAATGGGGAGAATACATTAGTAACTGGTATATGTTGATGTTGTCCGGTTAAATTCAGAGAAGGAAAATCGGAAATACTCGAAGCTAAACAAAATAAAATTTTTGAACAATGATAGTTATTTTAAATTGAAGAGAAAATTCAACAGAAAAAAATCTTGATGTATAAAAAGGCCTTGCTACCATTCTTGGGTGGCGCGTGCTGAGTACGATGGTGCTGAGTCCTGTTGGAATTACCAAGGCCAAAATGTTTGCGTGCCCAAGGCTTTAACACACCCTCCAGAATATTTTCGCGATAATAATCGCCATGTATTCTGATGCCACGGTCGATAAATACGAGCGGAGAGGGAACATCGTCTGTTATGGCGGCCCACCCAAGGTGCATATTTTTAGCTGACCTCTTTGGTTACATGCCAGTTTGGTTTCGATCATTTTGTTTGTTTACAAACTGCTGGACAACGAATGTTTTCTAGTCGGAGAAAACCAAATTCGGTGGTTCACCACTATCGGCCAAGCGAAGCAACTCTTTAGCTTTTCTCTCTGTTGCGGTGTACGTTTTTGCACTTTTTGGAATTTCAATGGCTTTACCCCGAGCTCATTTTTCAATATTTGCCGAATGGAATATTGCGATATGTTCAGCTCACGATCCATTTTTCGGCCACTGCGAAGTGGGTTTTTTATCACGTGGCTTCTTTATTTTCTGCTAATATTGCTGTTTTCTTCCGTCCACTTCCTTGATATCGGGCTACGCTACCAGTATCACGATAACGAGCGATGGTACAAGACACAAAAAATTTATTCACATTTAAATGCTGGAGTGCTCTAACGGTAGCCACTTGTGGTTTTCCAGCTAAATATAAAGAAATCACACTATGACGCTTGAATTTCATCACGAATAACTTTTTTTCTGGAAAATTCTTACCAAAATGCTTTTGTACGCTTTTAAACAACGCAAGGAGCTGTCACTGCAATAATTTTAACAGCTGTCGGACGAGTGGCTTGGAAATGACAGCAGTTTGAAGTTGATTGCAGTTTTTTCATCTCACCCTATATATGTGGGATATATATCCAAATTTGATCCAATCTCGATATAATTTGACTTAGGTATTTTTGAGCTTCATAAGTTTTCTTGTAGCAAATGTATTATGCATGTGAGGAATTTAAAATCCCAAATCGGATGAAACATATGTATGGGAACTATAGCTATATCTAAATCGATTTTCACCAAATTTGATGTACTGGCTTCTAGACTGAATTTGGTCGGGTGTACCAAAATTCAGGTGATTGGGGCTGATATTGGCCATTCGGTGCACAATTAACCCGAAGTCGGTTGAATATATAAATGAGAGTATTAGGCGGAACCTTTTCAAATATAAGACCTTCCTTTCTTCTAATAATAGATGGCCTAATAAGAGGTATTTTTAAAATAAAAGCTCCATTTATAGGCTTTATTAGCATTAATACGCTTAAGAAATCTACTTTAAATAGAAGGCCTCCTTAGAGAGGTTTTCTATAAATCGACGGTTGTCTAAGAAATCTCCAAGAAAAAAATCCATCTCAAGAGGTTTTCTTAAAACAGAAGGTTATTCAAGTGTTTTTTTTTAGGAATAGAGCATATTTGGCCTTTTGAATGGATCCATGAAAAGAATGGATCTCAAGAAATCAAATAGAAGACCTTTCACAAGAAGACTGCCTGAAATTATTACTTAAATTACACACTTTTTCGACAAGGTTCAAAAACATATATGCTTCCTCAAATCATAAGCTTTTTGTCAAAAGTCCTCTGAAGAGGTCTTGTAAAAAATATAACTTTTAGACTCTATAGAAATAATGCCTCTCAAGTGGCCTTTTATAGGAGGAGGAAAGCCATTCGGGCTATCAAAGGCCTCTAAAGAAATTTCTTTTTCGCTAAAATCAAGACATATAAAAAATCTTAATACCCAAGACGTCTTCTTAAAATAGAACGCTTTTCAAGATATTATAATAAACGAATGTGACGAAATTCAAAAGGGTTTGTCTTTGGGCCAAACCAAAAATTTTTTTGGAAAATTTCATCTTAATCGCATAATAAATGTGACCAGCATTTTGTTCACAAAAATACATGGACGGACGGACTGACATGCATAAATTGACTCAAAAAGTGATTCTATGAAAATCCTCCGAAGTAACTATGGGCCTAACTCGTTTCCTTTCCCATGTTACAAACAAATGCACAAATATATAATACCCTCACCATTATGTGGTGTGATATGGTACTAAATTTATATCACAGACAAAAAACCAGAGAACTGATGAGGATTGTCGGCTTTTTCCGAAACCTAGGCATTCCCTGCCTTACCTCCTGGTAAACATTACCATCGTTCTCCACTAATAAACAAACTTTGTTTTTATGAAAACAACAATAAAGGGATTAAGCCTGACTATTTTGCTACAACAAAATACTATGGTATCCCGAACAAACAAGCCAACACTGTTCTTGTACTAAATTAAATTTTAAGCATTTTCCATTATTACAAATACCAGGGTATTAAACTTTCCAACCCTGGATTATTTTTTGATATATTTTATTTATTCAATCTCAAAAATTAATCACTACAATATTTAAGTGTTTCCCTATATACACAGTGCTACTGTAATACATTTTCCATCTCTGGATTGATTTGAAAATATTTTGATTGGTTAAATCTCAAAAGAAGTTCGTTGCTTAAGTCTTTTGTTTTAAACGCATTTTAATGGTGGGCCTAAAAGTATGCTTCACATAATGCATGTTTGTGAACAGCTTAAGTCGGGTTTCAAATCATTGCTTAGTAACGAGCTTTAAGTTGTATTAGACTTTCACATAAAAATTGAGCTTAACAAAGCTTAAAGCTCATAAAAAGTTATTTAAACAAATGTTAAATGTTAACATGGCCAAATAAATGTTAACAAAAAAATGAAAAATCCATACAACTGTCTTTTTTGTTTTGCCACTTTTCTTTTCTCTTGATGGCAAAGAAAAAAGTTGCGTGAAGAAAAAAAAAGCGAGACCTCTTCGACAGCAGCAAACCATGAAAATGTTACAATGGAATAAATTTGCCACAACAATTAAGAGGAAGTTGAAAGTTTAGCAAAGGTTTTTTAAGGAAAAAGTCTTTTCTATGCAAATATCGTTTGACCAAACGCAATAAAAAATAAATAAAGCAAAACGTACACCTTCCGATGATATATTTTCATGTTTTATTAACTCTTCTACATCTCATTTAACTTTTCGAGCATTCCGAATTCTCTTAATAGAGAAATAACTTAAAAATGATGTGTTATTATGCAACCCACATTCGCAATGAAATAGAAATGTTATTAGCACATCCAACTGCCTGAGTACCTCATCTGAAGATAGCCATATGTTAATTTACCAGCAATGCCTACAGTGTGGTGCAATTTATGGAGCGTATTCATATTTGCATTGTTTTATAGATGCGTTGTAATTAGATTTTATTTTAATTTATTTTCAATATTGTAACAAATTTTATAGCTGGGTTGTAAACTATTTTTGCTTTGTTTCTAGAGACAACCTTGAAATAGAATTTGTTCAAAGTGATGGGTTGTTCAGTAGGTAATTTGTAGCATCGCGGAAAAAATTAAAATTAAATTTTTAAATAGACAGTCATTCTTTGTGAATGCTACGTTTTCTGCAGTTAGCCACAATGTAAAATTATTACGAACGATACAAATATTTGAACCAGACGTTTTGATACTATTTGCCGAGTGATTCCTATAGGCCGTCCGTTTGTCCGTGTTAATTTGTAATCACGCTGCAGGTCCCATTTATGGCCCGATCCTCACGAAATTTAGCATAAAGTAAGAGGCAGTCAATTATTTACGAAGATGATCGCAATATTGTTAGGGATTGAAATCCGCCAAAATTGCAGTTCTCTACAGACCACAATTTCATAGATATATCATCATCAAAAATTTTAGCCTTCTATCTCAATTCGTTCGAAAGATATGACCTTACCCATCTCCATGCTCCAACTTTGAAAATCCTATTATTTGCATAAATGCTAGGTCAGGTGAGAAAATAGCCAATATCGGTCCTCTTCATCAAGTACCTCCCCCACAAAGGGTCAACATTTTGAATAATTATATTTCTTATAAAATTTGATGTAAGAGTCTGTCTTCAAATTACACACATCACATGAATTTTATTAACCCTAGGTCTGTAGTCAAAATGGAATATATCGGTCTACTCCTTCTTGTACCTCCCCCACAAAGGGTCATTTTTATACCCACATATGATTCAAGATGTTTGTTTTTCAAACAAAACACTAAAAAAAAAGGTCAAAAAAGCATCCAATTCTCTTCAAATTATATCTGGTACCTCACGCTCATTTTAATATTTTCTAAAAATTATCTCAAATTTCATGAAAGTGAAGGAAGTACTAGATATAGTCCAAACCGAGCATGTGTTATAAATCTTGTGGTCTGTGTCGGCTGTCTCATGCATTACTTAAAAATCTTGAGTCTATAAACCGTAGGTCTTTTTGCGGCTCTGATTCGTTTCCTGTCAGTTCGTTGATTCTTCTATGTATAATTGTTACTTTACCTCTAAATAACGTAAAAGCCAGAAATATGGATTCATTATTTGTCATGGTAACTAAGCTCCAGCCCCAATTTTATAAGTCCGATTATCAAAAGTACGATTTTTAAATACTCATACTTATGGCTACGAATACATACAGGGTGAGATGAAAAAACTGCAACTAATTTCAGACTGCTGTCATTTCTAAGCCACCCGTCCGAAAGCTGTTAAAATTATTCCAGTGACAGCTCATTGTATTGTTAAAAGCGTGCAAAAGCATTTTGGTGAGCATTTTCCAGAAAAAAATATTCGTGATGGAATTCAAGCGTGATAGTGTGATTTCTTTATATTTGGCTGGAAAACCACAAGTGGCTATCGTTAGAGCACTCCAGCATTTAAATGTTAATGAATCTTTTTGTCTCGTACCATCGCTCGTTAGCGTGATACTGGTAGCGTAGCCCGACGTCAAGGAAGTGGGCGGAAGAAAACAGCAACATCAGCAGAAAATGTTCGAAAGGTAAAGTAGCGACTTGGTCGAAACCCGAGTCGCAGTGATCGAAAAATGGCTCGTGAGCTGAACATATCGCAATATTCCATTCGGAAAATATTGAAAAAAGAGCTGGGGGTAAAGCCATTGAAATTCCAAAAAGTGCAAGAACTTACACCGCAACAGGAAGAAAATAGACTCCAAAGAGCTAAAAAGGTGCTTCGATTGGCCGAAAGTGGTCAACTGTCGAATTTGGTTTTCTCCGATGAGAAAACATTCGTGGTCCAGTAGTTTGTAAACAAATCAAATGATGCCAAAGAGGTAAGCTGAAAATTTGCACCTTCGTTTGGCCACCAGAACTCAAGCGCCGGCCATGGTGATGGTGTGAGCCGCCATAACAGCCGATAGTCGCTCTCCGCTCATATTAATCGACCGTGGCATCAGAAAAAATGCCAAATACTATCGGAAAAATATTCTGGAGGATGTATTAAAGCCTTGGGCACGCAAACATTTTGGCCGCAGACCTCGGACATTCCAACAGGACTCAGCACTATCGCACTGGACACGCGCCTCCCAAGAATGGTTACAAAATGGGGTTCCTCACTTCTTTTCCAGCGCACAATGGCCATCAAAATTTCCAATCCGTTGGACTATTGTGTCTGGAGTATTGAAAAGAAAGTTTGGCACTAAAAAATACCAAATTGTCGATCACCTCAAGCTAGCGCTTCGCCAGGAATGGTCCAAAATACCGCAGAACAACATTTGGACAGCGTGTGATGATATCATTGGCCGTTTGAAGGCCATAATTCGTGCCAAAGGTGACCAATTCGAACAAATCTAAACTTGTTCTAAAATTTAATGCTTTTTCGGACATTATTTGCTTTCATTCAATAAATTTAAAAAAAATGTAAAAATTATGGCATTGGACTTTGTTGCAGTTTTTTTATCCCAGCCTTTAGTTTACACTTCCAAAACCACCTCTTCATCACAAATCTACCAAAAATCTGTTCAAACTAAACTAAACTGTTCCAGTTTATGTAGCACAGTTCATATACTCAATACACGTTTCCGAAAACATCCCTGAATCCCATACCAAGCTTTATCTGTTCAATAAACCTAAAGATACCATTTTAGAATTTTAGGACCATTTAGTACTTTTTGTAATCTTAAAGTTCGAATTTCCGAAACCCCTTTGGAATATCTGGTCCATACAATCTACTTACCCCTTATTTTTTTGAACGCATGTCGCTCGAAATATTTATTTTTCTTTTAGCCAGTAGATTTATGTTCCATTCTACCACAATCCTCTTATTTTACTTTGTTCGCTGCTGGTATTAAACTTCCAAGTTGGTATGGTTTGTATTTTAAAACACACTGGCCACATTTTAAAATATTCAGGGATGTTTCAAGTGTTGGATCTACATTAACAAGTCCTTGTATTTTGAACTCACAACCTTCTGTTTTGTACTCGGAAATAATGAGAAAAACAAAACACCTTTGTTTTGTAATTTTCACCCTACTGGTATTGTAGAGGGAAGTTTGTTTGCATAACCTTGTATTGGGTTATTCGGCTTGCACTGATATCATATTTTTGTGTCTGTTTGTCATGGCAAATAAACCTCTATGTCAAAATATTTTAGCATTGGTCCTCATCATCAACAAGTAATTTCTAATTTTGCCTGCCGGATTATCAGAAATATCCTCTTTATATCCTCAGGCTACGTAGGAAATATAACATTTGATGTGGCCAAAAGTTGCCAAATAGACCTCATATCGTCTTGGGCGAAATCAGTTTCACGATATTTTGAGTAGAGGCAGCGATACCCATCCGTCTGTTGCCAAATGGACCCCATATCGCCTTGGGTGAAATTAGTTTCAGGATATTTTGAGTCGAGGAAGCGATGCCTATCCGTCTGTCTGGCTAACTAGGATGCACAATAACTCTTGTATTTTCATCTCCTTCTCCTAAATCCTTTCAAAACTTGAAATTGAAGAAGGCCCTTTGTTTGATAGTGCATTGATCCATTCGCAGCGCAGTATTTTTTTAAATCCCAAAATATTGATTTGTTTTTCGATTTTTAAAAAAATAAAACACCCTTTTTATTCCAATACATTTAAATCGTATAAACAATTTCGTCTCTCTTTATTTTCAATTTGGTTTTCTTTGCAAAACTTAACAACTAAATTCGTTATAAAATAAAAAAATTAAGAAGATTACAATGCAACTTAAATATTAGTTCGGGAATTTTCAGGAAAAGAAAGAGGAAATTAGAATATGTATTTAAATTAAACAATTTCGAATAAATGTTTACAATCATATTAATATAAAAAAGAAGATGTGAATACGTAAAGATGAAAGAAGCACTTGTACTAGTCAGTGTTAAATTCCAGGTGGTGGATGGGTGGCTGGCGGACGGCTTAATAGTGGCCGGCATAATGTTGATGCTGATGGCCATAGGATCCATAGTGGGGAATATATTCGTACTGGCCATTGCTGTAGTAACCATCATCGTAGTCATAGTGGATGGGTGCGGGAGCGACATATGATTTATGAACTGGAAAGAGAAAAAGAAAAACAAAAACGAAACAAAAAAAGAGAGAGAGAAAAAGAGAATGGGTGGAATATTCAATTAGCCAAAGTTAACAACTAATAAAGTGGCATTACAAATGTTAAACAGGGGCTTTTTCGAAAAAAAACATGACATGGTGGGAATTTGACTTGCCGCACTCCCATGCCATGAAATCAGGCATGAAGAACTAGTGGCGGTAGCAGTATTTCATTGTTGGTGTTTTCTGCTACCCAATACCGAACTCTTTGCCATGACAAAATCTGTGTGTTACAGAAGTTGTGATTACCACCCATGTAAATCAGATGATAGACTGACTGAAACATATAATTAAGAAACATTGAAATATGAAGGAGTATTCAGACAGCAAATGAATATCTCAAAATTGTGATTTATAATTAAATTCAAAATGAAACGACAGACGGCACAAGTTTCCCGCCATAGCTTCTTGGCTTCTTGGTGAGGCAAAGCGTATTTGTCTTTTGATTGTATCTGACTATACATCGAATGCTAGCTGTGGCAGTCTGACTGACTGTTGCCGTTTTTGTGTTTGCCGACACTATGACTAATCATTAGCGCATAATGAACATTGCTCCAGATTTTCCGTTGCACAAATCTTTTGCAGAAATATCTCACATGGTAATTATGTCACAACGATGACTTGAAAACAAAAAGCGTATCGTCTTCAATTTTTTTTTTTTTTTTGAGAAACACCAATGTTGGATTTCGTCTTCTTCTTCCATTTAAGCTGTGACGTTCAGCGTTTTTTCTCTTGTTTCATTGATTTGCATAAAACCCAATAATTTCAAGTCTATCTTGGAACTAAGAAGTAGAAACAGCATCGGAATACGTAATACATGTTGCATGGGGCATGTCTGCGTTTGTTTTGTTTACTTTCAATTGAATCGTTGTTTTTTTGTTTCTTCTTTCTTCACAATGCAACAGTGGGAACTATTTTTTTCTATTATTTTAGAATTTAATTAACCCAGTTTTCAAATATGGGAAAAATATGTACAAAATTTCATTGTGCTCACATAAAAAATATATAATTAAAAAAACTATTTAATACCTGTTGCACAACCAAGCAAAATATTGATTATGTTTTAATAGCAATTTTATGGCTACCGAGATTGTGTGAACCAAAAGTATCTGCCCAAACTTATTAATTTATAAAAAATATAAAACTTCTAACTAAACACAAATATGATGTTTAAAAATTTTAATCAACAATTATTTACATCGTTAATTTCGTCCGAGTCCAAATTTTGATGTCCTCCACTATGGGTGAGCCTAAATTGTAGTTGACTTAAAAATACTTCAAAAATCTTTTGTCATAGAAGTTATTTTTAAAATAACTTCTGGGGAGAATATCCCATATAAAAAACAAGGGAACTGATGAGGATTGGTGGATCTTTCCGAAACCTAGGTATTCCCTGCCTTACCCCCTGGTAAACATTAGCATCGTTCTCCACTAATAAACAAACGTTGTTTTTATAAAAAACAACAATAAAGGGATAAAGCCTGACCATTTTGCAACAACAAAATACTACGGTATCCCGAACAAACAAGCCAACACTGTTCTATTAGGAATTTATATAAAACACGGAGACATCTGCTCGGACATATGAAAACGTGGGCGGAACTTTCGAAATTTTACACGAAAACCTTGGCCATCATTGAAGAATTTTGGCAAGAATATGTTCAACTTGGCAATAATTTAAATTTTCAAGTGAAATCACACCCCTCGAATAGAATAGATATATTGGACTCATATCAAAATGTGGACTAAGAATATCATTTTGTAGGTCTTATTCTCATGTACCGTCAACCCAAAATGCCAAATTGCGACTGAGATCTTTAAAGTATCGAAAATGAAGGTTATATTAAATAGTGGATCTACGATGTTGTGTTTCTGCAAGCTGTGTTTATATTTTTTGAAAGCTTGTTATTTGATGTCTTCAAATTTTTTTGAATTGGGAGGTATGCGATCTATTTCAAATAGATGACAAAAAGGTGATTTTTTAGCTCTCACTGCCTTCCACAGCTAATTCACTTTTAGTATTTTTTTTTCACTGTCAGACATCTTCAGATTGGTCTATGATTTAACCATGGAAACCAAACCGTTATTCCATTGGTTTGGTTGTAACGATCGAATGATCGGCCTGTAATTGATCGAATTTTATCGCACGCTTTTTTTGTCAGCGACAAAGGATGGGTACTCAATGTCGATTTTGCCAGCGATTTTGATCAGCCCAAAGCGAAGCAAAATCTACCAATGCTTCCAGGAAATGTCACATTATGGTGTGATTTATTGATTGATAACATCGTGGACCCTACTTTTTCAAAAATCGTAACGTAATTGTGAATGGTGAACGATATCGTGAAATAATATCCGAATCATTTTGGCCAAAAAGCAAGAGCTTTACTTGCATGATATGTGGTTTTAACGAGATGGTACCACATTCCTTTATACAATTTTTTGCAGGAGATGCGTAAAGCTCATATCTTTAATACTCTCGAAAATCTAAAAAAATCCGTGTTAAAATGTCGGTAAAATTATTAAAGCGCCGCATATCTTGTGGTACAATTATGTATAGCTAATTTTCTGTCGAAGAAGGTGGTGGCTATTGCGAAGTACAGGGTTGCCCATATTCGACGGACCTTTGGGCCCATTCCAATCGACGAGGCTTGTCCGCAGGCAACATTATTTGCGACAATTGACTTTTGTACGGGAACAAAGGCAAATCAATGCGAATAATCCGTTGTAAAGTAGACCGAGCCATGCCCAACTGCTGAGAACGGCGTTTTTGGGATGTATGTCATTAAGAAACGATGTGACATCTCTGTCAAAAGTTATGGCGTTGCCAGATGGGTCCGTCGAATATGGGCAACCCTGTACAAATACCAAATTCGAGATAATATTGTTGAAAAATGTAACTAAAAATGTGAACCTGTACAGGTCGTAGGAAGCGGGATATATTACGAACTCTAAATAGCAAATTTGGAACAATTTGGACACATCAAAATACAGAATATCGTTAGGTAATATACGGGGGTCATATGCAAATATTGACCTGTGTGGACCTGTGTAGATATTTTTCTTTCAGAGTAGAAGAAGGACCTATTGTGAACACTAATTACTAATTTTGAGACCATTCCAGACCAGACCTTAAATTATCAATTTTCAGTAAATTTGGTGTCAAATTGTGACTGACATACTCAAAACCCCTTATATATGTCGGTACAGGTATATGGGCTCTATATCAAAACGAGGTCCTATATGGCCCATTTTTAGAAAGAAGTATTCTACGGCCATCTGTGTGAAATTGTATTAACCAATTTTATTTTGTTTTGAAGCTAGAGTGATTTTCCAAGAGGGACAGACAGACGGACAGATAGGCAGACGGACATTGCTAAACCGACATGCTGATTAAAAATATTTTCATTTACTTTGTGGATAATGGATATTTTGAATGACAGAATGACATTCATTACGTAATATACTTTACGTACTATGTTTTAGCCTTTGGGGGATAGGTACCAGAAGGGATAATTTAGGTTTAATAGACAAAATTTAGATGTCCCAAATTTGGACGAAATCTGAAACTCTGTTCTAGGAAATCGCCAAATCGACTCCAAATCTTCTAAATCGGAATTCGTTGAAAGACGAACGTTGAGACACGTTTTGACCTATTCAATCATATATACCTCTCAGTGTAGGCATAAGGCATAGTCCACAGCCTTTGGCGTGCAAATAAAATTACACAGTAATAACTTGGAAGCAAATTCCCCATTATCAGTAGGTTGAAAATAATGGTTTATTCTTCACAAATTAACGAAGCAGAAAAATGTAGTTTCCTCATTACAATGTAATGAGTAACGTCGGCATATAGTGTTTGCGTCCGCCTACAAAACCGAAGGTTGGAGATCGAAGCTCGGTGTTGGTATTCGAAGAAAAAATATAACTATGGGTTTTTGATATAGTTATAAGACTTAAAACAACCCTCTATGTTCGCAACAGTGGTACAGTGTGAAGTGTGTTTAACTACAAATCCTAAAGTTGTGAATTCAATACCAGCATCAGACCAAACAGGGGAAATTAATTTAAAAAAAAAACACAAATACTGATTTATAATTATTTTTACTAGCCAGAAAATAACTATCCATTGCTGGTGAAATGTCCTTGTAAAAATAATGGGTTAGTAAGTTGATGTATAAGTAGGTGCGGCTGCCGCAAGTAGTTTTAAGTCCCATTATTGGATGATGGGAGTTTTTGCTAGGGAGTATGTGAATCTAGCAAAAAATCTCATTACCAAAAAAATAGGGGCCATTACGAACATTTTGCCTTATTTTAAAATTAATATGTAAAGGGAGGTAAAAATCAATACATAACTTTAAATCACATTACTTCAATTTTAGGGCACTTCATTTGAATTTAAGGTATTCCATCCAAACCTCAGTTTTTATATCCGTCGATGCACTCAGCCTCTGTTCCGAAAATAAATTGTGGTTTAACTCTTCCTATTTCTTATTTTGACCTTAGGTACGTAGTTGTGTCACCGTTACTCATTACATGTTAATATAAAAGTATTTATGTCCTCCTTGTAAACTTTATACGATTAAATCATTACTCTTTAGCTTACCGGTAATGCAACACTTGTAGTGCTGAGAGTGGTACATGTAGCTACCTAATTTTCGCTGGCCATGAAATAGAGGGTTCTAGCTATTAAACAACAGAAATCCTCATGTAGATGTCCTTTTTATACCCTCATTGTAGGGGACTATTATTGGAAGGCCTGTATAAGTTAATTTTATGTGTGTCCTACGGAAGGTCTTTTCTATCTATCCTCATATAAAAGTCCTCCAAAAAAAATTTTTAAAGATGAACTATTGAAAGACCATTAGACTAGGTGGTGAATGAGTTAGGATTTCTGTGGAGTTATGCCTGCTAAAATCCGCGCGGAGTGATTTTAACTTAAAGGCAATCTTTAAAAAGTGTTTAAAATGAAAAACATTTTATGATGCAAGGGTATAAACCTAGGGTATATATTCGCTTTATCCTTCAACATATTTGATCTCTCTAAACGGTGCGAATTAATTGTCCAGACCACAAATCTTGAAGTGAGTTGTGTATATACAGTAAAAACGAATTGCAATCTTAATTTAAGGAGAAGTTTTAAATATTCTATTAACCACATGTAAATTAATAAACTGAGTTAATTTTTAATTCTTGATATTACTATTCCGATATCAAGAATTTATGATTGTGACCCAATCTGCAAGGAAAAATTAAACCAGCACTGCTAAAAACCGTGTGTTAGCACATGACTCCAAAAAAGATATTATTTAAGAGAAAACAAAATTTATTTTTTTCTTTTTTTACTTATCCATTAATTTCAATTGTTTTTAAACATGGAAGTTGTCCAAAATTGTTAATAAAGCGAACTTTTATAAAAAAATGTTTTAATTATATTTTAGTACTGTTTTTTTTTTAATATTACAAAAAAAAAAAAAAAAAAAAAATAGAGAAATTCGACTGGTGAGCGAGGTCTTGTTTTTGAGCAGCGCTGATTAAACCAATATATCCCATTGTGTAAAAAGTGGAGGACTAGGTCCTACTTCAAGTGAATGTTCTTAATTTATTGACTATTTTATATTAACCTCGCAACAAGTAAATTCCTATTACTGTGAAACAGAAAACAAATTTGAGTGCAAAAACATCTCACTTCCTGTGTGTCTATATTGCAAATGTGCCAACAACTTCCCATTTTCTCATCAAACAATAAATTTCTGTGTTTATTCAACTTAAAACTTTAACAACTACAACAACAACACCATTACAAAAGCACTCTCGTTTTTTTTTTTCAAATCGTTTTGAAAAATTCCAATAATCGACATTGGATTTTCAATAATCCCGATAATCTTCCGAATAATCATCGTATTCTTCGTGGCGATCTTCCTCGGGTCGTAATTTCAGACTCTGGCCATTGAAATAGTTGGCATGGCGACGGAAAAGCTTCAACATTCGATATGTGTCAATGCCTGCATCTGAGATTTTTGGTTGAGGCGAAAATGTGGTGTGTCAATGTTTGTTTGGGTTGTGTGGGAAAATTGCAGTATGTTTTTGTTGGATATGGAAAAAAAGAGAGAGAAGAGAACAATACAAAACAATTATTTAATTGTTTGCTTGTTATTAGCAATATTTAACACACAATTTATTTGTGTGTACGTTTTTTTTTTTTGCAAAAACAACAAAAGAAAAGCGACTAAGGTGGTGATCTATGAGTATTCGTTCAGAGGTGGTAATCTTGGTTGTTGTTGTGGTGGTGGTGGTTGGTGGGGAAAGGGGAACCTAATTCATTGCAGTTCAATTGTGTGTTGGGGGCAAAAAGGCAAAGTGACACTGTTGCTTTTGTTGTTGATTTTAAAAGCCAACTACTGTTGTTGCAGTAACACACTACAACCATTGATTTATTTTTATAGGTTATATTCCCCCCATGAAGTGCTTAAGGGTGCAGGCGGGAAAACATTTTTCCTGTTACCTCACAAGGGACGATTCTACCTTTATTTATAATTATTATTATTTTTTTTAATAAAACTTACCATATGGAGCAGGTGCAGGTGCCACATACACGGGCGCTTGGGCCACATGTTTGTAGGCTGGTTGATAGGCCACCACAGGCTTGGCAGCAACCGCAACTGGGGCCACATGGGCCACTGGAGCTACCGCAGCCACTGGCTTGGCCACAACAGCCTGGGCATGAACGGTGGGTCCTGATTTGGTTACAACAGCATTGAAACCATTTATCGAATCGGCAGTGTAGTCGACGGTACGTATGGAACCATCGGGCTCTACCAGAGAATATTGACCTGCAAAATAGAGAAGTTGATTAGGAAATATTATTTTGAGATATAAGGAGAGGAGAGGAGGGGTAAGGTATTATACCTTTAACTACATCACCGTCACGCGTTTCATGCTGCGATTTGACATCACCAGTTGTGTGATCAGCAACACCATAATTGAAGGCATATTTGGGATGATCCTGGAAACAAAAATGAAATGTTTTAGTTATTTTGAATAAATAGTTTGTTTTAACAAAATAAGATAAAAGTGCGTAATTTTAATTAACATTTTTTATAAAAGGTTTAAGAGGGAGTTTTTTGTGTGAAAATATGAAATTAATTTTTCACTTTCCATTTTCCGATTATTTCTGTTTTTGTTGTATTAAATATCCTAATTTAAACGAAAAGGGTCAGGTTTTAATTTGGCTTATGCATGGCAACTCTTAACTTAAAAGTAGGCTACAAGTCCGGGAACAGCACATAGAAAATGAAGGACTTGGCTGGGTCCAACAATTGATCAGCTTTAAAATGGTGCTGAATATTCAATCCAGCGGAACCAGGCCATAATATTTGGTCCATCAAACATTTATTTCGAGATGGTTTTATGTGGACTAGGGTATGTATACATAAAAGAATTGTCTAAGGATGAAATCAGCTAGTTTTTTTCATTGGTACCAGGACCTTAATTTATATTCTATGAAACTGTGAATTCAATACTTTCTTTAAAGGAAAATTATGTTAAAATTTATAAAGAAAATAATTTTCAATTCTAATTTTCACAGAACAAGAATCCAAGCCAAAGAGTATCAAACATGTATCGAAATGAAGCTTACGTCAAGAATAGTCCAAAAGAATTGAAAGGAAGACCTCAGGAATTTTTTTATATAGAAGCTAAAAAATATAATTGGGATGGAGTAAGCCTAGCGATTTTGATACGTTACCAAAACAAGGATAGATCTAACAGTTGTGGAGTGAAAAAAAAAAATGAAATTTTCTTGACAAGATGTTAGCAAAGAGAAAGCAAAGCCAATATAAAGAAGTATGCCTCTAAAAAAACGACCCAGAATTACCAGAAATTCGCAAGAAGATCAATGAGAAAAATATTAAAAATATTGGAGGAGGATAGACGAGAGGCACCGAATCTCATAAAATAATTAATACAATTCAAGAACGTTGAAACTGAGTGTCGAACAGGAAGTTTGTGATGATTCGTATTCAGCCAAATTGAATATTTAGCCAGTAATTAAAACTGGAGGATTTTTATACCCCTGAACATGAGAAATATTTTTTTTTGTGGCAAAATTCACCGATTTAGCGAGAAGGGCGGGGCGGAGGTCCCGTCCTCTAAAATAACATTTTTTTCTAAAATGATTTTTTTAATAATTTTTTTTATCAATCTATAAAATTAAGAATTCGCTAGATTCCAATTTACAATGACTCAAATTATAAATTGTTTATAGGTCTCTTTTGAAATAGTTTTGAAGGGCATTTCTGGCTACGTCGATGGCCAAATCGGTTGTCCTCAAAATCCTTAAATCTTTGGAGATAGCGTTACTTGGTCGATGTTAATACTGAGTATTTTAAAAATTAGGGTTCCAATATCTCAAATTGTAGCCACTTCGGTTATTGGAGCAAAATGTGACATGATTATGAAGTGATATTGGAATTTTTTCGTAGCTCGAATTCTCAATCTTTCATATTTATGTCTAATTTTGCTAAAAATTTAAACTGAAACCTTCGAAATGCCGAATTACAGGGGGTTTGGTTCTATGAACGGCTACACCAAACAATGGCCTTACAGTGAAATTTCCTTTAAGGTTTTTTAAATGCGAAATTACAAGATTTTTTTTTTTTTGTTTGGAAAAAACTTTAATATACTCCAAATGCAAAAATATCGTAATTAAGTGAACATTCCAGGACTGTCCATTTTCACAGATCATTATGTTGGTATTTGTGGCTTAAATATTCGAAATACTGAAAATCGAGGTTTTTCATTATTTTCAATTTTAGAAGGTTGATATAATCCATTTTCAGTACCAATCATCCTAGACTTAATACACAAGAATTAGTGAATCGATGTTGTGCACCTATGAAACAGTGGTAAATTCCCTATTTCCTGTGCTGTATACGGCAAGCTCCTTTCTTGAACCAAAATTTGATTAATAATTGTTCAAAATTAAAAAAAAAAAAAAAACAATTTAAAAATGTATAAGTCGGTTTTGCCGACAAATGCATACATAATAGGAGTGGAGAGGTACCAGAAGGAGTGGGTCGTTAAATTTCACATTCACATCAGATCTCTGGTTGAGGTTAATATTTCGATACACAAAGTTTGGAAAGAATCGCTGATTTTTAGAGAATCGTATGCTTTTTTTGTGAGCGTCTTGTGTATTCACAATATTGCCCCCTTGTGGGGGCGTTACAAGAAGAGAAGGACGATATATACCAGCTTCACACCAGATCTTGTATTAATAAATGTATTAGGATGTGTGAAATTTGAAGAGAATCGGATGCTTACTTCGCATTTTCGTATTATAAATATTCAAAATTATAAC
Source organism: Musca domestica (assembly GCF_030504385.1). Lineage (NCBI taxonomy): Eukaryota > Metazoa > Arthropoda > Insecta > Diptera > Muscidae > Musca > Musca domestica. The sequence goes on along the minus strand of NW_026712391.1, from coordinate 1,332,040 downwards.
CCGTTGTGGGGGAGTTACTAGAAGGAATCGGATACCGGATCTTTTGTTGGTACAAATTTTAGGATGTATCAAATTAGAAGATACATATTTCATGAGATATATAATTCTTCAAGATTGTTAATCTTTTTTGGGAGAGGTACTTGATGGAGTGGACCGATAGTACCCATTTTCGCACCTGATATAGCAGTGATACAAATATTGGGATTTACAAGGTTTGCACAAAATTAGATGATCCTTTCTTACTCTATGAGGTAAATTATTTTCTGTAAAAATTTTTAACTTTTGTGGGGCAGGTACCAGAAGGAGTGGACCGATATTGCCCTTATCCGAACTCGATATAACTTTGATGATGATATTATGTTGTACCAAGCTTCGACCGTGTCGGATACTTCCTTCGAGAGTTATTTTGCGCCCCAATCAGCCAGCAGTCCAGACGAACGGACACACCTAGATCGCCTCTAAATGTCCTGAAACGGATTTGGTCCAAAGACACCCAGGGTGTAAAAAAGTTATAAGGCACGTTTTTTGAGTATCAAATAATATATGCCCTCTGTAACCATGTTGCTAAAGATAAAAAAACTGAAGTGGGGCGTCAGAAAGATTTGGTAAATCTAGTTCATCTTCATGATTTTTTGAGAAACTGATTTGACAGAAAATCAGGGTGATACCATGGCTGACTGACTGATATCAATATATCTGCTCCAAATAATACTCTGAAACAGATTCTATCAAACACGTATTTCAGATGCATATAAATTCTCTGGAAAATAAGGGTATAAAAAGATTTACTTCTGAAGTTCCAGGGACTGAATCATATCCTATGGGACGTAAGCATTTTTTGTATACTATGCAAGGAAAAGTAATTTTTTGTTGCTATTCTAAAATATATTTTTATATTTTTAATAAAACAAGTATTGTTCGAGCTTAAGGTCTTTGTTGTTACATATTTTTATTTCATCGAGATTCATCGAATTTCGAAATATTGGAAAATAAAATAACTACAACAATAAGGACCCCAAGCTCGAACAACACTTATTTTATTAAAATATAAAAAACTTGAAAAAAAAAAAAACGAAAAACATTAATTTTTATATTTCACAACCTTCAGTTCACAACCCTAGAATAAAAATGTCTAAAAAACTATGATTATCACTGGTTCTGGAATCATAACTAAAGGGTTTTTTACTAGGCCAAATCATTAGTCGAAAATGTTGATAGAATTTATTAAAAAAGTGTCCTTGGCTGTGCAGTGTGGGGCCGATTGTCTAATTGTATTTTTTTTTTCACACATATCTTCCACCTCTTATATAAAGAGGTAAGCGCCTGTCCATTGAATTTGCTATGAGACTATAGTGGCTTCAAAAGCATGTAAGGATCAGGCATTTCTTTCATTAAAAAAAAAATAAATAAATAATGACGATAACCAATCAAATTTTGAGATATCCGCGATTTTTTCATATGACAAGATATTCTCAATCTAAACAAGTTAGGATTTGCATCCGAAACGGCCAATTGATTTTATAACATTTGACATGTTTCTTAATAGGAACAAGTATGTAAATGATTATTTTTTAAGGACGAGATGCGTGCCATTTTGCCTACTAGTTTCAATTAGATCAATTATGGTATATTTTGTTGTCAAAGTGAGCTATTTATAATATTTTATTTTTTTTTTAAGTTTCCACAATTTTTGTATGTTGTGTTTATAGTTATATAATCTCTTTTTTCGAGGACATCCTCTTGAACGTTGTCACCAAGTTCAATTTTCATTTTTTCACATTTATCATAATGTACACATTTTTAGTCCTGTTTGTTTTCATATTGTTATTTGGAAATACAAAATTTTACACTCACATAATAATCAACCGCATAACCTGGTCGTGCATTAACCATGGAAGCACTTAGCACCATAGAAAGGATAACGATTTTGCTGATGGGGGACATTTTTTGTTGTGATTTATTTTTTAGTCGTTGAACTCTTTTACAAAATATGTAATCGTTTTCTGAAACACAAACACAAATATTATATTTTTTTATTAATTTTACATTATCACTATTTTATTAAAAAGAAACTTGTAATAAAGTGTAAAAATATTACTTCAAGTATTTCGTTGGCACCGTTTTGAACACTTTGAATTTGCCCGGAATACTGTAACAATTCTAAGATCAAGTTTGCATTTTATACCCCCAAAGAAAACCCCAAGCAGCATAAAACCTCATCATATCCCACGCACACAAACGAACAAAATGTAGCTCTTGCTTTCCAACACACATGACACACGAGTATGTATGTATGTGTGTGTGTCTTTTTGCATTGAATGAGTAAAAATGCCAGAAGCTAACTGCCGGCTTCTATTGCTGCCACTGGCAAAAATTCAGAGAACCGTGACGCACGTAGCTCTGTGTAAAAGTCAACAATGGAGGGCTGAATGAAGAAAAGAAAAAAAAAAACAAGCAAATGAGTAAGTGAGGTGTAACAGACAAAAAAGAGTGGAGATCCATTGGTTCTCTTATGATTCACATTGTTGTCGTATGAATTCAGCAGTTGTCAGTAAGAGATTGTTCCAGTTTCGCATTAGGCGGCAAAGAGTCTGGTAGTTTGGTATATATATTTTTTTAAAGAAGTATTGACAAAAATTGGAATTTTCTAAATAAGAAGTTTATTTTTTATAAAATCCAAAAATATCGTTGTTCTCATAGTTTCTCTGGAATACCACCAGGATGTTTGTGTCTTAAGTCTTTTGTTTTTAATAGGAAAATTATCTATTGATTTAACACAGTTTATCTAAAGGTTAAAGTTTAATGTAAATGGAGCTTTTTATGAGACTAGTGACAATACTCGCTTTGTTTTGAATTTCTTTCAAATACTTTTACTTTTTTCAGATTGAGTCGAGTGGAATGTAACGAAAGTGCTGGCCCACGACAAATAGTAACAAGTTCAGGGTGTTATACTTTTAATTGTACATTAACAAACTTGCATTCCATCATTATTACTCATTCTATTGACAGTAATGTATTTTCTGAATGACCAATTGTGCGATGTAATAGGCAATAAACATATAAGTAAAAAATAATAAAATAATATAACAATTAATTGGTTACGGGTATAAATCGTATTAATAGTTCTTAGCGAAACATAATATCTTGTTGTTGCAAAATGGTCAGACTTTATCCCTTTATTGTTGTTTTTATAAAAACAACGTTTGTTTATTAGTGGAGAACGATGGTAATGTTTACCAGGGGGTAAGGCAGGGAATACCTAGGTTTCGGAAAGAACCACCAATCCTCATCAGTTCCCTTGTTTTTTGTCTGGGATATTCTTTGTAAGATTTAGAAGACTTTCCAAAAGAATTTTAGTTTTATTTAATTCTTTGATTCCTCTTCTATTGAGCTTACGATCTCGTCACTTGGGTAAAAAATGTTTTTGTCCCATACAAAAAACAAGGGAACTGAATAAAGGGATAAAGCCTGACCATTTTGCAACAACAAAATACTACGGTATCCCGAACAAACAAGCCAACACTGTTCGAAACATAATATCAATATTTCAGAATTTGAGAAAACTTTAATTTGATTTGATCTCAATCATACTTTTAGAACCTTTCTTTCACAAGTTAAAATATTTAATATTTGGCTCTTTCTCACTATTGAAACCCGGTGGTATCTGTTATTTTTTCATAATTGCATAGAAATTGTGATATTTATGTGCAAGGTTTCCCAAAGGGTGGGAAATAATTCAAGACTCTCTAAATAAATATTAATTTTGAGTGGGTGCAAAAATCTCAAATAAATCATCATTTTAGATGGATGACGTCAAAGACAAAAATAATATTTATCAAGTTTTACTATAAGCCTCCGGACTTTTTTCGATTTGACGCCTGAAAGTTTCATCAAATTTCGTTTCAGGTGAAAGGTGTCCAAAGGACAAATATTCTATACAAATCTCTAAATCTCAGAATAAAATGTTCAAAATGTAAGTACTAAAAATGAAAATTATGTTATAGCTTTTGGTGCTCTTGATTTGACACGTATCTAATACGAGTCAAAGTCTTCCAAAAGTAGAAATTATTCTAGGTGAAGTTTCATTGTGAGTCTCTGAACAAAAGACATTTGTATAACTGATATGTACCATGACAAAATGCCATCAATTTTTGTTAATAAAAAACATAGTTAATTTCTGAAAAATAAGGGGATGTCTTTTATTTAGGGTTGTGCCATGAGCTGGAGCTATATTGATATTTTTTGTGAATAGCGTTTCTACATAATAAGAACTTTCAACCATTTGCGAAATTAAATGGAAAACATAGCCACAATTTTAAAAATGCGAAAAAGGCGACTATTCTATTTCTTCTAAAATTATGCTTTGTTGGAAATTTTTGTACAAACCCACACAATGTGTTTTTATACCCTACACCACCTAGTGGTAAGGGCATTATGTCTTTGTTTACGAGGTGAAGACTTCCTTTTGATGATGATCTGCATAGATTGACTTGACGATTTATGCATGTCAGTCCGTTTATCCGTCTGACTGTCCGTCCGTCTGTTCATGCATTTTTGTGAACAAAATGCAGGTCACGTTTATTATCTGATTGTAATGAAATTTTCCAAACAATATTTATTTGGCCCTAGGACGATCCCTATTGAAACTGGTGAGAATCGGTTCAAATTTAGATATAGCTCCCATATATATATATATATATATCTTCAATTGATTTTGGGTTAGTTGTGCACCAAATGACCAATATAAGCTCAAATGGCCTGAATTTTGGCGGCACATCCATCCGAATTCAGTCTAAAAGCAAGTACATCAAATTTTGTGAACATCGCTTCAGATATAGCCATAGCTCCCATATATATGTTTTATCCAATTTGGTATTACATTCACTCCCGTTCGTAATATGCATTCTACAACAATGATATTTGGTACCGGGCATCAGATACTGCTTGAAAATACATCAGCCAAATTTTATCGAGATTTAGAAATTGAATGAGCGTGTAGTTTTTCAAAATCTGGAACACTATGTGGGGGTCGTACCAGAAGAAATGGTTCGATCTCTACCACCTTTATACCAGAGCTTGTGTTGATGGAAATATTGAGATGTACCAAGTGTGAATGGAATCGGATGTTAATTTCGTGTTTTATGAGCTACATGTATATTGAAAATATTGACCGGTTTGTAGTTGAGGTAGCAGAAGGACTGGACCGATATGTTCAATCTTCACACCAGACCCTAGCCTTAAAAATATTGTAATGTGTGCAATATAATTATTTAAAATTTGAATTGAACCTTTGAGGGAGGTACTTAATGGAGTAGACCGATATTGTCCAATTTCGCTCCTGATGTAGCATTGATGAAAATATGAGGATTTGCAAAATTGGACAATCCAATTTTCATTCTCTGTGCAGTAAAATATTTTCATTGAAATTGTCGATTTTTTGTGGGGGAGTGGACAGATATTGCCCATCTCCGAACTCGATCTAAGTTTGACAATAATATTGCGATGTACCAAGTTTGGAACAAATCGGTTACTCCCTTCCAGAGTTATCGTGCGCACCAGCCAGCTTTATGGACGGACGGATATTGCTAGATCGACTCCAAATATCCTGAAACGGATTTGGTCTAAAGAGACCTAGGGTCTAAAATCGTTATTTCGATGAGGTATGTTTTGGCATATCAAATGATATATAACCTCTCTAGCCATATGGCAGAGGGTGGAAAAAATGTTCAAATAGGTTGTACTTTATCCCTCTATTAAGGTTACTTTTCGAGGTTACCTTTCAAAACGTCGATACACATGTCTTATGTCACTATACTTTTATAATTTGCTGAGTTTTTTCTGTAATTATTATTTTAAATTTTTATTTTTTTTTTTGTATTGTACAGTGTAATCCACATAATGTGTCTTATTTAATTTATTACTAATAAATACGCTTCTTTCTGAGATTGCCTTATTATCGGTAAAATGATATTGCATAATAAAAAAAAAAATACTGGCTTCAACTTATTTTCCATTAACACCTAATGCCCCATAATAATTTCGATCATCATTATTATAATATTTCTTATATTTTGTTTTAATCATGTCTTTGGTCCGCCAAACAAAATATTCTGCCTCATCAACAAATAAATGATATCGATTGCATTCAAATACATTTCATTGCCTCCACAATACCCTTCAATGACGATCAACCATTTTGCACAAAGCCTACAACCGAAATACATTTGTCAATGAAACCCTATAATGGATCCGATTCACAAACATTTGGTGTGACTTTGAATTATGGTAAGAACATTTGTTGTTGTTGCTGCTGGCAAACATCAGTTGGCTTGGTTATCAAATGGCTGAGAATAATCTTAGAATTCTGACGCAGATTCCATCTCTCATCAATTTCAATGATTTCGAACATAAACTGCAATGAACTGAGCCGCAAACGAGTTCAATTAAATGATAGAACAAATCGTGTGAATTTTCTGAAAAATGGAAAATAAAAGAAAAGAAAATCCAAATAATTATTCTAAGAAGGCAATAAAAAAACATGGCACAATATTAAATGGAATAACACAAATTGTTGTTGTGGTGGTGGTGGTGGCATGAAAATCAGTTAGCTTTGCAATTTGTTAGCAGCCATTATGCGTTTGAGTGCGACCGAGTTTCTTCCCTTGCAAAGAGACGAGACTATGAAACGATATTCAAATACTCTGCAAGGTTGCACGTAATTCAAAGGCAACAACAAAGCCATTAATTAGCGTCCATAACAGCGACAAAAATGAGTAGAGACAACTAAAATCAGATCAAAACCTCTTCAACGCTTAGCTAACCGGTGAGAACTTTTTTTCAGAGTATACACATAATGTTGGGTTTCTTCTCACTTGTTTATGGCTCCAATAGACCTGTGTGTTTTTATTGCAATAATCAGTCGATTTTAAATGTCATAAATATCTGTGATTACCATTGATTATAAACAATTAAATCACTTAAATTGTCATATGCTCAGTGGGGCACTACAAAGGTGATAGTGTTAGTGTATGTACATATATACACAAACAAAAGACTTAAGCAACAAACTTGACAACGTTAAACTTTTTTTCCAAAAGAATACCGGGTGAGATGAAAAAACTGCAACCAAATTCAGACTGCTGTCATTTCTAAGCCACTCGTCCGATAGCTGTTAAAATTTTTCCAGTGACAGCCCATTATATTGTTTACATGCGTCCAAAAGCATTTTGGTGAGAATTTTCCAGAACAAAAGTTATTCGTGATGGAATTCAAGCGTGATGGTGTAATTTCTTTATATTCGGCTGGAAAACCACAAGTGGCTATCGGTAGAGGACTCCAGCATTTAAATGTGAATAAATCTTTTACGTCTCGTATCATCGCTCGTTACCGTGATACTGGTAGCGTAGCCCGACGTCAAGGAAGCGGACGGAAGAAAACAGAAACATCAGCAGAAATGGTTCGAAAAGCAAAGAAGCAACTTGATCGAAACCCGAGTCGCAATGGCCGAAAAAATGGCTCGTGAGCTGAACATATCGCAATATTTCATTCGGCAAAGCAATTGGGTAAAGCAATTGAAATTCCAAAAAGTGCAAGAACTTACACTGCAATAGAAAGAAAATAGAGCCAAAGAGATGCTTCGCTTGGCCGAAAGTGGTGAACTACCGAATTTGGTTTTCTCCCTCTCCGATGAGAAAACATTCGTTGTCCAGCAGTTTGTAAACAATCAAAATAATCGTATTTACCTGCCAAAGAGGTCAACTGAAAATGTGCACCTTCGGTTGGCCACCGGAACTTAAGCGCCGGCCATGGTGATGGTGTGGGCCACCATAACAGCCGATGATCGCTCTCCGCTCGTATTAATCACCGTGGCATCAGAATAAATACCGAATATTATCGCGAAAATATTCTGGAGGGTGTATTAAAGCCTTGGGCACGCAAATATTTTGGCCGCAGAACTTGGACATTCCAACAGGACTCAGCACGCGCCAACCAATAATGGTTACAAAATGAGTTTAATCGCTTCACTTCGAACGCACAATGACCACCAGAATATCCGGATACCAATCCGTTGGACTATTGTGTCTGGAGTACTTTGGAAAGCAAGGTTAGCGCTAAAAAAATACCAAAATGTCGATCACCTCAAGCAAGCGCTTCGCTGGGAATAGGCCAAAATACCGCAGAGCAATATTCGGTCAGCGTTTGACGGTTTCATTGGTCTTTAGTTTGAAGGCCATAATTCTTGCCAAAGGCGACCAATTCGAACAAATCTGAACTTATTCTAAAAATTGATGCTATTTCCAACATATTTTGCTTTCATTCAATAAAGTTTAAAAAATAAAAATTTGTTGCAGTTTTTTTATCTCACCTTGTATATTCGTCATTGGAGAAAGTGCATTATTATTACTTGTATTTCTGTAAATTATTTAGTTTAGTTTTTTTATTCTTATTGTCTTCAGTGTTTTTGTCACACAAAATTGATTAGTTCTGTGTTTTTTTTTTTCGGACGGCTTCTCTTGTTGTCGTCTCAAATGGCCCAACTTTGGTTAACCACATTTAGGTGAAACCATAATTATTGAACTTTAGCAATTCGTAGCAAATATTTGAGTGGTTAGTACCTGTGTGAGTACGAGTACTGGTATGGCCTTTTCAAATATTTTTGTCAACGCGGGTGTCATGTTCTTTGCCACATCACTCACACGGTTTACCACACTTTTTTGATCTGCCATTGAATCGTAGAATTTTCAATGACATTTGACATCTTGAATTTCTTTTTGCAGAGCAATGTGAAGATTTTTGTAGATGGAAATATTCAAGGTACGATGATGATATGTAACCAATAAAACCATATGTAACCAATAAAATGGGAATCTTTATAGAAATATTGGTTGCAAAAGTGGAGATTTCAACCAATACTCTTTGGTGAATTATATGGAATGCCCAGATAAGTTTTCTTGAAATGTACAAACTATTTGTCTGCCTGAAGGTAAGAAATATCTCACTTCGAGTGTAATTACAAGTCACATCACAGATTTCTTCATGTTCCAGCAAGTTCTACACTTTGCATTTTCAATATGGGTTGTATGGGAACTATGCTTAAAAATTCACAGTGCTCCTATGGAGACTTCCCTTTTACTATAGATCAATTATTCGTTATTTATAGCGCTTTTAACCGAAAGTTATGCAGATTTCCATTTTCCTAATTTTAGAATCCTTGTTGTGTCGTGCTCGACATCTCCATAATTGAAAGGTAATTCTTTTAAAGCATCTTTCCTTTAAATAACATATGACATTTTACTAATTTTCTCCATGTATTCTTGTGAACGAAATGCAGGTCGCATTTATTATCCGTCTGAGATAAAATTTTCTAAACAACATTTGTTTGGCCTAAGGACGAACCCTATTGAAATTGGAGATAATCGGTAAAAAATTAGATATAGCTCCCATATATATCTTCGTCCCATTTGGTTTTTATTGTGCACCAAACGTTTAATATCAGCCCGAATATTATGGAATTTTGCACATACAACCAAATTAGGTCTGGAAATAAATTTGATCAAAATCGGTTCAAATATAGCTATAGCTCCCATATATAATGTTCATCCGATTTGTCCGCAGCAGTAATATGCACTCTGTAACAACAATATTTGGGGAAATATATTAATTATAACTCAGAAATAGCCTTGGCACATGCAACCGAATTGAGTCTAGAAGCTAGTATGTCAAATTTGGTGAAGATCGGTTCAGATATAGCTATAGCTCCCATATATACTGTTCATACTACGTATACTATACGTACTGCACTCCGTAACAACGATATTCAGAGAAATATATGAAATACAGCTCAGAAATATCTTTGCCAAATTTTATCGAGATCGGTTCAGATTTGAATATAGGTCCCATATATATCTTTATTTGATTTCAAATTATTTTTGTACCAAATGGGAAATACAAGTCCGAATTTAAAAGATACAAATGCTTCGGCATATTTAGTCCTTTGAACTTTAAATTACAATTATAATCATAGCGTGTATGATTAAATTCTCCCATAAAATACTTTAATTGTAATGTGGAGCTCTATAAAATTAGCAAAGTGTTGTAGGGTATCATAAAGTCGGCCCCGCCCGGAATGTCGACACCGTAAAATCGACTCAAAATTTCCTGAAACGCAAAGCTTACCAGCCCATAAAACTATACTCTCAGATTTTAATTTTCTAACGGAATAATTTAAAATTCGTTCTTTAGATTTTGTAAAAAGTTCTACGTCTGCAATGGACCTTCCTGTATATAGCCCCCATCCTCCCTATGTTGGGCATTTAGAATTGGCTTTAACCACATTTTGAGTAGAATTGTTTCCACATTTAGATTCCTAATGGCAGATATGATGCATATTCCTCGAACTCTACCACAAAACAGCTCTTCAAAAAAAGTAAAATAAATTTAAATAAATTGTTTAGATGATCAGGGTCCTATTGTTGACTGCACAAAGAACCTGTTATAAATTGGGCAAATTTTTCCAAAACCCTATTATCCATTACATACCTCCCAACGGAACCCATAACAATGGCGTCTCAAACTAGATTTGGTCTCCAACATTGCAAAGCGTGTAATTTACATTATTCTAAGCCCTCCATTAATTTTAAACCACAAATTTAATGGCCAAAGAAATAAATACCCCACATGACAACCTTAACTCAAGAATTTCCCACAATTAAACGCATTCTTAAACTATTTTGGCACAAAGCCCAAAAAAAAAACAAAAAAACAAAGTAGACAAGTACAGCGCCTATTCATATGTAAATTGTTATGTTTAGCATAATTTTGGTCCGCCAAACGACCTTCAAGGCAAATTAAAGCCACAATTACCTTAACGGTGGGTAATAACACGGCAGTGCATGCAATGTTCTTTGGAATTTTGTCTAATTCAAAGAAAAGAAAATTAAAATCCATGTCATTTGAAAACAATACCAAAAACTCCTAAAAATTTCCGATTCATGCTTAAGGATTTTAATTTTCACAAGGTTGTGGTGCTACGCTATATGGGATTATAAACATAACTTTGACGAATTAATTTGATGGTGGCTATTTAAGCGCAAAGATGAGTAGCTGACACTGAATTGGCAAGAAGTCCAAGTCCAACCTACTGCCATTTGGGGGCTACCAGCTAATTAGTGATGGCCCTTGTTAGCTTTATAATTAGCCTAGGGGTCAAATGCATGGCAAGTGACAATGTGATACTCATTTCAATTTGGAGGGGGGTGAGGAGAGGGTTTGCCTTTTGACTTCTTTCTTTGTGGATTGTGATGATGGCCATTGTCTTGTTAGCTGACTTTGGGCTTCCCTAAAGGTTAGCGAATTCAATGGAGGGATTTCAATAACTTGTTGTCGTTTCTTTTGTTTCGTTGCACTTGACATAGCAAATTAGTGCCATAATAAAATTATAATGGCACTAAGAGGCTACTACACTACCAGCACCCCTTCGTCGGGAGCGTTGCGGTAATAAAAATGTAACATTATGTTTTTACCACAACAGCTATAAATTAATTTAGAGCACAAGCTTTACACTGTTAATTTGTGAAGGAGGAGGGTATGTTCAGTACAGAATCTCCCACTAAAATAATAAAAGTTTTCATGTGAATAAATCTTTGGTCTCTCGTATCATCGCTCGTTACCGTGATACTGGTAGCGTAGCCCGACGTCAAGGGAGTTGACGGAAAAAAAGACACATCGGCAAAAATGGTTCGAAAAGTAAACAAAACGACTCGATCGAAACCCGCGTCGCATTGGCCGAAAAATGGCTCGTGAGCTGAATATATCGCAATATTCCATTCGGCAAATATCGAAAAATGAGCTCGGGGTAAAGCCATTGAAATTACAAAAAGTGCAAAAACTGACACCGCAACAGAAAAAAATGGACTCACAAGAGCCAAAGAGTTGAACTGTCGAATTTGGTTTTCTCCGTCTCCGATGAGAAAACATTCGTTGTCCAGCAGTTTGTAAACAAACAAAATTATCGTGTTTACTTGCCGAAGAGGTGCACCTTCGGTTGGCCACCAGAACTCAAACGCCGGCCATGGTGATTGTGCGGGCCGCCATAACAGCCCATGGTTGCTCTCCGCTCATATTAATCGACCGTGGCATGAGAATAAATTCCCAATATTATCACGAAAATATTCTGGAGGTATGTTAAAGCCTTGGGCACGCAAACATTTTGGCCGCAGACCTTGGACATCCCAACAGGAATCAGCACCATCGCACTCAGCACGCGCCACCCAAGAATGGTTACAAAATGAGGTTCCTCGCTTCATTTCCAGCGCACAATGGCCACCAAAATTTCCGGATACCAATCCGTTGGACTATTGTGTCGTGAGTATTTTGGAAAGCAAGGTTGGCACTAAAAAGTACCAAAGTGTCGAACACCTCAAGCAAGCGCTTCGCCGGGAATGGGCCAAAATACAGCAGAGCAACATTCGGACAGGGTATGACAGTTACATGGCCGTTTGAAGGCCATAGTTCGTACCAAAGGTGATCAATTCGAACAAATCTAAACTTATTCTAATATTTGATGCTATTTCCGACATTGTTTTGCTTTCATTCAATAAAATTTAAAAAAAATGTAAAAATTATGGCTGTTGACTTTAATGCATTTTTTTTATATCACCCTGAATTATTGATAAAAAAATATAAAAATTATAGAATTAAATAACAAATACACTCCATTATATGTCGTGTCTTAATAAACAAATTTCACCCAGAGATGGGTTTTGGATTATACCTAAATTCAAATTCCAAAAAAACAGTAATTTAAATTCACGTGTACATGAAAGAAAGATATTTTACAGATCAGAAAATTTGAAATAAATCCTGAAACTGACTCACGAAAAAACTTTTCTGGAAAGAGAATTTTCCTAACCAACTTAAATATTATTAAGATCTCTCTCCTAATGTCCTAATATACTCTCTTTGAAATTGCATTTTTCATACTATCCTCCTTAATATTACTGTTTTCCCCCTCTGTCTAAAGTTTTGTGTTGAAAATTGCATAAAAGTCCCCCCCAAAGATTTTCACGGATTGGGTGTTGATTTTGCCCTGGGTGATAAAATCACTTTCTAGCGAAGCGTTTTATTTATTTATAACCCTGTCATTTTATTTTTATTGTTTTACATAAGTTCAACTTTTTTTCTTTTGTTTGTTAACGAAAAACGTCAGCCGTAGTGTTGGTGTTATGTCACACCTTCCAAGCTCAGTTAAGCCATTCACAGCATTTGTGGTTGTAAATTTTCTTTAATTAATTTTATCGACATTCTGTGACGAAAATAGAGATCTGATACGAAAAATGAAACTGTATGGGGTATGTAATTTTACATTCCAAGACAGAGTCTTGTGTGGATAAATTATAAATATATTTTTTTAAATAGTCCAAGGCTTGACCATGGCGGTATATTCGCAAAAGTCTTGAAAGTGTAATGTACTCATAGAAGTCCTGGAAACATCTTCTACCCAATGAATTTCGGAAAATCGCTATCTATTAATTAATTAAAAAATTCAAAATATTATAAAAGTAGATCTATAGACGCAATGAACACCTGTATCGGTGATTCAAAAGTTTTCATCGCAAAATAACAAACATTTCTCCCTCTATAGAATTCTTTGAAATTTTCGAATTAAAATTTTAGCCATACTAATTTTTTAAAGGAATCTCAAAGGGAGTTTGCTCTTTATTTTTGCTATATGATTAAAAATTTACTTTTAACGGGATCGAAACATATTAAAATATTCTACAAAACTATATGCCTCAAAGTTTATCAGAGATCTATCCCTTACCTAAAAGCCAGGAATTGATAAATTTTCGGCTTAAAATGGTACTTCGCATTATTAATACAACACCTCATTTTAGGAGAATGACTCCAAAAAATGAACGGTTCTTTCCAAATTTTATATAAAAGTTATTGTGTATTTTAGCCGCTTATTTACTTAATGAACATCCAAATTTTTAGGCTTCTGTCCTGTCCTAAACCCCTAAATATTTTATGATCATCTCCCGACAATAAGCTTCTATTCAGAACTTAACAACCACCTCCATGCACAATTTCGTGAGGATCGAGCCATAATTGCCACCTGTAGCACAATTCCAATTTTGCAGATCGACTCAGCATGGCGAGATGGGAAAATCCATATGTAGTTTCCTATGTCTTGGACTAATATTTATTATTTCTATTGCTTGTTGTGCATTATATAGAAAGGGCATCGCAAAAAATGATTAAGAACTTGAAATACAACAAGTAAAAAAGAAGCTAAGTTCGGCCGGGCCGAACTTCCTATACCCTCCACCATTTGGAAGAAACCTGAAAAATTCCAAAAAAAATCTGTCGAAAATACCGTCAAATGAAAACCGTTATATGGGGTCTATGTGTCATAGGCTGTAGTAACGTTTCCATACTTAATAAATGAAATTTGAAACAATTCCGGCGAATAATGTGGCTTAAATCATCAAAATGCCGAATATCTAAGATTACCGTTATATAGGCGCTATACTAAAACGTGGACCTATTTATACAATGTTTTTAGGTGGTGAAGTACTCACAAAGAACTGCTTGTATAGAATTTCAGACAATTCCATTGGAAAATGTGGCTAAAACCATCAAAATTGCGAATATCGGCGATATAAAGGGATTTTACAAACAATATTTTGAAAAAGGGCCCATAAAGATCTCTTTGATTTGCTTGAACTCTAAATATCCTAACACAGATCAAGATTCTGGATTGATGGATTTCCTTGTCATCAATCAGCCTCAGACCTATGTTTCCCTAGATTTTGAACACCCTGTCTGTTTTTTTGAATTTTTACAATCTATTCCACACAATGTTTTTCAAAAAACTGAACAAGAACGCTTAAATAACATAACAGAAACTATAGACATTGCCTATATTTTAGGTAGTCAGAAGTGGTCTATGGAACACTAGACCTGACATAATTATTTTATAGATTGAGGGTCTTACTCAGATTTTCTATGGATAGAATGCCTCATGCAGTTCACAGATTTTAACATGGTCTTATTTAGATAAAAAAATATACACGTATGTTTCACAGAAGAGGGTTATTTATCAGATTTCTATAAAAATTAAATTATTTTCAAGCGTTCTTTAGAATTTTTAAGCACCACGTATATTGTAAATTTTAAATATTTTTATGTGTCCATAAATATTTTTATGTTTCCTAAAATAGATGAATAATGGTATTAGTGGGGATATTGGAATTGCTCCCCGAATAATCTGTTTGAACTATTTCAGTTTTCAATATGTTTTTTTTTTTATGATTTCGTTCTAGAAATTGAAATGTTATGTTATGCTAAAGTATTAAATTCCTAACTAATCATCATTGCGGTTTATTGAAATGTTTCGAACAAAATGCCACAAATAATCGGATGAATTACGATATTATAAATTGTTGGCTATGAAAAAATCAAAACAAACAAAAACCAGATTAAACATCGTTTAAAGAATTTTTTTCTCGCTATAATAAATAATAATGGAGATCAGTTGTTAAAACAGGTGATATGGAGATATGTTGCATGGGTACACTTCGAAAATTGCAAAAATAATTTCTGGTGGAAATTAAATGAAAACTTTGTCTACATATGTACGACAGATTTATTAAAAAATTTAAAAAAATAGCTTTCCCTTTTATTATTAGAAATATCAAGAGAGCACCTTTATGCTATTAAAATAATTTTCACTTAAAACTCTACTTTTTTATAAAAGCAAAATATATTAATCTAAATTTATAAAAGAGTAGTGAAAATAACTGACAGATTGACTGACCGAAAATCAACGCCCAGACGAAAGCTAGAATCTTGAAATTTAGCACGAGAGTCAGTCTTGGTGCATAGGTTTGAGATATGGCTGGATTTTTGGAAATTCGGACTAAAAGGGTACAAAAAGTACTTTGTGCCCTGAATACTTAGTATTGAACGAAAAGATTCTTAACTTTGAAGAAAAGTCACTGAAGGAGTGCAAGATAGATCTAAAAAAAGGGTGTTTGGAAATACGAAAAATTGAAATTTGGTATGTGAAGGTGGTTGTGGAATTGTGTGCTACTGTGCGAACTGTACTAAATTTGGAACTGTATGGTTTAGGATGAACGTATGAAGCTGGCATTTTGAAATTTTTGTATTGGGATCCCTGTTGGTGGTGGGTTTGCGATAAGGAGGTGGTTTTGGAAATATGTACTACAAGTGCACGAAAAGTACTAAATAGTACTATATTTGGTACAATTAGGTATTGGGTTAACACATAGTGCTAGAAATCTAAAATTTGGTAGTAGCGTCGCTTTTCATGTGTATGAAGGTGGTTTCGGAAATGTGTACTATAATTCTACGAAAAGTACTGAATGGTACTATATTTTCTATTGGATGAAGAATAGAGATAAAATGCCAAAAATTGATATTTAGATTACTGATGGCATCTATGTTCGAAATCAGGCGGTGATATGGAAATGCTTTGTACAAAAAGCACTAAATGGTAGGGATAGGCCTGGAATACATTAATTTGGCCTGGAATTCCTCTAATAGGCCTGGAATCCTCTAATTTGGATGAAGAGATAGAGCTGGATTCTAGAAATTTGAAATTACAGTCTCTGGATCTGGTATCTGGGATTAAAATATGGAAATGGTTTTGAAAATGTGTACTATAACCGTGTGAAAAGTACTAAGTGGTACAAAATTGGGTATTGGGTGAAGATATAGCGCTGGAATCCAGGAATTTTATATTGAGGGCTCTGTTGACATCTGATATTGAGATATGCAGCTGGTATTCTAAATGTGTACTATAACTGTTCAAAAAAGTACTTAATGGTACTTAATTTGGTATTGTGTGAAGGAATAGAACTATAATTCTGACAGTTGATGTAGATTGATGTACTTTGGGTATTGAGTGAAAGGATAGAGATGTTGAGATCTCTGTTGGTGTATGGAATTTAAGTATGGAGGTGGTTTTGGAAATAAGTACTATAATTGTTCGAAAAGTACTAAATAGTAATAAGTTTGGTATTGGGTGAAGGGATAGAGCTGAAGCCGTGACATTTTATATTGCGACAACTGTCAGTGTCTGGGATTGATATATGGAACGGTTTTGCAATTGAGTACCGAAATAGTACAAAAAGTACTATATGTTACAAAAATTTGGTTTTGAGTGAATGAAATCCAGAAATTTTATATTGAGGTTTCTGTTGGTGGTTAGAGCTGAAATTCTGAAGTTTGGTATTGAGGTCATTGTTGATTCTTAGGGTTTTCATATGGAGAGGTTGAAGCAGGTTTAAACAGAAAAATTGAATGTTGCTGTATTGTGCAATGGTTTTACTAATATCCTCCCCAGTTAACTTCGATATATAAAATTTTGAAGACTTTGGGGTGTAAAAGGTAAATATGTTCCTAACAATCTATTCGAAAATTAAAAAAAAAATTATAAAACCCTGAAAGTCTGAAATTATTGAGTATTTTTAAGAATACTTTGCTATATCTGCCACCAAACCAACTGACACCTTCTAATTTATTTAAGAATCCAACAAATTATTTCTTTATCTGCAATTGAACATTGATTTTATGTGACACTCTGCCGATGTCTCACCAGCACTCAATGCATATACGCAACACAGTAGCAAAGTATCTTTAACATGTCCAGCAACAAGTTGAATGTCAACGTCGAACTACAACATCACTAAATATTCAAACGTGTTGAGCTAGCAGTTCACAAAGCAAACATAAAAAACAATCTGGAAAGCTCAGACAATGACGGCGTCCATGTGTCATTTATTGATTATTGAAGAGTTTGCTTTTTTATCGCTTCTGACTGTCTGTCCGTCGCTACTGATAGACTTGTGTGGAGGATATGAAGAAGATTTAATACTCCATCTCCCAGCCATGCCATTTACAAAATATTTCATCTGTTTTTTGTTTTTTATTGACTCTTTTACAAGCTGCTGTAAAAGGTTAATAGAGCATTTTGTTAAAAAAGTGACGATATAATTGAATTCATTTGTTGTGGCGAACTATTGTGTGGTTGTTGTTGCTGTTGTCGTTGTCCAAGTAATACAAATTCTCTATGTAATATAACCTTGTTCACTTTTGTTTTCATTTGCGTTTAAAAGTAATTTTTCATTTATTCATTATTCTATGCGAATTTTTCAGTGGTTTTTTTGTTTTCGTATTCGTTTCGTCTGAAACCGAAAACTGAATTGTTTCAGTCAGGGGTACTTGTAGACTTCAGAAATTAATTAGTTTCAATTTTCAAGTCGGTTTCATGTTTGTTGCTGTGGGCTATTGTGTTTATGCCCCCTTTCGCCTCCCTACACCTTCCTCTTTTCATTACTGCTGCTTGACTTTTTAACAGCGGGTTAAATAGTTTGATTAAAGAGCTTTAAATGCTTGGCTGAACTTGTAATACATTTTAATTAATTATGGAATTTGTTAAGAAAATTTAAATAAAGTTAACATATTTGTTCTACTTTATTTTTGGTGTTGTGTTCTGATGGTAGGAAGAACAAGAAAAATAGAACAAAAGATTTGTTAAAGAAATGCTTCCACATGAATTGATAAATTTATTACAGGCTCATTTTGGCGTAGAAAAACTTTAGTTCCTCTTCCCAATGATGATGACGGAATGAGGAAGAGCTTTAGTTTGTCAAAATGTTTTTCTTTCAGAAAACTTTTAATTTTCTTGAAAATTTGCATAGGTCGTTGTGCCACAAATCCAAGACGTATGTATGTCTAATGTGCTCAGGCATTGTAAACCAGGAAATGTTACAAATTTGTTAATTTAATAATCATACTCCGATAAAATTACATTCATATTGTTTTTAATTATGGGAAAATCTAATAATGACCTGGGATATTTATGTGGTAATAGAATTTAATGATTTTGAAAAAAAAAAACGTTTTGCTTTAGAAAGGGAGGAAATTTTAATAATGGATTTTTGAAATTACTTTATATTCAATTTATTCATAATAGCCCACTTTATAATGCCATGGTTCGATGGCAATCTGAATTTTTACTTCATGAGTATTAAAATTATTTCGAAAGTCAGGACCTACAAAAAAAAAAAAAAATAGAATTCAAGGCGATGTGAAATGAGAAGCTTCGACCAAGTTCGATACTTCTTCTTCTGATCAGGACTAACAAAAAAATTTTAGAATGCAAGGCGATGTGAAATGAGAAGCTTCGACCAAGTTTGATACTTCTTTCGCTGTTTGTGGGATATACGTTTTTGAAATATTTGACTGTTTGGGAAGTAGTCACCACTCCATTACAAATTAATGCATAGTACTAATAATATTAGGTCGTGCCAAATTTCCAATTACCCGGGGAAGTGAGGAATGTATCAGAAGCATTAGACCTATATCGGACATTTCCTATTAAAAATATTGGAGAGCTCCTCCATTAATATGTGAGATGCTCCTCTATATAAGGGAGCTTTTTTTTCAATGTTTAATACGCGTATTAAAATTTAATCGAATACCTGCATTGCTTTTTATACCCTCCACCATAGTATGGAGGGTATATTAAGTTAGTCACTCCGTTTGTAACACCTCGAAATATACACAAAGTTTATATATATTCTTGATCAGCATAAAGTTCTATGTCACCTGTCCGTCTGTTGAAATCACTCTAGCTTCCGAACGAAATGAGGTAGGATGATAAAATTTTACTCAAATGTGTATTATATCTGCAGGAGTTTTGGTATTGAAAATGGGTCATATAGGTCTACGTTTTGGTATAGCCCCCATATAACGGTACCTGACGATATTCGGTATTTTGATGATTTTAGCGAAATTATTCAACGGAATTGTTTCAAATTTGCCATTTGAAGTTCGTAATGGATACTACAGCATACGAAAGAAGATTGTCTGTGCAGGTTCACATCTTCGTATAGCCCCCATACAACGGTACCTCCCGATATTCGGTATTTTGATGATTTTAGCGACATTATTTTTCGGAACTATTTCAAATTTGGAATTTGAATTTCGTAATGGATACTACAGCCTATGACAAAAGATTGTCTGTGCAGGTCCACGTCCTCGTATAGCCCCCATATTACGGTACCTCACGATATTCGGTAGTTTGATGATTTTAGCGACATATTTCTTCGGAATTGTTTCAAATTTGGTATTTGAAGTTCGTAATGGGTACTACAGCCTATGACAGAAAGTTGTCTGTGCAGGTCCACGTTTTGGTATAGCCCAATATAATAGTACCTCCCTATATTGTGTCGTCGTATAGACTCTGAAATAACGGCTATATTCGGTATTTTTGAGATTTTAACAGATTTTTTAACGGATTTTATTTTTTTGAAAATTGCCAAATTTGCTCCAAGTGGTGTTGGGTATTCAAAGTTCGGCCCGGCTTTTTACTGGTTTTGACGTAGTAATGGTCCGGCATATCTCTTTTTTATGTTAGACATATTGTTTGAAAATTTAGAGAAATTCTTGGCCTGAACAATTTTATTAAATTACCAGCCCCATGTCCTTTACTTTGTTACAAAAATCAGAAATATTTATACATGTCGAAACATATCCTCCACAACCACTGTGATCCTTATACTCACATTTATAATTCCACCCTTAATCCTACACTCGATACAAAATTTAATACCATTTAGTACTTTTCGTACACAAGACGGTAACGATTTCTAAATACTCATATAAACGCTACACACCTACAGTGATTTCTATACTAGTATTGACAATACTAGTTTTTTTCAACAATCTTTACCAAATTTTGTACCATTTAGTATTTTTTGTGCAGGTGGTTTTTCCAACCAACAAAATTAACATTATCCAGTTCTATACCAAATTTAGTACTATTTCGTACATTCTTTTAACTTTTGGTAAACATTTCCAAATCCAACTCCTCATATAAACCCTTCGCACTTATAATTATTATAGTAAAAAAATCCTTATTCCAATTCTATTCCTACACTAGGCAGAACCTCCAAATCTCAAACATACCCTCTAACAGTGACCCTACGCATTTCCAAAACCATCTCTTTATTTCAACCCTTGCCATGCTACCTGCTACCCCAATACCAACATTTCATATTTCTAGCTCTATCCATGCAGCCAAAACCAAATTTAGTAACATTTAGAAAAGTCCTGACATTTAGTACATATTTTCAAGACTGCGTACTTATATCAACCCTACTTTCCTAATTGAATTCCAAAACCAAATACCAAGATTGCAGCTCTATCCATTCATTCCAAATTTAAGAATTCTAGCTCATTCCTTCAGCCCCATATATTTTATTTAATTTTACCCTCAGCCATATAGATAGGGAGGGTATATAACCTTTGATACGGTCAAAACGTGCCTCATCGAAATAACGGTTTTTGACCCTAGGTCTTTTTGGACGAAATCCGTTTCAGAATATTTGGAGTCGATCTAGCGATATCCGTGCGTCCGCCTGGCTGGCTGGTGCGCACGATAACTCTCGAAGTGAGTATCCGATTTGGTCCAAACTTGGTACATTGTAATATTTTTGTCAAACTTAGATCGAGTTCGGAGATGGGCAATATCTGTATCCACTCCTTCTGGTACCTCCCCAAAACAGGTCGAATTTTTCAAAGAAAATGATTTATTGCACCGAGACAGAAACGATATTCCGATTTTGCTACAACTTTGCAAATCTCAATATTTGCGCCATTGCTAGGTTTCGGTGCGAAAATGAACAACATAGGTTCACTCCATCAAGTACCTTCCCTAGAAAGGGTCACTATTTTGAATAGTTAAAACTCATTTAAAATGTGAAGTAAGAGTCCAAATGTCTTTATATTACACACATAACAATATGTTTATTAATAAAAGATCTGCTGTGAAGATGGAATGCATCGGTCCACTCCTTCTGGTACCTCCGCACAAAGGGTCAAATTTTTGAATTATCAAAACTATCATAAAATCCGAAATAAGCATCTGGTTCTCTTCATATTTCACACATGTCATTATTTCTACTAACACAAGATCTGCTGTGAAGATGAAATATATCGGTCCATTCCCTCTGGTATCTCCCCCACAAAGGTCAAAATTTTGAATACCATGAAGATCAAAAATACGAATTTTAGTATCCAATTCCTTTGGGGCTTGGCACATCTCAATATTTCAATCAACACAAGATCTGTTATAAATATGGTAGGGATCGGACCATTTCTTCTGGTATCTCCAACACATAAGGTTCAAACGCTGAAGTATGAAAACTTAATACATTGGTCGACTATATGTGGTAACTCACGCACATTTTAACATTTTCTAAAAATTATCATATATCTCGTATAAGGTGAAGAAAATAGTCGATATAGTCCAAATCACATGTCAGATCATATTTATTTAAGTCCGATACGAAATGGTCAATATTGCCCCATTCCTTCGGAATCTACTCCATAGAGGGTCAATAATTTTAATAATCATTGCAGAAGTCAAAATATATTTAAATCATTTTACATTGGCTGAAGGTAAACATCTGTCGGCAAAACCGACTGATACTTGTTAACTTGTTTTTAGTACTTTTTGAGGAGAAGGTAGCAGAAATGGTGGCCCAATTTTTCCCAAGTTCATTTCAGACTTATGTTTGATATAAGTATTATAATTTGCTTAGTTTTGACAATATCGAAAACTTCATTCGCTCACTGGCATTACTTTTTATCAATTTTGAAAATTTGTTGGAGAAGTACCAAAAAGAGTGAACGGATATATTTCATTCGTCGGATATAGATGAAGTTTAGAGAAATTCTGATACTGATTTCACAGTATTGACCATTTGTGGTGAGGTATAACAAAGAGTGCACCAATATTGTCCATTTTCACACCTTGACCTATAAATGTTACAATATGGATCTAAAGTAGGTTTAAATATGACTATGTATCATGTTATCAAAAAAAAAAAAAAAAAAAAAAAAAAAAAAATGAGTCCAATGAGATTGATCGGTTGTAGCCCTGATATTGTTTAAAATTTGAGCACAGAATAACCACAATTATTTCCGTGTTATTAGATTATATTATTTTATATAAATTGTATTCTTGATTGTCATTAAAATACGGACTTGACAGTAGTACTTTTATATGCCAGTAGTACTATTATATTTTTGAAAAGTGCATTATCATAGTCCTGATATTTCATAGAAGATGACCCTAAAAATCCACGATTATATCCCTGAAAGTTATTTAAAGGTGGACATACTAATTTTGTCAAGAGTTCTTATAGTCCGGAAATTCCTTAAAAGGCCTGTCAATATAACCCTGTTATTCCTTAAAATTACAGCGATTATTTTTCTAACAGTCCTTAAAACTTTGACATGACAGATCATTTATTATCCCCAAGTGTTCTCTTGAAAATCTACAAAAATAGACCTGATAGTTTTTTTAAAAGACCCCTAAATTCCAAGAATTACTTCCCTGATAGACCCTTAAGTTTAATTAATTTCACCGGCGGTAATAGAGTGCACCGTAAAGCCAACTAACATACAGGCAGGCGTCCAAATAGACCTGAGGTCTCAAATGAATTATGCCTAAATCAAAATACTTTATCTATCAAATCACAATAAATGTCAAAAATATTAATCATCGTTTAACGCGACATATGTCATTCAACTTACAATATTCTGTATCGTACCTACATAAAGAAAACAAAGTAGTTGTTTTATGTGTAGAATTCCCCTGCCTCATTTACGTGAGCAACACAAAGAAAAGTAGTCTGAACTTATTTCTTACAACAAATTAATTACCATGCTATTATTTATTGATGTAAACTTTTGCTTTACAATTCAAGAAATCATATTATTCTCAACTATTAATTTGTTTAGAGGCAGGAAATGACTCAGATTGCAATTGAAGTAAACAAAAAAGCATAAACTGTTTATGGGACCAAAAAAAAAAATACTTTAACTAGGGTATTTAGTGTTTAAATACTTGCAACATCCCTAAGATATGCTTCAAGAAACCTATGTTTGAATGAAATTCATTTCGAGGTATTTTATAGTGTTATTTTGTGCGCAAAGAGTGATGTCATTCACAATAACCGTAAAACTGTTATAAAAACAAAAGACTTAAGACACAAACTCTACACTGTTTTATTGTAAAAAATTCAATCGAATGAATTCCTGTTGTATAAAATAAAACAACCCACGTTTCAAAACAAAATAAATTGTAACACATAAGAGGGACGCTGGTCTGTTCCGGTCTCCCAGACCTATTTCTGTGGAGTAATGGGCGATATAAAACAAAACGGCCTTGTATTAGAGGAAAACATTTAAAAAGTAGGCTTTGGACTATTTCCTTTTCTATTTATACCCTCAGTCATATGGCTATAGTTATACCTTCAGCCATATGGCTACAGAGGGTATATATCATTTGATAGGGTCAAAACGTGCCTAGTCAAAATAACGGTTTTAGACCCTCGGTCTCTTTCGTTTCAGAACATTTGGAGTCGATCTAGCGATGTCCGTCCGTCTGTCTATCTGGCTAGCTGGCTGGTGGTTCAAACTTGGTTCGTTGTAATATTTTTGTCAAACTTAGATTTAGTTCGGAGATGGGCATTATCGGTCCACTCCTTCTGATACCTCCCCCACAAAAGGTCGAAATTTAAAAAAAATGTTTCCACAGAAAGTTTAAGGATAATACGATTTTGCTCCAACTTTGCAAATCCTAATATTTGTGTCAGAGCTAAGTTAGGTGTGAAAATGCACAATATCGGTTCACTCCATCAAGTACCTTCCCCACAAATGGTCAAAATTTTGAATAATTACAACTCTCATAAAATGTGATGTAAGAGTCCGATTCTCTTCAAATTTCACACATATTTATATTTACCCAAGGTCTGGCGTTATGATGGAATATATCGGTCCACTCCTTCTTGTACCTCCCTCTCAAACGCTCAAAAATTTTGAATATCCATGAAGCTCACAAAAAGCGAAATCAACATCCGATTCCATTCCAGACATGGTACATCTAAAATATTTCCATCAACACAAGATCTGTTTAAAGATGTTATAGATCGGACCATTTCTTTTGCTACCTGTTCCACATAGGGTTCAAGATTTTGAAAAACAATACGCTCAAAGAAAACGAAATAAGAATCAAACTCTCTTCAAATTCCACACATACAAACATTTTTGCTAAGACAAGATCTTTTGTGACGATGTTATACATCTGCGAACCCCTTCTGGTACCTCACCCACAAAGGGACACAATTTTCAATACATTTATCTGTCATAAATTGCGAAAGAACTCAGCGATTCTTTACAACTTGCTATATCTAAATATATGTCTCTCAACCAGAATCCTGAGATGAATATGGAATTTATGATTCCCCATTAATTAGATATAAATTTTCGATTTTCTTATATATTCATAATAATATTTATATCATATTTATTTAGGTCCGATGTGAAATGGACAATGTTGACCCATTCTTTCAAAACCCACTCCATAGAGAGTCAAGAGTTGGAAAATTCATAACAGAAGTCGAAATATTTTTAAATAATCGATCATTGGATGAGGGTATACATCTGTCGTCAAAACCGACCGATACTTTTTTACTTGTTTTTTTTTTTATTTTATTTATTTATTTTTTTCGATATTTCGTCCTGAAGACATCATCAGGAACTATATTTACATACCACAAAAATTTGCAACATTTCGCCAAGTACCGACGTCGACCTTGTGTTGCAGTGACAAAACAGATGACAGCAACACAAGGTCGACGTCGGTACTTGGCGAAATGTTGTAAATTTTTGTTGTCAAATATTGTTCCTGATGATGTCTTCCGTCAGAGGACTAAATATCGAAAATAATAAATAAATAATAAAAAACAACAAAGACCTCGAGCTCAATTTTATTAAACTTACATTTGAAATAATTTAAAATAAAGGTCAAAAAATAACTAAAAATCTGAAAATTTCTTAAAAATTGTAACGCATTTTTTGTATTGTAATGGAATTTGCCCAATTCCTGTCCAATTTTCCGGAAATGGTATTTTTTTCTATCGAAGTGAAAAGTTGAGATTCTTAAATCTTCCCATTTCCCAACACTGTATTCCCTATTTAAGTCTTGCTTAAATCCTAGAATCCTAGTATGTTTTAATGATTATAAAGTCACAACTGGTTTAATTGAATCAAAGGCGGTTTCAGACTTCACATCTGTCTGCATGATATATTTCAAGGCGTTTTGTGTTCAATAAGGCATGTCGTAAAGTTCATTCATCTTTCTGGATGAAAATTCTGGAAGAGAGTTCCTACCATGGTTCAGAATTTAAATATCGGCCTATATGTATCAAACTTTTTTTCGATAAATTGCTTAATTAGATCATTTATTCTTGGACCTCTCATTCTGGCATAGATGGACCGATATATCCCATTTTCACTGCAAAAATAATGGGATTTGTGAAATATAAAAGAAAACGGAGGCTTATTTCGGATTTTATAATCGTTTTGGTTATTCAAAATTTTGACGCTTTCTGAGGGAGGTACTAGAAGGAATTGGTCTGGAGGAGTTGAAGGAGTGGACTGATATATTCCATCTTCACACCAGACCTTGTGTGACAATCAGGCTCTTACTTCAAATTTTGTAAAAGTTATAATTATACAAAATGTTGGCCCTTTGTGTGGAGGTACTTGATGGACTGAATCGATATTGTCCATTTTCGCCCCTGACTAGCACTGATGGAAATATTAGGATTTGCAAATGTACTGAAACGGATTTGGTCCACAGAGAACTAGGGTCTAAAACAGTTATTTCGATGAGGCACGTTTTGGCCGTATAAAATTATATATACCCTCGCTAGCCATATGGCTGAGGGTGTAACCAATACTCCCCCCTTTATTGGTGATGGAAAGAGTTATTCCCAAAGTTAATATACCCTCCACCTTGGAAAGGAGGGTATATTAACTTTGTCATTCCGTTTGTAACATGTCTAAATATTCGTCGTAAACCCCATAATATATATATATATATTCATAATCAGCATAAAATTATAAGACGATTTAACGATGTCCGCCTGTCTGTTGAAATCACGATACAGACAACATTATTTGACGTAGAACGTCAAAATTTAGCAGAATAATTTGTATTGTGACTAGGATGGTTGGTATTGAAAATGACATATATCGGTTCACGTTTTGGTATAGCCCCTATATAATGGTACCTCCTCGGTATTTTGATTATATTTGCCGCATTTTTTCATGGATTTGTCTAAAAATTGGTATTTTATGGTCATAGTGGGTTCTAGCTCCGGTGGCGAAACATTGCATGTATAGGTCCACGTTTTGGTATAGTCCCCATATAACGGTACCTCCTGATATTCGATATTTTGATGATTTTTGCCACATTTTTCCATGGGTTTGTCTAAAAATTTGTATTTGTAGTTCATAGTGGGTTCTAGTTGCGGTGGCAAAACATTTAATATTTACGTTCACGTTGATAATCACAGTGACATTTATCCACGAAATTGTTTCAAAGTTGATATTTTAAGAAGATTTGATAGATGACAATTCTTGAAGTATAAAATTGTCTATAGCGGTTCCCGTTTTTTGTATGACCCCCATATAACGACCTCACCCACTTTAGGGTTTTTTGAGAAGTTTAACAGCATTATCTTAACGGTCTTACTGGTATTTCTAGTTTAAAGTGCAAAACGTTTAAATTCATGATTTTTTTTTTTGCTCAGTGGTGGAGGGTATTTAAAGTTCGGCTCGGCCAAACTTAATGTTTTGACTGTTTTTTTTATTGAAATAAAGGCAGTTTCAGAACTCAAAACTATTTGTAAGACGTATATTAAAATATTAATAATTTAATTCAATATACAATTTGCAACACCCCCCCCCCCCCCCCCTCGTGGGCTCAATTAACAAATTGCCTAATAATTGTTCGAAATTTACTGTTAAATAACCCAATAATAACTTAGCCTCTGCTAATGACCATTTAACCCATTTGTTACAAATGACCTTCAAGTCAGTCTGGCAAACGTGTCTGAAATCCAACCAGAAATAACCAATTAATTAAATTTCAAACACACACACAATTTGTTTTTCAAATTTACTACATTTTTTTCCTTTATTTAGTTCATAGCATTAATGCATTCGATTAATAATAAAAAAATATTAAAAAAAAAAACATAAAACTTATAAATTAACAATATTGTTTTGTTTTCTGTTTGTTTTTATGCAGAGTGTATGTGAGTGTATTATACAAAACGTACATAATTAAATACTCGCTTTAATAGTTTACAAATGTATTTTGTTAAATGTGGATAAAATTCCAGCACTAGAGGCTATCTAGAAATCGTATAGAAATCAAAACAAAAACAGCTTTGACAGGTATGCGAACGAAAAATGGAAATGAAAAGTGAAAACGAAAATGAGAAAAAAATTGAAATCACGCATCCGAGATGATGATGATGAGGGGGGAGATGATGACTTTGAGATATGGAAGATGATGGTGGGCAGTGTGAATGGAACTAATCAGAGAGCGAGAGAGAGAGAGTGACTAATGAGTAAAATGTTGGAAGCTTAGGAAGAGAAAGATACTGATCTATCCTCTTGGGGGAGATCTCAGGGAAATCTATGTACATTAGATGTATTCCTTGTAAAGTTAAGAGTATTTCTTGGTTTTTTTCTTAATTCCGTTCTCCTAAATAGTTCACCGAAACTTTGCCATTTCACTGCTTGCTAATTACTTATACCTTGTATTTGTTTATAATTCTTCACTTCTTCCTCTTCGTTGTTGTTTTTAGTTTTTCATTCATTTCATTTTTAAACTTTATCGTTTGGCCTTTTTGAAATCCTGGGGTCGTCATCGAGGGGGGTGTGGCAGTGACATTTAGTTATAGGGTGGTTTGTTTGTTTCTTCGTTATTACTTACTAGACTAAATAATTTACATTACACAAAAAAGGGGGGTCTATTTAGAAGATGGCTTCTTAGTAATGACCATGAGCACCGTGTCCGTAACCAGCATAACCATGACCGACAGCAATGGCGGCGGGAGCGTGATGCGCTACCGAGGCATATGGTACGGCGGGAGCGGCAGCAACATGATGGGCAACAGCAGGGGCGGCATGAGCATACACAGCTGGACCAGCATGATAGGCGGGAGCGGCAGGAGCAGCATGTACCACAGCTGGGGCAGCATGGGCGGCAACAGCATGGACAGTGGGTGCGGTCTTGTGGACAACGGCATTGAAACCGTTATGATCATCGGCGGTGTACTCAACGGTGCGCACTGAACCGTCAGGTTCAACCAAGGAGTAGGAGCCCTTGACAACATCACCGTCACGTACTTCGTGTTGGGATTTCACATCACCGGTATGTGAGTCGGCAACACCGTAGTTGTAGTGATATTTGGGGTAGGCCTGCAAAGAGAGAGGGGAAATGTTATTAAATTGAAATCTATTTCATAGAAGAATTTTATTTATATTGGAAGAACTTCTAAGGCACATATATCCGAGTTTTTTGTATCTTCTAATATATACATGAGGTGGAAAATGAAGTCCTCCTTTGAGAGAAGTTATGGATATTTCAGAAAAAGTAAGCAAAGGCTATAGTCGTGCGGAGCAGGTGATACGCAACAAGACTACCATATATAGGCTTTTTAAAACAAATTTTGTAATTTCCGATTTAATGAAAAGCATTTGGTCATTATTACATTCCTGCATAAAAAACCAAAATAGTTTTTCTGAGAGTTAATAGGACCCTCTATAAAATACCAGGACACATTTCACGAGAGAAGACCACACGTTTACTCACATAAAATTCTTTTTTAAAGATGACTAGGATTTTTTTGTATCAGATCAAAAGAAATTATGTTATAAAATATAGTGTTCCAAAGAAGATGAGAAAATTGTTTTATTTTGAGGTTTGGAAAGTCGCGAAAAACAGTATGTACCAAAAAGAAATCGAAACGATGTATTTATAAAATATTTAATTTTTTTATTTTTAATGAAAGTCTGCAAGGGCTTCTTATAGAAATGGCCATAATATATCTTCCAATGAGGGTCTTGAAATCCTGTTTATCTTTAAAGAACTTCCATTCAGAAGCATATACCCATGTAAAATTTGAAAAGAGTTTGCTGCTTTTTCCGATCGTTTTGTTTCTCAAATTTCAAATCTTGATCACTATGTGGGGGTGGTACCAGAAGAAATGCTCAAATCTCTACCATCTTTATAAAAGATCTTGTGTTGATGGAATTATTGAAATGTATCAAGTTTGAATGTAATCGGATGTCAATTTCGCGTTTTATGAGCTTCATGATTGTTCAACATTTGAACTTTTGTAGGGGAGGTACCGGAAGGAGTGTACCGATACATCCCGTCTTCACAGCAGAGGGTTGTGTGAAATATTAGGAGAACCGGATGCTTATTTCGGATTTTATAATCGTTTTCGTTTTTCAAAACTTTGTCCCTTTGTGGGGGAGGTACCAGAAAAAATGGTCCGATCTCTACCATCTTTATAACAGGTCTTGAGTTGATAGAAATATATAGATGTTCGAAGTCTTAATGGAATCGGATATTAATTTGGCGTTTTATGAGCTTTGTGGATATTAAACATGTTGACATTTGTGGGGGAGGTACCAGAAGGAGTAGACCGATATATCCCATCTCCACACCAGACTTTGAGTTAATAAAAATATTAGGATGTGTGAAATTTAAAGACAAACGGACTTTTACACCACATTTTTCAAAATGTTGGCCCTTTGGGTGTGGGTACTTGCTGGAGTGGATATTGTCCATTTTCGTACCTGAAGTAGCACTAATACTGGAAATATTAGTATTTGCAAAGTTGGAGCAAAATCGGACCACACTTTTCCTTTCTATGCAGTATTTTTTTTTTTTGAAAATTTTGATCTTTTGTGGAGTAGGTACCAGACGGAGTGACATATATTGCCCATTTCCGAACTCGATCCAAGTTTAATACCAATATTACGATGTACCAGTTTGGACCAAATCGGATGCTCCCCTCGAGAGAGTTATCGTGCGCAGCCAGCCAGACAGACGGGCGGGAGGAAATCGCTAGTTTGACTCCAATCGTCCAAAAACAGCTAGAGTCTAAAATCATGGTGAATGTTTAACCTGTCTTTACTTAATTCAATTAATAAAAAAAATTCCAAAAAAAAAAGATAAAATATAAATAACTATAACGAAATCTATAAATTTGAAATTATCGTCCATAGGTACATTCGAAAGCGCATCATTGTATTTTACATAGGTTTTCATGTTTGTGTCTTAAGTCTTTTGTTTATCTCCTCACTTATCCATCAGTATATTGGATATAACAAGGTAAAAGTATAATCTCTTCTAAAACAAAAAATCAAAAGAATTCATAACAGAATCCCATGTTGTTTGTTTGAGTTCATTTTGAAGTTTGTTTCTTAAGTCTTTTGTTTTCACACTCCTCTTTTTATTCAAATCAATAACACATATCTATCTCAGCATTCTTTTCTTTATCCGCCAGCAATTCTCATTTATGCACATAAAAAGATAATCTAAAACTTTTATTTCCACTGCAGTAGCGCATTGTGCAAATTTGCAATTGTATCTGATATTACAAAATATTTTGTTGCTGTTTTTTTGATTTTTTTTTTCATTATTTTCATTGCTAAGCCTATGTAACGTAATTCACCTATATTTTTATTGCGTTTTTTTTGTATTGTTATTGTCGTTGTTGTTTTCTTCCAACATCTTCATTTGCCTTAGTATTGTCGTTTTTAATCTTTTATTCATTCATGCCATCATTGCAAATTCATGTAAAGTGGTACACAGCGTACTCGCTATCAAATGTAGCACATCACCAATGGTGGATGGTGGTTGTGAACCATGGATGGTTGAATGGCTGCCTCCAGGGGAGGAGGTCGATTTTACAACCTGAAGATGACGGTGGCAGATTGACGGCATCAAGCTTAATGAAATGTGATTTTGCGTGTCAAATGTAATCTTCAATGGTTGTCTGTGTGACAACAATTGTCGACAAGATCGCATTGAACCAATTGTGTGTATGTGTGTGATGTGTTAATACGATTTTGATATTTTTGTGCCATAATAGCCATGGAGAAAAGTTGGGCAATTTGTTTTTTCTTGCAGTTTTTTTTTTTTTTTTTTTTTTTTTTTTTTTTTTTTTTTTGTATAAAATTTTGTGGTTGAAGATGATGGCCTGTGCTTCATTCTCACACATATTTAATATAATTCCTTTAAAAAATACAAACTAATAACAAAAGCCATTAGGTATATTTAAGCCGATTGTATGGCTGGTTACTACATGAGAAGGGAAAAGACCCAATTTTCTATGCGATATTCAAGATGACTGTGTCTACCTTATTTCTCCTTTGAAAACTAGATCGGTTTTGATATTCTGTTGAATGAAAGGAAGAAGAACTTTTGAGAAAACATTCAGTTTTTTATCCTTTAGAGAAATATATTTCAGCGGTTGACGCGGACAACGAATTTCTAATTTTTGTCCTGCATTAAAAATATCTTCAACCCGTCTACAGAGGAACCTTCAGTTCGTATGTTGAAAAACAAATTGGATTTCAAAAATGAAAAAAGTTTAACATCTTATGGTCTGGAATCTGGCTTCTTCTACAAATGTATACCTTTTTATATATATTTTTTTTTAGAATAGGCCCCCCTAAACGTTTCCAGGATTTTCATTTTTTACACCCATTGTAAAACCATTTCGCATTTTATAAGAACCATGATTTTGTAATCCTTGTGGGGTCCGACATTTATTTTTCTTTTCAGAACTAAATTATGTCGTAGCTATTTCAAATGTCGTAGCAATATTTCAAAAAAAAAATCTTATTGGAAGAAATTTTTTTTTTTTTTTTTTTTTGAAATATTGACTTTTTTAGATGTTAGCTGTGGAGTACACCTATATTTTAAATTATAGAAGATTAAACATCCATAGAATTACTCACAGGAGAGTTCGGATTATTTCAATGTTAGACCGTTTGAAGAGGAAGAGCGAACGGGTGGACCTGTCAATTGCTCCTTTCCACCATTGAATTAAATCAATGCTAAGAGCAACTAAACTAAATCCCTTCGTTCTTATGGGATACTTTTTATATCCTCCACCATACGATGGAGGCATAAATTACCTTTGTCATTCCGTTTGTAACTCTTCGAAATATTCATGATTAACCCTACAAAGTATATATATTCTGGATCTGTGCAAAATTCTAAGACGATTTAGCGGTGTCCGTCTGTTGTAATCACGCTATCTTCCGAACGAATTGAGATAGAGGGCTAAAATATTGCACATATGTGTATTTTGCCAGTAGGCAGGTTAAGTTCGCAAATGGGCCATGTCAGTGCACGTTTTCCATATAACAGTACCTCACGATATTCGGTTGATGATTTTAGCGACATTATTCACCAGGGTTTTTTTTAATTTCCTAATGGGCCTATGGCTAAAAATTTTATATGCAGGCCTTCGTTTAGCCCCCATATTATTACAAGTAGAATTATATTTGAATGAAAAAAAAAAAAAAAAAAAGACTTAAGAAACGAAGTTGAAAGAGGTTCCTGTTGGCTTCATAAACAAGTAATTTATTATACACTCTGCCATATGGCTCGTTTGATACGGCCAAAACGTACCTCATCGAAATAACGGTTTTAGAACCTAGGTCTCTTTGGAACAAATACGTTACAGGACATTTGTGATCGATCTGGCGATGTCCGTCCGTCGTCTGTCTGTCTGGCTGGCTAGTGCGAATTGGTCCATTTGGTCCAAACTTGTTACATCGTAATATTATTATCAAACTCATATCGAGTTCTGAGATGGGCAATATCGGCCCACTCCTTCTGATCTGTTATAAAGATGGTAGAAATCGGACCATTTCTTCTGGTGTCATTCCTTCGTTTAAAAATGTTTCCAACATCATAGTCCCGATACTCGGTATTTTGATGATTTTAGCGACATCATTCACCTGAATTGTTTCATATTTCGATTTCGAAGTTTGTAATGGGTAGTGCAGCCTTTACCCAAAAATTTCGTATGCAGGTCCACGTCTTCGTATAGCCCCTCTCTCGATATTCGGCATTTAACGATTTTAGCGACATCATTCACCCGAATTGTTTCAAATTTTATATTCTACGTTTGTAATGGGTAGTGCAGCCTATGGCTAAAAAATTGGTATAGCTCCCATCAACATTTAAAGGGTATTTTCTGAGTTTTTTTTTTAAATTTTTTTTTAAGTTCCTTCCAAATAGTGGATGGTATTAAAGTTCGATGTTTGGTACTATTTCGATGTTTGGTAGAATTATTACCGCTTATAAGGTTTGGACCTAATCAGAGAGTCCCTTAGAGTGTTTAGGTGCAACAGCCAGTCTTTCACCGACTCTGATCGCTATTTCGATGGGAAACATATAAAATGATATATATACCCCTGTCACTATAAGGGGTATATAACTCATCAAAGAGAAGGGAAATGTTGACTGCATGAGTCAAAACGTGGACCAATATACGACACAAAATGTTAAATTACAAATTTTTAGGGTTGAAATTTGACAATAAGTTCCAATGTGGCAAAAAATTAAGAGGTACCGTTCTAAGCTCTGATACTTTTTTTTTTCATGACATAAGATTTTTTAGAAATTTTAAAATTTACTTATTGTATATAGAATTTACCTAAGAACATCATTTGACAATAATTTACAGCTTATCCCATATAAATCCGAAATTCCACTCCATGAATTGTTAAGAGCAAACCTACATCATTTTGAACTACTATAGAATCTCTTCATATTTTTGATGTTTTTTATTATTATATTTTTTCCTACAAATAGGTCTTTATTGCCTTCGTTAATATATTTCTCTTTCTGTGCAATTTTTTTATCCACCTCCCTTTAGTAGATATCTTCTTACAAATTTACATCAAACACAAAAAGAAGTACTTCGTCTGCCAATGCATGAATGAACAAACGTATGAAATGAATTACATTATTGATGTCATCACACACAGACGTCATACGAATTCAGTTTGGCTGCAAATCAAAACCACAAAAAGTATTTGCAAATTGTGTTGTTAGTCTTCAATGTTTTTTTGTTGTTTTTTGGTTCGTCTCGAATTGGTTTTTGGTGTGGCTTGGCAGCCAAGAAATATGATTACCACTGGTGGGTATTTAAACTGTGGGAATTGGGATATCTTTGAAATTGTAAACATTTAATATGAAAACACCAAACCAATGACAAAAAAATAACAAACAGAAGAAGCACATGAAGAAAAAAAACTGATGGGAGATTAACCACATTTTATGTAAAGCCATGTCTGTCTGGCTGGTTGGTTGTTTGAAATAATAATGCAATGTAACCGGGGCTGCTTGTTGCATTAAATATTTTTTGTAATTTTTTTGTTTTGTGAAATATTGCATATGACAGTTTGCTATGCACTTGTCTGGGTTAATAATTTATATAAAAGTGTGACATAAATTTAAAACATTATAAAAAAATTATGTGATTTAGATGAAGAGAAAACGATGTCGATAGGAGAAAAAATCGGAAAACTTGAAGGTTCTTGCTAATATGCTTGTGTGATTTTTAATAATCGGAAGATGAGGTAAAAAAAATAATAGTTTTCCATTGTTGGAATTGGCAAATACCAGTTTTTTCTGACCTATATCAGGGACTATGCAGTTAGATGTATGAAATTTCGAAATTTTTTAATAAAAATTCAAACTTTTGGTTTCTAAGGGGAATATTCTTGCAAACAACCTTTTCCATTTTTCTACTGCTCCACAAGATCCAGATATCTAAAGATAATGAGTTTTTTTTAACGAATTTGAAAACAGAAGTATGCATTTTACGGAAACTATTAGGAGTTCTTGTTTGTTCTACATTTTTGGAGGCTCCGCGTGCGCGTATGAATGAATGTATGAATTTTTAATAAACCAAAACTTTCAGTACTTCTCAAATTTCTGGTGGATATCAGAAAATGCCCACTTTCAGCCTATATGTACCTTACGTCTTTCATCTTATAATTCTCAATCTATATTTTTTTACTCTTTCGAGGGTGAATTTGTAGTGGTAAGGACAGTCATTGAGTCACTATCACACGCTCACCCTTATGCGGGGCATTTTGACATTAGTTAAGCGACTCATCAGGCATATTTGGTGTGGTTGATGGTTTACAAGTACCGTTCTTTGGAAAGGAAAGTAGTATTTATTTCCAAACCAGGAACCATTGTTTTTAATTTTTGTGAAATGGCCTTTATGTCGATTATTTTTGGTAAGATGATTTAATATGCAGATAAAAGCATACAAATCAATTTTTTAAGTTATTTATGTTAGAAAATGAATTTAATTTTAATTGAGAATCCATTTTGTTTAAAAAATGCTAATGACATTTTAAATGGAAAAATTTTGAAACGACTATTGACTCGAACTTTGATCTTGGAAAAATTTTAAAACGAAGGAATCTAAGTTTAATAATAATATTACGATGTAGCAAGTTTAGACCAAATCGGATACTCCCTTCGCACCAGCCAGACAGACAGACGGACGGACATCGCTTGATCGACCACAAATGTCCAAAGAGACCTAGGATTAGACCCTACCGTTATTTCGATCAGGTACATTTTGGCCGTATCAAATGATATATACCCTCTATAGCCATATGGCTAAGGGTATAATGAATTACTTGTTTATGAAGCCCTTCAAGTTCGTTTCCTAAGTCTTTTGTTTGTCATTCAAATATAATTCTACTTGTAATAATATTTGGAGGAGAAAAGGGTTAATATTTAGATAAAACAAAAGACTTAAGAAACAAACTTCATTGAAATATCAATAGGAATATTGATTTTTAAGATTCAGTCGATACAAAATATTTTCTTTAATGAGAAGACTGATATATGGAGGACGTTTGGGGAGGCATGTCTATTACTTGAAATGTTGGGATTTATAGGAATTATGTAGGTAAGTAGCAATGCCCGCACTGCCTTAAAAAAATTTTTCTATTGATTTGAAGGCAAATTAATTTAGGGGAAAACCTAAACTTGTGTGGAAGGACGAATTAGATCATTTAAAAAAAAGTTGCATCAATTACTGCACATATTATGTGGATAAGGTCATATTTTGTCCATTGAGTTCCATCATTTCCAGAACGGGTTTAACATCAATTACTGGCTCATTTTACGACAACTTTTACACAAATCTTTCCCTCGGGCCATGTCAGAAGATATAACCCAAAATTATAGCCAGATCTGTGGAGAAATCTCTATAATGTTCCAAATACTTGAAATCGGTTGCTTTTCTACATATGTATTTAACGAAGGTTGCTCTATATTGGCAATTTTTGAAGGAGGACATAAAACTGGGAAAGCTTTGGCACAGAAATGTGAAAATGTGGCTGAGATCTTAAAATATTAAATATTACGCTGTATCACCATTGTGGGAGTCCAAAGTCACCATTGTGACATCAAAAGTCCCTATTGAATACCAAAAATCCAAAATGTAATACGAATATCGATGCCAAAATTCAGAGATACATTTTAAATATTAAGACTTTCTTGGTAGTCATAGACAGACAAAAACCAAGACTGGACTAAATCGTCTGAAACTTAAGGGTTTCTTATATGTGGGTATCCTTTTTGGCATGTTAGTTAATTTTGCTGAGAATTGATTTTAAAGATTCAGTCGATGCAAAGTATTTTCTTTTATTTGAAGACTAATATTTGGAAGACATTTGGAGAGGCATGTCAATACATTGAACAGTTGGTAGTTAAAGGATTAATGTAGGTATGTAGCAATGCCCGTCCTGACTTTAAAAAATATTTCTATTGGTTTGAATGCGAATTCATTTAGGAAAAACCCTAAACTTGTATGGAAGGACGAATTAGATCATTTGAAAAATTTTGCTGAGAGGTGAAGGAGCATGCACTCACACCCATCCCGCAATTGTCAATTTTTCAAAGCAATTTCTGCACATTTTATTGGGTCTCATTATCTCCAGAAAGGTTTTAATATCCATTTCTGGCTCATTTTTCGACAACTTTACATTTTTCGACAACGAATACTCAGTAAAATCACTTATTGATCTTTTAAAAATACTTCTTTCTTTCAATTCATTAAGAGGTATGCGAACTATCATATGTCGATATCAGTGAACATTTTTTTCTCAAATTAAAGGTTGTCCACACTGGGGACAACTGTTTGGTTTCTTGATTATGGTTTATCCTTATCAGGGTTATTTGCTTAGAACTTTTTAGCAAATTTTGAAAAAAAAAATGTGGAGATTTATGTATTTCCCTGTGGTGGCTGTTCTCCACCTGTACTGAGGTTAACTTCACAAATCTTTCAACATATGGGAATAAAATTTATTACTCGCTTTTTTGAAAATTCTCAAAAAAATTAACCAAGACTTTTTCACAAGATATAGCCATAAATAAAAAGGATAAAATTAATTCTACTGTAAACCTATTTCCCTTCCATAAGTCAAAATTGAGGTTACGTTTCTTCCAGAAAGAAATATTCAATATTTTCCAGGAGGTGAAAAATATCCTCGTGATCATGTGGTATAAATACCTATTACTGATGATTAGATAGATCTAGAATCTCTTTATCATTTGAAGTAGGCTTTTTCCACAAGAACCTAACGAATTTATTCAGACTAAATTGGAATATTTATTTATTGAAGGTCCATTAAGAATTTGAATATAGGATTATAAGACATTAAGGGGACCTTTTGTCTTCTATTCCAATTACGGCATATGATAATCAATAGTTTTTAGTCGATTATTTTCAAAATTTCCTACAATTTTTTCATTTTTCACCAATACTCACATGATAATCTAAACCTTCGTCGGGATGGCCATGGCCATGACCAGCATAGACAGCTGGAGCACCAGCATACAGGCCAGGACCACCGTGAGCACCATGTAAGACACCAGCTGTGGCTACACCAACGACAGCCAAGCAGATCAAGGACTTTATTTGTTCACGATCAAATATGAAAAGAAAATAAATTCGAAACACTTGTTTAAAAATTTGCACTTTTTACAATAAACAGTAACAAAAATGTTTCTTTTTTGAGTTTTTATAAAAATTGTATAATTTTTTTAATAGTTTTTTTTTTTTTCAACTTCAACTCCACATCACTCGGAGGACTCACTTTGAAGAAAGCCATTTCTAGGTTTAAAGTTTTTGTTTTGGGGGGTTTGGTTTGTAAATTATTTAGTTGTAAACGTCTTAACGACTCGCTGTGTTGCAGGCAACTGATAACTAGAACCAAGAAGGAAATCGCTTTTATATACAAAACCACCAAAAAATCAAGCAGCAGCCGCAGCAATAGCAAAAGTCAGCACACCAAGCCACCCAGCCAGCACAAACTATGCACGAGCAACATACTCAAACATACTTTAGCTTTGGCATCGGAACAGACTCCACCCGTGATAAAACGCAAACAAACAAAAAACAGCGACAATAACTACACGAAAACAATTCATTCGTACATCGACTCTTGCTAGCCGCCATTAGGAGGGTTAAATATTAAACATTAAATTCATTCACTTCGAGTAGACATATTCAGCAAAACGACGACGACGCCGTCAACGACAACAACATTCAGCACACAGCGATACAGAGCAACAAAGCGTCATTGTCGTCACTGTACAAGTTGGCAGAATTAGATTAAATAATAATAAATAGAAACCGAAAATTACAACTGAGTAAGAGCCCGACTTGAAAGCAATAACAAGAAATATGCATGACGTTTTCGAGTGCATACGACGTCATTGGAAAAGGTTCGTATGAAAATTGTAGGGAATGGGTACTTTTTGATGAAAAAATTTAAAATGATTTAAAACAGGAGAAAACAAGATGTTCTCAAGAAGATCAACGAATAATTTACTATGAAAGCTCGAAGAGAACATTTGTAGAAAGATCATCAAATCTTCTAAGGAAGATCACCAGATCTTCTATGGAAGGTCACTAGATCTTCTATGAAAGATCAACTATAAAAATCAACAGAGGTGATCTTCCATAGAAGGACAGGGGTAATTTTCCATATAAGATTAGGGGTGATATTGCTAAGAAGATCACTTGATCTTTTATGGAAGATCACCCCTGATCTTCTATGGAAAATCACTCCTGATCTTCTATGGAAGATCACCCCTAATCTTCTAAGGAAGATCACACTCTGATCTTGTATGGAAGACCACCTGATCTTCTAGAGAAGAAGATCACTTGCTTTTCTAGAGAAGATCACCTGCTCTTCTAGAGAAGAAGATCACCTGCTCTTCTAGAGAAGAAGATCACCTGCTCTTCTAGAGAAGAAGATCACCTGCTCTTCTAGAGAAGAAGACACCTGCTCTTCTAGAGAAGAAGATCACCTGCTCTTCTAGAGAAGAAGATCACCTGCTCTTCTAGAGAAGAAGATCACCTGCTCTTCTAGAGAAGAAGATCACCTGCTCTTCTAGAGAAGAAGATCACCTGCTCTTCTAGAGAAGAAGATCACCTGCTCTTCTAGAGAAGAAGATCACCTGCTCTTCTAGAGAAGAAGATCACCTGCTCTTCTAGAGAAGAAGATCACCTGCTCTTCTAGAGAAGAAGATCACCTGCTCTTCAAGAGGAGAAGATCACCTGCTCTTCTAGAGAAGAAGATCACCTGCTCTTCTAGAGAAGAAGATCACCTGCTCTTCTAGAGAAGAAGATCACCTGCTCTTCTAGAGAAGAAGATCACCTGCTCTTCTAGAGAAGAAGATCGCCTGCTCTTCTAGAGAAGAATATCACCTGCTCTTCTAGAGAAGAAGATCGCCTGCTCTTCTAGAGAAGAAGATCACCTGCTCTTCTAGAGAAGAAGATCGCCTGCTCTTCTAGAGAAGAAGATCGCCTGCTCTTCTAGAGAAGAAGATCGCCTGCTCTTCTAGAGAAGAAGATCGCCTGCTCTTCTAGAGAAGAAGATCGCCTGCTCTTCTAGAGAATATCACCTGATCTTCTATGAAAGTTTACCTGAACTTCTATGGAAGATCACCTGATCTTCTTTAGGAAATCAGTTTTTCTTCTATGGAAAATCATCAAATTATGTATGGAAGATGACCTGATCATCTATGAAAAATATCCCGACCTTCTATTGAAGATCAAGCGACCTTCTTTAGACAATCACCTTATTTTCTATGAAAGATCCCCTGATCTTCTATGGAAGAACACCCCTGATCTTCTATGGAAGATGGCCCGATCTTCCACGCAATGATCTCCTAATGGAAGATCACCTGATCTTCTATGAAAGGTCAATCCTGATCTTATATGAAAGATCACCCCTGATCTTCTATGGAAGATCACCCCTGATCTTCAATGGAAGATCACCTGACCTTCTATGGAAGATCACCCCTGATCTTATATGGAAGATCACCCCTGATCTTCAATGGAAGATCGCCAAATAATATGATTTTCTATGGAAGAACCCCTTGACCTTCTGTGAAAGATTCCCTGATTTTCTGTTGAAGATCTAAAAAGTTTATAAATTTTATTTTTTTTTTTTTTCAATAATATCCAATTGTTTTTAAATTCTTTTATAACATTTTAATGTCACTATATTCAGTGGAACCTTTTCCTTTTTTTTAATACACCACCCTCGTATGAGCTGGCCATTCATCGAATATATATTTAGTGTAGCATACATTTTTTTTTTGCTGCTCCAGCAAAATGCTGTCTTGATTTATTACATAGAGAACAGCAACGTGTCAGTGCTGTGAGTGCTCTGCACTCTAAAATTGCCACGCTATTGAAAGCGAGAGTCAAATATAGAAATCAGTCTGCGATTAGTGTTTGATTTGTTAAGTAATTGGTTTTCAGAGGAGAACTCATGTTCGATGGATTCTGATTTGAGCATGTCTGCTGGTTATTCTTGCAAAAAATTAAGTTGGGTTATTTTTTTGGTGGAGCTACAGAAGTTTGGTTTCTTTTTTGCTCTTGCATAAAAACTCAATGCTGTAAAGTATTGTCTACCATTACAATACCCATACACTTTGTGTCATTAATAATAGCTAAATTCACACCTTGGTTTGAAACTGTCATTAGATCAATTTGTGTTTGGTTAATTAAGCCAGCCAGTCATGAATTGCATGCCGCTTTGGGAGAATGGAACCTTCGCTACCGACCACAAAGATGTGATAATTTCAAATGCAATTAAAATTAATTAAATATGCTTTATGGGAATGTACATGGATATATAAGAGGAATATCTGACAATATTAAAAAATATGAAATGCGAACATAGATTCACATGTGGAAATATGTCTTGGTATATTAAATAAATCGTTCCATCAAATGGAGTAAATTAAATAATTCGGCAAATGCTCTATTTCCCACGTTAACGTTTTATGACCGCATAAAAAAAAATTGGAGGTATTAACCATGAACTTGGGTTAATGAATCCACATTAAATGCTGTAATTTTGAATTAAATTCGAAACGGCGCCTAATGTGTTTCCATGACGGTGAGCGAAACCAAACCTAGCCGTAATTAAATTTTCTTGGTATATGTTTTGCTAAAGCATGACTATTTTCGTTATTAATTTTATTTTTGGAGTTTCTTTGAGCTTCATGTCCATGTTTCAGTCGCTAATTTTGAGGGTCGTATGTCCGAAGAAAACTTTTTGGAAATATAAAAAAATAATTTTAAAATATGTACTTATGTTGTGTCGGAGGAAGAAAATCCCATAACCAAATATTAACATCTGTATGCATCTTAATCAAAATATTCAGATTGTAGCCACAATAATGATCATGACTTAGTGCTTATAAAAACTCTCAAAAAGGGTATTAGATTTTTATATATTTCAAAGACTGCAGGAAGGTCAAAATTTTGGAAATTACAAACATTTGGTTTTATTTTTTTCCCATTTTAAAAATTTATAAAAATTAGAATAGTCGTAATTCTCATACAATGTTTGGTGCACAATTAATTTGAAATCGGATAAAGATATATATGGGAGCTATATCCAAATCGGAACCGATCTCGATAAAATTTGGCAAAGATATTTCTGAGCTGTATTTGATGTATTTCCCTGAATATCGTTGTTACGAAGTGCATATTTCGGACGAACAGTATATATCGGAGCTATAGCTATATCGTGAGTGCCAAATTCCTTCCCTTTTGGAGAAATATTAGACGTTTCGTGCACAATAAAAGGTAAATCGGATGAAGTTATATATGGGAGCTATATCCAAATCTGGACCGATCTCGATAAAATTTAGCAAATGTATTTCTGAGCTGTATTTGATATATTTCCCCAAATATTGTTGTTGCAGAGTGCATATTACGGCGGCGGTGGACGATCGATAACAAATCGGATGAACAATATATATATGGGAGCTATAGCTATATCTGAACCGATTTCGATCAAATTTGGCATACATATTTTCAAGCCTGATTTGGGTGTATATGCGAAATTCTATACAATTCGGGCTGATATTACACGTTTGGTGCACAATAAAAGGCAAATCGGACGAAGATATATATGGGAGCTATTTCTAAATTTTGACCGATTATCTCCAATTTCAATAGGGTTCGTCCAAACAAATGATCTGTGCAAAATTTCATCTGGATCGGGCAATAAATGCGACCTGTACTTTGTTTACAAAAATACATGGACAGACGGACAGACGGACGGACGGACATGCATAAATCGACTCAGAATGTGATTCTATGCAGATCATCAAAAGGAACTATGGGTCTATCTCGTTTCCTTCTGCCTGTTACAAACAAATGCACAAAGACATAATACCCTGACCACTTTGTGGTGTTGGGTATAATTATATTTTTCTATAGAATATTTTTCATAAGGGCTTCCAGAGCAATAATCGTGAACTTTTTTAACATTTTTCCCGGATCTCTGGTTCAAAAATCATGTATATTTTACGAAAATGCAAAATAATGCATTTTTAAGGAACAGTCGATTAAAAATGAAGGATTTTTAATAGAATTCAAAAATCGTTACTTGCCATTATTATTAACGTCCTCCTGATGCAAAATGGTGCACTAAAAACTTTTCAAATAACTCATGAGAGTAAATAGTAGATGCGTTAAGATTGAAACGGCCAAAACGTGCCCCATCGAAATTACAATTTTAGACATAAGGTTTTTTTGGATCAAGCCGTTTCAGAACATTTGAAGGCGATCTTGAGGTGTCGGTCAGTCTGTTTGTATGTCTACTTGTGCACTTAAACTCTCCAAAGGATTAACCGATCTGGTCCAAACATGGTACATCGTAATATTATTGCCTAACTTAGATCGAGTTCGAAGATGGGAATATTGGTCCACTTCTTCTGAGTGGACGTTGAGTTTTTCAAAAAATAGTTTTACGGCAAAATAAGAGAAAGGATAATTCGATTTTTCTCCAACTTTGCAAATCCTAATATTTGTGTCAGTGATAGGTCAGGTGCGAAACTGGACAAAATCGGTCCACCCTATCAAGTACCTACCCTACAAAGAGTCAACATTTTGAATAATTACAACTCTTATAAAATGTAATATAAGTCTTCAAATTTTACACATTCATATATGTTTATTAACGCAAGATCTGGGGTTAAAATAGAATATAGCGGACCACTCGTTGTAGTACCTTCCACACAAAAGTGTCAACCATTTCAATATCCACGAACCTCATAAAACGCAAAATTTACATCCGATTCCATTCAGATACATCTCAATATTTATATCAACTCAAAACCTGTTATAAAGATGGTAGAGATCGGGCCATTCCTTCTGATACATCCCCCACAAAGTGTCAAATTTTTGAATAACCAAAACGTTTACAAAATCCGAAATAAGTATCCGGTTCTCTTCATATTTCACCCATCCTATTATTTCCCCTAACACAAGATCTGCTGTGAAGATGCGATATATAG
This sequence comes from Musca domestica, assembly GCF_030504385.1. Classification (NCBI taxonomy): domain Eukaryota; kingdom Metazoa; phylum Arthropoda; class Insecta; order Diptera; family Muscidae; genus Musca; species Musca domestica. Next base: position 1,287,174 of record NW_026712391.1, on the reverse strand, counting down.
GCCGACTCCTTCTGGTACATCCTCAGAAAGGTTAACATTTTAAATATCCATGAAGCTCGCGAAATTAACATCCGATTCCATTCAGACTTGGTACATTTCAATATTTCCATCAGCACAAGACCTGTTATAAAGATGGTAGAGATCGGACCATTTCTCGAAACATACCTGTCCACTCTTTATGGTACCTCCCCACAAAGGGTCAAAATTTTGAATTTCATGAAGCTCATAAAAAGCCAAATCAACATCCGATTTCATTCAGAATTGGCACATCTCTATATCCATCAGCGGAAGATCTGTCTTGATCTGAGCACAATTTTATCTGTCATAACTTGCGAAAGAAGTCAGCGATTCTTTACAATTTGCTATATCTTGGGATGAGTTTGGCTTTTATGATGTTACCAATATAGACCAAACCAGGGACGTCGCAATATTTATTAAGGTCCGATATGAAATGGAAATATTGGCCATTCTTTCAGAACCCACTCCATAGAGAGTCAATAGTTTGAATAATCAGGGTGTACGTCTGTCGGCAGATTCGACTGATATATTTTTTTAATGATTTTTGAATTTTTTTTTAAATAGCTCTCAGAAAATAATGTGTTTTGGATTTTTGGGACATTTTTTCCTTCTGAACAGTATTTTAATTAAAGTCTTCCAGGAATTTTTAAGATTTTTTTTTTCGGATCTTCTGACCATACTACTTGGATTAAATCATTTTAAGGACCTCCTAGCCATTAGTTAAGAAGTTTTTTTTTTAACAATGTGCCAATTAAAAATAGTAAAAATTTTTTTTAAAGGATTTCATTGTCAAAAATCGTGGATTTTTTTCAATGTTTTTCTGATAAAATCCTGAATTAAAAAAATTCTGCCATTTGTACTTCGTTAATAGTACAAATAATATTTTTGGTCTCACTTCGTAAGCATATAAATATATACCTGATTAAATATGTATAACAATTTAAATAAAGGGTGCGATGAAAAAACTGCAACCAACTTCAGACTGCTGTCATTTCCAAGCCACTTGTCCGACAGCTGTTAAAATTATTCCAGTGACAGCTCACTATATTGCTTACAAGCGAACAGAAGCATTTTGGTGAGAATATTCCAGAAAAAATTTTATTCGTGATGGAATTCAAGCGGGATAGTGTGATTTCTTTATATTTGGATGGAAAATCGCAAGTGGCTGTCGTTAGAGCACTCCATCATTTAAATGTGAATAAATCGTTTGTGTCTCGTACCGTCGCTCGTTACCGTGATACTGGTAGCGTAGCCCAACGTCAAGGAAGTGGACGGAAGAAAACAGCAACATTATCAGAAATGGCTCGAAAAGTAAAGAAGCGACTTGATCGAAACCTGCTTCGCAGTGGCCGAAAAATGGCTCGGGAGCTGAATATATCGCAATATTCCATTTGGCAAATATTGAAAAATAAGCTCAGGGTAAAGCCATTGATATCCCAAGAAGTGCAAGAACTTACAATGCAAGGGAAAGAAAATAGACTCAAAAGAGCCAAAGAGTTACTTCGCTTGGCCGAAATTGGTGAGCTGCCGAGTTTGGGTTTCTCCGATGAGAAAACATTCGTTTTCCAGCAGTTTGTAAACAAACAAAATGATTGTGTTTACTTGCCAAAGAGGTCAGCAGAGAATGAGCACCTTCAGTTGGCCACCAGAACTCAAGCGCCGGTCATGGTGATGGTGTGGGCAGCCATAACAGCCAATGGTCGCTCTCCGCTCGTATTAATCGACCGTGGCATCAGAATAAATGCGAATATTATCGCAAAAATATTCTAGATGGTGAATTAAAGCCTTGGACACGCAAACATTTTGGCCGCGGACCTTGGAAATCGCACTCAGCACGCGCCACCCAAGAATGGTTATAAAATGAGGTTCCTTGGTCCATTTCCAGCGTATAATGGCCACCAAAATCTCCGGATACCAATCCGTTGGACTATTGTGTCTGCAGTATTTTGGAAAGCAAGGTTGACACTAAAATATACCAAAGTGTCCATCACCTCAAGCAAGCGCTTCGCCGGGAATGGGCCAAGATACCACAGAGCAACATTCGGGCGTGTGACGGTTTCATTGGCCGTTTGAAGGCCATAATTCGTGCCAATGGTGACCAATTCGAACAAATCTAAACTTATTCTAAATTTGATGCTATATCCTCATTTTTTGCTTTCATTCAATAAAATTAAAAACGATGTAAAAATTATGGCGTTTGACTTTGTTGCAGGTTTTTTATCTCACCCTGTGTAGCTATGACACTAGCTTTACTTGCAATAACAAATTTCTATATTGCTGTAATTGAATTGTATTTGTTGTAGGCCTGCCTCTACCTTCTAATAACTATACCATGACAAATAACATTGAATATTTCTAAAATTTAAGTGCACTGAACTTAAAAGGAATTCGACGAATCTGTAGCTACCCAATATTGTGTAACTTTCAAATCAATTTTCCATGAAATTCGATATAAAACCAATATTTTATTAGCCAATCATTTCAGTACATTCAATACAAGCCGTTAATTGTTTTGAATTAGTTGCTCAATTAATTTTGTTCGCATAGTGCAGAGCCGTACTTTTCGCTGTTTATTTGTGTGTGTGTGTTATGCATCTGCAATCTAACTGTTCTCTTATGGAGGGAGTCGTTTTTTTTTTCGACCACAAAACCGAAGATATTTCTTTTGGTTTCAGTGCAAAAAAAAAAACTCCGCAAAATATTAAGTCATAGCTCATTTAACGTTAATAACGCTCGCTAGCTGGTCACATAGACAAGAGGCTGAAAACTCTAATGAATTACAACAAAATTATATGTCGCACAGCCACAAAATGGTATTTGGTATCACATTTTTGTTTTCCCATTTTTTTTTCTTGTATTTCCTTTGTGCAATAATCATTTGGTAACAATTTTTCATTGTTTTAAGCCAGAGCTGTAATTAAATTCATGTAATCGTATCAAGGTTAGCACGACATGTAACGGATCAATAAGCGGCTCTACAGAAGAGGGAAACAAAAACAGAAACAACAGTTAACAAATCATAAACAATTGGTCATTTGTAAATTTCAAAAGCCAGCCAGGGAAAACCCTTAGCGGATGGATAACCGGAGAGAGAGAGAGAGAGAGAGGAAAAATCCCCAACCACAGATGTCAAGTAACCGTTACAAACTTCAGGCATGATTTAACATAATTGTAGCGATTTATTTTGGAGAATTCCGCCTCACCTTCCCTGTCTCCCTCTTCCAAAACGATGCGATGTCAAATCGCTAAAAATAAAATCGACAAACGTCGAGTTTGCAATTCACGTACCAAGATCACATTGTGATTTAGTTGTGGCGGAATTTAGCTTTTATTGAACTTCTTTTTGTGAAAACATCTAAATCAGATCTTGTCTTTAATGCATATTCGCATTTGCCGTTTATTTGCATAAGCCAGCCAACCAACCAACCAACCAACCAACCATTTGCAGAAACCGAAATGCTTACAATTGGATTTTACCCATTATGGCTACGAAACGAAAATCGTTCCTGATTTATGATAGGAAAATCCGGCTGTGTAATATGGCATCGAAACAATTATCGGAATTGAAATTATCTTAACTGCTGCACAAAATTGCAAAACCTTTTAATATCCTTAAACCAATTTGCCGGAATTAGCAATTTTGTGCACAAATTTGCACCATTTATTAGATGCAGTGACAAATTATAACAGCCAATTTGAATATTTTAAATTTTGCGAATAAAAGACCAAGGCTGAAGTAATTTTGGAGGTGTTTAGCGTGAGATAGATATTTACTTCTGTATCTGTGGGAAGAGATTTTAGTTGTTATACCCTCTACAGAAGTATCAAAGTATAAATTTTAAATCCTATATTCTTGATCAGCAGAGAATTCTGACCCTATGACCCTACGTCTGTCTGTCCGTTTGCGGAAATCAGTCGAGCCTCCGAACGAATTGAAGTAGGGTGATAAAATTTTACTCAAATGTTTGTTTCGACGTTTTGATGATTTTAGTGACATTGTTCACCGGAATTGTTTCAAATTTGGTATTTGAAGTTCGTAATGAATACTACAGCTTATGACAGAAAATTGTCTGTGTAGGTCCCCGTCTTCGTATAGCCCCCATATAACTGTACCTCCCAAAATTTGGTATTTTGATGATTTTAGTATCATTATTCACCGGAATTGTTTCAAATTACGTATTTAGAGTTCGTAATGGGAACTTCAGTCCGTGACAGAAAATTGCCTATGCAGGTCCAGGTCTTCGTATAGGCCCCATATATCAGTACCTCTATATACTCGGAATTTTGACGAGTTTAGGTACGATACCAACCGCAATTGTTTGAGATGTCGTATTTGAAGTTCGTAATGGATGCTATAGCCTGTGACAGAAAATTGTCTATGCTGGTCCAGGTCTTCGTACAGCTACGATACAACGGTACCTCCCTCTATACGATATTTTGTTGATTTTAGCTGAATTATTCGCCGTTTATTTCAGGTTTCGAATTTGAATATGGTAATGGCTTATGTAGGTCCACGTCGTATACACCCCAATATAACGGCTATATTCGGTATTTTTAATATTTTAACAGAATTTTTTAAGGATTTAATTTTTTTTTTTAATTTCCAAATTCGTTACAACTGGTGGAGGGTATTCAAAGTTCGGCCGGGCCGAACCTACTGCTTTTTAACTTGTCATGTGTTAGATTATTCGATATGCGGCGTGGTTCTTTGGTTATCATACCCTACACCACAAGGTGATCAGGGTGTTATGTCTTTGTGCATTTGTTTGTAACAGGCAAAAGGAAACCAGATAGACTCATAGTTCCTTTTGATGATCCGCATAGAATCATATTCTGAGTCGATTTATCCATGTCCGTCCGTTTGTCTGTCCGTCTGTCCATGTATTTTTGTAAATAAAGTACAGGTCTTATTGCTCGATTCAGATGAAATTTTTCGCAAATAATTTGTTTGACCCAAGGACAAAACCTATTGAAATTGGAGATAATCGGTCAAAATTTAGATATAGCTCCCATATATATCTTCGTCCGATTTGCCTTTTATTGTGCACCAAACGTATAATATCAGCCCGAATAGTATGGAATTTTGCACATACAACCAAATTAGGCCTGAAAATAAGTATGCCAAATTTGATCGAAATCGGTTCAGATATAGGTATAGCTCCTTTATATATTGTTCATCCGATTTGTTATTTTTGTCCTCCGCAGCCGTAATATGCACTCTGTAACAACAATATTTGGGGAAATATATCATATGCAGCTCAGAAATACGTTTGCTAAATTTTATCGAGATCGGTTCAGATTTGGATATAGCTCCCATATATAACTTCGTCCGATTTACCATTTATTGTGCACCAAACGTCTAATATTTGTCCAAATGGGATGGAATTTGGCACATACGACCGAATTCAGTCTAGAAGGTAGTATGCCAAATTTGGTGAAGATCGGTTCAGATATAGTTATATCTCCCATATATATTGTTCATCCGATTTATTGTATTTGTTACCCACAGCCGTAATATGCACTCCGTAACAACAATATTCAGGGAAATATATCAAACACAGCTCAGAAATATCTTTGCCAAATTTTATCGAGATCGGTTCAGATTTGGATATAGTTCCCACATATATTTTTATCCGATTTCGAATTAATTTCGGGCCCCGCCCGACTTTAGTACTTTCTTTACTTTTGTTTTTTTTTTTTTAAATTTCCAAATCTCTTCCAAATGGTGGAGGGTTTTAAAAGTTCGACCCAGTCGAACTTACTGCTTTTTAACTTGTTTTATTTCATTGTTGTTGCTATTCATTTTGTCCGTAATGTGATGATTTATCGATGTATATGAACTCCAACCAGGTGCAACTTGATACGTAAGTCTTTTGATCGATAGATTGATTGATTGATTCACTACTTGCACTCTTTTACAATGAACATCCGCTTTAGAGTCCAAAAACGTGTACCATAATGTCAAATGGGAACTGGACACTAAAGGTGGGGTAATGCAATATATAAATATATCGAAACAGATAAAATATCGGATGATTAATAATTAATATACGTCCTCCTGACGACATAGAGATAAATACAGGGTGAGATGAAACAACTGCATCCAAATTCAGACTACTGTCATTTCTAAGCCACTCGTCCGACAGCTGTTAAAATTTTTCCAGTGACAGCTCATTATATTGTTTACAAGTGTACAAAAGCATTTTGGCGAGAATTTTCCAGAAAATAAATTATTCGTGATGGAATTCAAGCGTGATAGTGTGATTTCTTTATATTTGGCTGGAAAACCACAAGTGGCTATCGTTAGAGCACTCCAGCATTTAAATGTGAATAAATCTTTTGTGTCTCGTACCATCGCTCGTTACCAATTACGTGATACTGGTTGCGTAGCCCGACGTCAAGGAAGTGGACGGAAGAAAACAGCATCAGCAGCAACATCAGCAGAAATGGTTCGAAAAGTAAAGATGCGACTTGATCGAAACTCGACTCTCAGTGGCCGAAAAATGGCTCGTGAGCTGAACATCATATCGCAATATTCCATTCGGCAAATATTGAAAAATGAGCTTAGGGTAAAGCCATTGAAATTCCAAAAAAGTCCAAGAACTTACACCCCAACAGAAAGAAAATAGACTCAAAAGAGCTAAAGAGTTGCTTCCCTTGGCCGAAAGTGGTCAACTGCCGAATTTGGTTTTCTCCGATGAGAAAACATTTTGTCCAGCAGTTTATAAAATTGTAAAAATGATCATGTTTGCTTGCCAAAGAGGTCAGCTGAAAATGTGAACCTTCAGTTGGCCACCAGAACTCAAGCGCCGACCGTGGTGATGGTATGGGCCGCCATAACAGCCGATGGATGCTCTCCGCTTGTATAAATCGACCGTGGCATCAGAATGAAGGCCGAATATTATCGCGAAAATATTCTGGAATTTGGTATTTGAAGTTCGTTATGGATACTACAGCCTATATCAGAAAAATTACTGTGCAGGTTCACGTCTCCATATATGCCCCATATAGGTACAATACCCACCGATATTGTTTGAGATGTCGTATTTAAACTTCGTAATGGATGCTACAGCCTCTGACAGAAAATTGTCTGCTCCGATATAACGGTACCTCCCTATATACGATAATTCGATGATTTTAGCTACACCGTATATTTCAAGTTATCGAATTTGAATATGGTAATGGCTTGTGATAAACAATGCCTATGTAGGTCCGCGTCGTATAGATCCCAATAAAAGGTTTATATTCGGTTTTTTATACCCTACACCACAAGGTGGTCAGGGTATTATGTCTTTGTGCATTTGTTTGTAATAGGCAGAAGGAAACGAGATAGACCGATAGATCCTTTTGATGATCTGCATAGAATCACATTCGTCTGTCCATGTATTTTTGTAAACAAAGTACAGGTCGCATTTATTGCCCTATCCAGACGAAATTTTGCAAAGATCTTTTGTTTGGCCCAAGGACGAACCCTATTGAAGATAATCGGTCAAAATTTAGATATAGCTCCCATATATCTTCGTCCGATTTGCCTTTTATTGTGCACCAAACGTGTAATATCTGCCCGAATTGTATGGAATTTTGCATATACTCTCAAATTAGGCCTGAAAATATGTATGCCAAATTTGATCGAAATCGGTTCAGATATAGCTATAGCTTCCATATATATTATTCATCCGATTTGTTATATTTGTTACCCACAACCGTAATATGCACTCCGTAACATCGATATTCAAGGAAATATATCAAATACAACTCAGAAATATCTTTGCCAAATGTTATCGAGATCGGTTCAGATTTGGATATAGCTCCCATATATATCTCTATCCGATTTCAAATTAATTGTGCACCAAATGGGTAATTCAATTCCGAATTTAAAAGATACAAATGCTTCGGCATATTTAGTCCTTTGAACTTTAAATTATAATTATAATTATAATTATAATCATAGCGTGTATGATTGAATTCTCCCATAAAAACTGTTAATTGTTATGTGGAGCTCTACTTAATTAGCAAAGTGGTGTAGGATACCATAAAGTCGGCCCCGCCCGACTTTAAGACTTTCTTTACTGTATTTTTTTAAATTTAAACAGAATTTCCTAAGAATTTTATTTTATGAAAATTTCCAAATTCATACCAAATGGTGGAGGGTATTCAAAATTCGGCCCGGCCGAACTTACTTTTTTTAACTTGTTAATACTTTTACATGTCATAACTTGCGAAACTAGTCAGCGATTCTTTACATCTTGTACCTCAAATAATCGAACATTGGATGAGGGTATACATCTATTGGCAAAATCGACCAATACATTTGAACTAGCTTACTTTTATTTTATAACTTGCTGTATTTTCCCAGTAATTATTGAAAAAATGAATTTTGTGGCACAGTGTTGTTATCATCGTCTTCTTAAAAGTTTAGCCCAAGACAATGCTCTCTCAGCAAAATACAAATTGTAACATTCCTATCACAAGGCATTCAAATACAAGCGGACGTACATCCGGAAGTTCTCTCAATTACATCGGAAACTTATTCTATCATTTTCAAATTTATTAACAAATACCATTGGAACAATGTAATTTTTCCCTCTTCCCTTCCTCTCAGTTCCTGCTGATCTACTGATCTCCACACATACCAAGAGATAATCGCCGGTGTCACAATTTGCATATTTTCCATTCCGTTCTAATCAATTTTCCTGCCGACAACAATGTTTTCAACTATTTTACTGGGGTATTAAGTAATCCGAAAAACTTGTTGAAACAAATAACATTTAATTAAATAATTTCACAAAAATAAACAACACCGACAAATGCAGCAACAACAGCAGCAACACCAGCAACGACATAAAAAACTGTGAACAGAAAATAATTAATATTTTGGCTGGAGCAATTTCAGCAACAATAAAAAGAATTATGTTGTTGCACACACACACACATGCAAAGCAAAAAAATATACAAGCGAAATGGCTTATGTCTCCAAATTGCCAATAGCCAGTAGTAGCCCGTCCAGCTGTCATAAGATGTCAGTGGTGCTGTGAGAGTGCCTATGTGTGTGTGTCCGTATGATTATTTGATAATTTAATTGTTGGTCATTTCTTATGGTAATTTAAGCAACAATTGTTTCCTAAGTAGATCACCAGCACTTTGTGGTCGGGTCGGCTGGGTGGTTTGGTGGCTTCCAGTGTTGCCTCAAAACATATGACATATGTTTGATGGACAGAAAGACGGACGGACATTAAGAAACATGCACCCAATCAAGTTGTCCACCAAAACCCGTTTGCTTTTCTCTTTAGTACAAAATGATTACATTTGGTTTTACACGACTGGGCATGTGTCTGTCGCTCTTTCCAAATAATTATTATTTCATTTGTATTGTCAATTAACTTAAATTGAGTTACGACCAAAATTTCGGCAGCACTGCAGAATTATTGTTTTGGCTGTGATTTATTATCACAGCAAAAAATCAATCTGTGGCAACGGGGCTATTGATGAATTATTTTTTGTTTAGACCTTCTTGGTCTTCAATCAAAACGAAAAATCATTAAAAATGTAACCATCAGCCATTAGCAAAAAAAGTTAGTTTGATTAATTATTTGAATAAGATGTTGACCACAAACTAATCTCTCATCTACCCATAGATTTTTTTGGATGCTTAGTTTTCGGTTTTTAATAATTTATTATTTTTTTCGATTTTGTTTTTTGCTAAAATTATAACAACTGCCATTGGGAAGGTCGAAGTGAGGTTAACTTCTTGGCGTTGCACAAAAGTGAGAGTGATTTTATTTTGAGGTCAAAAGGGTGTGGTGATGAGGATGTATATTTTTGGAAATTGTTACCACAAGCGAGGAAGGTTTCCTAATTTATAATTTTGCATGGATTTGAAATTATCGATGGGTTTTTTCAATATCAAAGTGGACTTTTTAAACTTTGTTATTTAAAAAAAATATAGTTTTGTTTTTTTTTTATTTTTTTAACACCACCTCTGTGCATTTTGAACAATTTTTAAAGGATATCCCGACCAAATCGGGAGATTTCAATGGTATCATATCTAAAGATCGTGAGTTTACGATGAAAACTATTCAAGGACCTCTTTGCCAAAAGTCTGCATACCTTTTATTCACATACCTTTTTTAACTAAACAAGTAAAAAGGCTGTAAGTTCGGCCGGGTCGAATTTTCAAAAAATAAAATATTTAAAAAAATTGTGCTAAAATCTTAAAAATACCGAATGAAGTCATTTTATTAGAGTCTATTCGACCTAAAATTATCAAAATACCCATTATCGGGAGGCTCCGTTATATGGGGGCTATACGAAGTCGTGAACCAGCGCAGACACTTTAAATATCAAATTTGAAATATTTCCGGTGAATAATGTCGATTAAATCAACGAAATACCGGAAAATAGGGAGGTACCATTATATGGGATCTATACCAAAACGTGGACCTACATGGCCCATTTTCCATACCAAAAGTATTATATATATTTGAGTAAAATTTTATGAACCTACTTTGTTTCTTTCGGAACATGAAATTTCCTTCAACTCCTACAAAAAAATAAATAAAAAAACAGTTGATTTTTTTTAAACATAATTTTTAAGGACCTCCCGGTCAATCATCGTTTTTATGGGAACATTTGGACCTCGATGACTTTGAAAAAATCCAGGACCTTCTTACCAAAAAATTGAATTTTTAACAATCCAAAGGATCTCCAGACCAAAAATCGCAATTTTTTGTTAGTATATTGAGAAAGTTGTGGCTATTGAAGTTAATATGGACCTGCAGAACAAAATTTGCGGATTTTGATTGTTTTTTCCGAAATTTTTAAACAACTATGTTTTTAAGTTAAGCATTTATTCTTAAAATTTAGAAACAAAAATTTATGATTTTTGGTTCAAAACGTTTTTAATTTTTTTTGCCTTTTTAATATTCTTTACCAACATTTTAAGAGCACTCTAGAGCAAGAAAATAGATTTTTCAGCATGTTCTTTTCAAGAAGAACCTTCTGCCAAAAAATCGTGGATATTTTAAGAAAAATGATTTAGGGACTTCCTGATCAAAAATCACGGATTTTTAAGAATATATTTCCATCCACCACAATCTTTTTTGCGAGTATTCCCCAAAAAAGTGATTCAGAGGAAATCCTGTTTTTTGTTAAAAAAAAAGGTTAAGGTTATCAGGAATTAATAATATAAAATATAAAAAATATAAAATTAAAATGTAGACTATGTGAAGGTTATCGGGAACTTATTGTCAAGTGAGGAAGATCGGGAATTACGATATTTATGTTCGGGTGACGCTGGCGTTCAGGATAGCTTTGAAGGTTATTTGGAACTTGTGTTACGATGATAACGATTTAAAGGTTATCGGATGTTGGTATTCGGATAGACTTCGACGTTCGGAATTTTGACGTTTTGAATGTAATCAGGTGCTGAAATGATTGATTGTCGGTCTGATGAGTGGTGAAAAATCAGGGTGAATGTGGTTGGGATCCAAGTTTTCTGAGACGAGTTGGGGGCTCGTGAAATAATCGTTCGCGGATGACAGTTCATTGTTAAGATACTCGAGAGAAAATGTCCAAACTTCGAACATTGTAATATTTTTTTATCAAACTTAGATCGAGTTCGGAGATGGCAATATCGGTCCACTCCTTCTGGTATCTAACCCACAAATGGTTGATATTTTCAAAAATATATATTTTCAGCACAGAAAGAGAAACGATAATCCGATTTTGCCCCAACTTTGCAAATCCTAATATTTGCGTCAGAGCTAGGTCAGATGCGAAAATTGACAATATCAATCCACTCTATCAATTACCTCCCCCACAAAGGGTCAAAATTTTGAATAATTACAACTCTTATAAAATGTGATGTAAGACTCCGATTGTATTCAAATTTCACACATCACAATAATTTTATTAGCCCAAGGTCTGGTGTTAATAAGGAGTACATCGGTCCACTCCTTCTAGTACCTCCCCCACAAAGGACAACATTTCAAAAAAAAAAAAAAATAATAATAATAATAATATTTTCTGCACAGAAAGGTAAGCAATAATCCAATTTTACTCGAACTTTGCAAATCCTTATAATTATTATGACTCTTATAAAAATGATGAAGAGTTCGATTGTCTTCAAATTTCACACATCCTAATATTTTTATGAAACCAAGATCTGGTATTAAGAAGGAATATATCGGTCCACTCCTTCTGTTACCTCTCCCACAAAATTAACATCCGATTCCATTTAAACTTGGCACATCTGAATATTTCTATCAACACAGGATCTGTTAAAAAGACGCTAGAGATCGGACCATTACTTCTGGTACTTTCCCCACAAAGGGTCATAGTTTGGTATTTATAATTTCCCATAAATTGGATGTCAATGTTCGATTTTTTTATAATTTTGGCAATACAAATATTTTCATCTGAATTAGATGAAGCTTGAAAATGAATTACTTCGGTCGACTATGTCTGGTTCATCACGCACATGCTAAAACTGATAACATATATCTTGTAAAGTAAAGGAAGTTACCAATATAGTCTAAACCTGGCACTTCGCAATATTCATAACATATTTATTTCGGTTCGATACGAAATGGACAATACTGGTCTATTCTCTTTAAACCCACTCCATAGAGGGTAAAGAGTTTACATAATAATAACAGAAGTCAAAATATGTTTGAATAATCGAACATTGGCTGAGGGTATACATCTGTCGGCAAAACCGACCGATATATTTTTACTTGTTTTTTTTTTTTTTTTTTTTTGTTCTAGTTTTTTGATCTATGCTGAAAATAGTAACTACTCCTTAGCACACCATCCTCAAATAATTTTGTTAAATCAAATGCTTTTAAATTATTTTTTTTTTTTCAAAAATTTTATACCTAACATTGTATATTCTTTTGAAAACTGTTAATGGGTGTGTCCCAAACTAATAATTTATTGATTTCGAATGGACCAATTTCTATTGTTTTGTCGAATAATTGTTTCGCTGTTGTGCTATTTTCAATTCAATTCAATGCAAAAATCAACAAATTTGTTTGACTGTGTTTTTCGGTGCATTAATGATATGTTTTTGTTTTTTGTCTCTGTCTTTCAGGAATTGAACTGGGCATCATGAAATGCAAATGGAGATAAGGAGCGAATGGTATGCCGGACAAAATTTGCATGGTAAGAAATAATTGTTGTGGCTGTTAACAAGAGTTGTTACAAAAATAGACTGCATTGTTTGGTAGTGTCACAAATGTATTGAAGTTTGTTGCTTAAGTCTTTTGATTTTGTCCAATGCAATTTGTAGTGGTAGTCATACAAAGAAACGACAGAGTAATTTTAGAAAATCAAAATCATGTCTAAATGAGAGTAGTTGGCCAAAAATGTAATGAAATTGAAAAAAAAAAATGAAAAAAAAAATTGAAAATGTTTGCCTTGCTACCAAGGAGGTTAAAATAGTTAAGAATAGCGACTAACTAAAAAAAATACCCAGCAACAACGTTTTTTTTACAGTTTTATTTATTTATTTTTTTATTCCACCATTTTATTTTTTTTTATTTTTATTCACCATGAAGTTCGACATTGCGTGAATAGACTCGCAGAAAATTTGCCAAAAATTTTAGCAACAAATTCAAAATTTATTTCCTGTTAGCAAATTTTGCACGCAATCTCCACACTATGATTTTGAGCGGCACAAGAACCTTCAAATTATTTATAGAATAAAATAATATTAATAATTTAGATATAATGAAAATCTAAGGCATATTAAAAACTACTCATAATTTTATTTCCCTTCTTCTCTGTGGACCCCCAAAATAAAAGAAAATAAGAAATTACCCGCAGACAGGCAATAATCATTAATTATTACCCAATCAGTAGTCAGATACCACCCATCGAAATAATCAAATCATAGCGACTCGTGTCTAGACAACGGTAGCAACACCTCATGCAAATTATTACCACAAACCAATCAGGAAGCTATTTATTTAACACCAAACTCTTTAAATGTCATTTCATTTTTCTATTCATTCATTTTCAGCTGAGATTAGCAGAAAATTCACTTTTAACCTGTCATCTTAGACGTCAGCCGTGGTAAAGACACGAAATAACACTAGGCCACTATAACTTTCTGAAAAAACCAACATTTGGTGGTTTACATTTCTTGTGAATCTCTCCTCCTCTGCTCTTTCTTCTGCAAATGATATGCAAATTTCAGAAGAAACTAAACAAAATATAAATTATAATTAACTGCACGCCCATCAACCCATAAGACTTATGATTTTAAAGATGATTAATGATTTGTATATATTTTTTAAATTTTAATAGAAATATTTTTCAAATTTAATAGTCATATTAAAAACACGGTTGTTTGATTTCCTAATGCACCAATTAAAATTGGTGAGATTTTTAAATTAAAAATTGAATTTTGGAGGTCAATAATGTATTTTATCTTGTGTATCTATGTATGGGAGCGAAAGGAAAAGCATTTCAAAAATAAGATGATCAAGGGTGCAATATTGAAATTTTTTGGAATATTTTTCCAATATTCATAAATAATCCTGACCAAAAAATAGTGGATTTTTAAGAAACTATTTTAGGAAAAGTTGGTTAAACTAAAATTTTGGATTTTTAATAAAAACTTGCTTAAAACCTCTTGACCGTGGATTTTCTTTTAACAGACCTTTCAAGGACTTAACTGACCAAAATGCATTAATTTTTACGAAAGTATTTCAAGGATCTTCTGATCAAGAAATTTGAACAAACATTTTTGAGCATTTTGTTGAAGAAAAAAATTTAATTCCGATGTTGTGGATTTTTTCTCGACTTGTTCAAGGTTGTTTTAATAAAAAAAAATTTCAAGGATCAATTATCTTTTAATAAAGACCATGGATTTAGAGGGAATATTTCAAGGATCATTGGACCGATATCCTATATGATAACAGAGAAACGTGGATTTAAAGAAAGATTTCTCAAGGATCTTTAGGCCAAGAATCGTATAATATCGTATATATCCATACGTTTTAAGAGAAACTTTTTCAAGGATCTTTTGATCAAAACTTCCTAAAAATCGGGATATTTTTAAATAATTGGATATTTTAATCAATAGCCAAAACTCGAGTAGATTTATTTCAAGATTCCAATGATGGCCTCAAAGAAAATTTCTGGGACCTCCTAAACATTTGCATTTTTAAGAAAATCTATTCAAGGATCTTTTGATAAAGAATGGCATATTCTCCACGACAAAAAAAATCATGGACTTAGAGAGAATATTTCAAGGATCATTTGACAGATATCCTGGATGATTTTAAGAAAATGATTTTTTTTAACAGGGAAATGTAGATTTTAAGAAAGTATTCTCAAGGACTATCTGAACAAGAATCGTGAGTTTTAACAGAAACATTTTTAAGGATATTTTTACCAACACTGCATAAAAATCTTGGATATTTTTTTAAACATTGTTTCAAGGTGTTAAAGATCAAAACTCGAGCTGTTTTTCTTCCAGTAGGCAATGAATACATAGGCAAACAATATTTCAAGGAACTCCTTAACATAAATCATGGGCTTTTAAGAGAGTATTTCCCAGTGTCTACTTATAAAAAATGGTGGGATTTTACATATTTTTTTAAGCACCATTAAAACCATAAACTTAAGGCTAGGCTAAAACTCGAGTAGTTTTATTTCTAGAAGCCAATGATGGGCTCAAAGCAAATTTCTGGGAATTCTTAAACATTTGAATTTTTATGAAAATATATTCAAGGATCTTTTGATAAAGAATGGCATATTCTCCACGACAAAAAACATCATGGACTTAGAGATAATATTTCAAGGATCATTTAACAGATATCCTGGATGATTTTAAGAAAACGTTTTTTTAGCAGGGAAACGTAAATTTTAAGAAAGTATTTTCAAGGACTATTTGAACAAGAATCGGGAGTTTTAATAGAAACATTTTTTAAGGTAATTTTTACCAACACTGCATAAAAATCTTGGATATTTTTTTAAACATTGTTTCAAGGTGTTAATGATCAAAACTCGAGCTGTTTTTCTTCCAGTAGGCAATGAATACATAGGCAAACAATATTTCAAGGAACTCCTTAACATTAATCATGGGCTTTTAAGAGAGTCTTTCCCAGTGTCTCCTTATAAAAAATGGTGGGATTTTACATATTTTTTAAGGACCATTAAAACCGTAAACTTAAGGCTAGGCTAAAAATCGAGTAGTTTTATTTCTAGAAACCAATGATGGGCTCAAAGCAAATTTCTGGGACTTCTTAAACATTTGAATTTTTAAGAAAATATATCCAAGGATCTTTTGATAAAGAATGGCATATTCTCCACGACAAAAAAAAAAATCATGGACTTAGAGAGAATATTTCAAGGATCATTTAACAGATATTCTGGATGATTTTAAGAAAACATATTTTTTTTTTGCAGAGAAACGCAAATTTTAAGAAAGTATTTTCAAGGACTATCTGAACAAGAATCGTGAGTTTCAAGAGAAACATTTTTTCAAGAGAAACATATTTTGACCAAAACTGACTAAAAATCGTGGATATTTTTTGTAACATTGTTTTAAGGAGTCAATGATCAAAACTCGAGCAGATTTTCTTTAAGAAGCCAATGATGGGGTTAAGCAACATTTCAAGGAACTCCTTAACGCTAATCATGGACTTCTAAGAGAGTCTTTCCTAGGGTCCCCTTATCAAAAATGGTGGGGTTTTAAATATTTTTTTAAGGACCATTAAAAGCATAAACTTACTGTTTAAAAATGGTTCCGCTACCAAAATAATGAATATTTTAGAAACATATTGACCCATTATCGTGTATTTTTTCAGATAATTGTTTCTAAGAACTTTCTGCCCAAAAATCTGAGGAAGTGGGTATGGCAACGATTATTTAAAAAAAAATGTTGAAATATGCGAGAGGTGTCATACCTCTCCGAAGTATACCACTTCGTCTAATACTGTGCAAAAATTTAAAGAAAATCAAACATTTATTTGCACTTTTGTGCGAATAATCAAAATGTTAACCTTTTGTGGGGGAGGTACCACAAGGAGTGGGCTCATAATTCCATATTCACATTAGATCTCTGGTTGAGAGAAATATTAGTAATACCAAGTTTAAAAAGTCATTGACTTCTTTCGCAAATTATAAGAGAAATAAGTATTGAAAATTGTGACGCTTTGTGGTTAGGTACCAGAAGAAGTGGGCCGATATTTATCATCTTCCCACCTGATATCGTGTCAGCAAAAATTTCGGGATATGTGAAATTTGAAAAGAATGGAATACTTACTTCGCTATCTATGAGATACAAAATCTTAAAAAAGGTGTACCCAGAGAGGTACCCGAAGGAGTTGTCCTCATATGCCTTCTTAACATGCCGAGTTTGAATATAATCGGATATACATTTTGTATTTCATGAACTTCATGGTTATTCGGAGTTTTGACCCGCTGTAGCGGAGGTACCATAAGTCCGGTGAAAAATGTGGCTAAAAATGTTGAAAATACCGAATATCAGGAGGTTCCATTATACCAAGCTATACCAAGGCTGGACCTATATAGATAGTTCTTTGCAAAGATTTTTCCTTCATGTTGGAAAGACAAATTTTGTTCAAAAATCTGATGGTACAATTATATGGAAACTATATTATGTGAAATGTGAATTATATGACCCGTTTACAACACCAACAATTATACGGACCTGAACTGCGTCTCAACAAAATTTTATCAACCTTCTTAGTTTCGTTCAGAAGCTAGAGTGATTTCCACAGACTGGCGGGCATGGCTAAATCGGCATAGAACCGTATGCCTATAAGGATATATATTCTTTGTTGTTGCTTATTACGAGGATTTACAAATGGAATGACAAATTTAAGGTACCCTCCATACATATACAAAATCAATCTGATCAAAACTTTTTTCAAAAACTAAAATTCGTCGATTTTTAAGAAATATGAGGAAAAAGGCCTATCATGTGGAATTTTTATGGAACATTTTTTTGCTCCACCACAAAAGATAGTTTTCGTATACTAAAAATGAGTGATACATTTTTTAAGAATAAGAATTAAGGACATCCTGAAAATCTTTTTTATGGGTACTATCTGCAAAAAAATATGATTAAAGAAATAAGCACCGGCTGACAACAATTTTTTAAAACCTTCTGACCAAAAATTTTGGTTTTTTTAATGACTTCACTAAGGATTCCTGATCGAAATTGTGGAATTGATAAAATATATTTGTAGAAGACACCGGACCAAATTTTGCTGACTTTAAAAAGATTTTTGAATACCAACAATTTTTTAAGAAAGTTACTATATTCAAAGAGCAGGATTTTTTAATTTTGTTTAATTGTTTTATTTTAACATTATTTTAGTTTCAGTTTAAAAAATTGTGATTTTTTTGAAAGGATCTTATTAAAGACTTTAAAGCATTTCCTGTCAAAAAATCTTGATTTTGATGCTTGACCATAAAATCTGCTTGTTTATTAAAATAGTTTTAAAGAACTTCTTGTCAAAACAAATTCTACTGTATACAAAATACAAAATTTTCCTTGAAACAATATTATTTAAAACCCAATTTTAAATAGTCTTGAAAAACTACTATTTGTAGTCACGAGGTCCTTTGAATTGTTTTTTATATCCTCTGATTCTTTCTAAATAAGTAGTTTTCCAAGAACATCAGAACTAAAAGTTTGGACCTTTCAACGATATTTCTCTAAAGCAATATTTCCCTTTTTTGTCCATAAAAATAAAATTACCGCTACCAAGGTCACTTCAAGCGATATTGTCTATTTATATTTTTCAATTATACCACACATCAACAATTCTTGTCAAAAGAAAAAAACAAAACACAAAACTAGTTTTTCTCACATGTCTTGTCACATTATGGATTTATGTGTGTCAAGTTCAAGAAATTCCAAATTATTCGCATTACATAATAAAAAAAATAAAACTCCGAACTGCGGAAAATGCTGCAATGCAAACAAAAGACTTGGACAACAAACTCGTTTCGTTCAGATCTACTTTTTCAGCAAAAAAAAACCTATGGTTGCAACGGCTTCTTAGTGTGTGCGTGTAGCAAGTCACACGCAATTTACGAGAACTCAATTGACAGAGTGAGGCACATTTTGTATAACTGGTTTGGTTTACGCACTTTACAGTTACTTCGGAATTTTTGGCTATCTACCTACTGCCATTGCCAGATACATATGTTCACGTTTTTTTATTTCTGCCATAAGGAATCTGAAATCGTGATATTGTAAAAAAGCTAAAAAAAAGTCATTCCGACATATGGTCAAATATATCAACAATAGCTATTCACGCAAATGTCATGTGCGTAGTTCATGTTGAACAGCTTGTCATTCATTAAAATGGAAAACCAACCTTGTTACGATTCCAAGCCAACGATAAGGAAATGACCACCAACAATGAATGACTCATTAATTTCGAAATTTCAACAACAAATAATCCCGAAAAATAATTTAATTTTTTACAGATTACGCTATTCAAGTAGAAGAAATTATTTAATACACCTTCAATTATCTAACCTAATCGCTAATATCAGACATCAATTATAATGTTGTAACCATTTGTTTAGTAGTACTCAAAAATTGATTCGAAATTATGGTGCGATTATTGGAAAGCCTTCGACGATTTGAAAACACTGCGGGTGAGTTGTGTGAGAGTGAGTGTGTATGTGTGCTGCAGTTTTAAGGCCTTTTCAATAAAGCTCTGCCCATTCGGTTTCTAATGTTTGTAGCCATGCAATGGTGTGACGTTGATCTCCTTAGACATTGGTCGGTTTTCACAATTTTTTTCTTCTTATTTTCATTCATATTGAAACTGAAAGGAAAAGTCGATATTTCAAGATATTTTTCATTTGATAACATACTGCCGCTGTGGATAGGGTAACAATGGACACAGCTGTTGAGCTATCGTGAATTTTTTTCTCAGCTCTCACAGAGCTGTAAATATTTTGTAAATAGTCAATAAAAATTTAAAAGAAATGAGGGAAAAATTACTGGAGCAAAAACGTGCTTTATGCAAATAAACAGCTTATAAATATACCTTGCGGGGGTCATAATCATAAGTGCCGTGTCAGAGGTTCTTAAACTGTTGTTGTTATTAAAATTAACCTTTAAAAATCTTCTGACCAAATATTTCGATATTTTAAATTAATTTTAAAGAAACTCCTAACCCAAATTGTATATTTCTTAAAAGAATTTTGTTGGGATAATTTTCAAGAATATCCAGACGAAAAAAATCGATTTTTAAAAATATGTTTTAGATATTCCTGAGAGACTAAATAGAGATGGATTTTCGTCATGGATTACTGACTAGATTTCCTTGACCACAGTCACACAGTAAGGTTAGTCGAATTTTAGCCATACAGACGCCGCTCTATACAGGGTGAGATGAAAAAACTTCAAACAAATTCAGACTGCTGTCATTTCTAAGCCACTAGTCCGACAGCTGTTAAAATTATTCCTGTGACAGCTCATTATATTGTTTACAGGAGTACAAAAGCATTTTGGTGAGAATTTTCCAGAAAAAGAGTTATTCGTGATGGAATTCAAGCGTGATAGTGTGATTTCTTTATATTCGGCTGGAAAACCACAAGTGGCTATCGTTAGAGGAATCCATCAAACCAACATTTAAATGTGAATAAATCTTTTGTGTCTCGTACCATCGCTCGTTTCCATGATACTGGTAGCGTAGCCCGACGTCAAGGAAGTGGACGGAAGAAAACAGCAACATCAGCAGAAATGATTCGAAAAGAAAAGAAGCGACTTTATCGAAACCCGCGTCGCAGTGGCCAAAAAATGGCTTGTGAGCTGAACATATCGCAATATTCCATTCGGCAAATATTGAAAAATGAGCTCGGGGTAAAGTCATTGAAATACTAAAACGTGCAAGAACTTACACCGCAACAGAAAGAAAATAGACTCAAAAGAGCTAAAGAGTTGCTTCGCTTGGCCGAAAGTGGTGCACTGCCGAATTTGGTTTTCTCCGTCTCCGATGAGAAAACATTAGTTGTCCAGTAGTTTGTAGGTGCTCCTTCGGTTAGACACCAGAACTCAAGCGCAGGCCATGGTCGCTCTCCGCTCGTATTATTCGACCGTGGCATCAGAATAAATGCCGAATATTATTGCGAAAATAGTCTGGAGGGTGTATTAAAACCTTGGACACGCAAAGATATTGACCGCAGCCCTTAGACAATCCAATAGGACTCAGCACGCGTCACCCAATAATGGTTACAAAATGAGGTTCCTCGCTTCCGGATACCAATCCGTTGGATTATTGTGTCTGGAGAAAGCAAGGTTGGCACTAAAAAATAGCAAAGTGTCGATCACCTCAAGCAAGCGCTTCGCCGGGAATGGGCCAATATACCACAGTGTGTGACGGTTTCATTGGCCGATTGAAGGCCAGAATTCGTGCCAAAGGAGACCAATTCGAACAAATCTAAACTTATTCTAAAATTTGATGCTATTTCCGACATTGCTGCTATTCCCGATATTCGTTATTTTGATGATTTCCGCAAGATTATTTACCGAAAACGATTCAAATTTCGTATTGGATGATCTTATTGGGTACCACAACCTATGGGAAAAAATTTCGTATACAGGTCCACGTCTTTGTATAGCCCCCATATAACGGTACCTCCCGATTCTCGGTATTTTCATGATATTTGCGACATAATTCACAGAAATTGTAACAAATTTCGTATTTAAAGTTCGTAATGGGTACTACAGCCTATGACAAAAAAGTAGGTCCACGTCTTCGAATAGATTCCATTTAACGGTTTTCATTTAGGTGGTAGTTTTCGATTTTTTTGAATTTTTTCAAGTTCCTTCCAAACAGAGGAGGGTTTTAAAAGTTCGACGCAGCTAATTTTTTTAAAATAATTTTTATAGAACCGCTGAGAAAAAATCATGGATTCTTTGGGAAATTTGTTCAAGGACCTCCTGACGAAAATTCGTTAATGTAGTGGATTGGAGTGGATTTTAAAGAACATTTTGGATTTTTTATTATATTTTTAAGGTTTTGCTGACCAAACTTTTTGAATTTTTCAAGAAAAAATATTTTTTTTTATTTTTTAATTTTGAGAATTTTTTTTAAGGACCAAAAATTGTTGATTTAAAAAATGTATGAAGAATCCTTGGATTGGACCTGGTGTATATTTTATGAAATCGAAAAATCGTAAATTTACTTGAATCTCCTGTTCATGAATCAGAAAAAATATATGTTCAAGGACTCTTTAACAAAAATCGCAACGATTTAAAAACCGAAAGTTCCTGATTTTTAAAAAATATAAAAGACACGTTAAAAAATGTAGGATTTTTATGATTTTTTTGAAACACTTTTTATGAACACTCTGAGAAAAAATCATGGATTCTTTGGGACATTTTTTCAAGGACCTCCTGCCAAAAATTCTTTAAAGTTAGTGGTTTTTTCAATTACCTCTGGACTTGAAGCCGTAAATTTTAAAGAACATTTTGGATTATTTATAATTTTTTTTAAGGTCTTGCTGACCAAAATTATTTGCCTTTTTAAGAAAAATTTGCTGGAAATAGTTGACCAAAAGACTCTCTTTTTCAAACATTTTTTAGAAATAATAAAGACATAAAAATATTATAAAGTCATGGAGGGAAACCTTGTATTTTATAAAAAAAAGGTCGAGGCGTTGGACCTGGTGATTTTTTTAAGAAATCGAATTTTTGTCCCCGTTTGAGAATCTCTGATTCCAATTTTAAACTTATTGTTTAATTCGGTTAATATGTCGAAGCATAATAAGTCAATAGGTAAGTGTCACAATGGGTTATCGCTGAATTTAGAGTCATGTTTTGCCATCGAACACAAAATGATTTATAATCGAACAATAGCCGGGCAGACCAGCCAAAGTAACTTTAATATTTTAATACAGATCCAGACAATGGCCATAAAACAATGAGAGCAAAATGCCGCACAAAGTCAAGCTGAAGCGATTATTTTGGCTAGCCGTTGCAACTAAGATAGTACAAGCATGAGTATGTAAAGGCCCACTGACTGACTGGCTGACTGACAGACAATAACGATCTACTTAGTTACTGCACAACATTGTCACTATTACCTACTAGCCTATACCATGGCTATATAATTATCTTGTAAGTAGTATGCGATTTTCTGCAACTAATAGTCCGCCTGATAATGATGACTTACACACTTTTTTGAGGTGCATCAAATGCACCATCATTCGCATTGGCAGATAGCAACAGAAAGAAAAAAACGAGACACCTTGTGGCTTTTATTGGGTTGCCTTATATCTCACCGTGTTGATGGCAACAAATTATTGCCAATCGTTATGGCAAAGGTGTGGTACCATCTACGGTCTAAACTATTGTCTTCAGTTTTGGTTTTTTTTATACCTCCACCATACTATGGAGGGTATATTAATTTTGTCATTCCGTTTGTTACTCCTCGAAATACTCATGTCAGACCCAACAAAGTATATATATATTCTTGATCAGCGTAAAATTTTATGTCGATTTAACGATGTCCGTCTGTCTGTCCCTCTGTCTGTCTGTTATAATCACGTCATCTTTCGAACGAATCGAGATAGACAATTTTGCAGACATGTATATTTAGCCAGTAGGCAGGTTAAATTCGTAAATGGACCATGTAGGTCCACATTTTCATATAGGCCCCATATAATGGTACCTCACGATATTCGGTATTTTGATGATTTTGGCGACATTATTCACCGGAATTGTTTCAAATTCGGTATTTGAAGTTCGTAATGGATAGTACAGCCTATGACAGAAAGTTGTCTATGCAGGTCCAGGTCTTTGTATAGACCCCATATAACGATACCTCCCGATATTCGGTATTTTGATGATTTTAGCGACATTATTCACGGGAATTGTTTCAAGTTTTGTATTTGAAGTTCGTAGTGAATAGTATAGCCTAAGGCGGAAAATTGCCTGTACAGGTCCACGTCTTCGTATAGCCCCCATATAACGGTACCTTCCGATATTCGGTATTTTGGTGATTTAAGCCACACTATTCACCGGAAGTGTTTCAAATTTGGTATTTAAAGTTCGTAATGGATAGTACAGACTATGACAGAAAGTTGTCTTTGCAGGTCCAGGTCTTCGTATAGCCCCCATATAAAGGTGCCTCCCTATATTTAGTATTTTGATGATTTTAGCTACTTTATTCACCAGAATTGTTTCAAATTTGGTATTTGAAGTTCGTAATGGATACTACAGCCAATGAAAGGAAGTTGTTTGTGCAGGTCCAGGTCTTCGTATAGCTCCGATGTAACGGTACCTCCCTATGTACGGTATTTTGAAGATTTTAGCTATATTATTCGCCGTTTATTCCAACTTTTGAATTTGAATATGGCAATGGCTTATGACAACAATGCTTATGTAGGTCCAAGTCGTATAGAACCCAATATAACGGCTATTTTTGGTATTTTTACGGTTTTAAAAGAATTTTTAACGGATTTTTTTTTTGAAAATTTCCAAGATCGTTCAAATGGTTGAGGGTATTCAAAGTTCGGCCTGGCCGAACTTACTGCTTTTTAACTTGTTGTTTTTCTCTTTTGAATTTGCCATTCGTTTACTGGTGTGCTTTTTTCCATTTTCCATTGTGGGGAGTTTTCTGAATGTGCCGCAATTGCCGCCACAGCTAAAAAAATGCAATTGTTTTGCCGCTTTTTTTAGTTTTGTTTGTTCTTTGTCTTGTTCGATATACGACTGTTTCACTCACGTCACACACTCACACGTTTTGTCGACAGAAACTGTGTAATTTCTGAAAATGTTGTTGCTGTTGTTGTAGTTTGCCTCTTCGTGCCCATTGATATGGTGTGCACATATGTAACGACATTGACAAGGCCACTTTGAAACGCTACCACATCTGGTGGATACAACAGAGCGACGGCGGCGTGTACAAACTTCATGTCGGCCAGCAATCAACGAAACAATCTGCTCGCATAATAATATTTTTTTCTCTCCTTTTGCATTAGTTGTGGTTTTATTCAAACTTTACAATTCAAGCTTGGGAATAGGTAAGAAAACAGAATCCACTAACACACATACATTTCGTCGTCACATTATGATTCAGCAGAGAATTCAATAAATATTTTGCCGGTTTTTTTTTTTTCTTTTGCTTCCCAACACTCACACACAACTAATTTCAGACTTTATGGCCGATAATAATTTTAATGTTTTTAAATAAAATACATTTTTCTTTAACTATGCGATAATCAAGGCGAACAAAACTAATTGGAAATCTTCATGTTAACATTGAGGAGATTTTAATAATTATCTTGAAGCTTTGTTAGGCGGCCATTAAAGTTTTTGTATTAATTTGTTATAGAAAATTGAAGGAGTTGAAGGTGGTATGTATTTTGTTATAATATGCCTTTATTACAGCATTTATTGGTGTTTTATTTATGGTTTTCAAAACAAAAGACTTAAGACACAAACTTGATGTATAGAGACGGCACTATTAATACATATGAAATATGACAAAAATATAAATATATAAAACAATAAGATGTAATTAAAAATAATTAAAAACTGTGTTAATTTTGTCCAAGCCGAAATCTTTTTACTTCTTCCACAATAACGACTATAAAATAATATAAATTTAACAAAACTATCGTTTGGAAGCTTAAATAATTGGCCAAAAATCTTGAATTTATTATTAGATCGCCAAACCAAAACTCGTAGATTTTTTTAAATTTTTTTTTTTTTCTAAAAAACAAACAATAAAAAAACATTGAGTTAGGTCAGGCCGAACTTTTAATACCCTCCAACACTGGGTAAAACATTTTTATATAAAAGTATCTAAATTAAAGAGTGTTTCACTTTAAACTATACATACCAGTGAGGCCGTTTGGATACTGCAGTTAAACTTATCAAAAACCATAAAGTGAGTGAAGCCGTTTCATGGGGGCATACCAAAACGGGAACCTCCATAGACAATTTTATACTTTAAGGATTGTTATCTACCAAATCTTCTAAAATACCAAATTATCAAAATACCGAATATCGGTGGGTATCGTTATATGTGTGGAAAACGTGGAACTAAATATTCAATATTCTGACACCGGGCTAGAACGCATTATGAACAACAAATACTAATTTTTGGAAAAATGTTGCAAAAATCATTAAAATACCGAATATCGGGAGGTACCATTATATGGTGGCTATACGAAAATATGGACCTATACATACAATGTATCGCCACCGCAACTACATATACCAATCTTTAGACGAATCCATTGAAACAAATGGCAAAAATAACCAAAATTCAGAATATTGGGACGTACCGTTATGTGGGAGCTATACGAAAACGTGGACCTATACATACAATGTTCCGCCACCGGAACTAAGACCTATTAATACTTACATATACCAATTCCAGACAAATTCGTGGAAAAATGAGGCAAAATCGTAGAAATACCGACTATTGTGAGAAACCATTATATGGCGGCTATACCAAGAAGTGGACCGTCTCATTTCAATACCAACCATCCTAAACACAAATGTTCAAGCTTTACGCCAAATAATGTAGGCTATATCGTGATTTCAACAGAGAGACGGAATTAGAATTTTATGCTGATCATGAATATGTATTTATATTTTATGGGGTCTACGACTAATATTTAGAGATGTTACAAACGGTGTTACAGTAATACACCTCACTTTCAAGGTGTCGTAGATTTTAATTACCTATTTGTCGTTCGCAACGAGCTTTATGGCCAAAAATTTGCAGAAAGATTACAAAAGATTCGAAAAAATTATGCCACTCTTCGAGTCACCGACGAAGTCAGGGGAAAAAATGATTTTTTATATCCTCAGCCATATGGCTAGGATTCCAAAAATTATGCCACTCTTTGAGTCACCGACGAAGTCAGGGGGAAAATAATTTTTTATACCCTCAGCCATATGGCTAGGGTATATATCATTTTATATGTGCAAAACGTTTCTCATCGAACTAACGGTTTTAGACCCTAGGCCAAGGACATTTGTAGTCGATCTAACGATGTCCGTCCGTCTGTCTGTCTGGCTGGATGATGCGCACGATAACTCTCGAAAGGAGTATCCGAATTGTTCCAAACTTAGTATATCGTAATACTATTATCAAGCACAGATGAAGTTCGGAGATGGACAATATCGGTCCACTCCTTCCCAACTCCCACAAAAGATCGAAATATTCAATATAATATTTTACTACAGAAAGAATAATCCAATTTTACCCCAACTTTGCAAATCCTAATGTTTGCTAAGTCAGATGCGAAAATGGTAGAGATCCAACCACTTCTACTGGTACCTCCCCCACCAATGGTCAATGTTTTTGTATTAACACAATGATCATAAAATCCGAAATAAGCTTCCATTTTTTTTTTTTTTCATATTTAATACATCCCATTATTTCTTCTAACACAAGGTCAGCTGTGAAGATAGGATATATTGCTTGACTTCTTCTGGTACCTCCCTTACAAAGGGACAACATTTAGAATAACCAAAACTATTATAACATTCGAAATAAGCATCCGATTCTCATCATACAAACATTTTTGCTAACACAAGATCTGTTGTGAAGTTGATATATATCTGCGAAACCCTTTGGGTACCTCACCCACAAAAGTTAATGATTTTCAATACTTTTATCTTTCATAACTTGCGAAACAAGTCAGCGATTCTCTACAACTGGCTATATCTAAATGTTTCTCTCATCCAGAAACCTGAAATAAATATGGATTTCATCGGAATTTATGATTTCACATAAAATTGGATACAAATGTTAGATTTTCTTGTAATTTTGCCCATACGAATATTTTTAACTATATTAGATGATATTTGAAAATGGATTACTTCTGTCGACTTTATCTGGTACCTCACTCATATTTTAACATTTTCTAAAAAGTATCGTATATCTAATATAAAGTGAAGGAAGTTACCAAAATATAACCCAAACCTGGGACGGTGAAATATTTATATCATATTTATTTAGGGCCGATACGAAATGGCCAATATTGACCCATTCCTTCGGAACTGGAGTAGTAAGGGTTAAACATTTGGATAATCATAACAGAAGTCAAAACATTTTTAAATAATCGTACATTGGCTGAGGGTATACATCTGGCGGCAAAACCAACAGATACTTTTTAAATTGTTTTGAATATCAAACGGTTTGATCGCAATTTCGTAATACGAGTTCCATCGTAGGGAGCAAGTGGAGTTTAGAGGCTATGCTTGGATAATCTTCAAATTTTTATAACGGTAAAGTATTTTTTTGTGGCGGAAATATCCGGTTATTCCATACGAAAGCTCGAATACAAAATCTGGTTTTTATCTGGTTCTACAAAACTGAAATTGAACCGGCCCCAGAGTAATGCAAGAAAATGTATATTTTGGTCCGGAACTTTTCGAAAAACCCTTAAAAAGTCGAAAATGAACCCATAATAGGGCAATAAGATCTGCATACTACGTTGTAGCCTTCTCTTGGCTCTCCAAAATATGGTGTTAAATGTGTTGATATCTCTTGTAGTTCCGGAGATATTAATGATAATAATCATGAAATTAAGATTTTCTCCACTGAAATGTATTTTTATTCTATGGCTTTTTTAAGTAGCTGGCCTTCGGCCGGGGCTTGAGATCCACAGTTTTTCTAAACTATTTCATTTACTAAAATTGAAATAATTTTTTGCATTTTTTTTTTTTCAAAAAGTTCCGGTACAAAAATACTTATTTTCTTGTTTTTAAAAATATCAATTTTCTTGTATTACTCCGGGATTGAAATCAGCCCATCATATAACCAAATTTCCATAAACTTTCAATTAATAACCATTTACCGGCTAACCGGGGTTTTCCCCACGAAAAAATACCTGGTAAAAATTTTAGGTTAATCTGAGCATAAGCCCTAAACTCCACTTAAGCCCAACAACATTGGAAGTTGGATTTGGCCTATCCATTTTTTATTTGTCACCCAAATATCATAGACCCCAAAAACAAAAGACTTAGGAAACAAACCTCCCTCAAAAACGGTGACTTCAAACCATTGCGTCCAGCAACTATTTCCATTATTAATTCAATTAATTTTCCATGCGATTTCCATTCGAATTTCTTCAAAAGACCATTTGTTATTTGATTTCCTTGAAAAAAACAGCTGCATTTTTGCAAAATTTTATGCATTTGTTTTTCCTCTTTTGATTTTTTTATGAATCGCTCACAATTTGTATAGAAAGTGTTTAGTATGGGCGCTGTCCCCACTAAGTTTAGCAACTGCATTTGATTTGAGATGCAGCCTGGCAGCTTGGCAATTCGAGAGCACATGCACCGAAGACAATGTTTTGAGCTGCTCCAAATGTGAAGTGGTTAAATTGGTTATTATGTAAACACAACAATGTTTATGTGGAGAGTGAAAGAATGTGCATTTTTTTATTTGGAAAATTTAAAGGCACTTGAAGTCATTTGTGAGTGTTGAAAGGTTATGATGGTATGTATGTAATTTTCGAAGTTGCTGAGCCTTTCAAACTAAATTCTTAAATTTTGGGTTATTTCGTTTTGTTCACATCAACCTACCTGAATGCTGGTATTCCTTTCATCGTTGGTTGGTCCATATTTCATCATGGTCCGTAACTACATTTCGTTTTGCTGTCGATTAGGTTACAAGATAATTTCGTTGGCTACTCCTTATTCGTGTTTTATAGAAAATGTTGTAGCACTATGTGTGCTGCGCGTTATTTTCGGCCATAAGAGTTTGCACAGTGTGTTCGAAAATATAAAAAATAAATCAACAAATTATCAGCCGATTTTTTTGACAAATGTATACCCTCAGCCGATCTTCGATTATTGAAATATATTTCGACTTCATTTATGATTCCTCAAATTGTTGACCCTCTATGGAGTAGGTTCCGCCAATATTATTCATTTCGTCTTGGACCTAAATAAATATGAAATAAATATTACGACGTGTCAGGTTTGGATAACAGGGTGAGATGAAAAAACTGCAACAAACTTCAGACTGCTGTCATTTCTAAGCCACTCGTCCGAGTGAAAGCTCATTATATTGTTTACAAGCGTATAAAAGCATTTTGGTGAAAAATTTCCAGAAAAAAGTTATTCGTGACAGAATTCAAGAGTAATTGTGTGATTTATTTATATTTGGCTGGAAGACCACATTAGAGCACTCCAGCATTTAAATGTGAATAAATCGTTTGTGTCTCGCACCATCGCCCGTTACCGTGATACTGGTAGCGTAGCCCAACGTCAAGGAAATGGACGAAAAAAAACAGCAACATCAGCAGAAATGGTTCGAGAAGGAAATAAGCGACTGTATCGAAACCCGCGTCTCAGTACCCGAAAAATGGCTCGTAAGCTGAACATATCGCAATATTCCATTCGGAAAATATTGAAAAATGAGCTCGGGATAAAGCCATTGAAATTCCAAAAAGTGCAAGAACTTACACCGCAACAGAAAGAAAATATACTCAAAAGAGCTAAAGAGTTGCTTCGCTTGGCCGAAAGTGGTGAACTTCCGAATTAGGTTTTCTCCGATGGGAAAACATTCGATGTCCTGCAGTTTGCAAACAAACAAAATGATCGTGTTTCCTTGCCAAAGAGGTCAGCTGAAAATGTGCACCAGATCTTCGGTTAGCCACCAGAACTCAAGCGCCGGCCATGGTGATGGTGTGGCCGCCATAACAGCCGATGGTTGCTCTCCGCTCTTATTATTCGAACGTGGCATCAGAATAAATGACGAATATTATCGCGAAAATATTCTTGAGTTTGTATTAAAGCCTTTGGACGCAGACATTGGACATTCTAACAGTATACAGCATCATCGCACTCTTTATCAGGTATCAGAAGGAATGGTCCGATCTGGACCATATTTATTATAGATCTTGTGTTAAGGGAAATATTGAGATGTACCAAGTCTGAATCGAATCGGTTGTTAAATTCGTGTTTTATTAGCTTCATGAATATTCAAAAATTTGACCCTTTGTGGGGCAGGTACCAGAAGGAGTGGACCGATATATTCCATCTTTACACCAGACCTGGGGTTAATAAAAATATGGTGAATATGGCAATCGGACTCTTACATCACATTTTACAAGAGTTATAATTATACAAAAATTTGACCTTATGTGGGGGAGGTACTTGATGTAGTGGACCGATATCCATTGTCGTACCTAACCTAGCACTGACGCAAATATTAGGATTTGCAAAGTTGGAGCAAAATCGGATTATCCTTTCTCTTCTTCTTCTCTGTGCTTCTTCTTTCTCTTCTCTGTGCAAAAATATATATATTTTTTTTTTTTTTTTTTGAAAATTTCGACTTTTGTGGGGGAGGTACCAGAAGAAGTGGACCGATGTTGCCCATCTTAAAATCAGACCTTGGGTTAATATAAAAATTGGGATGTGTGAAATTTGAAGGCAATTGGACTCTTACACTACATTTTATAAGAGTAATAATTATTCAAAATGTTGTCCCTTTGTGGGGGAGGTACTTGATGGAGTGGACCGATATTGTCCATTTTCACGCCAGACCTAGCACTGATGCAAATATTAGGATTTGCAAAGTTGGAGCAAAAACGTTCTCTTTCTGCGCAGTAAAATATTTTTTTTTTTAATTTTGACCTTTAGTGGCGGAGGTATCAGAAGGAGTGGACGTATATTGCCATCGTCGTACTCATTCTAAGTATGATAATAATATTACGATGTACCAAGTTTGGACTATTTGGGATACCCCTTCAACAGTTATCGTGCTCACTAGCCAGACTGAAAGATGGGGGACGGACGGACGGACATGGCTAGATCGACTCCAAATGGCCTGAAACGGATTTGGTCCAAAGAGACCTAGGATCTAAAATCGATATTTCGATGAGACACGTTTTCGCGTATCAATTGATATAAACCAGCTCTAGCCATATGCCTGAAGGTATAAAAACCATATCGTATTACGTTTAGAATCATTGTGAAGTTGTTTTTTAACCTCAAAAACAAAAGACTTAGGAAACAAAACTCCCCCCAACAACTGTGATTTTAAGCCATTGCATTCACCAACCTCTTGAGGTGCTCTCTTAATCTTTCCAAAATATTACAATAAAAGTCTTTGAAATAATTAAAAAAATTGAAATAATATATTCAAAATAGAGACTTTGGAATATTTTCTGCTATTTCAAACCTATATAAAAAAACTTATCTGCCCACTGTATCTCCCTCCTCAATTACTCACTCACTATGAAAATTGACTTCCCCCGATTAATTGTTTGCCATGTAAATGCCTTGGTTGAGTAATAAAGCAACTGGCCAAAGTCTCAGCGTTTCTGGGTTACTAGGAAAACAAAAATAAAAACAAAAAAAAAAAAACATTTGAAAGAAAAGAAACTGTTAAGTACTGGATTTGACAGTTGTGGTGACACCCACTCCAGACACCAATCATAATAATGCAACGCCATCGCCATCGCCCTCACCACCACCATCGCCATCGCCACAATAAAATTAAGTCAAACCACAAACATAAAAACAAAATTCGGTAAACAAAGGAAAAGTAAAGCATTAAGAAAACTACAAACTACAAATATTCTCACATATCTAACAATTTTTGATCTAGAGAACATGTGGAACAACTATGTCAATTCCTTCTTGTTACAAAATTTTATAAAAAATATGAATATAATTTAAAAATCACTTGAAATTGGAGAATGGCCATAAGTAGAGACTAGAAAAAGTGGAACGTTATGATTCAATAATTCTAGAATTAAAAAAATAAGTAAATAAATTAAAAAACACTAAGGTGAACTGAAGAGAATTTCGCAGCTGTATGGGTGATGGACATAAATTATCGATTCGTCAGCAATTGGGCATTTGGTACTCAACAACGTTGACAATTTTGCGGAAGAATTTTTTTGGTGGTTTGGCCGCAGATCCAATTTTTTATACCCTCCGCCTTGGAAAGGAGGGTATATTAAATTTGACATTACGTTCATCTCTAAGTATTCGTCAGAGACCCCATAAAGTACAGGGTGGGATGGAAAAATTGCAACCAACTTCAGACTGCTGTCATTTCTAAGCCACGCGTCCGACAGCTGTATTTATATTGACAGTGACAGCTCATTATATTGTTTACAAGCGTACAAAAGCATTTTGGTGAGAATTTTCCAGAAAAAAAGTTATTCGTGATGGAATTCAAGCGTGATAGTGTGATTTCTTTATAATCGGCTGGAAAACCACAAGTGCTCGTTAGAGCACTCCAGCATTTAAATGTGAATAAATCTGTTGTGTCTCGAACCATCTCTCGTTACCGTGATACTGGTAGCGTAGACAAATGTCAAGAAAGTGGACGGAAAAAACAGCAACATCAGCAGAAATAGTTCGAAAAGTAAAGAAGCGACTTGATCGAAACCCGCGCCGCAGTGGCTGAAAAATGGCTCGGCGGCTGAGTTTGTCGCAATATTCCATTCGGTAAATATTGCAAAATGAGCTCGGTGTAAAGCCATTGAAATTCCAAAAAGTGCAAGAACTTACACCGCAACAGAAAGAAAATAGACTCAAAAGAGCTAAAGAGTTGCTTCGCTTGGCCGAAAATGGTGAACTGCCGAATTTGGTTTTCTCTCTCTCCGATGAGAAAACATTCGTTGTCCAGCAGTTTGTAAACAAACAAAATGATCGGGTTTACTTGCAAAAGAGGTCAGCTGAAAATGTGCACCTTGGGTTGGCCACCAGAACTCAAGCGCCGACCAAGGTGAAGGTGTGGGCCACCATAACAGCCGATGGTAGCTCTCCGCTCGTATTATGCCACTGTCCTTCAAAATGCCGAACATTATCGGAAAAATATTCTGGAGGGTGTATTAAAGCCTTGGACACGCAAACATTTTGGTCGCAGAGCTTGAACATTCCAACAGGACTCAGCACCATCGCAATTAGCACGCTCCACCCAAGAATGGTTACAAAATGAGGTTCCCCGCTTCATTTCCAGCGCGCAATGGCCACCAAAATCTCCGCATACCAATCCGTTGGACTATTGTGACTGGAGTATTTTGGAAAGCAAGGTTGGCACTAAAAGATACCAAAATTGTTGATCTCCTCAAGCGTTTCGCCGGGAATGGGCCAAAATACCGCAGAGCAAGATTCGGGCAGCGTGTGGTGGTTTCATTGGCTGTTTGAAGGGCATAATTCGTGCCAAAGGTGACCAATTCGAACAAATCTAAACTTATTCTAATATTCGATGCTATTTTCGACTTTTTAGCTTTTATTCTATAAAATTTAAATAAAAATGTAAAAATTATGGCGTTTGAATTTTTTTTAAAGAATTGAATTAGAGTTTAAAAACAATGCTTTCGTACTTTTTACTACAATTTAGAACATATAGTCAAAAATCTCGCCGTATCGCTTACCTATTTACCAACATACCAAATTTCAAGATTGTAGGCCTAGCCATTTATCCCCATTTTTTACAGTTATGTAAAGAGATAATAAATAAAAATAATCCACCAGATAAACTCTTCACATTAAAATTTCTCTTTCCGATTTTTTTTTTGGTATTTAAAATTTTGAAATAGTTTGTTTTTAATGATCTATGTTTGGTTATAATTTTTACAATTATTTGTACAGATATTTTCAAACCCGTATTCAAATATAACATATTCCAATCCATGTTTAACATAAAACCTTTACATATTTACCCCTAAGCTAAAATATTCGAAAAATGACATGACCCCATTGTGAGTACGAAATTTTGTTGACGCCTAAAGGTGTCATGTGCAAATAAGAGCTAGTTTTGAAAAATAAATAATTACTGCACACACACTCACATTTATACAAATCAGTTGTCGTATGGCGGTAAAATCATCGTGGGAAATTCACCTTTTAATCATATCAGTGTAATACGACAACGATTCTCATAATTAATAATAGCGTGTTCTACAAACTACAGCGAAATCACACCATGCTCCCACATCGCCCCCTTCATTCACAAGCAATCTTGTTTGCATTTAACAATCTGGCTGATTTGAATGCCTTCCTCGTTGCAAACTCAGCGTATGAGAAGGAGATGTGTCATAAAAAAAATATATTAAAAATCTTTATTTAATTGCGAATGGATAATTCAATTGCCATTGCCAAGAAATGCGGCTAAGTAAACGAATAAAATAGTGAAATAAATGATAATTACATAGAAGCTGGATTGATGTCTATTTCCAGCTAGAATTACACGGGGTTTGAAATATTGCTATTCCTCACTCGCAGCTGAGAAGGCCTTTTGTGTGAAAAGTTTAGGGTGAGAGGTACGGTTTGCAGACGTCTTAATGTTAATCATGTATATCATTAAACGATTAATGTTCTCAGGGAAATAATCTCGAAACATTTTTGAGGTGGAGCTAGTGGTCAGTGGCTTGGACTTTCATAATTTCCACTATTATGAGTGGGGGTAAATTGCAATTTGTAAATGGTTTTATAATAAGAGGCCTTGACACTAAAAGAGGAAAACAAATCATTAAAAGCTACAAAATAAATTTATTTTGTCAAATACCATGCAAGTGGATTATTTGCTTTTTTTCAATGAATTATTGAAACCTTTAACAATGATTTAAAAAAATAAAAATATTCAAGACCCATCAAAGCCATAAAAATAGATTTTCCAACCTTTTTTTAGCTATGGCTGTTAAGGATATTTTTTCCAAGGTCCAATAAGACTCTCCAAATATTACATTTTTTAAAAATGTAATATTTCCGTAATAACTTTAGAATGTAGAATTAGTTTTCAGGAGCCACTTTTTTTGATTTTTTCACGATTTTCCAAAGAAACGTGGATTTTTTAATAATTTGTACAGATCGTTAAGCGTGGAGTTTTTACGAATTGGTTCGAGAGTCCACCAAAGTTGCAAAACGCGGACTTTTTTTTTAGAAAATTTTCGAAGAACCATCAAAATTATAGTAGTGTTTATATAAAAGTTTTTTAGAAATCATTTAACCTGGATTTTTTAGAATTTCTTAAAGGGTTTCATCAATATTTTTAATGTGAATTTTTAAGGAGTAGCTTTCAAAGGACCATCAAGGATTTTAACATTTTTGGTAAAATATTTTTTTTTTCGAAGGCTCTCAATGCATTTAAGCATAGTTTTTAAGCATTTTATTCGAAGCCACATAAAAGCTCTTTACCTAACGTTTTTTATACCCTACATCACACTTTGGTCAAGGAATTGTGTCATGTATTTGTTTGTAACATAGAGAAGGAAGCGAGATAGATCCATAGTTCCTTTTGATGAACTGCGTAGAATCCCACGCTGAGTCGATTTATGCATATCCGTCCTTTTGTCCATCCCTCCGTCTGTCTGTCCATATATTATTGTAAACAAAGTACAGGTCGCATCTATTTCCCGATCAAGATGATATTATGCATAAATCATTTGTTTTGCCCAACAACGAACCCTATTGAATTTGGAAATAACCGGTCAAAATGTAGTTATAGCTCCCAATTTATATATCTTCGTCCGATTTAACTTTTATTGTGTACAAAATGTCTAATATTAGTCCGAATAGGATGGAATTTGGCACATAAAGCAAAATTTTTCCTAGAAATAAGCGTGTCAAATTTGATGGAAATCGGTTCAGATATAACTATAATTCTCTTATATATTTTTGAACGGATTTATTACTGTTTTTCCTCCTCACAATATGCACTCCCTAGTAATAATATACGGGGAAATATGTCAATACAGCTCAGAAATATCTCTGCCAAATTTTTATCGAGATCGGTTCAGACTTGGATATAGCTCGCATATATATCTTTATCCGATTTTAGGTTTATTTTGTACCTAATAGCAAGTATTAGCCCAAATGGAGTCAATTTTGGGACATACGTTTCCATTAACTGGATATTATGCACTCTATGGCAATATTATTTGGTAAAAAGGTAAAAATCCATCCGTCAAATTTGGTAAACATCGATTCAGAATTGAATATGCATCCCATATATTAGTTCCCTTTGAATCCAAATTACAATTGCTCTATAGCCATGATACTCATTCAATTAATAATGAAAAATAATATTAATAATAATAATAATAATAATAATAATAATAATAATAATAATAATAATAATAATAATAATAATAATAATAATAATAATAATAATAATAATAATAATAATAATAATAATAATAATAATAATAATAATAATAATAATAATAATAATAATAATAATAATAATAATAATAATAATAATAATAATAATAATAATAATAATAATAAAAAAAAATAATATTAATAATAATAATAATAATGTTTTTTTTTCAAATCCCAATCAAAACCATTTCAGTGGGGTTTAATAAGTTTTTCGAAGAACAATCAACACTTTTGAGGTGGGTTCTATTAAACATTTTTTAAAAGCTTCATCAAAGCTTTTATATGAAACTTTTATTATTATTATTATTTTATTTTTTTTTTTTTGGGGAAAAGACCATAGAGACGTTTAATGCGGATTTTTTGGTTTTCTTTTTCTAGAAATACTACCAAAGCTTTTAAATATGAATTTTTGAAAGTTCCAATCCCAAAGGACCATCAACGCTTTTTTAAAATTTTTCTTTTCGGAGGCCAGCAAATCTGCATATAAGAAGTTGCTAAATATTTTCCGGTTTTTTAAATCTTCAAAGAAGCAGCAAAGCTTTTAACGTGAATTCTTTAAGGTTTTTTCGAACGGTCCCCATAATATTTTTAACTAGGGTTTTGACGCCTCTTTTCGATGGCCAACAAATCTTTAAATGAAAAGGTGTTAAAGTTATATTCCAAGGACCATCAAAGCGTTTAAAGTAGATATTTTTTCAAATTCCGCAGAGAGCCATTAACGTTTTTGAGGTCCATTTTTGAAGACTTTTTAGAAAGAAAAAGTTATCGTGCTCACCTACCAGCAGGACAGGCGAGCGGACACCCCAGGCTTGCTTCCAAATGTCCTGAAATGAATTCCGCCAAAAGAGACCTAGGGTCTAAAACCATTATTTCGATGAAAAAAAAATTCTAAACTTAGATTTTTTAAATTATTTTTTTTTTTTAAGGTTTGACTATGAACTTGCCATTTTTATAAGGGTAAACTTAGAAGAATATTTATTCAAGGACAATGAAGGCTATTAATTATGGATTTGCTAAAAATAATTTCCTGGACTTTTAAAATATTAATTTTATTTTCTAAAAATAATATTTTATCAAAGCTACAAGGGTGGATTTTTGAGGATTATTCCAAGGGTCATTTGAACAATAATGATCGATTTGTTAAAAACATTTTTGTTAATTTTTGAAATTACCTGTGGAGGACCTAGGTTTTTGTAAGATTTGTTTCTAATATTTAACAAAAAATATAATTATATACCCTACACCTTGAAAAGGAGGGTATATTAACTTTTTCATCATTCCGTTTGAAACATCCCTAAATCTTCGTCGTATACCCCATAAAGTATATATATTCATGATCAGCATAAAATTCTATGTCGATTTAACGATTTCCCAAAATGTTTTCACGTAGAGTTTAAAAATTTTGCAAAACAATTTGTATTGTGTCTAGGATGGATTGAAAATGAGATTGAAATGAGATATATCGGTCCATGTTTTGGTATATACCCATACAACGGTACCTCCCGATATTAGGTATTTTAATGATTGTTGCCACATTTTCCAAGGATTTGTTTAAAAATATGTATTTGTAGGTCCAGCTCCGGTGGCGAAACATTGTATGTGTATGGGTCCACGCTTTTGTATAGTCCCCACATAACGGTACCTCCCAACATTCCTAATTTTAATGATTTTCGCCACAATTTTTCACAGATTTGTATAAAAATTGGTATTTGTATTTCATAATAGTGGCGGAACATATATATATGCAGGAACACATTTTCCTATAGCGCACATATAACCATACCCACCAATATTCGGTATTTCACATTTTTCCCATGTAATTGCAAATCCCATACAACCGCCTCACCCACTTTATGGTTTGGTTACCCAATGTTGCAGCGTATTAAAAGCTCGGCCTGGCCGAACTTAATATTTGTACTTTTTTTATTTTTTTTTTTTTTCAAGAGGCTATAGATTTTATAAACGAA
Organism: Musca domestica; assembly: GCF_030504385.1. Lineage (NCBI taxonomy): Eukaryota > Metazoa > Arthropoda > Insecta > Diptera > Muscidae > Musca > Musca domestica. Next base: position 1,248,084 of record NW_026712391.1, on the reverse strand, counting down.
TATTTTCTAGATTTTGTTTGGCAAGGACAATAACTGCTAAAAATGTTGATACTTTTCAATATTTTCTCAAAGATATCTCATCTACGAACATTGGCTTTCTAATGTGGCCCTGATATTAATTAATCGTAAATATTTCACGATTTTTTGTCACAAACTCATATTTCTTCCCCACCAAATGATTCATCTGAATAAACGTGATATTACTCGAAGATAAATCTTTTACCTCCCAAGAATATCCGTCATCCGCCACTGCAATGTGGTCACTCTCTGTTATTTATTCACTTCATTTAATGAAAATCAATCTAAATTTAAGTTAAACTTTAAGTGAAACCACAGAAAAAAAACAAAACTTCAATTACTATAAAATCGGTGGTGAATGTGAATGACTGATTGTCCGACAGTCCATAGTAAATACTTGGAGTCAATGAATGAACGTTGTCGTCATTGTAGCCACGTACTTATGCAGTTGGCGGTAGTTGTAGTAGTAGATACAAGGTTAACAAAATGGTCATCAGAAATTATCTGCACGGCCACCGGACCATGTTCTAGAGAGTAAACAACATCTGTATCGGAGATCTAACCGCCACCGCCAGCATGTTTGCTGCAATAGGTGCTGTTGTAGCTTTTACTACTGCCAGCCAGCCAGCAGCTACTGCTGCGTCTGCGGTTTTGTATTTTTATGGCCGATTATTAACCGACTGCCAACTGCAATTTTTGTAAATTGAGTGGGGGATATGACTGAACATTTTGAGAGTCCAAGTAATTTTCATATTTCTCATATCGGTCAACCCAACGAACGAACGAACGAACCGAACGAACAGTTTTTGTGGTTTGGCCAGAATAAAATAGATTTTTTCATTTTTCCCACAATCGTCAACACTTTTATTACGTTTACACTTTAACAAATTGTAATGGCCAGAAAGGCGGACATTCTGAGTGTTGCATTGTTTGTTCGGAAAAAAGCTGACGGACTATTGCCAGGTGTGTTTGTGTGTGTGTGTGTCTGTGTTGTGACAGAAGTCATTTTCACGTATTCTATGAATAGTCATAGCTATTGTGTTTTCGCTTTTAAGTTCATGAGCGTTGGTGTGGTTTCTATTGTTTTCCCTGGCGACTGGCGGGTGTCTCAATTACAGCCTCAGTTTCAACAATTAAATGGTTCAACAAACATTTAATGCCTGATTTAGCATGAAACTGAGATGTTCTATTTCGGGTCGATTGGGTGGATGTTGACTTGAGGTTAGGTTTGTGACAAGTTTTTAAAATATTCCAAAAATTCCAAAAATCTGAGATGTTCTATTTTGTGTTGGTTGGGTTGGTGTTGACTTGAGGATAGGTTTGTGACAAATTTCTAAAATATTCAAAAAATTTTGGAATATTTTAATGCCAGAAAAATAGTTCTTCTTGAGGGATAATAGGTCATTATATGGAGACCAGTGATTTAGTCTATATAGGGCTTCAAAATGTTTTTACAAGAACGTATATATCCCGAATGTCTTAGAAGATCTCAGAGATTTCAGAAAATTTTAAAAGATGTTGCTAAAGGTATAAAGCGTATGGTAGGTGTGTTCGCAGGGTTGATATTTTCTAGAGAAAAGTTAATGGGAACTAATATTTAAACTTTTATGGTGTAGGTGCAGGAGTGGGCCATTTTCGAACCTATACTAAGCAGGATACAAATATTGCTCTGAACGAAGTTTAGATCACTTTTTACTTTCCAATTTCTGAACTATTGTGGAAGAAGGTACCTGAAGGAGTAGACCTTTATATTCCATTTTCAGATCAGATCTTATATTGACAGAAACATTGAGATGTGGGAAGTTTGAGAAAGGGACACTACAGGGTAAGATGAAAAACTGCAACCAACTAAAGTCTGCTGTCATTTCGAAGCCACTCATCCGACAGCTGTTAAAATTATTCCAGTGACAGCTCATTATATTTTTTACAAGCGTAGAAAAGCATTTTGGTGAGAATTTTCCAGAAAAAAAGTTTTTCGTGATGGAATTCAAGCGTGATAGTGTGATGTCTTTATATTTGGCTGGAAAACCACAAGTGCCTATGGTTAGACCGCTCCAGGATTTAAATGTGAATAAATCTTTTGTGTCTCGTACCATCGCTCGTTAACGTGATATTGGTAGCGTAGCCCGACGTCAAAGAAGTGGACGAAAAAAAAAACAGCCACATCAGCAAAAATGGTTCGAAAAGTAAAGAAGCGACTTGATCGAAACCCGCATCGCCGTGGCCGAAAAATGGCTCGTGAGGTGAAAATAACGCAATATTCCATTCGGCAAAAATTGACAAATGAGATAGAGGTAAAGCCATTGAAATTCCAAAAAGTGCAAGAACTTATACCGCAGCAGAAAGAAATTAGACTCAAAGAGGTAAAGAGCTGCTTCGTGGTGAACTGCCAAATTTTGGTTTTCTCCGATGAGAAAACATTCCTTGTCCAGAAGGTGAAACAAACAAAATTATCGTGTTTACTTGCCGAAGAGGTCAGCTGAAAATGTGCACCAGAACTTCGGTTGGCCACCAGAACTCAAGCGCCGGCCATGGTGATGGTGTGGGCCGCCATAACAGCTGATGGTCGCTCTCCGCTCGTATTTATCGAACGTGGCATCAGAATAAATGCCGAATATTATCTCGAAAATATTCTGGAGGGTGTATTAAAGCCTTGGGTACGCAAACATTTTGGCCGCAGACCTTGGACATTCCAATAGGATTCAGCACCATTGCACTCAGCACGCGCCACCCAAGAATGGTTACAAAATAGGGTTCCTCACTTCATTTCAGGCGTTCAATTGCCACCGAAATCTCCGAATACCAATCCGTTGGACTATTGTGTCAGGAGTATTTTTGAAAGCAGGGTTGGCACTAAAAAGTACCAAAGTGTCGATCTCCTCAAGGAAGCGCTTCGCCGGGAATCGGCCAAAATACCGCAGAGCAACATTCGGGCAGCGTGTGGCGGTTTCATTGACCGTTTGAATTCCATAATTCGTGCCAAAGGTGACCAATTCGAACAAATCTAAACTTATTCTGAAATTTGATACTCTTTCCGACATTTTTTGCTTTTATTCAATAAAATTTAAAAAACGTGGTTTTTATAAAAAACAACCATAAAGGGATAAAGCCTGTCCATTTTGCAACAACAAAATTTAAAAAAAAAATTAAAAATTAGGGCATTTACCTTTGTTGCTGTTTTTATTATCTCACCCTGTATAAGTAGGATATTAAGAAGCTATTCTATTTATATTAGGTATTTTGGAAGTTTTGTATTTACATAACGTCTTGTAAAATCTTACATCACTTAACAGCTCCTCAGCTCATTTGTCTCTAAATTTCGTAGTATTCCTCCTTCCATTCTATAAAATATTTTCAGAAGTAATTTAGAGTTTATTTCGAAACAGCCCTTAAAGCCCAAACCCAACAGAAGATAATATATGACCCTCATATTAAAACTTTCCGGTATTCCTTTCCGATTTCGAGCCTCATACAGTTGGGCTTCTATCTTCAGAAGTACTTCAAAGTTTCTTTCGAAACAACAGAAGTTAATATATGACCCTAATACGAACATTTTCCGGTAGTAATTTCCGATTTCGAGGCTCGCACAGTGGGGCTGCAAAAAAGGTCCTCGGTTTACGAATTATGTTCCGTCAGTCGTAGGACTCATATAAGTTCATATTACCCGCTAAAATAAATATTTTCACACCACAAGCAAATTTCTTGCTATTCTATTCCGTTCCAAGATTTCCTATGACTAATCAGTTGTGACGGAACATGAATATTGGCAGTGTAATTACCAACAGTGGTTTGGTTATGGCTTGATTACAATCATCTAATTCTAGGGTTATGCACTCAACAAAAAACAGCCCAAAAAGCACTAAACTACATTGAAGAGATATCCTGAAATTAAGTGGTTCATACAACATGATAGTTCCGCAAATTGCCAAGGCGTTAAGAACAACGCCCACGAAAAACACACAGGCAAACAAGCATAAACTCCAAATTTCTGTGGGTAAATGTAATTTGGGTAAATGTCAATACTCCATTGGCTATTTACCAAAAACTACAACAACAATGTGCAAAAAAAATGGTTTCAAATTTTTAAATTTGTTCCAGGCCACTGGGTATGAGCGTGAGTAACAAGGCCACAAGACATGTTCATGTTTCATTTGCAGCACTCACTCGAACTTCTAGAGGGCGTATGAGTAACCTTTGCTTTGTTCAGTTCAGTTTTTTTCTTTATTTCTCACAAAAGTAATTCCAATCAATAATCAAACTTTTAATTTCACGATTTTGTTTTGGGGTTTTTTTACATCCTCCCGGCCCCACTGATTTCCTCCAAACATTATCACAATTGTTTTGTCAGATTATTGTCGTTTTGAATGGCTTGGCTTACAGCGCGCCTGACATTGAAATATCGATTTTGTGTGTGTATTGGTTTGTTAATGAATGATTGCCAGTTTGAAGTTGAGATCGAAATCAATTTACAATCACCATTGTCTTCACCGCTGTAATGAGTTGTAATTCTTTTTAATTCCATGACAAATCACAAACACGCCTTCTTTTCAAAATGGGAGGGAAGATAATACGTTTTGTTTGTGGCTGCGTAGGCTAAAAAGAGAGAGGGAGGAACAAAATTGATGTAAATGGAACGTGCCATATTTTACAATGATTATCGATTTCTTTCGGGTTTAAAACTATTTTGACAGATGTCATAATAGCTTATTTACCAAAAAAGTATTTCTAAATCCGAAAGGTAGTTTGCTTTGAAAGGTGAGCTGTAGAAGGGTTGAAGATAACAGGTGGAATACAAATGTAAATATCAAATACTTTGACATTTGTAGAAGACCCGACGCCCTTCATCGGCCTGGTAAATACGTTTTACCATAAGGTACAAAAGAATGTGGAAATGTTGTTATTTTAATAAGAAGGAATAACCATTGCCATGAAATAGATGAAAAACCACAGAGGAAACCGGCTTTGGCTCTCTCTTTTTATACCCTACACCACCAGGTGGTCAGGGTATTATGTCTTTGTGCATTTGTTTGTATAAGGCAAAAGGAAAACAAGTAAGGAAAAGTCAAAAGTCGGGCGGGTCCGATATGATACCCTACACCAATTTATGTGAAGTAGATTATACCACCTATCAACATTTGGCTTTATAGCAATTATAGTTTAGTTTCAGAGGGAACTAATATATGGGAGGCATATATAATTCTGAATCGATGTTCACTAAATTTTACGGAGGCATTTTAATATTTTATACCAAATAACATTGTTATAGAGTGCATGATATCACTTCACTTCACTTAAAAATATATATATCCGAACCAAGTTCCACAAAATGAAAACGTACGTCCCGAAATTCACTCCATTTTGGCTGATATTAGCCATTATTTGCACAATAACCCTGAAATCGGATTAAGCATATGTATGGGAGCTATCCAAATCTTAGCCGTTCTCGATAAAATTTGGCAGAGGTATTTCCGAGGTCTATAAGATATCTAGTACCTAATGTCATTGTTGTCGAATGCATATTACAAATGTGGGGACTTAAAAATCAAATCGGATGAAACATTTATAAGGCAGCTATAGCTATATCTGAACCGATTTTCACCAAATTTGGTGTACTTACTTCTAGACTGAATTCAGTCGGATGTGCCAAATGTCAAATTTGGACTGATATTAGCCATTTGGTGCACAAGAAACCTAAAATCGGATGAAGATATATATATGGGAGCTATATCTAAATTTGGACAGATTTGCACCAATTTCAATAGGGTTCGTCCTTGAGCCAAACAAATGTTATTTAGAAAATTTCAAATCAATCGAATAATAAATGCGACCTGCATTTTGTTTACAAAAGTACATGGACAGACGGACGGACGGACATGCATAAATCGACTCAAAATGTGATTCTATGCTGATCACCAAAAGGAACTATGGGTCTATCTCGTTTCCTTCCCCATGTTACAAATAAATGTCAAATCTGTTCGAAACCGATTTGTTATTTTTGTCCTCCGCATCCGTAATATGCACTCTGTAACAAGGATATTTGGGGAAATATTTCAAATATGACTCAGAAATATTTGGATATAGCTCCCATATATATCTTCGTCCGATTTGCCTTTTATTGTGCACAAAACGTGTAACATTAGCCCTAAATGGAATGGAATTTGATACTTACTATCAGATTGAGTCTAGAAATCAGTATGTCAAATTTGGTGGAAATCGGTTCAGATATAGCTATAGCTCCCACACATATTGTCCAACCGATTTGTTCAATTTGGCCTGCATAGCCGTAATATGGACTCCGTACTAACGATATTCGGGGAAATATATTAAATACAGCTCAGAAATACCTTTGCCAAATTATATCGAGATCGGTTCAGATTTAGATATAGTTCCCATATATATCTATCCGACTTCAAGTTAATTGTGCACCAAATGGATAATACAATCCCGAATTGAAAAGGCACAAATGCCTTGACAAATTTAGTAGAAATAGATTCAGAGGAGGATATTCGTGCCATATATTACTTCCTGTGAAAAGTCCACATTATTACTGGTATGATTTAATTCTCACAAATTCCCCGCCCTACTTTAAGACTTTCTTTACTGGTTATTAATAAGGAAAATTAAATCACTAATATTATTTCGACTGGATTGAATGACCCCATTGTAGGTCGCCTGATTGACGAATGTCAAAGTCAGATTTGTGCCTGTTCTTTTGATTATATTGCTACTAGCGGTTCCGAATATTTCGCATTAAAAGAAATAAATCAATTGTCAATGTAAGCCAAACTTGGATCGAATTCGACGTTGGACTATAAAAATATCCTCTATGGATCCTAATAAATTATCGTTCTTCATACAATAATCCTTTCCAGGGCAGATATCAGAAGAAGAGAATTTTTATTGTCCATTTTTGAGACAGAAATAAGTCTCTTACAGGTATTAGGATATCCAGGGTTTTAACGGAATCAGATGATCTCTTCGTCGATTCTTTGTAAGAAGAAATAATTAATATAATTTGTTCAATAAGTAATGTTGGTAGGAATATTGGATTGTAAAATAGGAATCATTTCACATCTTATAAGAGTTAGGATTGTTCAAAATTTGGTTATGGACGTGCCAGAAACAGTATTGAAAAAGTTCGCACCTGAGATAAGTCGGATATAAATATTACAAGTAAACAAGATGTTTTTTAAATTTTTGAAAATATAAAAGGAATGTTTCGAAGTGGTCCTTCTTTGAACTTTATATAAATTTGATAAAAATATTACGAAATTCAAAAATCTAAGTCAATCGCGGAGTGTATATTAAGTTCGTCATTCCGTTTGTAATTCATCGAAATAATAATTTTAGAGCCAACAAATTATATACAGGGTGAGATAAAAAATTGAAACAAAGCCAAACGCCATAATTTTTTTTAAAAAATGTCGGAAATAGCATCAGATTTTAGAATAAGTTCGGATTTGTTCGAATTGGTCACCTTTGGCACGAATTATGGCCTTCAAACGGCCAATGAAACCGTCACACGCTGCCTGAATGTTGCTCTATGGTATTTTGACCCATTCCCGGCGAAGCGCTTTCTTGAGGTGATCGACACTTTGGTATTTTTTAGTCCTAACCTTGTTTTCCAAAATACTCCAGACACAATAGTCCAACGGATTGGTATCCGGAGATTTTGGTGGCTATTGTGCGATGAAAATGAATCGAGGAACCTCATTTTGTAACCATTCTTAGGTGACGCGTGCTGAGTCCTGTTGGATTGTCCAAGGTCTGCGGTCAAAATGTTTGCTTGCCCAAGGCTTTAATACACTCTCCAGAATATTTCGGCATTTATTCTGATGCCACGGTCGATTAATACGAGCAGAGAGCGACCATCGGCTGGCGCTTGAGTTCTGGTGGCCAACCGAAGGTGCACATTTCCAGCTGACCTCTTTGGCAAGTAAAACCGATCATTTTATTTGTTTACAAACCGCTGTACAACGAATGTTTTCTCATTGGAGACGGAGAAAACCAAAATCGGCAGTTCACCACTTTCGACCAGGCGAAGCAACTCTTTAGCTTTTCTGAGTCTATTTTCTTTCTGTTGCGTTGTCAGTTCTTGTACTTTTTGGTACTTTTGGCATTACCCCGAGCTCATTTTTCAATATTTGCCGAATGGGATATTGCGATATGTTCAGCTCACGAGTCATTTTTCGACCACTGCGACACGGGTTTCGATCAAGTCGCTTCTTTACTTTTCAAACCATTTCTGCTGATGTTGCTATTTTCTTCCGTCCACTTCCTTGACGTCGAGCTACGCTACCAGCGTCACGGTAACGAGCGGTGGTACGAGACACAAAAGATTTATTTACATTTAAATGCTGTAGTGCTCTAACGATAGCCACTTGTGGCTTTCCAGTCAAATACAAAAAAAATCACACTATCACGCTTGAATTCCATCACGAATAACTTTTTTTTCTGGAAAATTCTCACCAAAATGCTTTTGTACGCTTGTAAACATTATAATGAGCTGTCACTGGAAGAATTTTAACAGCTTTCGGACTTAGAAATGACAGAAGTCTGAAGTTGGTTGCAGTTTTTTCATCTCACCCTGTATATAAAATTCGAATTCCAAATCTCAAAAAATGGGATTCCAAGCCAATAATCGTTTTTAATGTTTCTAGGGGGTTTTGGTCGAAAATCGTAAATTGTATAAAAACTTGTGGTAAGGTCTTCCTGGGTAAATCATTTTTCAATTATTATGATAATAAAACAAGTGAGCAAAGGTTATAGTCTTGCGGGGTCGACTATGTGAAACCCTACAACACTGCAATATAGTGGAAGTCCCCTTATTTCCAAATCTATTTTGGAAGATTTCGTTTTTGAAATTATGTCATACAGCACTGTCCAGATATTACCCTTAGCTTTATAACTAGGGACGGAGTTTACGAACTCCGTCGTGCTGTTAGTTACAGCTAAATATAATCCGATAGTCATCCAAAATGCTAGACGTCTTCCCTGTCCTTAACTCTTTTCTCATGCCAAATTCCGTGCCGACTTATTTCAATTGTGTGATCAGGAAAATGTTTCTGTTTTTGGTTCATTCGAACCCCTAACTATTTTGCTATCAACTCCAAATGCAAGAGGTTCCACTGTATTGTCAAATTTAGACTAGTCTTCTCTACGATATTTGGCTATATTCGTCAACGAAATCAGCATAAAAAGCCAGAAGTTCGCCTTTTGTGTATTTTGGATTTCGGTTGTAAGTTATTTTCAGCATTTCGGTAGAATGGAAATGTTGGTATTTTTTCACACAAAAGTAGTGGTCCATTCAACCTGCTGTCCTAAATGCGAGATTTCGTGTACTGTATACTTTGGTTTCTATTCGTGACCTTTATAACGGCTGCAAAGTCAGGAAAATTTTTAGTTTTTGGTCCATTTCAACCCCTAAATATATTGCGGATATTTTTAAAAACAATAGGCCAAACCCTATCCTAATGAAAATTTTCGTGAGGACCGTCGATAATTGCAATTTGTGTATAATAACCCCAACCTGTGTTGTAAGCTGAAATAATATACACTTCAATATTATAAGTCAAATTGAAAAAATCACATGCGATAAAAAAAATATGAAAAAATTTCACAAAATACTAAAAAATCTATTTTAACATCTTTATTGGTACCTTTTTATGCGTTTTTTTTTAGATTTTATTCTTTTGTGCCACGATGGCATTCTTGGCAAACATTTGTAAAAATCCGTTTGAGATATAGGCAATCTAACAAACATCCCCTTCCTTTGTATATACACATTGTACATATTTCGCTTTATATATCCAATATATTTACTATCGACATTTACGTAACGGCCAGGATTGACCTGTTCGTCTATTTGTGATTTTTCCGGGAATAAAAATATTCACGGTTTAATGAAAAATTTGACTTTTATTTAAAACAAATGTTATGTTCTATTTTACCCACTAAATATTACCCGATGACCATCAAAATTGGAAGGCTTCTGCCTAGCCCTAAGCTCTATAATTGAGACCTGTAGAGCAACTCTAAAATCAGGAAATTTTTCAGTTTTTGGTCCATTTCAACACCTAAATATTGTGCGATCATCTCCAAAAACAATAGGGTTCTATTCTGGCAACAACCCCACCTCATTTCCTTTTTCAATTTCGTGAGGATCGGGCCATAATTCCGACCTGTAGAGTGATTACAAATTAACATGGACAGACGGACGGACGGACATACATAGCTAGATCGACTCAACTCGGCGAGATAGGAAAAAATAAATATTGTTGTGTCTCCCTGAAAAACCCGTGAATCGAATGTTATTCAAGTCCCTTTTTTATCAAAAATTTTAAAAAATATTCACACTCTTTTCAAATTTAAATACTGAACTAATTTACTACAATAAGCTGATTTCAGTTATAAAATGTTGGAATCTTTCAAATTTCATATTGGCAATTCTATGCTTCCAAAAATGACTCATAATACCGCAATGTTTTCATTATTTCCATAACTGAAGTATACTTTATGCATCAGTTTAATAATATTTAATGAACAAAACAATGTGGTGGGGTTTTAGGCTGCTCATTAAATTTATATTTTAAAACTGATTTTTAGCAGTTTATTTTCCTATTGAGACTTGTTTTCATTGAAGTTTATTTTTTCGGACCAAAAAAAAAATACAAATTTCAAATAAAAAATATTTCTTTATTTTATTTAAATATTTTCTATTCTATATATTCTATTCTCACATTATTATAAAATCATAAAAATCAAAACATTCGCGGGACCATATTTTCCACCGATCAAAGATCAACTGCTCAACACAAAAAGCTCGCCACTGCCAGCCAAACTTCCATTGAATTTATATTTATGCCAGACGAAATGCGTTAGCTAATATTTCCGGTACACAATTCGATGTAAGCCGATGTGCGGACGTCCGTTTGGCTGTTTAGTGGTGCCTTCCTTGCGTTGGCCATAAAACCAAACAGCCCACCACCAAGCATATGGCTCACCACAGTCCTCCATATGTTCACTTGGCAGCGCAGACAGGTTGCCATAACATGTTTTTCCATTGGGACCATTTGGCTTAATCTCCTCCAACGTTTGATTTGGTCTCCACGTCGGACAAACACTTTAAGAAAGTTTAAGTTCAATAACCATTCAACAAAACCAAGATTGCCAGCCAAAGTTAAAGAGTAATTGAAACGTTTTGTTGTTGCAGTTTAATTTTTTTGGTAATTTATTAAACAACTTGGCTCTCGCTCAATTCAGGTAATGGTTTGTTGTGTGGCAACACAAGGTGTGAACATGCGTGCGTGGTTGCTTTAGCTGTTTGATTGAGACGCATTGCATTGGCTGGCGTGCATGTGTGCGTGCAATGAAGACAAGCTGGATGGTTTCCAGGTTTTACCGCCAAACTGACCGGTATGACGAGGTCGCATATGTAATGATTTTGAAGTTCGATGCTAACAATGACATTATCAATGACAAAATATTAATTTTAACAAATGGTAGTTGATAATGATAAAAAAATGATTTTTTTTTTCAAAATGTTGAGAGTATGATATATTTAAGAAAATAAAATGTTCACTTCACTCGTATTGGACCAAAAAACGTTTTAAAAAAAAATAATAATAATATTAAATTAGGCAATAAGATTTAAGATCGAATGAATCCGGCCACTTGATTACAGCGCCGAAAGATTTACAGGAAAATTAATAAAATGGTGGCAATTTAATGTATAAGTTTCGTAAACGCCGGTGACGCAATTAATATTTGGACAACCCTAGTAATTTCAGAATTAAAATTTGACATCACCAAAATAATTTACTAAACTCTTTATAAACAAATGCAGGAAGTCACACCCTATGAATTTTTATATATTGACTGAAAAGCTGTGAACTATTTATGGGGAAGATGCCAGAATGAATGAACTCGATATTTTTATGTAATATGAAAAAATACATAATTTGGTCCCTACGATGGTGAGCACATCGCCGCACTAAAAAATCCAATATTTTTGACATGTGTCGTAATAGAAAATGTGGCGCGAACGTGGGTATGCTACACATAATTATATCCTACAACACTATGTGTTGGGGGTATTATAAGTTTGATTGGGCCAAAAATTATGTAACACCTCGAAATATTGGTTTTCGACATAGGAAAGTATATATGGATCTTCCTATCTCGCCGAGCTGTATGTCCGTCTGTCCATATTAATCTGTAATCACTCTACAGGTCGTAATTATGGCCCGATCTTCACGAAATTGAAAATGGAGCCTATTACTTTTGGAGTTGATTACATAATATTTAGGGGTTGAATTTTTAATCCCGGCGAAATCGCAAATATTCGAACAAGTCAATTCTGACCGTTGCGTAGATGCCGATAGTAAATATATCGGATATATAAAACGAAATATATACAATGTGTATATACAAAGGAAGGGGATGTTACCTAGAATGCTTATATCTCAAGAATGGCTGGATCGATTCCGTAACATAATATCAAAAGCGAAATCTTCCACAATGGATTTGGACATAAGGGTGCTTCTAACATTTTGTGGTGTTGTAGGGAATCGCATGGTCGGTCGCGCACGTCTATAGCCTTTGCTTACTTGTTTAAAACAAATGTTTATATTTTCTTAGAAACAAAATTAACCTAAGAAGAAAGACAAAGTGAAATGACTCAGATTTATTTAAAAAAATTAGAAAGATTCACCCGGTTTGCCGACAAATTTGGAACCTATGAACACTTATATATGTTATATAGGCTAGTTTTCCGACATAAGGTAATTAGTGCTTCAATTTTTAATGGGTTTCCACTCATTAAATTAATTTTTTGACTAGAATTTTTTAAAATTTCCTTGAAAATATGCGTTCTTTGGAATGAATATCCTCTAATTCTTAAAAATTTCATTATTTCAGATAGTCCTTGAAAATTTAAATGTTTGATCGTTAAAAGTCTCTAAACAAGAATAAATCATAAAATAAATCTTAAAAATCAACAATTTGGAAGCTGGAGGTCCTTCAAAAACAAGTAAACACGTGTTACTTTTAATACCCTCCTCCATGAGGTAAATAAAACCTTTAGAAATTAAAGAAACAGCAACGAATGGTTTGGTAAAAACGGAATGGTTTGGTAAAAAGTTTTAAAAATACCGTAATGTTAATGGTACCGATTTCCTGCTAATTGGTTGTTATCTACAGCGATTTTCAAATTAAAACAAAAAATCTTTTAAAAGAACGTGAACTAAAATCACCAAAAAAAAATAAATATTCGGAGATAATGGAAATAATCTACCTATTCCAGCACAGAAACCACGAACTTTAAACGATTCCCCTGAAAAATGTGGCTAAAGTCATTAGAATACGAGATATCGGGAATCACCGAAAGTTGGGTGTTATAGGAAAACGTTAACCTATATGAACAAATTTTAGAACTCCGACAATTTAGGTTCACCCAAACCCAAGTTGTATTAAATTTAGTCCCATTTAGACATGTACCATCAAAAGAGACAGGAGTCAAAAACCATATCGACATGTGCCCTTTGATACCATATACTTGGTACTTATCTTCTGGGTGTCCTTTCTAATCAATCTAGTTATTAAGTCGCTAAATTGGAATTCAAGACCCTAAAAAATCTTTTGGTACCTCCCACTTAATAGGTTTATATTTTAAATACTGGTAACGGTACACGAATTCCTTGAGATTTCATATATTTGTTTCTAACAATGGTACATCCGTCATAGATATAGGAAATATAAGTAAACTCCTTCTGAAACCTCATTTACAAAATGTTTGAAAAATTCTGGACTTTTCATATAGTAATATTTGTATAAGCCTTAGGTATAGAGGTGAACACGTGAACCAATTTTTCAGTAAAAATTGCCAAAGGTGAAATACTTCTCAGGTTTCAGTCTATAGATATGAAACCGTTAAAACTATTACCAACTATGATGGAAAAATAGAAATAATTATAAAAATTTTGCATTATTTGGATTGGGCTAAAAAAAAAGTATGTAACACCTCGAAATATTGACCCAGTACATGGGATGTTATATATGGATCTTCCTATCCCGCCGATCTGAGTTGATCTAGCAATGTATGACAGTCCGTCCCTTTGTCCATTTTAATTTTAAATTACATAACAGGTAACAATTATGGCCCGATCCGAAATTTGGCATGGAAGTGAGCTTATGGTCAGAAAAGAAGCCTATTGCTTTTGAAGATAATCGTTATATATTTTGGGGTTGAAATGGACCAAAAACAAAAAAATCCTGAACAATCTACGTTTAGTATGGGACTTGCGCTAAGTGCAGGACAGAAGCCTACTAATTTGGATGATCATCGGATAATATTTTGCTAGTGCAATATACCATAACTCTTTTATATGAAAAAAAAAATACAAACAATTGCATAAACCAGCGCATATTTGAAAATAAGAAAAGGCTGAAAATATATCTCTATGAGACACAATTGAAGACCAATAGAGACGGAATTTTGCGTATGTTTGGAGTTCGGGACAGGAACGAAGACTACAATTTTGTATGACAATCAGATAATATTTAGCGGGCAAAATTCCCCAGCACTTTTGTCTGAAAATTTATTTTGAATGTCGATTATCACGATAGGGGGCGTAAATATAGGACAAAATGAAATGGGATTGAACTTAAGGGGATTTTCCAATATCTTGTAGCGTATCACATGGTCGGCCCCGCATTTGATAATTTATTTAAACATTTTGTTTAAGGTGAAGTCTGCAATAGCAAAGATTTGTGTCAGAGAGATAAATATTCTAAGCTGTTTGGAAGATATGAGTCTCACAAAATGAATCAAGCCCCAAACTTTTAGGGTCCATAACAGCAACATTTGATGAGATAGGGAAAAACAGTTAAGCACGTGTCTTCTCTTTTTGGTCTTCTATCATGTTGTGGTGTTAGAATATGGTTAACAATTTTCGTGTTGCATAGTGTTATACCAAAAAACAATGAAAATTTTGCAAAAAACAAAAATCTTTATTAGATTCTTTAATGATCAGCGAGAAATTTATCCAAATGAAGCCATATATATTGACCTTTTGGCTTATATGATCATATTCTAAGGATATATATCAGTCAGCAACATGGCTTATATTTTCTGACTTATTTTTTTAATATTTATATAAACGGAGTTAGCGTAAGAGAGTTATGTTGTATTTATTTAACAATTTTTACCCATAATTTCCGATATATCCTCCCAGAATTGCCCAAAGAAATACATACAAAATGTAACATTTATTTATCATTCTTTATTATATTATTATAGGAAATCATCAATAATTAATGCAATGCTTTACAATTTCTTTCTTTCAGATAAACAAGACTAAAAATTATGAATGTTAATGGGTAAGTATGGATTAGATACAATAATGAAAAAAAAAATGATGATTAAATGAAATTCTAACAGCTAGAAATAGTCTATGATATGAGTTAAGAGGAAAGAAGGACTATTCGAGGTCATAGAGGTCATTTTTGGGTTAGTTTGGAGAGAAGCGTAAAATTAAATCACAAGGCATACGCATTGCTTGCATGAGTCCATTGATTAGTTCAAAGTAAAAATCCTTATTAATTAGAAATTCAGTTCAAGGCAACGATGAGGTTAATGAATAGAGTCAGTTTAGCAGGTTTTGCTATCACAGAAGTAATAATAAAAAATCGAGGAAAAATACACACAAATAATTAAATAACAAATTAATACAAAAAAAAAAATAAACACGTTCTATAAATAAGATAAGGCTAGACAAGTATGAGTTGGGTACTGATGAGTATGGGCGCTTAGATGAATGAATGATGGCATACTAAAAAAAGGAGCATCGCTATTAAAAAAATTGACTTCATTTTTTGGCCTTACAGAGCAGAGTCGATGATATGCGAAAAACAAACACAAGTTGAGAAGAAGACAATTCACTAAAAAAACAAAATCTTGGCAGTTTAAGCTAACATAAACTATCAGCTATGGCCTCCACCAGCCTCCACGAGGAAGGGGGTTTGAGGTCCAAGATATTAATTTATAATCACGATTTACTTTAACTTATCCTTAAAGGGATTAATTATTGCATATGGATGAGTAGGGGGAGGGGGAGAGAGAGAGTGTCTGTGTGTGTCGCATTCGTTTAATAATGATGTTCGTGGGCCTCTTCGTGATGATGGATGGGAGCAGTTTTGTGTACAACAGCATTGAAGCCATTGTGCTTGTCGGCAGTGTAGTCCACGGTGCGAATCGAGCCATCAGGTTCAACCAAAGAGTATTGACCTAAAAAGAAAAACAACAAACAGACAAAAAGAGATTAGCCATAACAAAAGCATGTCTTTGAATTATTAAAACAAATAAATGTTCAAAACAAAATATTGTTTAATGTAATTGCTGTAATTTAACCAAAAAAATAAACAATAACAAAAAAGCCTCACATCGATCTGCTACAGTTACACATAATTGCCAAGACGTGAACATTATTGCCCAAAACAAAAAAGTCATTAGTGTTACTTGACTTGCAGAAAAATTACATGACTCGTATTTTTCGCAACAATTACAAAATATGTTATTAACAAAGAAATGCGCTTTTAAATGTTTATAATTAGCTATTTAGAGAGTTAACGTAGTTTATTCCCTTGTTGGCGGTTTTTCACTGACAGTTAACAAGTTATTGGCTGAATCTGATTCAAAGATACAGGAGTATTCACAACTTAAAATTTAATAGTAAATGCTATTTGCGGACCCTTAATCCTTTTCGAGAATCAAACTAAAAATGAATTCTTGTCTTCAAATTATGAATCAAACATAGTTCTACCCTTATTATTATTTTTTTTTTGCTCGCAACATTATCAAACCCCGTAATAGCCCATGTACTTTGCTAAAAGAATTTGTAGTTCTAACTATTTTCTCATTTTCTAAAAAAAATTGTTAAAATCCGATGTTTGAAACTCGCAAAAGATTACAACCTCTACAGCAGCTCTTTAATAATTTAAACATTAAATAAAAAAGAAATTAGGAAGAGGGATATTATACAGCAACTTATCGATTTTTAATGGTGGCTCTGGGTCTCTTTCAGGACATTTTGAGTTGATCTAGGGGTGTCCGTACGGCCGCCTGAGTGGTACTCACTATAACTCTCGAAGGAAACATCCGATTTGATCCGAACTTAGTATATTGTACTATAATTTTCGAACTTACATCGATTTCGGAAATGGACAACATCGGCCCACTCCTTCTGGTACCTCCCCCACAAAAGATTTAAGTCTCAACAGAAAACACTTTGCCCCATAGAACAAGAACAATAGAACAATTTTGTTCAAACTTTGCAAATCGTAATATTTGTATCTTGGCTTGTTCAGGTGCGAAAATGGTCAAAACTGTTAATAATCTCAACGCTTATAAAATTTTAAATAGTAGTCCAATTAATAACAACTCCAGGTTTGGAATGAAGATAAGATAGGTCAGACCACTAATTCTGGGTCCTCTCTCACAGAGGGTCAACATCACGAATACTTATATCTCTCATAAAGCGCTAAATGAGCATCCTATTTCTTTCAAACTCGACACGTCCCAATATTCCTATAAACACCCGATGGGCGCGTGTAAACACAAGAAAATATATCTAACCCATACTTCTGATACCTCTCCCTCCCCACGGATCAAAATCTTGAACATTTAAGCATTCGATTCTCTCTAAATTTCATTCATCCCAATATGTGTGTTAACGGGAAGGGGTGGTTCAAAATGGATCCCAATATTTCTTCCAACACAAGATCTGGTGTGAACACGATTTACATGGACCCATTGGTACCTACCCCTACAAAGGTTAAATTTTCAATACTTCTCAGATAAATTGCGAAACAAGTCAGCGATTCTTTTTTTTTGGGTATTTTATTTCAAAAATGAAAACAATCCGTTTCGGTGCGTTGGCGTGTGACAAGGATGGGTTTTGGGAAATTCATACTAAAAGGGTAGGAAAATGTACCAAAAATTTAATACTTCGTTTTGACAAACGGAGTGAACTAAAACTCTGAAATTCTAAATAAGAGTCACAGTTTTTGAAAATTGGAATTTTAAGATTTAGAAAAGTTCTAAAATGGTACCATGCGGTAATTTGCTTGCGATAAAAGGTTGGTTTTGGAAATGTGAACTTCAAGTACACGAAAAGTGTGAAATAGTACTATATTTGGTACAATTTTATATTGGGTGAGCAGATAGTTCATGTATAGCCTGACATATGGAGGTAGTTCGTACAAATAGCACTACAAGTAGTGCTAAATTAGATAGTTGGTAAAGGGATAGATATAGAGGTCTCTGTTGGTGTCTGTGGTTGAGAGAAGAAGATGGTTTTGAAAATGTTTACTATAATTGTTCGTAAAGTACAAAGAGCATAGGGCAAAGGAAAAGGCTGGAATTCCTAAAATTGCTGTTGAGGTGTATGTTTGTAGCTAGGATTGAGATATGGAAGTTGTTCTACGAAAAGGATTAAATTGAACCAAATTTGGTATTGAAGTGAAGGGATAGTGTTGTAGTCCAGACATTTGATATTGATATCACTGTTAGTGTCTTTGGTTGAGAGAAGTAGCTGGTTTTGGATATACGTATTGTATGTGTTCGAAAAGTTTTAAATAGTACCATATTTGGTACAATTTCGTACTGGGTGTACATATAGTGCTTGAAGTTTGAAATTTGGTATTAGGGTCGCTCTTCATGGGTAGCATGGACATATACAAGCGGTGTCGGAAATGTGTACTGTAATTGTACGAAAAGTACTGAATGGAACTATATTTGGTATTAAGGAATGGATATTAAATTCTGAAATTTGATATTTAGGAAACTGTTGGTATCTGAGGTTGAGATTTGTTTGAAAAGTACTAAATTTAACTAAATTTTACATTGGGTGAAGGGATAGAGCTGTAATTGTTAATGCGTTAACTGTTAGTGTCTAGAATTGGGAAATGGAGTTGGTTTTGGAAATGTGTAATAAAATGAGTGGATGTATGGAGCTGGAATCCCGAAATTTGATATTTAGGTTTCTGTTGGAATTTGGTGGTGGATTTGAAAATGTGTGCTATATTTTTTGAAAAGGACTAAATGGTACTATTTTTGGATCACTGTTGGTGTCTAGAATGAAGAGATGTAGATTATTTTGAATATGCGTACTAAATGTTATCGATAAATTTGGTATTGGGTGAAAGGTTAGGTTTCGGTTTTGCCCATTCTTCGCCCCTCCAAATATTTTTACCAAAAGATATGCTCTCCTACCCTCAATGGAGAACGTAATATTCGAAACCGAATCCAGATCATATTCAAAAATGAACTATATTGGTCCATATTTTCTGGCCTTTCCGAATAGAATATTATCTGGCCGAATAGATGCCCACCCATCTTCGGATAAAATGTATTTTAGGAGCTCAGACGTATTTACCAATCAAATCAATTGTAATTTGGTATTTAAGACATATCCTTCCAGAAGAAAAAAAATGTTCAGTTTAGGTGGATTATTTGATGTAGCACCCATGAAACAGTCACTCCAGATGTTTAGTATTTCAATAATTTTGGTTTCATTTTTCAACGGAATCGGCTGTAATTTGGCAATTTGGGTTCTCATTGAATTAATATTTGACCAGCGAAAATTTGCCAACATCGTTACATATTTTGTCATAGTGCCATATAAGGACCTAACCTATTAAGTTTTTTAAAATACCGAATAGCCGAAGTGGCTATAGTTTGATATTTTTAAACCTTAATAGGTAAAACATACCCAGGCGTAAATAGCTCAAGGTTGATTTTGAAATTTTTACATATAATTGGATCTTTAACTGTGTGAACAATTATTTGGTATTTTCTGTCTCATAATAGATAGACAACTTAAAAAAAATCCAGTGTACTGGCAATTTGATCCTGCAACGCTAATGCTGATTTTTTTAGATTTTTAGGAATACCAATTAGACTATAATTTGTGTTTTCTCGTAGAACTTCATTTGAGGGGTTCCTTGGCATGTTTTAGAAAATCAGATATATTTGTTCTTTCCAATACTGCGCTTGGTAAGCCCTTACTGCAGTTCATATTTCTACGAAATGGATTTGGAGATGTCTGAAGAAACGTAATCCTTGTTCCATTTTTCAATAAAAAATATTGATTGGCATTCCCAGTTTATTTCTGATTTGATCCTAGTATCAAACTATCATTACAAACGTAATTTTAATTAGAGGCTAGGACCCAGAATTATATAATATATACTCGACTTAACCTCAGGATTATTTGTAACAAGAGATTCTTTCCTAATCTCTCTACTATTAATTCGTTCCTAATAGTTTCCAAAAATATACAAAATTTGTCGAAATGTATAGTATTGGATTGGAAGTTTTAAAAATTAAACTCCTGAAATTTAAACGCAACCCGCACGCTTATTCCAAGGTAAATTGCACCTGTTAACTTTAAGGTATTTCTTATCTGCAAGTTATAACATTTTCAATATTTCAAACATTCCCTTCGACATACTTACCCTTTACGGAATCACCTTCACGAGTCTCATGTTGAGATTTAACATCACCGGAGTGGTAATCATTTACACCATATTTGAAAGCGTATTTGGGGGGTGCCTAAAATAAAAGCACACACATTAGTAAACCACAAGGCAAGCAATCGTATCCTTTAGAATTTCACCAGCTAATACCACACTTACATAATAATCAACATGTTCATCTTCATGATGCTCTTCGTGGTGTTCTTCATGGCCATAGCCCTCACCCAAACGTTCGATCTGATGGCCATGTCCATAATCATGTGCTACTTCGTAGGCCTGTTCGTGGCCACCTTCGTAGTAATGATGATCCAGGGGATAGGCCAAGGTAAGGCACAAAGCGGAAGCGAAGATAACAAACTGTTGAGAACAGGAAAAATGGATTTTAATATTTTAGCACTTATAGAATATTTTTTAATTTATTTTTTTTTTTAAATTAAACGTCCATTGCTCATAGTTTTTTTCACGAAATTTAAATATTTGATTTTGAAATACGTTTCATTTCCAATTCGTATCCTTCATATATTTCATGTGTTCTGTTTTTGAAATAATTATTCTCCAAGAATTTTGTTGAATTTATTAATCTTTGCATTATTTCCATGGCACCAAGTTCGTGTCTTAAGTCTTTTGTTTTAATTTGCATTTTTTCAGTTTTATTTATTTTCCATTGTTTTTTTTTTAAATTTATTTTTTTCTTCATTTTGAGACACTTTAGTTCATTTATTTGTCAAGTCCTTTTTAAGATAATTTCAATATTCCTTATGCACTTTCATCACCACCGCTCACCTTAAGGACCATTTTTATAATTTTTTTTTAAATATATATTTTTTTTAAATCAATTGAAAAATTGAAACTATTTTGTAACGGAGATCACTATTTCGAAGCTGATCTGTTTTGGATTTTTTTTGTTTTTTTTTTTGAGTTTTTTTCTTTCGTTCGTTGTTAGCAAACAAGAAGCGTTGTTAACCAAATGAATTTCCACCACGGAATAATGTTGTTCAAATGAAAATTTGTTGCTTTTATATATTTAGGAAGAAATTGTTGGCTTTATCCATGCAGTCGGCAAACATCAGCCAAACGGTGGAAAAGGCAAAAAAAAAACCTGGTAAGCAAACAGCAGCAGCAACAGCAGTAAACAGTGAATCGCTATGCATGTACGAATACATGTGTGTGTGTCCACCAACAAGGGGTAAATCGAAATGTATGGCCGAACGGTGGTGGTAATGGTGGTAGCTGCAACTGTTGCACCGTCAGACAGACGCAGACAAAACATAACATTCACAAATGAAGCGCTGCAGAAACATACCAACAGCAACAACGACGTCGGCCATAATATGTGCATTCGAATATAACTAAACTTATTTTTTTTTTACAAAATAACAATAACAACAGAAAAATAGTTTAACAAAACCAACAACAATCTTGAAAGCTCCACATTCACACTCTATTGTTTGCGAACTGTTTCTTTTTTTTAGTTTTTATAAATTTGAACCAATTGCATTTTGAAGAGGGGGTTGATTGCTAGAGTGTTACTAACCACTGGAGTTGGTGGTGTTTGTATTTACAGATAGCGATTGTACCCTATGCATGGAAATCTGGACTACAGATTTATGTTCTCCCATATTTGTATATTCTCCCATATATAAAAATACTACAAAATGCTACATTTCCTACTATCACCTTTGAAGATGGGACAAACCAGGAATTTCAATAGCGAATTGCTCAAAATTAAAAAATAATGGTATATTTGATGCGGATAAGAACAACCTCACCAAAATGAGGCCAAGCTAAAAAATAGACAATATCAACCAACATTTTTGGTACATCCCCCACAAGGTGTTTTTTTTAGTCTTAATCCTAATAACGACGAATCTAAATATTTGTGTTAATATTCGATTTAATAAGCAAATTGTATATACTTCTTTACTCCCTCGGGTTCTCATTTCTCGTGACTATCAGCGGTTTTTTGCCAATCTTTGTGCATCCCAATATTTTAACCGAAATTAGATGACATTCTCTACTGGGATATTAAAGTTTATTCCTTCTGGTATACATTATGAATATCAAATGTGCATCCTATTCTTTTAAGTAGAACACACAGGTGAACAGGTGTTTTTGTTGTAATCGCCGATTTCTTAAAAAATTTCCTGAACAAAAATTCCTGAAGTTTTAAGCAATTTTTTTCAAAACCTTCGGATCGAAATTCCTCAATTTTCAAATCCTTCTGATGGATAGTTTTTTAAGTTCATTGGTTCTCCTGACCAAAGTCCGTGAATCTTCTACGAAAAAAAAATTGTTAATTTTGAAAGTTTTCACAAAATCGTGGATCCTTAGGTCATATTAAAAAATACTGCATTTTGAAACATTTTTCAAAAGCCTCATGAAAAAATTTAGGATTTTAGTCATATCTGTATTTCATTGATTTTTTATTATTATCATTTTTATTTTCTTTATCATTTTTATTTTCTTATTGGAAAAAATTGTAGATTTCTCAAAAAATATTTTTCAACAATCTTCTAACCAAACTTCATTGGTATTTCAAGATCATTTCAAAAAAAATGAGTACATTTTTAATATAATTTTTCAAGTTCTATCTAAATGCCTGTATTTTTTAAAACCTTTTACTAAAGGAATCGTGTTTAACGGTTGAGGTTTAAAATCTCCTGATAAAAAATCGTGGTTTTTTTGGAAACATTTTTTCCCAAGGCTCAATTGACTACCCATCCCACATCAAAAATTATGGATTTTTAGGAAAATTTTATATTGACGTCCGAACAAAAAATCATGTATATTTATAAGAAAACTTTAAAAATTCCAGATCGAAAAATCGAAGTTTGTTTGTGGGAGAGATATCACAAAGAGTGAGGCGATATCTATAATCTTTACTCCATATCTTTTGTTGGAAGAGATATTTGGGTGTGTGAAATTAGAAGAGAATCGGATTCTTTTTTCGC
Source organism: Musca domestica (assembly GCF_030504385.1). NCBI lineage: Eukaryota > Metazoa > Arthropoda > Insecta > Diptera > Muscidae > Musca > Musca domestica. The sequence goes on along the minus strand of NW_026712391.1, from coordinate 1,224,580 downwards.
GTTTTATGAGAGTTATAATTATTCAAAACTTTAACCCCTTCCCTACAAGGGAAGGTGTCAGAAGGAGTACTCCGATTTTGTTCATAGCAGATCTTGTGTTGATAGATTTGATTTTTGATTTTTAATTTTTTTCAAGGTCTTCTTGGCAAAAATTGATAAGTTTTTCTGGAATTGTATCAAGGATTTACTAACCAGAATTCAACGAATGTTTAAAAACTCTTTATCAAGGTCCAAAAGTCCTGGATAAAAAAAGTTTCATCGACCTTTTTAGTGACAGCTCATTATATTGTTTACAAGGGTACAAAAGCATTTTGGTGAGAATTTTGCAGAGAAAAAGTTATTCGTGACGGAATTCACACGTGATAGTATGATTTTTTATATTTGGCTGGAAAACCACAAGTGGCTATCGTTAGAGCACTCCAGCATTTAAGTGTGAATAAATCTATTGTGTCCTGCCATCGCTCGTTGATACTGGTAGCGTGGCCCGACGTGGACGGAAGAAAACAGCAACATCAGCAGAAATGGTTCGAAAAGTACAGAAGCGAATTGATCGACACCCGCGCCGCAGTGGCCGAAAAAGAGCTAAAGAGTTGCTACGCTTGGCCGAAAGTGGTGAACTGCCGAATTTGATTTTCTCCGATGAGAAAACATTCGTTTTCCAGCAGTTTGTAAACAAACAAAATGATCGTGGCACCTTCGCCACCAGATCTCAATCGCCGGTCATGGTGACGGTGTGGGCCGCAAATAACAGCCGTTTGCCGCTCTCCGCTAGTAGTAATCGACCGTGGCATCGGAATGAATGCCGAATATTAACGCGAAAATATTTTGGAGGGTGTATTAAAGCCTTGGGCACGAAAACATTTTGGCCATAGATCTTGGACATTCCAACAGGACTCAGCACCATTGCACTCAGCACGCGCCACTCAAGAATGGTTACATAATGAGGTTCCTCGCTTCATTTCCAGCGCACAATGGCCTCAAAATCTCTGGTTACCAATCCGTTGGACTATTGTGTATGGAGTATTTTGGAAAGCAAGGTTGGCAATAAAAAATACCAAAGTGTCGATCACCTCAAGCATGCGCTTCACCGGGAATGGGCCAAAATACCGCAGAGCAACATTCGGACAGCATGTGACGATTTCATTGACCGTTTAAAGGCCATAATTCGTGCCAAAGGTGACCAATTCGAACAAGTCTAAACTTATTCCAAATTTCCGACATTTTTTTGCTTTCATTTCATAACATTTAAAGAAAAAAATTTAAAAATTATGGCGTTTGAATTTGTTGCAGTTTTTTATCTTATCCTGTATATCGTACAACTTATCAGCGACATTCATATAAAATTTCAGGATTCTACCTTCACCCGTTTGACTAATACAATGGATTCAAGTTTATGCCTTTACGGAATAAATAGTTTCATATGTCCTTTTCCGTCTTCTGGTACTAAACTACCTCCTCACCAATTTTTAGGAATTCAATTACTTTTGGGAAATACCCCTAAATTTTGGATCCAAAATTTTAATTTTTTGTTCAAGTACAATGCAAATATAACGTCATCCATATGTATACAGAGGGTTTATATTATCTATTGCGTCCAAAAATTTTCATCGTACATATGTATGGAATTGGAAGGGGCAAAATTGGGTATTACTTTACCCCCTTTAAATAAAAAAAAAATATCATAGAATAATCATAAAAATCAATCATAGAATAATCAGACAATTGTTATAGTAGTGCATTCTATAGTTTGCCTGTACCAACTTCAGCCTTTTATTTTAACTAGCTAAGCCTCCAAGAGAAATGCAAACGTAATAACCTCCATTACATGGCAAAGTAGAAACTAAGACAACAAAAAAATGATTATCATTATTGCATATTGACCATATTTCATAGCTGTGTCTATAACAATTTACATTATAGATCTCCACTAAACACATGTGTGTATTTTCGCTTAAGTGTGTGTGTGTGTGTCTGTGTATTGATAAAATTACAATTTTAGGGAGTTTGTTGTTTTTTGTTTTTTTTTTTTTTTTTCTTCGACAGAAATTAGCAATAAGCTGGCCTAATTTTTATATATTTTTTTTTTGTGAAGGAAAAAGTTAATGCGTTAAAGGTAATTAACAATTTATCAGTGATTGGTTTAAGTTTTATGCAAGATTGATAACCGAACTCACACACACGTACTTATATACGTAGAGTTATTTTAATGTTAGTAATCTGAGACTATTTCAATATGACAATCTCTAACCATAAATCCATACATCAATTAAATAAATTGTTATTAAATCAGAAGAAAATTATAAAATAGGGTAATTGAGTGTGGCAAGTTGGTAGTTTTTTTTTTCACAAATATTTTCCAACATCAGATTAACAAGAGCGGACTTTGTTTTAGAAAGGCAAAAATCGCTGCTATTCTCCACTGCAATTCCAGTTAAAAGCATATTCCTGTTTTCAAGATTAACTTGACTGGAGTGTAAACATAAATTCCTATATTATTTTATTTTTTATTTATTATTATTTAGTTGGAAAAAATATAACTTCGCAACACCTAAAAAAATTACAAAATTTTATTACTTACTGGCCAAATCTCAAAATGACTCACAAAATTTTAGTTCTCAAAAAAAAAAAAAAAAAAACACAAACTCGACCAAGATGTCCACGATTCCCTTAACACGACCCACTGACCAAAATAATTGCAAACGAAATTCGTTGAAACTAAAATGACATCCATGACCAAAAAAAATGCAAAATCGAAATTCATCCTCTGGCCATTTGCCATTTTGTGTGGGAATTAAAGGAACAAGCCGTCCGTTCCAATTGAAATGGCAAACGGTAACGACACAAATTGACAGCCTGATTGGCAGACTGGACCAGCTAAGCAGTGAACGGGACGATAACGAAATACAATCAAATCAAATTTAGGTTAAAACTCAGATAATCCCATGATGGCTGGCTGGCTGGCCATAGACATCGCCATGGCTGCCATCACTGCGACGTCACATAATCTGATGAAATTGAGTCACTAAATGAAGTTAAACTGCAATTATGCTCCCATCAAGGTCCGCAGCTAAATGACTTAAGCGTGTTGTTTTGTTTATTTCATTCGCTACACAACAAATATCCAAAAAAAAAAAATTATAACAATGGCAGTAATGGAAAATGTTTCGAAATTGCCTAAATTGCTGTAAAAAACAAAATTTGGCCAAGTGGCAGCAATGTTGGCTGTGTGACTGCACAGAAAAAATAAAACATGAACTAAAATATTTTTAAATTCGCCAGTTAACGGATAAAGTAATTAATTATATAAATTAGAGCATTTCGGAATGTGATAGCCGCATCGAGGGTTGTTATTTATATAAATAAGGCCCATGTAATAATTGCCATAAAATTTGAAATTTTAAAAAGTTATGGAACAAACGATAAATGAATACTCGAAGAATTCAATTTTAGTAAAAAATTTGGCACAGTAAATATTGTTTCAAATTCAACGTTTATTTCAGAATGTCCTAAAAAATTGTTCTTTCAAAGTTCACCTTTTTTGGGTTTTGAAGTCCGTGAAAATTTTAAAATTTTTTAAAAAACAAAAATTGGTATTTCCCTAGGATGTCCTCATAGAATTCATGTTTTGGGTTAGGAACTTAAAAATATTCAAAAAATCTTTATAATGTGGATTTTTGATCCTGAACTCTGAAAATTGCTATAAATTGGCAGATTGAGTTCGCAGTATATAATAACACATTCTTATATAGAACTGTCCACATGGTCCAAGTTTTGGTATTGTCCCCATATAACTGTACCTCCAAACATTAGGCATTTTTTTTGATTTGTGTCACACTTTTCAGCAGATTTGTTTTAAATTTTGTATTTGGACTAACTCTCATGATAAAATCTTTTCTGTGCAGATTCAAGCCACCTTATAGAATAAGTACAACGGTACCTCCCAATATTCGGTATTTTGATGATTTTAGCCAAATATTTCGAGAGGAGAGAGGGAGGCCCACATTTTCGTATAGCCCCATACAACTGCAACACCAAATATTCCGAATTTTAAAAATTATAGTGAAATTTTAAAGGTTGGCCCTTTATTGAGGACTAACGAAGGAGTAGGTGTTGTCTGTTCTAAGTTTGATAAATGTTTATACCCTCAGCCATACGGCTAGAGATACGGTCAAAACGTGCCTATTCGAAACAACAGTTTTAGACCCTAGATCTCAAGTTCCAAACTCGTTTCAGAACATTTAGTTTCGATCTAGCGATGTCCGTCCGTCCGTCTGTCTGTCTCTAAGGCTGTCTATCGTGCGCACTAGATACCTCTTGATGGGAGTATCCGATTTAGTCCAAACTTGGTACATCGTAACATTATTATTAAACTTAGATCGAATTCGGAGATGGGAAATATCGGTCCACTCCTTCGGGTACCTCCCCCACAAAAGGTCGAAATTTTCAAAAAATATTTTTTCTGCACAGAAAGAGAAAGGATAATTTGATTTTGCTCCAACTTTGCAAATCTTAATGTTTGTGTCAGTGCTATTTCAGGTGCGAAAATAGACAATATCAATAATTACAACTCTTATAAAATTGTCTTCAAATTTCACACATCCCAATAATTTTATTAGTTCAAGGTCTGGTGTTTAAATGGCGTATATCAGTCCACTCCTTGTGTTACCTGCCCCACAAAAGGTCTAATTTTTCCAAAAAAAAAAAAAGAAATGTACATATATATTTATTTTGCACATAAAGGGAAGCAATGCAAATCTTAATCAGGTGTAAAAATGGATAATATCAGACCACTCCATCAAGTGCCTCTCCCACAAAGGGTCAACATTTTGAATAATTATAACTCTTATAAAATATGATTTAAGAGTCCGATTGTCTTCAAACTTCACACATCCTAATATTTTTATGAACCCAAGATCTTTTATTAAGACGGAATATATCGCTCCACTCCTTTTTGTACCTCCACCACAAAAGGTCAAAATTTTGAATATCCATTAAGTTCATAAAACGGGAAATTAACATCCGATTCCATTTAGACTTGGCACATCTGGTCAAGGGGTCAACGTTTTGAATAACCGAAACGTTTATTAAATCCGAAATAAGCATTAGCATTATTGAGATTTGCCACATTTATTAAATTCCAATTTTATGCTATTAATTGTTAATTAAAACATATTGACAATATATACATGGTTGATAGAAATGTTGAGATACACTATATTTGAAGGAAATCGCTAACACTATTCCCATTATAAAAAAATTATAAAAAAAATTTCTTGACAATTCTGACCTTCTGTAGGGGAGGCACAAGATCTAAGTTTAATAATAATAGTACGATATACCTCCTTCGAGACATATCGTGCGCACCAGCCAGACAGACGGACGGACAACCTTATATCGACTTCTAACATCCTTAAATGGATAGCCTTCGAAGGGACTTGAAGTCTAAAACCGATATTTCAATGAGACACGTTTTGGTCCCATCAAATAGTACCTAGCCTCTCTAAATTTAATATAAATATTACATAAAACATTTAGAACTTCGAAGTTGACGCGAACCAGTCTGGCTGGTAACCGATGGACAGACAGACATCATTAGATTGACTCCAGATTTAGTTTAACGAAGTTCGTTCAGAGAGACGTAGGTCCAAATGATTGTTTTGATAAGGCACATTTACCTCGCATTAAATTATGTTTTCCCTCTGTAACCAACGGGGTAAAGTCTTATTTTGTAAAGTTGAATAGGGTTAGGTGAACGAAATTATCGGAGGAAAGAGAATTAACTAAAGCGAACGTATCGACCAGAGCAAACGATTTGCAGAGAATGGTCGTTTCGCTGAGACGAATGTTGTCCTTAAGTTCAGTGCAATTGAAAATAAGAACGGCCAATGGAATTTTTCCCCAAGCACTCGACCTTTCTGTGATAAAAACTTAACTTAAATTTGAGTTCGCTTTAGCCAGTGCGGCACATACCCAGAGAAGAAAAGCAGAAGCTCCGGCCGAAGGCCTCCTTCTTACATTATGATAAAATTTAGGAAACGTTGGTTCGCATTAGCCGCTGTTGGACATACTCAGAGGAGTTTAAAAAGTTTAAAAAATAAATTAATATTGAATAAATGTAGCAAACCTGGGTTCGCGATAGCCGGGACGGGACATATCCAGAGGAGAAAGTCTCAAGCCCCGACCCAAGGCCGTCTACTTACAAAAAGTTTAAATTAAGAAAACCTTGGTTCGCGATATCCGGACATTCCCACAGGACAAAATCTAAATTTTTCGCACACCCGTTTATCTCCGCATTCGATTTAGATATACCCATTTTGACTGATTTTTTTCCCATTCTTTAATAGGGGCTATTTCTAAAAGAGGACATACCTTTTTGCATATTTTACGTATTTTGTTATTGTATTATTAAATTATAGACCATTCCATTGAAAGCATGGCAAAGACCTACAAAATTCTTAATATCAAGTGTTAGAATTATCTAGGAATAATCGCTTTAATGAGAAACCTAACCTCCAAATTATATAAAAATTCGTTGGGAAATGTTGTTGAAGCTATAAAAATTTCTAAAATCCGTTGTTTTTTCATATGGAGCAATGCCAAAATGAGTACATATATAATCCATTTTCGGCTGTTAGAATTTTAAGTTGTTTTGACTTTATTAGACTTTAAATGATTTTTTCGAACGGCAAACAAAGAAGAACAAACCCTTATATCAAAATAAAATTACGATTTTTTCAATTAAGCGGGACTTGAGATAAGGAATAGGCAGATCAATTGTAATTTCTTTCAATCAAATGCTTCCTTTAAGAGTTCGGATTCACATGGTCTAATAAGGTCCAAGTGGGCGCTACTGTCATTCATTTATTAAAAAAGTTTAATAAGAGATATATGAATAAGCATGACCAATAATCTTAGGTGATGCTCTTGAAAAAAAAAAGAAAACAAAAAATTGCAATGAACAACTTCAAAAAATTAAAATATTCTCATTATGAGCTGATCAACTACATAAGAGTTATATACGATATTGTAAGTTCAAGGAGTGGTTGCGATGTTTAACCTCCTGAATGAAATATGCAAGTCCTTACTTAGAAATATTCGTTTTCAGTAATATTTGTTATACCCTACAACACTATGTGTTGGGGGTATTATAAGTTTGATTGGGCCAAAAATTATGTAACATCTCGAAATATTGGTTTCCCACATAGGAAAGTATATATGGATCTTCCTAGCTCGCCGAGCTGAGTCGATCTAGCTATGTATGTCCGTCCGTCCGTCTGTCCGTCTGTCCGTCTGTCCATGTTAATTTGTAATCACTCTACAGGTCGCAATTATGGCCCGATCTTCACGAAATTTAGAATGTAGGTGGCGCTTGGACCAGAATAGAACCCTATTGCTTTTGGAGATGATCCCCAAATGTTTAGGGGTTGAAATGGACCAAATACTGAAAAAATGTCAGATTTTGCAGCAGCTATACAGGTCGCAATTATAGACCAATCGACGCGAAATTCCGCATGTAGATAGAGTTTAGGTCGGGGAAGAAGCCTACTAATTTGGGTGGTCATCGGATAATATTTAGCGGGTAAAATATACCATATCTTTTGTGTTGAAAAAAATTCAAAATTTTTCATTAAACCGCGAATATTTTCAATTCCGACGAAATCATAAAGCCATCACAAGGTTCCTTCTGACCTTTACATTGATGTTATTATCCAACAAATCGGATATATAGCAAAATATGTGCGATATATAGGTCTATCAAAGGAGATATGCTTGAAAGATCTCTTATATGTCAAGAACGGCTGAACTGATTTCGACAGTTCTCATTAATTCAGAATGGCCTCTTGGCAGGAAAGAAAAAACGTCTAAAAAAATCGCATAAAAATATCTCTCTAAAGATGAAAATATTGATTTTGTAAAATTTTCTCATATTTTTTCAATTTTGTCATATTTTTGGCATATTTTCATTTTGAATTAAACATTTGGTAATATTTCTACAGCTAACAAAACTAAGTAGTTAGGATATCAGGATATCATATACAGATCGCATTTATGGCCCGATCCTTATGAAATTTTGCATGGGGATAATATGAGGGTCAGAATAGAAGCCTACTCTTTTTGGAGATGATCGCCATATATTTAGGGACCAAAAAACTGCAAAATTGTCGGCAGGTCGTAATTATCGCCCGATCCTCACGCACATTTGAATGGGGGTTACCGGACATTGCAAAAGCCAAGCAGTTTTGGATGGCTATCCAAAAATATTCAATGTGTGAAGGAGTTTGCCAACTTTTGTAGACAAAATACGAAAATGTCCATTCCAGTGTCTTTTTGGAGAATTCACAAATACAGGAAAGACGCACTTCTGACATAACGCTGATTTCGCGAAAGAATTTAGTCAAATGTCTGTATCTCATATAGATGCGTTTCAGTCAAAAACCAATGATAAATGTTAATCTTTTGCCACTTCTGAGAGGTTGTAGGTCTTTGGGAAATATTGGTTCCAGATCTAGGAACATCTACCAATAAATTGGAAATGAGCAAATTAGTTTAAGTTGCTATTATTCGAAAATTAGAGAACGAAACCGAATGGTTTTCTTTTATTATTTGTCACAATATCTTGTGGAATTCTGTCGAGTATTTCGCCTATATAAACTGTATGGTTTATTATAGTGTTGTAGGGTATTCAACGGTCGGCCCCGCTCGATTGTAGCCTTTGCTTACTTGTTTTATTTATATATTTTTTTTTTTTGACCCAACATGTCTTCGAATTGTTCACTTGTTTAAAGTACTACACAATTATGGCTACAACATTATAGCATTTTTCTACTGCCGCTAACAGGTGAACAAAGTCATAATGCAATCAGTGTCCAATTCCTCTCAAGTGATTTTTAAGTGGATTCCCATTAAACCTCATTGGATTGGTTTGGAATGGATTTACAGTTGCAATTGGTCGTTGGCAATTTGCTGTTTGCGCCATGATGTCAGCTAGTCAGTCAGTCAGCCGTCCGCCAGTGGTCCATCTGTTTGTTGTCTGTTTGCCAACAAATACAAGTAGCTGTTGTTTGTATTGTTTCCATATCAACAACAATAACAACAACTACAACAGCAACAGCAAAAGAGTCAAACACTTTAACATCCTTAATAAAAGTTTGTTTGTTGTTAACTTTGAGATGTATCCGTCTGTCTAGATGTCTATGGTTCGGTGTGTCAGTCAGTCCGTCTATGGGGGCTAGCAGGTGCAATGTTGAACATTTTGGTTTAGGTTTTCTTTTTTTTTTTTGGTTTCGATTTGGTTTGGTGTGTATAATTTTCTCTTAATAGAGAATTTTTCTTTTAAAGTGGTGTGCTTTAGGTGCCTACCGTTGATTGCTAAGTCTGGAGGTTTACCTTTGCCGATATATCTTCGGCTGCATTAGCATGAAGAGCTTTTTTCATAGCCAAATATTATCTACAATGTAGTGTTTCTTTTATGGCCCACACAACAATTACCCGGTTACCCATTTAAACATCTGGTGGCTGGCTGGTGGTTTTTTGTAAATGTTCGAAAAAAAGTAATAGCAGTCATAACAAAAAAAAAAAAACTCCAAATAAAGGGAAAGAAAAACCAAGCGATTTAGGAATCTAATGTTAGCTACACTGGAAAAAAAGGGATGGGGGAAATGTCCAAACTAAACAAAAGACTTAAGCAAGAAGCGTATTTTAACTCTCCACTACTAAAACTTCTATACAATTTTCGAGGTTCCTACTAAAGTTATAATGGATTTTCTCATTTTTTAATACTATCCATAAACAAGTAAGCAAAGGCTATAGACGTGCGGGGCCGACCATGTGATACCCTACAACACTACCATATGTTAGAAGCCCCCTTATATCCAGACAGATTTTTGAAGATTTCTCTTTCGAAATTATGTCACGGAGCACTCGGTTTAATGGGAATTTTGACTTTTATTTCACACAAATGTTATGGTCTATTTCACCCATTAAATATTACCCGATGACCATCAAAATTGGAAGACTTCTAGACACCCCTAAGATCTAGCCCCATGCTAACATCCACTTCGATTGGTCCATAATTGCGACCTGTAGAGAAACTGCAAAATCAGAAAATTTTTCAGTTTTTGGTCCATTTCAACCCCTAAATGCGATCGTCTCCAAAACCAATAGGGTTCTATTCTGACCATAACCCCACCTCCATTTTCAATTTCGTGAGAATCGGACCATAATTGCGACCTGTAGAGTGATTACAAATTAACATGGACAGACGCACGGACGGACATACATAGCTAGATCGACTCCGCTCGGCGAGATTGGAAGATCCATATATACTTTCCTATGTGGGAAACCAATATTTCGAGGTGTTACATAATTTTTGGCCCAATCAAACTTGTAATACCCCCAACACATAGTGTTGTAGGGTAGAAAAATATTCTTCAAATAAGCCTTTATTATACCCTAAACCTCATAAAAATAAAAGTTTTGGACCAAATCCGTTTCAGAACATTTGGAGTCGATCTAGCGATGTCAGTCCGTATGTCTGTATGGCTGGCCGGTGCGCACGATAAATCTCGAAGGATCTATTCGATTTGATCCAAACTTGGTACATCGTAATATATTATTAAATATAGATCGAGTTCTGAGATGAGCAATATCGCTTCACTCCTTCTATAACCTCTCCCACAAAATGTCAAATTTTTACCATAATTAATTTACCGCACAAAACAAGACAGAATCGTCCGATTTGTTTCAAACTTTGCAAATCCTAATAATTGTGTATACGCCATGTCAGATAAGAAAATGGAAAATACCCACCAACTCCATCCAGTACCTCCCTCACAAAACCTCCCAATTTTGAATAATCTCAACGCTTATAAAATGTGAAATAAGAGTTCAATTGAAATGTTTGCTTGAAATTTCGCGTATTCCAATATTTCAAACAGCTCTTGGACTGGTATGAAGATGGGATAGGTCTCCTTCTTTTACCTCTTCCACAACGAGTCAACAATTTAAATACTTGTATCTCTCTTAAAACACGAAATAAGCATCCGATTCTCTACAAATTTTACACAGCCCAATATTTTTATTAGAAAAAGATCTAATGGGAAGATTGGATACATCGGTTCACTCCTTCTGTCACCTCCCCCACAACGGGTCAACATTTTAAATAAATATGAATCTCATAAAACGCAAAATAAGCATCCGATTCCCTTTGAACTCGGGTTATTGCAGTATTTCTTTCAGCGCAAGACCTGGTGTGGAGGTGGGATATATCGGTCCACTAATTGTGGTACTTAACCCACGGCGGGTCAAATTTTTGAATAGTAGTAACTCTCATAAAGTTCGAAGTGAGCATCCAATTCAATAAAAATTTCACACACCCCCATATTTTTGTTAACCTAAGATATGGTGTGAAGATGGTAGATATCGGTTTGCCTTTTCTGTTACCTCCCCCACAAAGGGAGCTTGAAATTTTTAATAATTGTAACTCTGATAAAATGTGATGTAATAGTCCGATTGTCTTCAAATTGCACTCATCAAAATATTTCTATTAACCCAAGATCTGGTGTGAAGATGGAATATATCGGTCCACTCCTTCTGCTACCTTCCCCACAAAGGGTCTAAATTTTCAATATCCATGAAGCTCATAAAACGCAAAATAAGCATCCGATTCCCTTTGAAGTCGCCTTATTGCAATATTTCTATAAGCGAAAGACCTGGTGTTGAGAAGGGATATTTCGGTCCACTAATTCTGGTACTTTCCCCACGGCGGGTCAAAATATGAATATTAGCAATTCTCATAAAATTTGAAATTAGCATCCGATTAAATACAAATTTCACACAACCCAATATTTTTTGTTAACTCAAGGTATGGTGTGAAGAAGGTAGATATCGGCTTGTCTCTTCTGGTACCGCACCCGCAAAGGGTGAATTGAATAATTAAAACTTTTATAAAATGTGATGTAAGAGTCCGATTGTATTCAAATTGAACTTATCACAATATTTTTATTGGCCCAAGATCTGGTGTGAAGATGGAATATATCGGTCCACTTCTTCTGCTACCTTCCCCACAAAGGGTCTAAGGGTCTTTTCAATATCCATGAAGCTCATAAAACTCGAAATTAATATCCAATTCCACTCCGACTTGGCACATCTCAATATTTCTATCAACACAAGATCTGTTGTAAAGATATTAGAGATCCTACCATTTCTTCTGGTACCTCCCCCATAAAGGGTTCAAGATTTTGAAAAACAAAATGCTCAAAGAAAGTATAAGTCTAAAATTCTTTCGTGAAGAGGATAGGGTGAGATAAAAAATCTGGAACAAAGTCAAACGCCACAATTTTTACATTTTTTTTTAAATTTTATTAAATGAAAGCAAAAATGTCGGAAATGGCATTAAATTTTAGAATAAGTTTAGATTTTTTCGAATTGGTCACATTCGGCACGAATTATGGCCTTCAAACGGTCAAACACGCTGCCCGAATGTTGCTCTGCGATATTGTTGCCCATTCCCGTTGAAGCGCCTGCTTGAGGTGATCGACACATTGGCATTTTTTAGTGTCAACCTTGCTTTCCAAAATACTCCAGACACAATAGTCCAACGGTATCCGGAGAATTTGGTGGTCATTGTGCGCTGGAAATGAAGCGAGGAACCTCATTTTGTAACCATTCTTGGGCCAAACGCTTTAATACACCCTCCAAAATATTTTCAAGACCATCGGCTGTTATAGCGGCCTACATCATCACCATGGCCGGCGCGTGAGTTTTGGTGACCAACCGGAATTTCACATTTTGAGCTGACCTCTTTGACAAGTAAACACGATAATTTTGCTGGACAACAAATGTCTTCTCATCGGAGAAAATTAAATTCCGGAGAGAAAACCATCGGAGAAAACCAAATGGAAATGAAGCGAGGAACCTAATTTTGTAACCATTCTTGTGTCCTGTTGGAATGTCCACGGTCTGCAGCCAAAATGTTTGCGTGCCCAAGGCTTTATACATCCTCCAGAATATTTTCGCAATAATATTCCGCAGTTATTCCGATGCCACGGTCTATTAATACGAGCAACGAGCGACTACACTATCACCATGGCCGGCGCTTGAGTTCTGGTGGCCTATCGAACATGCACATTTTCCGCTGACCTCTTTGGCAAGTAAACACAATCATTTTGTTTGTTTACAAACTGCTGGACAACGAATGTTTTCTCATCGGAGAAAACCGAATTCGGCAGTTCACCACTTTCTGCCAAGCAAAGCAACTCTTTAGCTCTTTTGAATCTATTTTCTTTCTTGCACTTTTTGGAATTTCAATGGCTTTACCCGGGCTCATTTTTCAATACTTGCCGAATGGAATATTGCGATATGTTCAGCTCACAAGCCACTTTTCGGCCACTGCGACGCTGGTTTCGATCAAGTCGCTTCTTTACTTTTCGAACCATTTCTACTGATGTTGCTGTTTTCTTCCGCTCACTTCCTTGACGTAGGGCTACGCTACCAGTATCACAGTAACGGCAACGAGCGATGGTACGAGACGCAAAAGATTTATTCACATTTAAATGCTGGAGTGCTCTAACGATAGCCACTTGTGGTTTTCCAGCCAAATATAAAGAAATCACACTATCAAGTTTGAATTCCACCACGAATAACTTGTTTTCTGGAAAATTCTCACCAAAATGCTTTTGAACGCTTGTAAACAATATAATGAGCTGTCACTGGAATAATTTTATCAGCTGTCGGACGAGTGGCTTGGAAATGACAGCAGTCTGAAGTTGGTTGCAGTTTTTTCATCTCACCCTGTATCTCTTAACACCACAATATTTCTAAGTGCATTTATGTCACTCTTACTATCATTTGACCATTGTCTACCATTTCCTCGTTAAAATCTTCTAGTCGTCCACCTTGCATCAAAGTATTGTTAGCCAAAATCTATGACAAGGAACTGCAACACGACGTTATTATGTCCACATCACATACAACACGTATTGAACTGTTTGAACGAACATGACTGTAACGATTACTACTTCACCTGATCTGTGTGTCGCCAAGATGGTCTCATAAAAAAAGGGTCTCGTAACGGTCAATTGAAAGCGAGCTGAGACAAACTGTGAATCTGAAAACGTAGTAAGACAAGCTGTGGGAATCTTTACCAAAGTCTGTTCCATTGCTGAACTGAAAATCACCTTTGGCCAGTGTATCCTTATATGTTTGAATGCGCTATGTAAATACTCTCATGTGGAAATCGTGGTGGTATTTACTCTGCGAATCCCATGCGATTGTGCAAGGCAATTTAAAGTGTATTTCAAAATAGAATTGATTTTTCTTTACAAAGGATTTGAGTTTATTTTCATGCAATTTTGCGCGATGTGCCTGCCATCAATGGGTGACATCATTTCTGATTGCAGTCAATTACCATTGATTTGGTTGCACAAATAGGTAGTTATAAAAACTACAGTTTTCATACCTTTTATGATGTTCGCTTTGCACTGTTTTGCATTCAAACACATCTGTACACTCACAGACCCCTGAGGACTGTTTGTTTACTTGTCCCACAGCAGTTTAGCTTAAATGTCTCAATGCGTACAATTTGAAAATGTATATAAGCACGCTGTGTATGTCTTGTAAACACCGTAAAACTTGACATTAAGTCTTTTGGATAAACATGTATCGGATGCTGGACGAGTTTTGAGCGGTTTTGTGAATTCCCACTAGATTTAGTGTTGCCAAAGGTATATGTGGACATATCAAAAATGGGTCGATTTCAAAAATTGACAATGACAGAAAACTTCTTCTGGGACCACCCTCCCAAAAACAAAGTTCTACATTTTCAAATGATATAAATCTCATATTAAGCGGAGAGAGTTTCATACCAACAAAAATACTCATTATAAATCGTGCTACCAACTTATTTGGACTGATATTAGCCATTTGGTGCACAATAAACCTGATATCGGATAAAGATATATATGGGAGCTATATCCAAATCTGAACCGATCTTGACAAAACTTGAAGAACATATTTCCGAGCTGTATCTGATACCAAATATCATTCTTGTGGAGTGCATATTACACATGTGAGGGACTTAAACCCCTAAATCGGATAAAACATATAAATTAAACATAACGTTCTTTTTCGAGTGACAAAATGGGACTGACTTTATTTTTCCTTTATTCTTAAAATTAAGTTTTGTTGGACAATGTATTTAGTGCAACGTTAGCACTTTTGATTTTATTATTTCTTAGAGTTAGGTTTCTTAAAATGTAAGCATTTATCTGTTGTTTATACGAATGAATGACATGAATGCTTTGTAAGCATTTTGCAAGCATATTTAAGTGCCATCGAACTTGCACGCGCAACAGAAACAGAAATAAAGAAGTTAACGTTAACTCCTCCCCTCTTTAAACCGAGCGTCCTCGATCGGTCAAAAATAGGGAATATGAGAAATTCTTCGTATTCCCGGCAATTCCACTACTTCCGGCATAGGAACACGATTACGTGCGTCATACGGACATGAATCTGCTATAGACGGGGTGAGTATAATTTCTTTTCCCCTTTTGCAGATCTTGGACCTTATAATGAAAACGATTATCAATATTATCGCGAAGGAGGTAAGTCCAAAATTTGTGGTTTGACCCCACTCGTATTTGCCTCCCAATAAATTTATGGCTTTTGTGTTACTAATTTGAATTTCTTTAATTGACTCTAAAGAGAGCGTCTCTTCTATACTGAGAACAGACTCCCTAGGTTGCAGAATCGCCGGTAATGGTTGAATATGGCTTATTTCAAAAAAGGAATATGATTTGTCGGAAATACTTAGTGTAGTGTTGCTATATTGGATGACATACGATCCAATAAGTCTTTGTGTAACATTATTTATTAGGATTGTTTCATTGAAATTATTTAACAGGATTACCCCTGGAGAAACTTCTTCAACTGTTGGTACTGTTTTGTTATCAGTTACCGTGCAATTCGATGTCTTGCTATTTAACAAATTAGAAATACAGGTGTTATTCTCTATAGCTTCTAAGTTTATGCTATTACAGATACTTATATTATTGTATTTCATGCATTCACTCTTGATTCCGTATAATTTTAAATCTTGTTTGCACATTATTACATTTTCGAATTTTAATTTATTGACGAACTTCTCAAATTTTATAGGTTTCAGTAATAATCTATTACAAACTTTGTTGTCTGTCATTGGTATTCTAATAATATAAATGATAGATTGATTATTAGTTGCGATTTTTATTTGAGCAAATTCAAAGATTTCTTCTACATTAACAAACGGTATTGAATCTTTTTCAATTATATTTTTAATAATATTTATCTCGTCAGATGAAAGTATGAATGAGTTTACAATTCCTATTTTTGCCCAATGGATAGCGTATTGAATATTTACAATTTCTTGTTTTAATATTTCTATTTTAAATTTTAATTTTGAACTTAATCTATCTCTGTTTACATCACTGTAATTTATACTTTTTATTATTTCATTAGTTATTTGTGTTAACTCATTAATTTTTCTCAATGACAATTTGTTAATTACAACTTGTTTATTATTGTTTTCTAGAACTTCATTAGTTTTCTGAGTTATTATTTCAAAATCATCGTGGTCTGGATTTCCAGCAATCCATTTCCACGCTGAACCTATAAAATTCAATGATCGTTTATTTTTCACGTTTGGCTTCAAACGGTCCAAGTATCCTTGAATCTCTGTCAGCTCATGGGTTAGGAAGGGATGAAGGAAATGGTGTTTGGTTATGTTCTGGGAAAGGATGTTTTGTAGGGAATTTATTGTTTCTTGATATTTGTCGATGTCAATGATATGAATTATCCTGAAGTTACCATCTTGAATTTTTGCCAAACCGGAATCAAACGCAACAATTTGAGAGTTTGTATAGTCCAAAATCTTGACATAGGCGGTCGCCGTGGCGAATAAAAATCTGAAAATATTTGATTTCTTAATTTCTGATATTGTTTTTGTGTACGGTTTTTCCTGATTCTGTAATAACAGTTGTATTTTGGTTTTCTTTTACTATTTCTTGTCTGTATGCCTTACTTAACTTTGTCCCAAGTCTCCTATTCTCTTTTACGAATATGATTTCTCCTGGCGTATAGGTTTTTGGTTGAGTCCTTTTCTTATTGTGGTAGTTAATATCTTCTGCTTGTTTTTCTTTAAGCCTTTGGGCAATTTCGGATCTTTCTTTCTCTATATCATCCTGACTCATGTTTGCCCTTTTTCCAAGAAATGCTTCAACTGGTTTCTTTTGAATGCTTGAGTGTATTGTGTTATTATATTCGTAAATGGATCTATGTAAAAGCTCTGAGAAGGATTTGTGTAAGTTCTGTGCTTTTAGACATCGCATTATCTCTGACAGTGTAGAGTGGAACCGCTCAATTTGCCCATTTACAGTACTACTGTACGGCGGGATTTTGAACAATTTGATGTTGTACTGATTTTCTAACATGAAAACTATTGCTTTGGAATTAAAAGATCTTTCGTTGTCGATAACTATTATTTCAGGAATTCCAAAGGATATGACTAATTCCCTAAGTGGTTCTTTAATGTCTTCTGCTGATCTTGATTTCAGAATTTTTGCTTGAGCGTATTTAGAAAACTTGTCTATAGCCGTCAATACGGATGTCTTTTCGGTTATGTAAATGTCTATGTGAACAATCTGTCCAGGATTTTGTGGGATAGGTGTTTCCTGTAGGCCTATCTTATTAGGATGTCTATCGTATTTGTTTTCTTTGCAAACTTTACATTGATCGACTATTTTCTTAATTTTAGCTTGCATTCTGGGAAAGTAGTACTTTGTCAATAACTGTGCTTTATTTTCTACGCTATTTCGGTGTGCTCTATTATGTTCAGCAATAATCTTGTTTTCTTGGTCTTCATCATTTTTCAAGTCGGTTACCATTTGTCTTGAATATTTGACTTTGTATTGTGTGAAATTATCACGGAACACTTCTTGCAATACTCCCAAGATTTCGTCATTAGTCTTTAAGCAGTTTGTTACCGATGGGTTTAAATGTTTCTTCAAAATGTCTCTGAGAAATTCTGGTGTAATATTTCGTTCATTTATAGTATGTCTGTGATAAGTTGGAAAGACAATTTCAAATTTATAAGATGGTTCATCATCTTCTGAAGAGATGAGAATTTGATTCTTAAATGCGTTTATCGGAGCGTCAGTGTATTGTATTAAATTATGAGATGAGCTTTCATGACTGTGTTGGGTCGAAGTCAGAGCATTTATCTCTTCTGGTTCTTTAGGAGGTCTTGATAGTGTATCGGCAACTACATTTGTACTACCGGGTTTGTATAGTAATTCGTAATTGAATTCCTCAAGGAAGGCTTTCCATCTTCTTAGCTTGAAATTAGCTGTTTTATTATTCAATGCGTATGTCAGTGGAAGGTGATCGGTATAAATTTTAAGTTTGGCAGAACCGTAAAGGTAGTTTCTGAGGGATTTGAGAGCCCAAGTAATTGCAAGCATCTCCTTTTCGTTTGTTGCATAATGTTCCTCTTCCTTTTTGAAAGTTTTAGACAAAAATACAATTGGTTTATTATCTTGTGAAAGCACTGCGCCCATTGCATAGTGCGAAGCGTCCGTAGTAAGTTCAAATTCTTTATTAAAATCGGGATATGCCAATATTACGTCTTCCGATGACAATATTCTCTTTAATTTATTAAAAGCTTCTACTGCTTCTTGATCGAGATCTATGGCCATTTTATTGGAAACGTATTTGGACGCACGTCCTGCCTCCCCCCTTAAATATATTGTCAGAGGTTTAGAAATTTTGGCATAATCTCTAATAAAGCGTCTGTAGAAATTACAAAGTCCTAAAAATGATCTTAAGTCTTTTAGTGTTAACGGAAGTGGAAATTTTTCTATTGCTTCAACCCTTTTTGGGTTTGTTTTTATACCGGAATCGGATATTATGAAACCTAGGAATTCAACTTCTTTTTTCAAAAATTCACATTTGTCGAGTTGTACCTTTATATTGGCTTTCTCTAATGTCTCGAATATGGTTGAAATATTCTTGAGATGTGAATCTTCATCCTCTGCGAATATTATTATATCATCCATATAGATGAAACATATTTTGCCAATGTGCTCCCTAAGAATGTCGTCCAAGGCTCGTTGGAATATGGACGGAGCATTTTTCAAACCAAATGGAAGTCGAGTGAATTCGTATTTTGCATTATTAATAGAAAAGGCAGTTTTTTCTCTATCACTTTCCCTAAGTAATATTTGGTGAAATCCACTTTTTAAATCTAATACACTAAACAGTTTATTTTTTCCTATTTGTGGTAGGATTTCATTTATTTCTGGGATGGGATATCTATCTCGAATTGTCTCCTTATTTAATTTTCTATAGTCTATCACCATTCTGTATTTCACTTTGCCTGATGCATCCGATTTTTTTGGCACGATCCAGATGGGTGAATTGTATGGTGACCGTGAAGGTCTAATTATACCTTGATCGAGGAGTTCCTTTATCTGTTTTTCTACTTCTCCTTTCAAATGCATAGGGTAGGGATAAAATTTTGAATAAACTGGTTCGACATTGGTAGTCTGAATATCGGCGACTACTGTCGTAGTGTAAGTAAGTTTTTGATTTGGTTCCCCAAAGAGTGATTTATGCCTTTGGATCACTAGATCTAATTTTTGTTTCTCTTGTGGGGTTAAATGGTCTGTCCTAAGGTCGATAGTGTTCACAGATCTAGATAATTTCTGCTTTATTTTCACTTTTATTCTATTGTCTATAAGCATGTAGTCTTTTGACGTGTAAATGACAGCAGATAATTTTTTTAAGCTATCGTTTCCTAAAATTCCGTCGAAAGATTTAAGGGTTGGTAAAAGGAAGAATTGTAGAGGGCAACAATTTTTGTCAAAAAGATTAATAAAAGTGTGTTGTGTTATTGCTGTTTTTCCTCCTACTGAGTTTGCAAAAAACGGGGTTTTATTTTCTAAAGGATTTTTTATAAGTCCAGGTTGGATATAGTTTTTATTTGAACCCGTATCAATCAAGATTTTAAGAATTTGCCTTGAATTCGTCCTACATTCAAAATAAGGTAAGGACGAATTCGTTAATCTAAAAAATGAATATCTACGAATTCTTGTGTATCTTCTTTGTCATCGTTGTCAAGAACATCATATTGATTTTTTATGTAATCATTGAGATCAGATAATTGTTCTTGATTTTCATACTGCTCTAACATTGTTTCGTATTCTTCAGCGGTGGGACCTAATTCATCTGTGTCTACATGAAAATTTCTTTGTGCCTTATCAGGTCTCCTAAATTGGTCAGAATGTTCTGATGGTCTCTTTCCATAAAATCTATTATTTTGTGCTGGCCTATTCATGTAGTTAACAGCTCGGGATTGCATGGAAGCATCTATTTCCATCGGCTCAGGCTTGGGCTGAGGTTTTGGTGCTGTTGGTCTTGGTGGTTGCAAATTTTGATTTTGGGGGTAATTATGTTGATTATAATTATTACGAGGATAAATAGGAGGATTAGAATTATTTTGTCGAACACCAGAGTGTTGTGGCAAATATGCCAATTGTGGGTAAAATGGCATCTGATTCGTATTTTGAAAATGAGTTTTTGGATGGGGTGGTTTCTGAAAATTTAGTCTATTATTTTTAACTGTTGGATTGTGTGAGTTAGCAAATTGTGCTCTAGCGAATTGATTTTCCATTTTGAGACATAATTGTAGTGCTTGTGGGAGATCCGTCGGTTCTTTCATGCCAAGATGAATTGACATTTGTCCTTTTAGTCCTCTTATGAAAATGTCTAAAGCTTTATCCCTATAAGTTTGGGCTAGGATATCTAGAGCTTCTTTACCTACATCGAGACATGACAATTTGTTCATAATAAGCGTAAGGTGTGAATACACTTCTTGATAAAAATCTTGGATACTGTTGTTACCTTGTATTAAGGTTGTCATTTGATATTCTAGTGTCGTAAGATCACGCTTATCTGCGTAGTGAAGCGTTAGACACTTTGAAATACTACTCCAATTAAGGGGTGTATTGTAAGACTCTAAGGCCGCATCGGCATTACCGATGATTTTATTCCTTATGGTGTTAAGGATGGCAAAGTATTTTGGGGTACCTTTTGTAGATTCGTATAACTTAAGGATCCTTTCGACACTCTTTTTCCAAGAGCTGAATTCCGATGCTTTTCCTGAAAATTCTCTCAAGCTTCTCACTACGTCGGGTACTTTATCTAAATCTGTCAAGTTCTCTCTATATCTGACGTCGATAGTTTCGTCTTCGCCTGCTATGTCTGAACTAGGTCTTAAAAATTGGGCTATGGCAATTTGGCATTGCTGTGCACAGATTCTGGCAATGGTTTGTTCCATGTTTGCTGAATTTATTGCGCTATTATTGTTATTATTATTCTGTCCGTTATTATTTTGTCCGTCGGAGTTATTGACGTTAAGGATGGGTGGTCGGATAAGGTTATTTGGGTTGGACATTTTAAACGATCACTATTTAGTTGTTAACCTTTTAGAACACAAATTATATTTTTACAATTTTGTTTTGTTTTAACTTTTCAGAATTAATAATAGGAAAATTGTTTTATCAATGTTTTTAGTTTTTGGGTTTTTTTTTCTTAAACGCTATCACTTTTTATCTCTAAATTTACAATACAACTTTATAGAGCATGCCGTCTGTTTTGTTTTAACTTTTCAAAATTAATAATAGGGAAATTGTTTTTATCAATGTTTTTAGTTTTTTTTCTTCACTTAAACACTATCACTTTTCTTTCTAAACTTACAATAAAACTTTGTAGAGCATGCCGTCTCCTGTTGATTCTCCGTATTCCTTTTTGCTTCCGCTACTAAGGGGGTGTCTTCAATCTTTTGAGCCGGCTGGATGTCGTTGACTCTCTCGTACTCCACAAGTTTTTCCCACAGCTTTGGGGATTTAGTGTTGATTTACAGCCTTTATAGGGTGTCTTCTTCAACAGGTTATTGATGTTTTTAGTTACCAGTACGCAGCTTTATGAGGTGCCTTCTTCCACAGGTTTTGATGTTTTTAGTTAGCAGTTTGCAGCTTATGAGGTGCCTTTATTAATTTGCAGCCGTTTGGGTGCTTTAATTTTTAGTTGACAGTTTGCAGCTTCATGAGGTGCCTTTATTAACTTTGCAGCCGTTTGGGTGCTTTAATTTTTAGTTGACAGTTTGCAGCTTCATGAGGTGCCTTTATTAACTTTGCAGCCGTTTGGGTGCTTTAATTTTTAGTTGACAGTTTGCAGCTTCATGAGGTGCCTTTATTAACTTTGCAGCCGTTTGGGTGCTTTTAATTTTTCGTTGGGCGCCAATTAAACATAACGTTCTTTTTCGAGTGACAAAATGGGACTGACTTTATTTTTCCTTTATTCTTAAAATTAAGTTTTGTTGGACAATGTATTTAGTGCAACGTTAGCACTTTTGATTTTATTATTTCTTAGAGTTAGGTTTCTTAAAATGTAAGCATTTATCTGTTGTTTATACGAATGAATGACATGAATGCTTTGTAAGCATTTTGCAAGCATATTTAAGTGACATCGAACTTGCACGCGCAACAGAAACAGAAATAAAGAAGTTAACGTTAACTTATATATGGGAGTTATAGCTATATATATCTAAACCAATTTTCTCCGAATTCGATGAACTTGTTTCTACACTGAATTCAGACGGACGTGCTAAAATGCAGATCATTTAGACTAATATTGGCCATTTAGTGCACAATTAATTCCAAATCGGTTCACATTTAAATATGGAAGCTCTATCTAAATGTCAACCGATTCACCAATTCAATGGGGTTCGTCCTTGGGCCAAACAAATGTCGTTTGGAAAATTTCATCTCAATCGGATAATAAATGCGACCTGCATTTTGTTCACAAAAAAGGATAGACGGACAGACAGGCGGACTGACTCAGAAAGTGATTCTATGAAGATTCTCAAAAGTAACCATGGGTCTATCTCGCTCCCTTCTACATGTTACAAACAAATGCACAAAGACATAATACTCTTACCCACGAAATTATAGGAAAATCGAACGATGACAGGGTGTGATGAAAAACTGCAACCAACTTCAGACAGAGCTGTCATCTTTAAGCCACTCGTCCGACAGCTTTTAAAATTACACCAGTAACAGCTCATTATATTGTTTACAAGCGTACAAAAGCATTTTGTTGATAATTTTCCAGGAAAAAAGTTATTCGTGATGGAATTCAAGCGTGATAGTGTGATTTCTTTCGATTTGGCTGGAAAACCACAAGTGGCTATCGTTAGAGCACTCCAGCATTTAAATATGAATAAATCTTTGGTGTCACATACCATCGCTCGTTACCGTGACGCTGGTTGCGAAGCCCGACGTCAAGGAAGTGGACAGAAGAAAACAGCTACATCAGCAGAAATGGTTCGAAAAGCAAAGAAGCAACTTGATCGAAACCTGTCTCGCAGTGGCCGAAAAATGGCTCGTGAGTTGTACATATCACAATATTCCATTCGGCAAATATTGAAAAATGAGCTCGGGGTAAAGCTATTGAAATTCCAAAGAAAGTGCAAGAACGTACACTGCAACAGAAGGAAAACAGACTCAAAAAAGCTTAAGAGTTGCGTCGCTTGGCCGAAAGTGGTGAACTGCCGAATTTGGTTTTCTCCGTCTCCGATGAGAAAACATTCGTTGTCCAGCAGTTTGTAAACAAACAAAATGATCGTGTTTACTTGCCAAAGAGGTCAGCTGAAAATGTGTACCTTCGGTTGGCCACTAGAACTCAATCGCCAGCCACGGAGATGGTGTGGGCCGCCATAACAGCCGATGGTCGCTCTCCGCTCGTACTAATCGACAGTGGCATCAGAATAAATGTCGCATATTATCGCGAAAATATTCTGGAAGGTGTATTAAAGCCTTGGGCACGCAAACGTTTTGGCCGCAGACATTGGACATTCCAACAGGACTCTGCACCATCGCATTCAGCACGCGCCACCCAAGAATGGTTACAAAATGAGGTTTCTCGCTTAATTTCCATGGCCACCAGAATCTCCTAATAACAATCCCTTGGACTATTGTGTCTGGAGCGTTCTCAAAAGCAAAGTTGGGACTAAAAAATACCAAAGTGTCGATCACCTCAAGCAAGCGCTTCGCCGGGAATGGGCCGAAATACTGCAGAGCAACATTAGCGCAGCGTGTGATGGTTTCATTGGCCGTTTTAAGGTCATAATTCGTTTGAAAGGTGACCCATTCGAACAAATCTAAACTTATTCTAGAATTTGATGCTTTTTCCGACACTTTTTGCTTTCATTCAATAAAATTAAAAAACAAAACGTAAAAATTATGGCGTTTGACCTTGTTGCAGTTTTTTTTATCTCACCCTGTATATCCAATTTTATGCGAAATCATAAATTCGATATTCATCACAGGTCTTTGGTTGAGAGGTTTCGCAAGTTAAGACGATGAAAGAGTTTAAAACTCTGACCCTTTGTGGGGGAGGTACCAGAAGGAATGGTCTGATCTCTACCATCTTCATAACATATCTTGTGTTGATAGAAATATTGAGATGTGCCAAGTCTTGATGTAATCGAATGTTAGTTTCGCGTTTTTTGAGCTTAATGGATAATCAAAATTTTGACCCTTTGTGGGGGAGGTACCAGAAGAAGTGAACAGATATATTCCATCTTCACACCCGATCTTGGGTCAGTAAAAAATATAGTGACGGAGTCACCTGACCTAGCATTGATGTAAATATTAGGATTCGCAAAGTTGGACCAAAATCGGAATACGCTTTCTCCTTCTGTGTAGTAAAATGTTTTTATTTGAAAATTTCGACCTTTGTGGGGGAGGTACCTAAAGGAGTGGACCGATATTGCCCATCTCCGAACTCGATCTAAGATTGCTAATAATATTAAGATGTTCTAGGGTTGGGCCAAATAGGATACTCCCTTCGAGCACCAGCCAAGCAGACAGACTGGCGGACATCTCTGGATCGACTCCAAATGTCCTGAAACGGATTTTAGCCAAAGAGACCTAGGGTTTTGGTCGTATCAAATGATCTATACCTTCTGTAGTCATATGGCTGAGGGTATAAAAAAGGCATCTAAGTTTGGTCCGGACGACCATTTTAAAGAGCTTGAAAATTTAAAAAAAAATGACAACCGTTATAGGCTGTAGTACCCATTAGGACTTTCAAATACGAAATTTAAAACAAGTCCGTTAAATAATGTAGCTAATATTGTAGAAAAAAACCAAGAGAGGGTGGTACCGGTATACGTGGGCTCTATAAAGACGTGGACCTGAATGGACCATTTTCCATCATAGGTTGACGTATCTATTACGAACTGCAAATGCGATATTTGAAACAATTTCAGTCTATGATGTCGCTTAAATCATCAAAATACCAAATATTGAAAGATACCGTTATATGGGGGCTATACGAAAACGTGCACCGATATGACCTATTTATGAACTTAACCTGCCTACTGTTTTTTATAACCCAAATATAAAAGCTGACCTCTTTAATAAATCAAATTTCAAAATAATTAAATTTGGCAACCCATTTCATTTCAAAATGCATTTTCTCCTTTTAGGCCTACCACGCATTATCCCCCATATTTGAAATAACCAATTAAAATGATAAAGATTTTGTGTAAATTAATAAACAATCACACTTGAAACATTTCAGTGGAACCGGTAGTGCAGCAGAGCCCGGAATAACTATGACCAACTTTTGCGGGAAGGCCAGCGGCTGGACATATTTCGCAGTCATTGAACTCGAACACTGGGTATTGTCCCATTTTAGGTTTGACAACCAACCAGATGATGGCATGATCAAGTAATTTCATTCATTGTAAAATTGTTGTTAAACAAGACAATTATTTATTAATTAATAACTTGTGCTCGAACCAAAAAAAAAAGTTGAAAACGACTCCACATAACAATGCGACCAGCCCAGTCAGACATTTAGAGTGGAAATTAAGTTAAATCAAACTGCATTTCTTCTGACATATATTATTTTTTGTTATGCTGCTCTTTTCCCCTGCACGTTCGCATGGCACCCAAACACTTTGATTTTCTGTTACACCAACACATACAAATGCACATGTGTGTGTTTGTGCTCACATGAGCAGCATGTTTTCCCGATTTACTTCCTTGCCGCCACAGTTGCTTAAGATGTGGTTTAGCATGCTTTGGCCAACAAGCTTTGGGTGCAAAGAAAAGCAGAAAACTGAAAAATTTTCAAAACTGAATTTAAAAAAAAAAAACGACGGAGAAATAATAGAAAAGAAATAGTTGTTTATTTGCCTGATTAATTAACGTTAACGTGATCATGTGTTTGATCGGCTCCCATTCAAAGTGGAATATGTAGCGTGGCATGAACGCAAAAGTAGACTTTGTTGGTGACTCTTGCTGAAGTTGTAGACCAGAAAGAGAGAAAGAAAACCAACCGGCACACAGACATCCTCGTCCACACAACTTCCTTGGTTGGCAAACATCACATTTGCAAACAAAGAAAGACACCAGGTTGATCTGCTTCGCTTTGCTCTTTTCTATCTTTCTGTTCCAGATGCATAAATTTATTCGTCATTAATCACTTAATTATTTGTATAAGATATGTATTCATTAAGGAAGTTTTACTTTTAAAAAGGTGATGATATTGAATCAAATATTTACAGATGAGGGAAAATTAACCGTGGGTTATAGAGGCCTTGCTTAGAATTTCGAAATTATATCGAATCTATTATATCGAATCTAATTTTTTTCAATTCATTAACAATGAAAAAAAAAATTAAATTCAATCTCTAAAATTTGTTTATAAAATAGTGGCAAATATAATTGTTACTGTGCAAAAATTCTGAAAACTGAAAAAGGCATTCTATAAATCGGAATCTCTAATTACGTAACACGTTGCCTAGTGGCATAAAAAAACTTTAATTTACAAGCAATGTTCTCATTCATTAAAATTTGCCTTATCCTCAAGTTCCTCGGTGATTGACAATATTTTTGCTCGATTTGATTAGAAAAAATCTGCAAACTTCGTTCTGTAATCGAAGATTTTCGTTCTCGAAGCCCCTAGAATTTTGCCCATTAACAACAAATAGTTTTCAAAATTAACATTTCGCCCATTAAGCCTTCAAAGATATTCTCCATTCGAAGTCTTAAATTGTGAGACACAGTTCTGCCTCCAATACATTGTGCAATTATCCCACCTAGAAAAGCATGACTATGCGAGCATTCATTCAGATTCAAATAAGTCGATTGTCCAAATCTTTGGCTCAATAAAGTATTCGGCTCTAAACACAAAAATCCCTCTGTAGGATTTTGAATATTTTGGACCACAGAAATCTATTGTAAATGCAGATTTATATCACCCAACCTCTATTAGAACTGAAATTTTGAAGAATCGTGTACCAAACAAATGGAATTTCTGATTTTGTCTGAATTTTTTGTGCTTTAAAACTTGTTTGTTGATCCACTCTTTGCCTTCCTCTCCCCCAAACGTTAAATACCTTCCGAAACACTTGAATCTCTCCAACAATTCAAGGACCCTCGACTAAAGTATGGAGAGTTTATGAAGTTCGACATTTCGATTGTAACTGTTTGAAATAAAAATTTTTGAACTCGGTTCAGCATAAACCCATGTCGGCCCGTCCTTCTGTCTATAAGTAAGTATCCTATCTTCCGAAGAAATTGAAAGGAACATGAAAAAGTCATTATAGAATCAAGTTGTGATGCCTCCCAACATATGCGGTATTTTAAATGGCTTCAGCCAAATTATTTAACGAAAATTACTTAATATTTGAAGTTTTTAATGTAACTGTGGCCATGCTGAAGCTCCAGTGTAATTTTTTATATTTATTGGTTAAATAAAACCATATATTGCAAGTTTTCAGCCTTACTTCCTAATGATGGAACTTAACGACATTTGCTACCTTAGCCTTATGACTGCAGAGGTTCGATGCATTTGATACGTTAAATGTACAGTTTCAGATCTTATTTCCTCTTTCTCTTTCTGAGGATTCCTCTTTAAGACCGATCTACCTATGTCTATCTGTCGGGCCAGTGATCACGTTAGCACTCGGTGTCCGTAACCGATTTGGTCCAATCTGGCATATTCTAATAGTTGCATCTAACTCAAATCGGGCAATATTTGCCTATTTAATACACCCTCCAGAATATTTGCGCGATAATATTCGGCATTCATTCTGATGTCACGGTCGATTAATACGAGCGGAGAGCGACCATCGGCTGTTATGGCGGCCCACGCCATCACCATAGCCGGCGCTTGATTTCTGGTGGCCAACCGAAGGTGCACATTTTCAGCTGACCTCTTTTGAAAGTAAACACGATCATTTTTTTTGTTTATAAACTGCTGGACAACGAATGTTTTATCATCGGAGAAACCCAAATTCGGCAGTTCACCACCTTCGGCCAACCGAAACAACTCTTTAGCTCTTTTGGGTCTATTTTCTTTCTGTTGCGTTGTAAGAAGATCTTGCACTTGTTGTAAATTCAATGGCTTTACCCCGAGCTAATTTTCCAATATTTGCCGAATGGAATATTGCGATATGTTCAGCTCACGAACCATTTTTCGGCCACTGCAACGCGGGTTTCGATCAAGTCTCTCCTATACTTTTCTGCTGATGTTGCTGTTTTCTTCCGTCCACTTCCTTGACGTCGGGCTATGCTACCAGTATCACGGTAACGAGCTATGGTACGAGACGCAAACGATTTATTCACATTGGTGGTTTTCCAGCCAAATATAAAGAAATCACACTATCACGCTTGAATTCCATCACGAATAAATATTTTTCTGGAAAATTCTCACCAAAATGCTTTTGTGCGCCTGTAAACAATATATTGAGCTCTCTCTGGAATAATTTTAACAGCTGTCGGACGAGTGGTTTAGAAATTACAGCAGTCTGAAGTTGGTTGCAGTTTTTTCATCTATATTGGTTTATGAGTTATAGCTACTTTAGTGAATGTTTCAGTGAGAGGTTGACTGATACTGACAAAGAACCTTGGTATTGACGTCACTTTATACATATACTTCTAAACCCATTTCTATTACTAAACGCTTCGCACTCACAGTGATCAAAAATGCACGGTTCCATCTATATTCCAACAATACATATCAAATATACCAAACCTTTATAACAAAAACTGATAATTCAACTTCTATAAAAAATATAGTACTTTGAGAAAAATATATTTAGTACATATTTCCAAGACCCCCGACTACGAATGGGTTTTTGACCCGACTCTGAACCCAAAATCAGTTTTAGAATGAAGTTAATTCCATTCCCGATCGCGGAAATACCATTTTGGCGAGGCTTAACAAAATACCCCATAACTCAGACTTTCCCCTCATTTCGTTCTCTTTCTCCCTCTCTCTGCATTTTTCTCTTTCTTCCATTTCGACTATTTTATATTTTTAAATTCCATGATTAAACCATTTGCCCAATATTTAATTTCTCTATTGATTTGCAACATTTCACAAGACTGTTACTAAAAAATAGTTTATTTTAAAACAAAAATACAATTATATAATAATGGTTATTTGTTGCTTTCGGTATTAGTTTTCACTCTTGTTGTGTTTATAAAAGCCAGCAATGCGCATTGATTTTTTTTTTTCGATTTTACGCTGTTTTAAAGTGGAAATTTAATAAATTGCCAGTATATGCGCTTCTTCTTTTGTTTTTTTCGCAGCCACTTAACCGAACTTAACAATACATTGCAAAATGCACGTTTATCTTTGATGCAACACGCACACATATAAGAAGAGCAATCCAGGGAAT
Source organism: Musca domestica (assembly GCF_030504385.1). Classification (NCBI taxonomy): domain Eukaryota; kingdom Metazoa; phylum Arthropoda; class Insecta; order Diptera; family Muscidae; genus Musca; species Musca domestica. The sequence goes on along the minus strand of NW_026712391.1, from coordinate 1,194,786 downwards.
TGGAATTTATGACCAACATGCCTACTGAATTTTTAAAATTGTGTCATAATTAATCTTCAATTATTGCAAATTGAATAGCCAACAACAATGTAACGTTTCGGGGGGAAATAAAAATCAATGAGATAGGAAATGTTACATCATGCCCATTCATGGCGCATTAACTTGGCAGCCCTCCTTCCGTCTAATCACTCAATCTTAAAACGAAATTTGGCACAGCTTTGTAACTTTTATTTTTTTTTTTTTTTTTTTGGCCTGTTCAAATTTTGTGAAAGTAACCCCATGTAAGCCGTCACGTTTTGGGCGTGGGTGGAAGCACATTGGACATTGACGATATGGCAATGAAACATGCCAACGGATAAGTAAAACGAAAATTGTTCCCATTACCTGGCACGAATTGTTCGTGATTTTCCTCTTAACACCTTTTTAAAGAAAAGCAAATATCTGAGACAACTTTGTAGGAAAATCTGGATAACCTTAACCTAAACCTTTCTTTCTTTCTCCATTTCATTTTTGGTTATCCCTCCATAAATCCACATATTTTACAATGCAATAATTGTGCGGCAGTCCACAAAATTGTTGTTGTCAGTTTCATCCAAAATGGTTGCGAAAATATATTTCATCATTTCTTCGACTTTTATTTTTCCTTTGACATCAACTGTTGCCAGACAAGAAACCTGGTTTTCATCTCCGTTTGGTCTCCACCACGAAATGTAGGCCTGTCCAACAAGCCAATCGCTTATCAAATATGTCGATTGGAAAATGTTGCAAAAACAACAACTGCAAAAAAGTGAAACACCACATCAACGTAATAAAAAAAACCGAAATCTGACATCATAGCCGCTCTGCAACGGACATTTGGAAAAGTGTCCGTGCCTGAATGCCATAAAAAAACTGGGAAATTTCATAATATCCGGTTTGTGGGGAAGTAGCCAGAAATTTATTGATTTTTAACATTCATTTATCACAACTGAATACAGGGTGACAAGTTTCAAACCAATTATTAAACTTAATACGGCTGCTGATGTGATGAGTAATTAATGAGGAAAACATAAGGCTGGAGATCATATTACATTACAGTAATTAGGAGGTTAAATATGCGTTTAATAATTCGGAAAAAAATATATTTGGAGGAAAAAAACTTATTTTTCCTCTTTAAATATCTGCAATCAAAACGATGCTAAAAACCCCAAAATGTCAACATTTAAGGAGTTATGAGCATTTTACAATTGGCTATTTTTCCTCTTTAAATATCTGCAATCAAAACGATGCTAAAAACCACGAAATGTCAATATTTAAGGAGTTATGAGCATTTTAAAATAGGCTATTTTTCCTCTTTAAATATCTGCAATCAAAACGATGCTAAAAACCCCGAAATGTTGATATTTAAGGAGTTATGAGCGTTTTAAGATTGGCTATTTTTCCTCTTTAAATATCTGCAATCAAAACGATGCTAAAAACCCCGAAATGTTGATATTTAAGGAGTTATGAGCATTTTAAAATTGGCTATTTTTCCTCTTTAAATATCTGCAATTAAAACGATGCTAAAAACCCCGAAATGTTGATATTTAAGGAGTTATGAGCATTTTAAAATTGGCTATTTTTCCTCTTTAAATATCTGCAATCAAAACGATGTTAAAAACCCCGAAACGATGCTAAAAACCCCGAAATGTTGATATTTAAGGAGTTATGAGCATTTTAAAATTGGCTATTTTTCCTCTTTAAATATCTGCAATCAAAACGATGCTAAAAACCCCGAAATGTTGATATTTAAGGAGTTATGAGCATTTTAAAATTGGCTATTTTTCCTCTTTAAATATCTGCAATCAAAACGATGCTAAAAACCCCGAAATGTTGATATTTAAGGAGTTATGAGCATTTTAAAATTGGCTATTTTTCCTCTTTAAATATCTGCAATCAAAACGATGCTGAAAATCCCGAAATGTTGATATTTAAGGAGTTATGAGCATTTTAAAATTGGCTATTTTTCCTCTTTAAATATCTGCAATCAAAACGATGCTAAAAACCCCGAAATGTTGATATTTAAGGAGTTATGAGCATTTTAAAATAGGCTATTTTTCCTCTTTAAGAAACTGCATATTGTGTATGAAATATGTTATCCCCGAATTCATTTTTGTATCCCTTTGGATAGGGATTTTTTGTCACTATGTCCTGTCCTGTATCCATTTCCAATATTTCCTAATTTCTTCTCCAATAAATATAATGTAACAATTTCCAAATACCCCCTTTTATCTAACGTCATAAATCACGAAATAATTTCACAGACAAACCAAAAAAAAGTTATGCATATGATGCTCAGGTTACATCTTTGAAATTTGTACAACATCAAACAAAAGACTTAAGACACAAACCGCACCGCAAACAACAGCCACTTGGCAACCTGTCTGGCGCAAATTACCATACAACAACGGCAACATCATAAATATTCCTATTGCGCTTTTGGCATAAATAACCACCGCAGCAGCAACACCCACAACACTTTTCTTTCATTGCGATTAAATGCAAAAGGGGATGGGGAAGGGGGCAAAAATATATAGGCTACAAAACTTTAGTACAGTTTTTTTTTTTGCATTAGCAACAAAAACAAAGAAATTTGTAACATAAAACCACAACCGGCTACAAGTTTGGTTTTATTTCAGACAGCCAAGCTCCATAATTATGCGGTGAGGGAATAGCCTGTTATGTTTTCAAATTGCAAACACATATATTGAGATATTCCAATATTATTGGAGTATATTTTGTAAAAAAAAAAATAATAATAATAATTTAAAATAAATAGGTCAATCATTTTGCAAAAAGGGTGCATTTTCTTCGATATATTTTGTGAATCGAAATGAGTTGACCATTTTTGTGGGTTGCGGCATAAAACGAACAGAAGGATAAAACAAAGATATAAAGAAGAGGTCCAAAATCCTGTCGAATTAAAACATCTTTTCTGCAATATGTTGTTATATTTGAAATGAAAGAAGATATGTTTATTATTTATTATATCTATAGATATAATAAAATATTCTATTTCAAACCCAGTAAGGTAACGTCAAAAGTCGGGCGGGACCGCCTATACACCACTATGCATATTTAGTAGAGATCTCGTAAAAAAACGGTTTATATTGGGCTGAGCTCTATGAGATATCTGGTACAATATTTCATTATTGTGGAGTGTATATTTCGAAAGTGGGAGATTTAAGCACCAAATCGGATGAAACATATATGCTTCTGGTCTAAATTCGGTTGCAAGTGCGAAAATTCACGCCATTTAGACTAACCGACACACCTGAAATCGGAAAATGATATATATGGGAGCTATATCCAAATCTAAACCGATCTTTATAAAATTGGAAACGGCTATTTCTGGGCTGTATCTCATGTCTCGTACCATAGATCATTGCTGTGGAGTACATATTACACATGTGAGGGACTTAAACCCCAAATCGGATGAAGCATATATATGAGACATATAGCTTTATCTGGAGCGATTTACACCAAATTTAAAGTATGAATTCAGTCAAATACAAAAAAATTCAAGTCATTTGGGCTGATATTGGCCATTTGGTGCACAAATTAACCGAAATCGGTTGAAGATATACAGAGTGAGATGAAAAAAATGCAACCAACTTCAGACTGCTGTCATTTCTAAGCCACTCGTCCGACAGCTGTTAAAATTATTTCAGTGACAGCTCATTTCATTGTTCACAATTATACAACAGCATTTTGGTGAGAATTTTTCAGAAAAAAAAGTTATTCCTGATGGAATTCAAGCGTGATAGTGTGATTTCTTTACATTTGGCTGAAAACTACAAGTGGCTATCGTTGGAGCACTCCAGCCTTTAAATTTGAATAAATCTTTTATGTCTTGCACCATCGCTCGTTACCGTGATACTCGTGAGTAGCCCGACTTCAAGGAAGTAGAGGGAAGAAAGCAGCAAGAACAGCAGAAATGGTTCGAAAATTAAAGAAGCGACATGAACGAAACCCGCGTCGCAGTGGCCGAGAAATGGCTCGTAAGCTGAACATATCCCAATATTCCATTCGTCAAATATTGAAAAATGAGCTCGGGGTAAAGCCTTTAAAATTTCAAAAAGTGCAAGGATTTACATCGCAACAGAAAGAAAATAGAGCCAAAAGAGCTAAAGAGTTGCTTCGCTTGGCCGAAAGTTGTGAGTGGCCGAATTTGGTTTTCTCCGTCTCCGATGAGAAAACATTCGTTGTCCAGCAGTTTGTAAACAAACAAAATGTTAATGTTTACTTGCCAAAGAGGTCAGCTGAAAATGTGCACCTTCGGTTGGCCATTAGAACTCAAGCGCCGGCCATGGTGATTGTGTGGGCCGCCATAACAGCCGATGGTCGCTCTCCACTCACATTAATCGACCATTGCATCAGAATAAATGCCAAATATTATCGCGAAAATATTCTGAAGGGTGTATTAAAGCCTTGGGCACGCAAAAATTTTGGCCACAGACCTTGGACGTTCCAACAGGACTCAACACGCGCCACCCAAGAATGGTTACAAAATTAGGTTCCTCGCATCATTTCCAGAACACAATGGCTACCCAAATTTCCTGATACCAATCCGTTGGACTTTTGTGTCTGGAGTATTTTGGAAAGCAAGGTTGACACTAAAAAATACCAAAGTGTCGATCACCTCAAGCAAGCTCTTCGCCGGGAATGGGCTGAAATACTGCGGAGCACATTCAAGCAGCGTGTTTAATTGGCAGTTTGAAGGCCACAATTCGTGCCAAAGTTGACCAATTCGAACAAATCTAAACTTATTCTAAAATTTAATGCTATTTCCGACATCTTTTGTTTTCATTCAATAAAATTTTAAAAAAATGTAAAAATGATGGCGTTTGACTTGGTTGCAGGTTTTTTATCTCACCCTCTGAACCCATTTTCAACAAATTTCACGTACTTGCATTTCATCTTAATTCGGTCGCATGTGCAAAAATTCAGGTCGTTTGGCCAATATCAGGCCATTAAGTGAACAATTAACCCGAAATCGGTTGAAGAGATGTATGGGAGCTATATCTAAATTTGAACCCATTCTCACAAATTTCACTAGGGTTCGTCCTTGGGCCAAACAAATACTTTTTCCAAAATTTTCATCTCAATCGGATAATAAATGCGACCTGCATTTCGTTCACAAAAATACATGGACAGATGGACTGACAGGCATAAATCGACTCAGAAAGTGATTCTATGAAAATCGTTAAAAGTAACTATGGGTCTATCTCGCTTCCTTCTCCATGTTACAAACAAATGTACAAAGACATAATACCCTTACAACTATGTGGTGTAGGGTATAAAAAAAGTAAAAAAGCAACTAAGTTCGGCCGAACTTTTAATAGCCTACACCATTTAGAACGAACTTGAAAATTTAAAAAAAAAAATCGTCGTTTGAAAAATACTAATGAAAACCGTTATGTGGGGGATATACGACAATGAAGACCTACATAAGTAATTGTTTGTCATTGGCTAGTACCCATTGCGAACTTTTAATACGAAATTTGATTCCGGCGAATAGTGTCGCTTATATCATCAAAATACTGAATATTGGGGGGTACCGTTATATAGGGGCTATACGAAGACGTTGTCTTGACTAAGTAATTTTTGTCATGGGTTGTAGAATCCATTACGAATGTCAAATACGAAATTTGAAACAATTTCAGTTAATAATATCGCTACAATCATCAAAATTCCGAATCTCGATGGTATCGTTATACGAAGGCTATAGGAAGACGTGAACCTACATGCGCAATTTTTTAACATGGATTCTAATACCCATTAAGATTTGGAAGTTCCTACGCTTACCATGGACCCAATACCATATAGTAACATTTCTTACTTATTTTCCATAACACTTTTATTATCATTCTCGTCATTCATAAAGAATTTTCCCTTTAACAACACTCAAGTGTAGATTTGCATAATCCATCAAAATCAAAAGAATTTTCTTTTGTGAAATTTTTAACATTTTTTGTAGAAGCAAAAAATGAAAAAATGAACTCCATAAAAAAATAATAATTGAAGGCAGTCAGACAACGATGATGAAAAACGTATTGAATTTGTAAAGTAATGTTTCTTGTTGTTGGCTACTTTACATTCGGGGTCCAGTAGTTGCACGCAAATATTTTTCAATTTTTTGTATGCCATGCATTATTTTTGCTTTTTCAATATTTCACAAAATCAAAAGAAAAAAATGATTTTCAACAGAAGACTCAAACAAAAGCAAGAAATATTGAACGAACCAACCAAGAAAACAAACGCAGACTGAAATAATACACAAAAGATACAACGAAAGAAAAATAGAAGAAACAGGTGAAATATTTGGAATATCTTCCGGGTGATTAAGGTGAGTGATATTCACAGGAATTCATTTTATACGCTCTCTCACACACACACACTCACACCGAGACAATGGCTGACATGAAAAGGCGACGGCATAAAAAAACGATGCAGCAAAATTATGGAAAATCGGTCATTTGCATATAACACACAGAGAAAACGCTTACCAACAGATACGGCTGCTGATATGCCTATCTGGATCAGCAAGCCACCAGTGTGCGACTACAATTGAATATTCATTATTTTTATGGTTTTTATATTTTTTTTTGAACGCTTGCTGTTGATAGTCAGGTAAGAGAGAGGAGATAACGAAAAAATAAATAGTTGTTGTTTTTTTTTTTTAATTTATAGACTGAATTCGAATTTTATTGTTAGAGGTAGTGAAATAGGTGTAGACATTTTTGTTGAATTCAAATAGATGGAATATAATTTCAAAATTTTGGAGAAAGGTGTAATACATTTGGACTTTACTAGCCAGTGACCACATCTTCATTTGCGTTTATTTTTCAAAACAATGTAAAAAAACTTTTAAAGATAAAATACTAAACCTTTTTCGGATGTAATTCATAACGTTTCATTTATAATTTATTTATAAATATCCGACAATTTTCAACTGAAAGCTTTTTAATGAATTATCTTATATTCATCTTTATTTGGATCCCAATGGATTTGACTATCAGCGTAAGAAGAGGAATTAAAACTGAATACCAAAAGATTCGGAAATTCCTATCGCCATATCGCAAACTAGAGAAAATCGATAATAAGAAGCAGTAATAGGTTTGAAGTTAACAATGGCAAAGCTCTTTTTTTTAATATTATTTGACTTCTGTATTTTTTATTCAAATTGTTCACCCTCTATGGAGAAGGTTTCGAAGAATGGCCCAATATTGTCAATTTCATATCGGACCTAACTACATATGATATAAATATTGCCACGTGCCAGGTTTGGAACACTTCCTTGAAAGATATTTGAGAATTTTTGAAAAATGTTAAAATGTGCGTGAGGTACCAAATATGCTCGACCGAAGTATTTCATTTTTTACTTCATCTAATACAGATAAAACAAGTAAGAAAATATGAGTCGGTTTTGCCGACAGATGTATACCCTCAGTCAAGGTTCGACTATTTAAATATATTTTGACTTCTGGTATGATTATTCAAATTCTCTAAAGGGTCGACAATAGTTACAAAGGAATGGGTCAATATTGACCATTTCGTGTCGGACCTGAATACATAAATATATACATATGTGTGATATAAATATTGTGACGTACCCGGTTTGGACTATATTGGCTACTTCCTCCACTTTATATGAAATATTTGATAATTTTTAGAGAATGTTGAAATGTGCATGAGGTACCAGATATGGTCGATCGAAATATTCCATTTTCATTTTTGGTTGAGAGTAATATTTTTGGTTGTAAAGAAACGCTGACTTTTTATGTAAGATAAAGGTATTGAAAATTGTGACCATTTGTGGGTGAGGTACCAGAAAGGCTTAGCAGATATATATATCATCTCCACAACAAATCTTGCCTTAGCAAAAATGTTTGTTTGTAAATTTTGAAGAGATTTGGTCTTTAAACGATTTGTCTTTCAAAATCCTGAACCCTATGTGGGGGAGGTACGAGAAGAAATGTTCCGATCTCTACCATATTTACAAAAGATCTTGTTTCGATGGAGATATTAAGATGTATCAAGGATATTAAGATGTATATGCATGGAATCGGATGTTAATTTCGCGGTTTATGAGCTTCATGGATATTCAAAATGTTGACATTTTATAGGAGGAGGTACCAGAAGGAGTGGACCGATATATTCCATCTTAACACCAGATTTTGAGTTTATAAAAATATTGGGATGTGTGAAATTTTAAGACAATCGGACACTTACATCATATTTTATAAGAGTTATAATTATTCAAAATTTTGAACCTTTATGGGGGAAGATGTTATCCATTTTTGCACCTGACCGAGAACTGAGGCAAATATTAGGATTTGCAAAGTTTGAGCCAAATCGGATTATTGCTTCTCTTTCTCTGCAGAAAATATTTTTTTTGAAAATTTCGACCTTATGTGGGGGAGGTACGAGAGGGGGTGGACCGATAAATTTTATTTTCACACCAGACCTTGGGTTAAAAAAATTATTGAGAAGTGTGAAATTTGAAGAAAATCGGACTCGTACATCACATTTTATGAGAGTTGTAATTATTCAAAATTTTGACCATTTGTGGGGGGGGTACTTGATGGAGTGGACCGATATTGTCCATTTTCGCACCTGACCTAGCACAAATGAAAATATTAGGATTCGCAAAGTTGGAGCAAAATCGGATTACCATTTCTCTTTCTGTGCAGAAAATATATTTTTAAAAATTTCGATCTTTTGTGGGGGCGGTACCAGAGGGGTGGACAAATAAATTTTATTTTCACACCAGTCGGACACTTACATCACATTTCATAAGAGTTGTAAATATTTACAATGTTGACCCTTTGTGGGGGAGGTACTTGATGGAGTGGACCGATATTGTCCATTTTCGCACCTGACCTAGCACAAATGAAAATATTAGAATTTGCAAAGTTGGAGCAAAATCGGATTATCGTTTCTCTTTCTGTGCAGAAAATATATATATTTTTATTTATTTTTTTTTTTTTTTGAAAATTTCGATCTTTTGTGGGGGAAGGTACCAGAGGGGTGGACCGATAAATTTTATTTTCACGCCAGACTTTGGGTTAATAAAATTATTGAGATTTGTGAAATTTGAGGACAATCGGACTCTTACATCACGTTTTATAAGAGTTGTAATTATTCAAAATTTTGACCCTTTGAGGGGGAGGTACTTGATGGAGTGGACCGATATTGTCCATTTTCGCACCTGACCTAGCATTGATGAAAATATTAGAATTTGCAAAGTTGGAGCAAAATCGGATTTTCGTTACTCTCTCTGTGCAGAAAATATATTTTTTAAATATTTCGATCTTTTGTGAGGGAAGGTACCAGAAGTAGTGGACCGATATTGCCCATCTCCGAATTAGATATAAGTTTGACAAAAATATTACGATGTACCAAGTTTGGATACTCCCTTCGAGACGGACTGACGGACATTGTTAGACCGACTTCAAATGCCCTGGGTCTAAAACCGTTATTTCGACACATTTTAACCGTTTCTAATGATATATGCTATCTAGCCATATGGCTGAAGGTATAATAATGTGATGATCTGGTTTTCTATCACGTCTTTAGAATCTTTTAGTATTTTTAGTAACTTTATTATTTTTAAAAAAATATTTCAATTGTAATTTTTAGTTTTCCATTGGCTTTATACTTTTTCGATTTATACGTAAAATTAATTGAATTAAAAATGAAATTATTCGAATGCGAATACGTTACATCTTATTTACATCATTACATCAAATTTTCAAAGATCTCGCCTCATCGAACCCCGTCGTTTCTAGGTTATAACATTTTTTGATTATAATCAGTCATTGTTTTACTTTTTATGTATCAATAAATTTTAAAGCTGTTTCTTATTCTATTAATCTAAATATTTTGTATTTTTAAATTATGTATATTATTTATTTTTATATTTTAAAGTCATATATTTTATTAAATATTTACTAGACCAGCTAATTGAAGGCTTGTACATTTTTTTGATACCTATATTTCCAAATTCTACTTATCATTCTAATATTTTTAAAACTTTATCACTCCAAATCTTCCAAATACTCTTTACGATTTTGGCTTATAATGCGATCATACCAATCAGCGCTATTTTCAAATTTCAGAGATCTCCCCTTGGCTGCACCATAAAATTTGCCATCATTCTCAGAATCTTCAGATATTCTCAAAGTTTCCGGAGGCAGAGACTTCTCGGCATTATTTTCCTTGGATTTCACATATTTGTCAGTCGACGATGGTCCCAAATCGGGAGCATTTAATACCTTCTCTGAATTGTTTATTTTTCTCTCATCATACTTATTGTTGTTTTTGGTTTCTGCATTGTCATTTGATTCTTCTTTTTTCTTGGGATCTTCCTTATTCCCGATAGTATTCAGAGGCAATTCAAATGGCGCCTTGGGAAATTCCGGTGGTATAAATTCATTGAATGTTGCAAAACCTATGCCGGGTGATTTCTTCTTATCATTCGCCAAGAGCGGAGTTTCACCATTAATCACTTCCAGCACAGCCGGGTTGACAATAGCCTTTTCCAATTTTTCAGGATTTAAATCAATACCATGTTCGGCTTTAATGGGTTCCACCGGCAATAGCACTGATGTTAAATTCAGCTTCTCCTTCTCATCATAACGCACTTCAGGCTGCACCGACTCCGGTGGTTTTTCCATTAGAATATTTGGTTTCTTTGTTGGCCAATTATCTGCCCATTTTTCCTGCTCTCCAGGTTCGAAATTTTCCGTCTGACTTGAATAGCCCTGATCTTTGTCGGCCATAAAATGTGTTACCGTTACGCTGCCATCCGGCTTTACATAACCATATGAGCCTTTTATGCTGCCATTGCCGAAACGTTTTTCATCTCTGAATTGAATGTTGCCAGTGACTTTGTCGTGCACCTCAAAGCCAAAAGCATAGGTGTTGGGACCTGTGTGGAACAGAGAGAGATTGGTTTAGAAACACACTCTTGTTATTAAAAGCTTAGTTTAAAGCTCAGCTTAAAGCTTACCATAAATGTTGTGACGATAATACGATGTTACCGGACGTTTTTGTTCACTGCTAGTATTTTCAGTCTCAAGATGTTCCTCATGTTTTGCTGCTGTGTTTTGGACTGCTGCATTGCATAGTATTAGGCTTATGAGAAGAAACTGCAAAGAAAAGTTTTTGGAGGTATATGAAATATAAATGTTAATAAAAAATAAAGTCGATATCACAAATGAACCGGCACATTTGGGGTTTCTGCGTGTTGTTATGAAAAAGGTATAGTTTTTTTCAAAATTATAAATTTTTATACCCTACTTTTATACCCTTTTATACCATACCATATGGCAAGAGAGGGTATATATCATTTGATGCGACCAAAACGTGCCTCATCGAAATATCGATAAGACCTGGGGTCTAAGGTTAATTTGGTCCAAATCCGATTCAGGACATTTTGAGTCGATCTAGCGTGTCCGTCCGTCCGTCTGTCTGCTGGCTGGTGCGCACGATAACCCTCGAAGGGAGTATCCGAATTTGTCCAAACTTGGTACATCGTAAAATTATTATCAAATTTAGATTAAGCTCTGAGATGGACAATATTGGTCCACTTCTTCTGGTACCATCCTAATATTGGCATCAATGCTAGGTCAGGTGCAAAAGTAGACAATATCGGTCCACTCCGTCAATTACCTCCCCCACAAATAGTCAACATTTTGAATAATTATAACTCTAATAAAATGTGATGTAAGAGTCCGATTGTCTTCAGAATACACACATCACAATATGGAATATATCGAGCTACTCCTTCTGGTACCACAATATTTCCAATATCCATGAAATACGAAATTATTTCTACTAATACAAGATCTGCTGTGAAGATGGGTTATATCGGTCCACTCCTTATGTTACCTCCCCCTCAAAGGATCATCATTTTGAATATCTATGAAGCTCATAAAACACGAAATTAACATCCGATTCCATTCAGACTTGGTGCATCTCAATATTTCTATCAACACAAGATCTGTTATAAAGATGGTAGACATCGGACCATTTCTTCTGGTACCTCTACGGTTCAGGATCGAACTCTCTTCAAATTTCACACATTTTTGGTAAATGTTCAAACATTTTTGCTAAATGGGTTTTGCAAAACCCATAATTTTTATCTGTATTAGATGGAGTATGAAATGGGACCTCGGTACCTCACCAACAAGGGATTAAAAATTTGAATAACCAAAATGCTCATATAATGCCAAAAGAAAAATATTCAATCCGTTCTTAACTTCACTTGATCAGTAAAATAAGGGACCTCGCTCAAATTTTGAAATCCCTACAATAAACAATTGGACATATTGACATATATTGCGGGGTTTTGTTTGCGGAAAAGCCGCCATATTGCACTCACTTTATTTTATTGATTCATAAATCGGGTATGAATGATTGGTATTTAAAAAAGTTCACTGTATGTTTTTATGTTACTCCAGGATACACGAACCTTTCAAAAGTAAAACAACGAGCCAGCGACGCGTACTGAATCGGCTCATATAAAAAGAATCGATTGCCCGATATAGCACAGACTTAGTCCGTTTTTTTTTAATTTATATTTTTAAGTTTATTATATATTTATAGTTTTCTATCTTGACATTTATCTGAATTTGATAAACAATGATGTTCGAAGTTCTGAGCAATACGGGTAGGATACTTCCTTAGCCTTATAGGAGTAACATGACTTTTGCAGAAAATTTTCCGAAATTTCTCATTTAGTGAGAGTTATGGCTGTTCAAAATTATAACAATTTGTGCCTTAACCAAATGGACCGTTTGGACTATGGGCTTTTTGTCCCCACCACCATACAATGGAGGATAACTTAATAAAGTTCGTCATTCGGCAGCGACACCTCGAAATATTCATCTCCAGATTTTCGCTATTTTAAAGGTTTCTGCCGCAATTTCCAACCAAAATCAGCTGAAACTTTACGTTTGGGATTTTTTTTATAAAAATATTAGCTACAGGTCCATCAATTCGTATGGTCCCCACATAACGGTACCTTCCGATGTTCTGTAGTTTGAACACAATTTCTAATCAAATTAGCTGAAAGTTAACAATTGGGGTTCTCGATAGGTCTGTTCTGTCCTTCCAAAAATATGCGTTGTGCTATTTGGGAGGGTATACCCTCCACCATAGTATGGAGGGTATATTAAGTTTGTCATTCCGTTTGTAACACCTCAATATAGACATTTTAAAAAAAGTATATGTATTCTTGATCAGCATAAAATCCTGTCGATTTAGGGATGTCCGTCCGTCTGTGGAAATTACTCTAGCTTCCGAAGGAATTAAAGTAGATTGATAAAATTTTACTCAAATATATGTTATGTCTACAGGACTTTTGGTATTGAAAATGGGTCATGTAGGTCCACGTTTTGGTATAGCCCCCATATAACGGTACCTCCTAAGATAGAAAATTGTCTGTGCAGGTCCAGGTCTTCGTATAGACCCGGTACCTCCCGATATTCGGTACTTTGTTGATTTTAGCGACATTTTTCACCAAAATTCTTTCAAATTTGGTATTTGAAGTTCGTAATGGATACTACAACCTACGGCAGAAAATTATCTGTGCAGGTCCACGTCTTCGTATATCCCCAATATAACGGTACCTCCAGGTATTCGGTATTTTGATGAATTTAGCTACATTATTCACCGAATTTGTTTATTCAAGTTTCGCATTTGAGTATTGTAATGGTTCACGAAGAAAATTGCTTATGCAGGTCCACGTCGTCGTATAGACCCTAATATAACGGCTATATTCGGTATTTTTAAGATTTTTACAGAATTTTTAACGGATTTAATTTTTTTGAAAATTGTCAAAATCGTTCCAAATGGTGGAGGTTATTCAAAGATCGGCCCGGCCGCACTTACAGCTTTTTTACTTGTTTTTATTTTAATTTAATAGGATTGATATTCTAAGTTTACATATTCTACTTTTTTATTTTTCTTTTCAGAACATAGTGTTGGAGGGTGTAAAAAGTTCTGCCAGGGCCAAACTTAATGCCCTTTTTACTTCTTGTATTTTAATAATTTTTTTTTTTTCTCCAAAGGTCAACTAAAAACCATACAATTTTTTTTTTCGAAATTATAGCCGTTTGTGGAAGAGGCACCAAAAATGGTCAATATTCTCACTAGATCTCATATATATTGAGACTCTAACTTTTCAAATGTAATTTCTTCGAACTCAAAGTAATTTTGATAAAAATATTACTATGTGCAAAATTTGGAGCAAATCGGGCGCTCCCTTCGATATTGATCACACTTGTCAACCAGCCAGACACACAGCCGAGCAACGCTAGATGAACTTTGAAATGTCGGATTTCGCCAAAAAAGGAGCGTTATTTTAATGAGTCACATTTTGAATATACTAAGGAATATATTATTAAAATGCAAATTTGAATTATTATAGGATTTTGTATAATTTAAGAAAGGGTTAGGGATTTGAATTTGGATTAAAACCCCAAATTATTTTTTTCAGCCGTTTATCAGTTAAAGATTCCAATTCGCTTATACTTTGTATTATTTTTCTTTCATTTAATTAAAAATAATAATAATAACGATAGCAAATTTGAATGATCCAACTCGATTTGTTTCTCATAGCACATAATTAATTAATTCAATACATAATTATTGACATCGCCACACCTAATATAAGGCTTCTACGCTCACTCTTGTTTTTTCAGTCATTTTTAATATTTTTTATCAAAAATTATTTTTTCTCAAACACAATCTCTATTTATTTCGGATTTTATCAATAAACCACAACATTCTCATTACAACGTTAGACACAAAAATAAATTATAAAATCCATTAATTTCACTTTCATTGTCAAACAAATTTTGCTTAAATTTACTGCTCAATGACATCACAATGTCTTCCCCAAACTAGCTGAACAAACTTACTCGCAAACCGATCGGCAAATGCTCAAAACGATTCATTATTTGAATACAACAAAATTCCGTTCTGTGTTTCGAAAATTTCCCTTTAATTTCTTTGGCTTATTCACTCGATAACGTTTGAAATTAAACTGACAGCAATGAGGGCCAAACGATAGAATTCTACCCACACGCCAGTTACGCTTATCAAGAAAGTTTTTGTAAAAGCAAACAGTAGAAAAAAACACACGCGAATACTCAATTTTTGTGTTAGCTTGTAAATTGGCTGTGGCTGCGAGCTCGGGGTGGCGTAATAACTGCCATAATTTTTCGCACATTCTATGGCCGAAAAACAAAACAAAGTAAAAGACAATAGAAAAACAGCTAACGAATGATGACCGGCCGTTTCGAAAATTAATTATGAATTCTATACGAATTATTGAGCAATGGTAATTTAAGAATTAAATGCAAATTAATCGGGGGAAGACCAAAAGAATGTAAAGTTGTTAGATTTGAGGAAGAGGCATAGCCAAGATGGTAGCGATCGATTGCGTGTTTGCTGCTTGAGTCTTTTGTTCATTCGCAAGAAAAAAACGAATACTTTACACATAGAACAATTATAATTTGTGGATAATATTACAAATTTGTTAATATTAATGTAAAACATTTTTTATTATTAGAACAGTGTTGGAATGTTTGTTTTTTTTTTTTTATTGTATGTTTTATTGCGAAATTGTTGTTTTTATAAAAACAACATTTGTTTATTACTAGAGAAAGATGGCAATGTTTACCAGTGGGTAAGGCAGGGAATACCTAGGTTTCGGAAAGAACAACAACAATAATTATATTAAACCTGACGATTTTGCAACAACAAAATACCACTGTATGCCGAACAAACATGCCAGCACTGTTATATTAATAGACAAGACACGGTCGACGAAGGGGTTTTGGCAGTTAATGTAAAATGGAAGCGTAAGAAGTGGAGAGAGATGAAAATGTTTATAAGTGCGCTTGTAAGATTTAGATTTTAGTTTCATTTAATTCTTTGGTTCCTCTTCTATTGAGCCTACAATCTCGTCGCTTGGGTAAAAAAGGTTTTGTCATAGGAGTTATTTTTAAAATAACTCCAGGGCAGAATATCGCAGACAAAAAACAAGGGAGCTGATGTGGATTGGTTGTTTTTTCCGAAACCTAGGTATTCCCTGCCTTACCCTTTGGTAAACATTACCATATTTCTCCACTAATAAACAAATGTTATTTTTATAAAAACAACAATAATGGGATTAAACCTGACAACAGGTTTAAAAAATATTTTATTATTATTATATTTATTTATTATTATTATTATTTATTACTAGCTGGCCCGGTCCGCGTTGCCGGCCCGTAGTTTTTGTTTATTATGCATATTTTTAAAAGCATAATTATTCACAGATATGACTGATGTAAGGGGTTGCGTACTGGTCGATTAAAAGTGTTTTAAAATATCTGTACCCATTTATAAGCCGTGGACTTCAATATTTAAACCGTGTGCTTCAAATGTGTGGATGTGCTATACAAATCTATTAAAAAGTATATATGAATCTTATCCCCATGTAAGGGATCAAATTAATTTTTAGTATGGTAAAAATCGTAGCAAAATTTTACAGTCAAATGAGAAGCAATTTGGAATTTACTGTATTTTGTACACCTCATAATTGAGGGCTGAATGATTTAAGAATAGGCAAAGTTAATTACTTTTTTAAACCCATTAGCACCTTAGATTGTGCATTAGAGTCCTCATAAGTCCCCCTAACCATGTCGGTCTGTTTGTCCGCCAAAAGGTGGACTTGAGGGTATACTATTGCATGGAGAAAATTCTAAAATTTGTGAATATGTTGACATTTTGTGTAAGATTTTCACCCCCCGAATACACATTTTTAGCCAAATCCTTTGAAATATGGTAAAATCAGGAGGTACCTTTATATGGGCACTACTCCGAAACATCGACCTACTTTGAAAACTTTCTTCTACCCCTTATAATCCAATATGGCAAATAGAGGCCAACTCAAAATTATAGGTATTTCACACCCATTACCGTAAGATGGGAATTTTTTTATTTTCCATTTAAATTGTAAATTGGAGACCCCATAAAGTCCATATTTTTAATCATAGTATAATTCAATGTCGATTCAACAAATATTCGGTCCCGTACTACTTTCTTATATTTGTAATTTGTTCATGTTCCCACAATTTATTTCATATAGATGTACATTCCAAATCTACGTTCCCAACCAATATTCTCTTGGGAGTTACAAATTCAATAGAATACAAAATTTTCCTTTCTGACCACACATTAGGTGTGAAAGTGGACTTGGGGATACTCCAATGTGGAGACTTTACTTAAATAATTCCTATGTGGCAATTATCTGTATGATGGTTCCCTTCCCCAGGGTAGCATAACAAAATTTTTTAGCCAAATCAATTGATGAATGTGTTCAAGACCAATATGGGCCCTACTCTGAAAATTTCAAATTTTATGCGAAGAGGTTCTGTACCCCCTTAGACACAAAGATGCCTAATAAGGGCCAAAAAATAAAAAGGGACTAAGACCCCAAAAATAGCTTGAATCATACGATGGTTATATAAATATAAAATCGGGTTGTACCCTTATCCGTGAGTTATGATCTATATCATGACCTGCAAAAGCGATTTAAGGTATCTTGAATGTTTGGGAAGAATTTCTGGGAGGATAGAAATCCTTTTCTTAATAAAAGTCCCATTCGCTCTACTATTTTGCACCTTTTATATTTGGTATTTTCCTGATTGTACTCCCAAAGAATTTTGCATTTTGAGCTCTCATTGGACGGATTATTGTCACATAAAAAAGGCATGTTCACGCTTTGAGATGAGGCCCATTAGGCTTTTTCGGTCATTTTTGATTATTTAAATGTGTTCGCATCTTCCAGCTGAACCACGATATAGGCCCTGGAGTTGAAAGGTAGATGTCAGTTTACATTCTATTTCGCACTTATTTTGGTGAAAAATTGTATAGTGAAAAATTATTCTTCATTTTGTTTACAAAAAATCAATTGAATTCAATATGATAATGCAAATTGAAAAAAAAAAATTGACAAAAAAAGAATAACAAATTGTAAAAATATTCAACTTGTTAGCCGATTTTTTACAGCAAATGTTTAAAGGTCCTTACAAAGTTTGTCAATAGAATGTACTATTACTTTAAAAATCGATTCCATTGAAAAAAAATTTTTTTTTCGATTTTTTCCCGATTTCAGAATTTGTGCAATGAGATCTCTTTTTCGTGAGTTTTTGGCGATTTTGAAAAAGTAATTATCTTTTAACTTTGGTGTGACCGCGTTTAATTATTTCGATATCCTCTATTCCGTTTCGCCACCGCATAATTCGGTACTACACTTCCATGTAACCCGCCATCAATTTCAGTTCTCAAGAAATCAAGTCAATTAAATAAATTGGTATTAATATTCGAATTCAAAAATAAAATATAAAAAACACTACAAATGTACATTAGAAAAAAGTAAGTCAAAATGGAAAAAAATCATGCAAAATAAAACATTACTATTGTACAATTCAAAAGTCAAAATGAAAATGTTAATCTATCACATTTTTACGCGATTTTTTTGGATATTATCCTTTTCGGAAAAGAGACAATTCCGAATTTGTTTGAATCGTTAAAATCTGTCCAGCGGTTCTTAAGTTATAAGCGTAGTAACTAACACAACTTCCTTTTATATATATAGATTTATTTATTTTATTTATTTATTTATTATTATTTTTTTTTTTTTGAGAAAAAAAATTGGGAATAACTCTTTCCACCACCAATAAATGGGGTGGAGTATTAATTATACCCTCAGCCATATGGATATATCATGTGATACGGCCAAAACGTGCCTCATCGAAATAACGGTTTTAAACCCTGGGTCTTTTTGGACCAAATCTGTTTCAGGACATTTGGAGTCGATCTAGCGATGTCCGTCTGTTAATTTGTCCATCTGTCTGGCTGGTGAGCACGATTTGATCCTATCTTATTATTACGTCGTAATAATATTATCAAACTTAGATCGAGTTTAGAGATGGGCAATATCGGTCTACTCTTTCTCGTAACTACCCCACAAAGGTCGAAATCCTCAAAAAAATATTTTACTGCACAGAATTTTGCTCCAACTTTGCAAATCTTAATACTTCAATCAGCGACAGGTGAGGTGCGAAAATGGACAATATCGGCCTACTCCTTCTGGTACCTCCCACACAAAACGTCAACATTTCGAATTATTATAACTTTTACAGAATGTTATGTAAGAGTCCGATTGTTTTCAAACATTACAATATTTTTATTAACCCTAGGTCTGGTATGAAGATGGAATATATTCGTCCATATATTATTAATATTTCTATTGGGGGGAGTTACCCCACCACAAAGGGTCAAATTTTTGAATATTCATGAAGCTCAACAAATGTGAAATAAACATCCGATTCCATTCAGACTTGGTACATATCAATATTTTTATAAACACAAGAAAAGTTATAAATATTCTGGAGATCGGGCCATTCTTTCTGGTACCTCCCTCACTATGGTTCAAAATTTTGAATATCCATGAAGTTCATAAAACGCTAAATTAACATTCGATTCCATTCAGACTTGGTACATCTTAATATTTCTATCAACACAAGCTATGTTATAAAGATTGTAGAGATCGGACCATTCCTTCCTCCTCCCTCCCCCACAAAGGGCTCAATTTTTTAATAACCCATACGATCATAAAATCCGAATTAACCATCAAGTTTTCTTCATATTTCACACATTCCATTATTTCTACCAACACATGACATGCTAGGAAAATTGGATATATCTGTACACTCTTTCCGATACCTCCCCCACAAACGGCCAGAATTTGGAATAGCCATGAAATTCATAAAACGTCTGTCCGTCTGTGGAAATCACTCAAGCTTCCGAACGAATTGTTTCAAAATTGGTATTTACAGTTCGTAATAGATACTACGGCTTAAGACAGAAAATGAGCCATGTAGGTCCACGTCTTCGTATAGCCCCAATTCGTATACCGACATTATTTACCGAATTTTTTTCAAATTTGGTATTTGAAGTTCGTAATGCATACTACAGCATAAAACAGAAAATGGGTCATGTAGGTCCACGTCTTCGTATAACCCTCATATAACGGTACCACCCGATATTGGGTATTTTGATGATTTTAGCGACATTATTTACCGGAATTGTTTCAAAATTGGTATTTGAAGTTCGTAATAGATACTACAGCATAAAACAGAAAATGGGTCATGTAGGTCCACGTCTTCGTATAGCCCCCATATAACGGTACCACCCGATATTCAGTATTTTGATGATTTTAGAGACATTATTTTCCGGAATTTTTTCAAATTGCGCAGTTGAAGTTCGTAATGGATATTATACCCTATGTCAGAAAATTGTCTGTGCGGGTTCACGTCTTCGTTTAGCCCCCATATAACGGAACCCCCGATATTCGGTATTTTGATGATTTTAGTTACATTATAAACAGATTTTTTTAAAGTTTCGCATTTGAATATTGTAATAGCTTGTGACAAAGGTTGCCTATGCAGGTCCATGTCGTCTTAAAGACCCTAATATACGGCTACATTCGCTACTTTAAAGAATTTAAGAGAATTTTTAAAGGATTTTATTTTTTTGAAAATTGCCAAATTTGTACCAAATGGTGGAGGGTACTCAAAGTTCGCCACGGCCGAACTTAAAGCTTTTTTACTTGTTTTTTATTAATGTTTTTTTTTTTTTTTTTTTTTTTTTGATAAAAATAGTTTAGATTTAATTCCTGCAGGGCATATTATTTAACCATATATTTTACAATAAATTAAATTGTCTTGCAGAGACTTTTCGCCTTTGCATATGACTGTCTGACTGAATTGAGTCCACATTATTTTGTGTAGAACCTACAATTTGTCACGATGTTTCTTCTGGAGCGTTTTAACAGTACTTCCCAAACTTAGAAAAAAATTAAATTTATTTTAGATAATATTTCATTTAAAGCGGATTTTCCTGCAATCTTCTTATATCTACAATATAAACTCTTTATGTATTTATTTTTAATTTTTATATTTTCTTTTTTATTTATTCTTGCAAGTTTGTATAACAATAATTCTTAAAAAACTACAACATGTATGTATGTTTATATACAATGAGAAAAATATTACAAACGTAAAACGTGATAGATTTCAAAAGCTTCAATATTATGTACAATGGACTGCATATAGAGGATAGGATGTTAGAATTTCAGAATGGAAATGAAAAAGAAACAAAAATGAGAATGGAAAAGAGTATTAAAGAGATTCATTAGATTATCACAATTTTTAAAACAAAATTCATAACAACTTTAAAATGGCACATCAAAGATAAAGGACTTGTTTTGATCCTGTCAGTCTAAAAACCGTTTTTTTTTTGGATATAAGAAATGATAAAAGGAAAGTATTTACACAAGGAAAGTAATGAAAGAAAAAATTTACTCAAGTCTAAGGAAGAATAGAAAAGAATAAAAATTTAAGCGCACAATAAAAAAATATTGAAATTTCAAAACACTTCAAAAATGATTTCCATTCAAAAAAACCCTGATTTGTTTTAAATTCCAATATTTCATGAAAATAAACTTATTTTTATAAAAAAAACAAAAGGTAACTAAAAAATATAACATTTTGTGTCTTGTGTCATCCTAGCAACTGATTAAATGGTTTTGTTGGTTTTCTGCCAGCCAGAATCTAGTTCTCTTCAAATCCCTGACTATAATTCTTTTCTAGATCGAAATCGGTCTTATTGCATACATATTTTTTTCTCTCTAATAATGATGATGAAGAGCTGGAGCAGCATGTATGGCATGAATGGCATGCACGGGAGCAGCATGTACAGCTGGAGCACTCTTGTGTACAACGGCATTGAAACCACTGTGCTTATCCGATGTATAGTGAACGGTACGCACCGAACCGTCAGGTTCCACCAAGGAGTATTCACCCTTTACCACATCTCCATCACGTTCCTCGGCCTGGGATTTGATGTCACCGGTGTGGGTGTCTTTAACGCCATAGTGGAAAGAGTATTTTGGGTAGGCCTAAGAGAGAAGAAAACAATTTTTGAAGGATCTACATTATATTGGAAAGTGTATGGTTTCTTACCACCGGTTCATGTTCATGACCATGCACAGCATGTGCAATAATGGGTGCGGCATGAATCAATTGTCCATGACCATAGTGACCCAATTCAATGGGAATGGCATGGGCGGCAGCAATGAGGAAAGCAATAGCAAGAATGAACTGAAATCGAGAGAATATAGATACAATGAAACAATTTTTAAGATAATTTGAATTTCTTATTTAATTTTAATTAAGAAATACTGTAACTTTCGAAATTCCTCAAAGATTTTAAATTTTTATTATAAAAATTCTAGTATATATAATCGACAATTACCAGTACTAGTTTTAGAATCTGGAATATATATCAATTTTAGGACTAAGTTTTTTCTATCGATGCTCAGAAAATCAGGGACATAATTTGGTAGGAAATGTTAATATTCAGAATGGTCAGATTGTACTGTATAGTAACTTCACTAAGAACTATTTGGATTTATATTGCCAAGAGTTGTTAAAGCACCACTTTTCTTTTGCAGTGCATCGACAATTTTGAACTTGCAGCATTATTAAGAAAATATCTAGCCAGCGCCATCTATATGCCAAGACATAGACGTTTTCTGTTATTGGAGGAACTCTGCTATTTAAAACATCAAACTTTATAAAAATTGCTAAGAACCAGTAACAGATTGAAAAATATATATATCAATATAGAGGACTAAATATTTTCTATCGATTGTCGAAAAATCAGAGAAATAATATGGTAAGAAGTGTGAATATTCAGAATACACAGATTATGCTGTCTTTA
This sequence comes from Musca domestica, assembly GCF_030504385.1. Taxonomy (NCBI): domain Eukaryota; kingdom Metazoa; phylum Arthropoda; class Insecta; order Diptera; family Muscidae; genus Musca; species Musca domestica. The sequence goes on along the minus strand of NW_026712391.1, from coordinate 1,171,917 downwards.
TTTCTTAAATAATCAAGCTACTTTATAGCCCATCTTTTCCTTTCCCTTGTCCTTGTTCATTAATATGGTATTTGGTATATTATTCCACTTTTGGTTTTACTACAAAACAAGCCTTGAAAATTTCCGAAGATTTTTTTTTTAAATATTCGTAAAAATGATATACTTTAATAAGTTCAATTTGGGTATCTGATACATCATCCAAAAGGACCATTGCCTATAGTTTTTATGCGCCACTTTTATTTTGCAGTGCAATAGAAAATATTTTGAAATTCCAGCTCTAGAGATTAATGCATTATCAAGACAATGTAGAGCCAGCGCCATCTATGTATCAAGAAATTGAAGTTTACTATTATTGTATCAATCAATATTGCAGGATCTTCGACACACCGTTATTGCAGAAAACCACTGTTAGAATACTGAAATATATATTCGGATCCCTGATAACCTTCAATGTTTTGTTCAAAAAATTGTCATTCGAAATATCAGCTAAAACATTTCAGAATTTCTGATTTATTAGTTCCACAATAGCTAAAGAATTCCATCTACATGTGATTTTTTTAAATTTACTTTTTTTGTTTGTATTTAAAAGACGTCAAAACAACAATTGAAGAAGACCCAGCAGGTGCACCAAAAACGAAATTATTATGGTATTTGCTGTTATTTCAATCTTTGCTCCCTTTGAGAATTAGTTGAGCCTCTAGCTCAAGCCATTAACATAACATTTCGCGAGCGCCATCTTTATGTAAATTTTTCTTTTTCATTTCAGGGCAGTTTGGATGAAAACTAATACAAAACTTCGAGATCGAAGGCTTAGGTAATTGTTATATGACATTTATTTCAATTGTTTGAATTTTTTGTTCCCTTCTAAATTTATTGTGAAGAAATTTCCATTTACAATACCTTCCACTATATGTCACAAAAAATCATTGGAATTAGTTATACAGAATTTCATTTTCACGCCACAAACTCAAAATTTTCCCTCTTTATGCCCTCTTTATGTTATGTTATCTTTTTATTTTATTTCAATACAATATGGATAAAAAATAATTCAAAACTTTGGGACTCACGGCCAATAGAAATTAGTAAATTGTATTTATTTCCTATAGATCATAAATGGATCTTTTGTATCCTTCTAAATTTGTTGTGAAGAACTACCTCGCTCCCTAACTCCCAAGACAGTAACAATAAACCAATGTGCATTTTTTCTGAAAAAGTTTTTTTTTATAATACCTCATACAATTAAATTTCCAGCTCAAGCCACTAACTTATATGTTGAGCGCCCTCTATTTGTTATGTTTTTGAAAAAAGTATAAAAAACTTCGACACCCATGGCTAATGGAAATAATTTTAGTTTTAATAGATCTAATTTGGAACTTTGGTAGAATTTTTATTACAATACATCGAATAATATGACTTTTTCTAATGACTCAAATTTAAGATTTTACGCGTTCCCTCTATATGTGACAATATATGTTTTTCTTATTTCAATACATGTGTATGGATTTTCTTCTGATGCATTTTTCTTTGGAATCTAATGGAAATTAGTATACGGTATTAAGTTTCAATAGATCTTACTTGGATCTTTTGTATTCCTGTTAATTTGTTGTAAAAATAAAAGTAGATTTCTAGGTCAATACACAAACTTGATATTGTTCGAGCTCCCTCTATATGTCACAAGATATTCTTCTTATATCGTTACAATATAGATCAAAATGTACCCTTGTGAAGTTGTTTTAAAGAAATGTTCGTTTGCAATACATGATACAATTAGAGTTCTAGCTCTAGAAACTAACGTAATTTTCTTCGTGAGCCCCCTGTATTTTAAGTTTTTTTTTTTGTTTGTTTCAGTGGAATATGGATGAAACGTTTAAAAAACTTCAGAACCCAGGTCTAGTAGAAATTAGTATACGGAATTTATTTTCAGAATATCTTATTTGAGTCTTCGGTATTCCCGATAATTTGAAAGGAATATGAATATAATTCCAGTTCTAGCTCAAATCTCCAACTTGATCATTTCGAGCTCACAAGACAGACAGCAAAGACATATAATATAATAATATGGGACATTTCATTGTTGCTTACATTCAATAGATGGCGTTGGTAGTAGGAAAATATATTATGTCACCACATTATGTTATAATCTAACAGACCTGACATTTTTATAGGAGATTTATTGATTTTTATCGATTCAATGTACAAGAAAATGTTCTGGAATATATTTTTGAGTCTACCTCTATTCTTTCTGACGTTTTTCTTTGTGGGTCTCCGGCATTTTGTACGATTTATTTATAACATATTTCTCTAATATTTTTAATGCATTTTTATAATGTCGTTGACCAGATAGAAAAATTATACGATAATGTGCATTTTGTTCCTCTTTATGGCTTTATGCCTTTGAACTAAGACATAAAATATAATAAATGGTAGATGGCGTTGATAGTATGAGGAGACGCTTTTATAGGTTTTTACCTCAGCTTATCGATTCAAAGTTCAAGTATTCGTCTATAATTTCTTATGCTTTTCTTTAGGTTTCTATCTTATGTTATCATATCATTAGCCATCTATGGCCTGATAGTAAAACTAAACTGCATTATGGATTTTATTACATTTGTAGTGTCCTTCGTTTAGCGAACGCATCTTTTCGTGAAAGCACGCCCCGACAAGACATCGAATTATTTAACACGCATTTAATATTTCAGATTGCAAACCGGCATTTAATATTTGACATTGCTACCCGTAATGTAGTAAACGTCATCTATACTTCGCATTGCAGCTGACGTGGTACATACGTACTTTGTTCGAGTAGTCGTTGAATTCGACAATAAGAAAGATATCCCATGTCCTTGAACACAAATTTTACCGGGCTACACTTTCATATGATTTTATATGAGTCTATATTATCCCTCCTTGGATATTTAGGGAAATATATCTCTATAAAGGCAGTATCGATGATATTTTTCCTATTTTGTTATTTAATTAAGGGTTCTTTTGCTCCACTTGTGGTATTATTCAAACTTTCAAAAGCATTTTCGCTTCGTCTGGGCATTAATGATTTGCATGACAGTCAGAGAGTCAACCTCTCATCATCTCACCATTTTTATACAAAACAGATAATGACTATATAATTGTCTAAACCCAGACATATAGAGTGAAACCAGGATTTTATATGGGGATCAAAACTGGTTCAGAAATAACTTGAAATTCATTCTAGAAGAGAACGTATTGTAAAACGAAGTAATCGATATTGCACCATATATTACATCGAACGCCATCTTTCTCTCAATTTATATAGAGTGTACTGCATTGAGAGCGCGTATTACAGTGCATACTTTGGGGCGCAAAATGGAAATAACCCCTTTAACAGTGACATTTGATCTCTAGTATCAAAACTGTAGAACTACCACATTAGTACCAAACACGGACAACTAGATGGCTCTCAAATGCCGGGCCAAACTCAGTGGACTTATTCCGCTGCTTTATCCAAGTAAGCTGCTGTTATTTTCGAATAATTCGTAAGCACAAAAAATTCGTTTAGTACGCAATTTTTTTAGTATTTCGTCCTCCTTATCCTTTAAGGACATTTATATTTTTGATTTTTTGTTAAGCACAATATTTTCAAAAATCACACGTTTTAAAACTTTTATGATTTTAATTATACCTTCATTTTTGTTTTAATATTTTATATTGCACTGATTTAATGGAACTCAAAAACTGTAATTTTAAAAAAACACAAAATATTATTTTTAAATATTTTTATGCGAAACGTTTCTTAAATACTTTTTTTCTGAAATGTGGTATTGACCGACTGATGGCAAATGCTGAACTGTTATAATTTTCAAATGACCAAAACACTTTATATACAAAAATTCCTACCATACCGTTACCATAGACTGTAAGGCAAATACCACCCAAGGATGTTGTTGTTGTTGTTGTCTTCGCTTTAGCTACTGTAACTTCAATTTCTGTTTAGTGCAACATCTAATTCAACTGATGCTGGAGTACGAAAAAAGAAGTCGACGAAAACCTTCATAGTAAATCAAACTTTTGATATGATACGAAACAGTGGTGCAATTTTCTAATTTATGAAAATTCGACGTTGACAATTCACTGGTCATTTCATACACAACTGTCCACCGCGCCATCAAAGCCATGCCCACTGTCAATTGGAGCATATGCACAACAGAAGAAAAAAACACCACACATAGTAATATGCAGATACACCGAACGAGACAGAGAGACATGGACAACCCACTAATTCCATCAATGTGTAGAAATCTTTCATGTGAAAACTAAATTACGCCTCGCCTTCTCGTTAAGTGCCGCCAAAGTTTTGAGTACCTGCAACAGATATTCTGTTGCAACATAATCTAGACATGTTTTAGCATGTGAAATCATATCGCGCGGATGAAAGGTTTGCGCAAAGAAATGTTTAACAATTTGTTGAGACGGAGCAAAAACAAAAACGCGAGTTAAATAAAAGTCATGATAAAAATGCACTCGAGTGTAACAAATGACATCCGGAAGGTGACATAGATATGCGTTTAAAACAAGGTAAAACCTTAATGTATCGCATTTCCAAAAGTCAAATGAATTACATTGTTTTAGAGCCGGAGTTGCCGTTTATTGTATTTTCGCAGGAAAATGGAAGATGAAATTAAAAGAAGAAGCTAGGTAAAAGTGGAAAGGATTAGAAAAATATCTTACCATCCTAATATCCACTCCAAAAAAACTATTTAATATAACCTCAATATTTGTAAAGAGTTATTAATGAAAAATACCTACATCAATGCAATATCCACAAAATTTGATCCAAATGCATGGAAAATAAGTAAACTAGTATCAGTCGGTCTTGCCGACAGATGTATACCCCCAGCCTGACTTATGATTATTCAAACTGTTGAACCTTTTTGGGGGAGGTTCCGAAGCAGTTGACCAATTCATGTTTGACGTGACAGATTTGGATTACTTTCTGTAATTTATATGAGGTACGTTCAAATTTTGGAAAAATGTGGAAATATGCGTGAGGTAACAAATATAGCGGATCGAAGTATTCCATTTTCATACTTCATCTAATACAGAAAGAAAATTTCAAAAAAGTTCAAAATTTAAATGAATTCGACCACTTATGTCCAATTTTATACGAAATCATAAATGCCGGTAAATTGCATATGAATACAATATGTCTGGTTAAGAGAAATATATAGATATAGCAAGTTGTAAGGAATCGCCGAATTATTTCGCAAGTTAGGACAGATATAAGTATTGGAAATTGTGACCTTTGTAGGTGAGTTACCATGAGGTGTTGGTATATCATATGTGATGTATATCATCTTCACAACAGATCTTATTTCGCTTATTCGCTTTCTTTGAGCGTTTTGTTTTTCAAAATCTTGAAACCTATGAGGGGGAGGTTCCAGAAGAAATGGTGCGTTCTCTACCGTCTTTAATACAGGTTTTGTATTGATGGAAATATTGAGATGCACCAAGTCGCGTTTTATGAGCTTCATGGATGCTCAAAATTTTGACACATTGTGGGAGAGGTACCAGAAGGACTGGCCCAACATAAACAAGTTAAAAAGCAGTCAGTTTGGCCGGGCCGAACTTTAAATACCTTCCGCCATTTGGAACGAATTTCGAAATTTTCAAATATAAAATACTTTAAAAATTCTGTTAAAATATTAAAAATACCGAATATAACCGTTATATTTGGGTATATACGATGTGGACCTACATAGGCATTGTTTGTCATACAAATTCGAAATAAACGGTGAATAATGTAGCTAAAATCATAAAAATACCGTAAGTAGGGAGGTACCGTTATATCGGAGCTATTCGAAGACCTGGACCTGCATTGACAATTTTCTGTCACAGGCTGTAGAATCCATTACGAACTTCAAATACGACATCTCAAACAATTTCGGTGGGTATTGTACCTAAAATCGTCAAAATACCGAATACAGGGAGGTACTGATGTATGGAGCCTATACGAAGACCTGGACCTGCATAGACAATTTTGTGTCACAGACTGTAGTTCCCATTTCGAACTCTAAATAAGTAATTTGAATCAATTCCGTTGAATGATTACCTTAAAATTATAAAAATACCGAATATTGGGAGGTACCGTTATATGGGGGCTATACGATATCGTGGACCTGCACAGACAATTTTCTGTCATAAGTTGTAGTATCCATTACGAACTTCAAATGCCAAATTTGAAACAATTTCGGTAAATAATGTCGCTAAAATCATCAAAATACCAAATGTAGGGAGGTACCGTTATATGCGGGCTATATGAAAACGTGGAGCTTCATGGTCCATTTACGAACTTAACCTGCCTACTGGCATAATAAACATGTGTGCAAAGCTTCTAGCTTCTATCTCAATTCGTTCCAAAGATAGCGTGATTACAAGATTAGCGTGATCCACGTTTTGGTATTGCCCCCACATAACGGTACCTCCCGATATTCGGCATTTTGATGATTTTTGCCACATTTTCCCACGAATTTGTCTAAAAATTGGAATTTGTTGGCCATGATGGGTTTTAGCTCCGGTGGCGAAACATTTTTTGTATAGGCCCATGTTTTTGTATAGCCCCCATATAACGGTACCTCCCGATATTCGGTATTTTGATCATTTGTGCCACTATTGTTCATGGATTTGTCTAAAAATTGGTTCAAGGTTCAAGTTTTTCTATAGCTCACACCTATACCCACAATTATTCGGTGTTTTGATAATCCTAGTCACATTTACCCATAAATTTGTGCCAAATTTGGTATTTTAGAAGATTTGATAGATGACAATCCTTCAAGTATAAAATAACGGCCTTACCCACCTTATGGTTTTTTGATAAGTTTAATTGCTTTATACGAAAGGTCTTACTGATATTTGTAGTTTAAAGTGGAACACGCTTTAATTCAGATACTTTTATATAAAAATGTTTTCTTCACCCTAAGGCGGAGGTAATTAAAAAATTGACCCGGCCTAACCAGTTACCAGAAGGAGTGGACCGATATTGTCCATCTTCGAACTCAATCCAAGTTTGATAATAATATGATAATATATGTACCAAGACTAAATCGGATACTGCCTTCAAGAGTTATCGTGCGCACCAGCTAGCCAGACGGATCGCTAGGTCGACTAAAAATGTCCTGAAACGGATTAGGTCCACCAAGACCTAGTGTCTAAAGCCGTTAATTCAAAAAGACATTATTTTCATTTTTGTATATAAATTTTGAAAGTAATTTTCATAGAATCTATAGCACCATATATCTGGCTTATACTTAGATTTGTAGTAACATTTTGTGTAGAATATTTTTTCTTTTGACATCTTTCGCCTAAAACAAAATGTTATGTTACCTTATGTTAAACTTTTAAGCCGACGATACAAGTATATTCTATTTCTAGCTCTACTTTTATAATCTGCTGATTTTCCCGTAATTATTAAAAAATATGACAAAACATTCCATTACAGGCCGCTATAACAATATATACTGGCCCAGACTCCGTCATTTTGTGGCCTCTCATTAAATATTATATTACAAACTTTCCAACTTTTTTTTATCAATAACTTCGCAACAGCAATTTAACATTTTTTATGTTACTGTTTGCGAATATAAACCTGTTAATAAAAAGACCCATATCAACCCCTCTTCTGCTCATTTTCATTTAGCCGTATTTCAGATATTTCTAAAACCATCTATATCACACACGATTATATTCATTTTCTTATTTAGTGAATTCCTGGAAAAACATAAGCTCACTACAAAAATTATGGCATATTTTTCGTTTTAACCTCTGCCATCGAGAGAGAGACACACAAAGATGGGATATATTTACATAGGGATAAATATTTACATTAATTCTTGAACATATATTTGGTTACATAAGTATATAATACAAAAGTTATCATTGGTTTTACAACATACCCATTTCTTATATATATAAAGTTCGTAAACATAACTTAAAACACTTAAAATACTTCGATTTTTAAAAAATGAATTTTCGATATTAACTAATCATTAATAATGATGATCGTAAACCGGAGCTGGATGGTCAGCCGGTCCGGTTTTGTGAACAACCGCATTGAAGCCATTATGATCATCTGCATTGTAATCCACAGTACGCACCGAACCGTCGGGTTCAACCAATGAATATTGACCCTTGACTACATCACCATCACGTTCCTCGGCTTGGGATTTAATGTCCCCTGTGTGGGGATCCTTGACGCCATAACTGAAGGAATATTTAGGATAGGACTGCAAATAAAGATTATTTTTTAGATATTTAATGAAAATGAATGAAATAATGTTAACTCACCACAGGCTCTACATGGCCATGAACAGCAATTGGTGCTTCTGCCAAAATCGCCCCATGATCATAATGTTCAATAGGATAGGGAATTGCCTGCACCGCAGCAATGAATAAGACTAGAGCGATGAAGTACTACAAAAGAAAAAACGAATACATTCATTATTTTTTATTGTTGAATTCGAAATAAAAGAAGATTTTGTGAGATTTTTTTAATTCTACCGTTTATGAGATATTTACCACAAAGAGTAAACCGATTGTTCTCATCCTCTCTACTGTCATCTTCTTACTCTAAATATTTGGATGTGTGAAGTTGGAAAAAATTGATCGAAACCTGGATTTGCTTTCAATTCATTCGTATTCAGAACTCTTTGGATACTTTGTTCTTATATTTACACACCCTCTTTATCGAAATAAACATTTGTAAATTTTTTTGAATACCCTCAGCAAAAAATTCATTTTCCATGCTCTTACCGATCGTTCAATTCCAATTTTTTACCATTTCGTAGATTTCTCTATAATTCGTAACCTTGAAGTATACATTTTCAAAATCCCGGTTAGATTTTGACTGTAACATTAGAAGACTCGTGTATCAACGTTTTGAGCATTTACGTTGCAAAATAAGCTAAGTTTAAGGGACAAATTTCCCCTCTTCAACATTAGTTAAAAATTGGAAATCCTTACACTTTGGATATATAGTTTGTCCGCAATATTCGTGATAACAATGCAAGGATTATTTAGGGAGGAAATTTTAAGCCAAATGGGACTTGATATGACTTTAATGTTTGTGAATTTTGGCGTTTAGATAAAATAGGACTTTGAATGTTTTCCGGGACATATAGTAGAATTTTGTGAAAGGAAGTTCTTAACCGTATTTTAAAATAAGGATTCGATTATGGATTAACATTTTCGATCAAAATAGTTCTCGAATTGCCTCAATTGCTCGAATTGCAATGAATCTTAGTTCGGGGAAATCCTCCACCCCCCTCTACTTAAGATATTTTTCAATGTTATAGTTCAAGTCGCCGATATAGATGGCTCCTCTTTTTATATCCTCCACAATACTATGGAGGGTATGTTAACTTTGTCATTCCGTTTGTAACTCCTCGAAATACTCATGTCAGATCCAATAAAGCACATTTATTGTTGATCAGCCTACAATTCTAGGGCGATTTAACGAATTCCGTCTGTATGGCTACCTTTTGTAATCACGCTATCTTTCAACGAATTGAGATAAGCAGGTTAAGTTCGTAAGTGAGTCATGTAGATCCATGTTTTCATATAGCCCCAAATAACGGTAACACCCAATATTCGGTATTTTGGCGATTTTAGCGACATTTTTACCAGAATTGTTTCAAATTTCGTAATTGAAGTTCGTAAGAAAGAAAACGAGTTCCCTTGTAGCACCTCTATAAGAGATATCAATTGAGACGTATTTTTCTAAGGATCTTTCTTTAATTTTTTAAGTTCCTTTCAAAACTATGGAGGGTATTAAATACGGATTTTTTTTTTTTTAATTTTCAATTTCTTTCAAAATGGTCGAGGGTATTAAAAGTTCGGCCCTGTTGAACATGGCTGCTTTTTTACTTGTTTCAAAATCTAAAGAGTATTTTTTTAAAGAAATTGAATTTTGTCACTCCTCACGGACAAGAAAAAAACCCTGTTGGTCCTTCGAGCCGAATTAAACTACTTGCCACAAAAATAGTTATGGGCGCGAATGGGTACATCCCTATATTCGGTATTTTTATTGATTTTAGCGACATTACTTACTGGATCTTTTTCAAATATCGTATTTGAAGTTCGTAATGGGCACTACAGCCTATGAGAGAAAATTGCGTATACAGGTCCATGTCTTCCCCATATAACGGAACCTTCCTATATCCGGTATTTTGAAAATTTTAGTGACATTATTAACCGGATTTATTTAAAAATTCGTATTTGAAGTTTCTAAAAGGTACCACAATCTATAACAGAAAATTATCTATGCAGACCCAGGTTTTCATATAGACTCCATATATCGGTACCTCCCTGTATTCCGTATTTTACTGATTTCAGCGACACTAATCGCCGGAATTGTTTCTAATTTGGTATTTGAAATTCGTAATGGTTACTACAGCCTATGACAGAAAATTGTCTATGCAGGTCCAGGTCTTCGTATAGCCCCTAAATATCGGTATCCTCCCTATTCTCCGGAATTGTTTCAAATTTCGTATTTGCACTTCAATATGAGTTATATAGCCTGTGACAGAAAATTGCCTATGGTAGCTCACGTCTTCGTATGGACTCCAAAATAACGGTAACTCCCTATTTTCGTTTTTTAAGATTTTAGCAGAATTATTAACGCATTCTATTATTTAGTTTTATTATTTATTTATTTATTTATTTTTATACCCTCCACCATACTATGGAGGGTATATTCATTTTGTCATTCCGTTTGTAACTCCTCGAAATACTCATGTCAGACCCAACAAAGTATATATATTCTTGATCAGCGTAAAATTCTAAGGCGATTTAGCCATGTCCGTCTGTCTGTCTGTCTGTGTGTCTGTCTGTCTGTCTGTCTGTCTGTCCGTCTGTCTGTCTGTTGTAATCACGCTATCTTTCGAACAAATTGAGATAGAAGGCTAAAATTTTGCACACATGTATATTTTGCCAGTAGGCAGGTTAAGTTCGAAAAAGGGCCATGTAGGTCCAAGTTATCATATAGCCCCCATATAATGGTACCTCCCGATATTTGGTATTTTGATGATTTTAGCGACATTATTCATCGGAATTGTTTCAAATTTGGCATTTGAAGTTCGTAATGGATACTACATCGTAAGCCAAAGAATGAGCCATGTAGGTCCACGTATTCATATAGTCCCCATATAACGATACCCGCCGATATTCGGGATTTTAATGATTTTAGCGACATTGTTTACCGGAATCGTTTCAAATTTGGTATTTGAAGTTTGTAATGGATACTAAATCCTAAGTCAAAAAATGAGCCATGTAGGTCCAAGTCTTCGTATAGCCCCCATATAAGGGTACCCCCCGATTTTCGGTATTTTGATGATTTAAACGACATTATTTAGCGAAATCGTTCCAAATTTGGTATTTGAAGTTCGTAATGGATACTACGGCCTAAGACAGAAAATTTTCTGTGCAGGTCCACATCTTCATATAGCCCCATATACCGTACCCCCCGATATTCGGTATTTTGATGATTTTAGGGACATTATTTATTGTTTTAAATTTCGCATGTGAAGTTCGTAATGGATACTTCAGCCCATGCCAGAAAATTGTCTGTGCAGGTCCACGTTTTCGAATAGCCCCCATATAACGGTACCCCCCCCCCCCCCCATATTCGGTATTTTAATGATTTTAACTTCATTAAAAACAGATTTTTCATCAAGTTTCACATTTAAATTATTGTAACAACTTATGACAAAATATGCCTATGCAGGCCCACGTCGTCGTATAAGCACTCGGTATTCTTAAGATTTTAACAGAATTTTTAACGGATTTTATTTTTTGGAAATTGCCAAATTTGTACCAAATGGTGGAGGGTATTAAAAGTTCGGCCCGGCCGAACTTACAGCTTTTTTACTTGTTATTTTTTTTTTGAAAATTTCCAAATTCGTTCCGAATGGTGGTCGAACTTACAGCTTTTTAACTTGTTTATTTTTAACATGAGTTAAATTTTTTAAATTACGTAATATTGTATGTATTTTGGCCCCTGTATAAGTCAACAGAGAAGAGCGGAAACAACAAAAAATAGTGCATTACAACCACTCAATGAAAATAGACGTTTTATGCCCTTAAAAAATGATCTCAGGATTCACACAGTGTAATCGTTATAGACACCAACTCCAAAAATCTAGTGAGCGAGAACCAGCCGCAATATTGAGACTAAATTCTGGTACACAGAATGTATAGTATATTAAGATATCACAATTCGTTCTTTAGAGCTTTAGAGTTTTCTGCCTTTCCACAAATATTAATGAAAAATGAGGAATTTCTCAGACGTTATATGATCGAAGTTTACAAATGTTATATATTCTTAATTTGTAGATTTTCATTTTAACACTTCCATGGCCTCTCAATTTTTATACGGCCACAGGTATAGTGTAGAATTTTCATTTGTGAAAGATTTTCATTTCACTTCATTTCAATTTCAATTACAATATATACTATTATCAATCCTTTAACATGCACTACGTTTAAGTCAATGCATTATTTGATATCACTTCAAATAGTTTTCTCATTATATAATCCATTTTTTGCAATTTTCTTTCATTATGTCACTCATGCCATCAATATGACAAATGTGTACCTTCATTTTCGTTCACTTTCTATTCGATTGGATAGTTCCGTTTTTGGTTGACACACTAAAAAGTTGTTCACGATCTCGGCTACACTTTCGTTATGGATCCAAACACTTGGCCAGATAACGCTGGACTGTTGGCCATTGCAGATGACCAAAACTCTTTATATGCTGGACGTCAATTGCATTCGGCAGGCCATCATGCCAAATATGCAGAAAAATGAAGGCACAGCAGCTAACTATTGAGTGGTCGTATAATTTGTAATGAGGTGGACTTTATGGTCATGGAACAGTGGGCCAACACGTGGTGACAATGGGATGCATCGTAAGAAGAGATAGCACTTCTTTGGCTTTTTACTTTATCATTTAATTTATCTTTTAGATTTCCACTGTGCTCTGCTTCATTTCTGCTTGAAACTCGATAATTAATAAATCTGCCCGAACTGCTGACTACTCTCACCGGCGGCGACGCAACTTGCATTTCCAGAGTCAACTCCCAAACTTTTTTCCCCAGTCTGGCAAATGTAATATCTAACTGTGTAGTCGGCAAATTAACAATATTTCGCTATTTACGATGTGTGCTATCCAAAAACTATCCAATTTTAAATGAATTGCAAAAAAACACAACAACAAATCCGAAAGTGGTTTGTTACAAAATTTATGTTTTGATTACACGAGAAATTAAATAACATTTTATTTGTTTATCTCATAATAGTTGCAAAATAAGATAAACAGAAAAAAACAAGAATTTATGAAGAATTATATATTATATATTTTATCAAAATATATTTTTTATCAAAATAAAAATGTACTAAATGTAGGGAATATTTTAAGAACCGATCATTTACTAAACATCATATGTTGGTGATTTTTGTGATAATATTAATTATTAATTTTTCGATTTTTTTATTTATATTAATTTATTTATTTATTTATTTATTTATTTATTTATTTATTTATTTATTTATTTATTTATTTATTTTTTGTTTAGAGTTTCCCATAGACATTTAATTTAGCCTTTTTTCCTTGACATTTTTCTCAAACATAAGCGAGATTTTGACCTCCATTGGAAATATATTGAAGTATTAAAGTATTAAACAAATAAAATAGTATTAGTCGGTTTTATCGACAGATGTATACCCCCAGACTTGAGTTATGATTATTCAAACTGTTAACCCTTTGTGGGAGAGGTTCCGAAACAGTTGGCCAATATTGACCAATTATATCTGACCTAAGACTGATATAAATATCACAACGTGCCAGACTTGGACTATATCGACTACTTCCTATACGTTATATGAGATTTGTGCAAATTTGTGGAAAATGTGGAAATATGCGTGAGTTAACAGATACAGGGTGAGATAAAAAAACTTAAACAAAGTCAAAATTCATAATTTTTACTTTTTTTTAAATTTTATTGAATGAAAGCAATAAATGCCGGAAATAGCATCACATTTTAGAATAAGTTTAGATTTGTTCGAACTGGCCACCTTTGGCACGAATTATGGCCTTCAAACGGCCAACAAAACCGTCAAACGCCGAATGTTGCTCTGTGGTATTTTGGCCCATTCCTGGCGAAGCGCTTGTTTGAGGTGATCGACACTTTGGTATTTTTTACTGCCAAACTTGCTTTCCACAATACTCCAGACACAATAGTCCAACGGATTGGTAACCAGAGATTTTGGTGGCCATTGTGCGCTGGAAATGAAGCGAGGAACTTTTTTTTGTAATCATTCTTGGGTGGCGCGTGCTGAGTGCGATGGTGCTGAGTTTTGGCTTTAATACATCCTCCAGAATATTTTCGCGATAATATTCGGCATTTATTCTTATGAAGCGAAGATTGGCCATCAGCGAGCGAAGAGTGACCATCGGCTGTTATGGCTGCCCACACCATCACCATGGCTGGCGTTTAAGTTCTGGTGGCCAACTGAAGGTGCACATTTTCAGCTGACCAAGTAAACACGATAATTTTGTATGTTCATATGTTCAGCTCACGAACCACTTTTTTGGCCACAGCGACGCGGGTTTCGATCATTTCGCTTCTTTACTCATCGATCCATTTCTGCTAATGTTGCTGTTTTCTAGCGTTCACTTCTTAAACGTCGGGAGACACAAAAGATTTATTCACACTTAAACGCTGGAGTGTTCTAATGATCACTTGTGGTTTTCCAGCCATAAATAAGGAAATCGCACGATCACGCTTGAATTCCATGACGAATAACTTTTTTTCTGAAAAATTCTCACCAAAATGCTTTTGCACACTTTTAAACAATATAATGAACTGTCACTGGAATAATTTTAACAGCTGTCAAACAAATGGCTTAGAAATGACAGCAGTCTGAAGTTGGTTGCAGTTTTTTGAATATAGTTGAAAGCTTTCTTCGGTTTCTTTGAGCGTTTTGTTTTTCTATATCTTGAACCCTATGTGGGGGAGGTACCAGAAGAAATGGTCGGATTTATACCATATTTATAACAGATCTTGTGTTGATGGAAATATTGAGATGTACCAAGTCTAAATAAAATCGCATGTTAAATTCACGTTTTATGAGATCATGGCTATTAAAAATGTTGACTCTTTGTGGGGTAGATACCAGAAGGAGTAGACCGATATACCCCATCTTAACACTAGATCTCTTATTAGTAGAAATAATGGGATGTGTGAAATATAAAAAGAAACGGATGCTTATTTCAGATTTTATGATTATGATTATTCAAAACTTAGACCCTTTGTTTGGGAGGTACCAGAAGGAATGGTCCGATTTCTATCATCTTTATAACAGATGTTTTATTGATGAAAATATTGAGATGTGCGAAGTCTGAATGGAATCGGATATTAATTTCGCATTTTGTGAGCTTCGTGAATATTTATTTTTATTTATTTTATTTGTGGGGGAGGTACCACAAACAGGTAGCCGATGTATCCCATCTTCACAGAAGATCTTGTGTTAGTAGAAATATTGGCATGGGTGAAATTTTTGGAGAATCAGGAGCTTATTTTGCATTCCATAAGATACATGATTATTCAAAATTCTGATCCGTTGTATGGTAGGTATAAGAATGGTGGTTCGATATGTACAATCTTCATACCAGATCTTGTGTTGGTAAAAATATTGACATGCGCGAATGTTGAAAACAATGGAGTCATTATTTCAGATTTTATATAGTTATAGTTATTTAATATTTTGACCTTTTGTGGGGGAGGTAGCAGAAGCTGGTAGCCGATGTATCCCATCTTCACAGCAGATCTTGTGTTAGTAGAAATATTGGCATGGGTGAAATTTTAGGAGAATCAGGAGCTTACTTCGCATTCCATGAGATACATAATTATTCAAAATTTTGACCCTTTGTGGGGCAGGTATAAGAAGGGGTGCTTCGATATGCACCGTCTTCATACCAGATCTTGTGTTGGTATAAATATTGAGATGCGCGAAAGTTGAAAACAATGGAGCCATTATTCTAGATTTTATATAGTTATAATTATTCAATATTTTGACTACCAGAAGCTGGTAGCCGATGTATCCCATCTTCACAGCAGATCTTGTGTTAGTAGAAATATTGGCATGGGCGAAATTTTAGGAGAATCAGGAGCTTATTTCGCTTTCCATGAGATACATGAGATATATAATTATTCAAAAATGTTGAACCTTTGTGGGGGAGGTATAAAAAGGGGTGCTTCGATATGTACCATCTTCATGCCAGATCTTATGTTGGTAAAAATATTGAGATGCGCGAAAGTTGAAAACAATGAAGTCATAATTCCAGATTTTATATAGTTAAAATTATTCAGTATTTTGACCCTTTGTGGGGGAGTTACTTGATGGAGTAGACCTATATATTCCGTCGTCACACCAAAACTTGGATAAATACAAATATTGTGATATGTGTAATTTGAGGACAATTGGACACTTATATCACGTCTTATAAGAATTATAATTATTCAAAATTTTGACCTTTGTGGTGGTGGTATTTGATGGAGTCGACCGATATTGTCCGTTTTTGCACCCGACCTTGCATTGATGAAATATTAGCATTAAGGGTATACAAAATATGTAAAGTATATGCTTGCAGGTGAGGTGTTGCGAAATCAAATTTTAATTCGAAATTAACTCAAGTTCGTGTCTTAAGTCTTTTGTTATACCACTCAGTTGTCAAGTAAAACAAACTATTTTTAAAATATTATTATTTTATATTTATTTTTTATATAAACAAAAACATTTTGTTTTGTTGTAAATGCAAAAAAAGGGAATATATCCTTAAATATATACATATTTTTATACACAATGTAATGAGAGAGTGATAGCGATAAATGAGAGAGAGACATTACAAAGATTACAAAAAAAATTATTTACATGTGACAAATTTCAATAAAAATATACAATTAAGAAAATAATTCAATTAAAAAATAGAGAAAAATACTTTGTTTCTATTTACAAATTCTAAAAAGTGAATGAGAAGATTTTTTCAAAGAAAATAAGTTGTAATAATGCACAGTAACCGGCTCGATATTTCTATGAGAGATTTTAGTGATTGAAAGGAAATAAAGTCGGAGAACTCAGTTTCAGAAATTTGTTAAATGTTGCCTCAATGGCACCATTAGATTACAAGTCCTGGCATAAATATTATGCATATTCCATAACCATTGTTGTTTTGACTTTCTAGAGGCAATGCAGAGACATGCCTTTGCCATGTTTAAAATCAAGTTCCCTTTTTGGTGGCCACAAAACCATATCACAAAGTTAACTAGAGAGCTAAAGAAAATAAATAAATTATTTACAAAAGGTGAAAATAAATTAAAGTTATGACAGACTAGGAGCGTTAAGTGTAATAAAAAAATATAGACGGTGGTTTCTTTGCTAAGGGGCTTCGGTGGCGTTCTATAGGGACTTGAACAAAACCCTTTGCATGTCATTCTAAGATTTTCTCCAAGGCAACTGAGTTGATGAGAAAGAAAAGTAACAGCTTGAGAGAGAAAAGTAAAGAAACGAAAAAAAGTTGTTTGTTTCAAACTTGTACTAACAGAATAATAATTTCACAACTTAAATCTAAATTAAACAAAAAAAATACAAATTGCATAAAAATTAGTAAACGCGATCCTACATATGACAGCTGATTTGTAGTTAAACGAAAAATAAAAAAATAAAAACTTATTTACATATCTTTAGTTACAAAACGAATTCGTGTAAAGATAAAAAAAAACCATGTCAAACATTGTTCCAGTTCATTATCCAATCCATTTGTCCTTAACTTCTTTTTTTTTTGTGTTTCTCTTCCCACACCCATAACTTACTTCTGCGAATTTCATTCATTCGTTCATATCATTCGGTTTAGTCATTCATTCATACATTCTTAACCCTAATAGTGATGCAACAATGGAGCATGGGCATAGGCGGGAGCATGGACGGGGGCTGCATGCACAGCTGGCGCAGACTTGTGGACAACAGCATTGAAGCCACTATGATCATCGGCACTGTAGTTGACGGTACGCACGGAGCCATCGGGTTCAACCAACGAGTAGTGGCCCTTGACTACATCACCATCACGTTCCTCAGCTTGAGATTTAATATCACCGGTATGGGGATCCTTGATGCCATAATTGAATGAATATTTTGGATAGGCCTAGAAAAATTCAGATTTTCTAGAATATATCGAATATTTAAAATTAGAATGATGTTATGTAACATACCACAGGCTCAGCATGAACAGCATGTACTGGAGCATGTGCCAGAATTGCCCCATGACCATAATGACCCAATTCAATGGGACTGGCTTGAGTTGCAGCAATAAATAATGCAGCTATGGCAATGAAGAACTAAAAGAATACAAGGGGAATTAATTGTAATGAAATTTCAAAAATCAGGCAATCGGTAGCAGTAAGCAGATTATTAACCCAATGCCACAGATTTTCCATTTTGGGTTGGAATTATCACATTTTGGAAAATTCCATGTTCATATAGATTTAACAAAAATGTGTATCACTGATGTCATTTTTTTTAATTTAATTTGAAACAGTAAGGATAGGCAAAAGTCGGGCGGTGTCGACTTTATTATACCCAACACCTCTATAAGTATTTAGTAGAGTCCCGTGTAGCACATAAACGTTCATATTGGCAATTTAGGTATTAATTGCGTATTAAGCCTTTAGAGCTGTTTGAAATTTGAAATCGGTCGAAAGTAAGCTATGGAACCTTTTTTTTTAATCGATATCCACTAAACTTTAATAGGATAAAGCTGTATTGAATGTGACCTCTCGAACCAAATATCGCTGCTATAAATGACAAGTTATGACTTTCAGAATACTTATATATAAAATCGGATGAAACTACTTTATTTGGTCAAATTTGGAATTATATGTGAGAGATGTATCCGAATCTGAACCAATCTCGACAAAACTTAAAAAAGGCACCGAAAATAATTAGCCAAAATTCATCCAATTTGGGCTAATGTTACACATTTGGCGAAAAATATACTTGAAATAGAACGGGTGAGATGAAAAAACTGCAACCAATTTCAGACTGCTGTCATTTAAAAGCCACTCGTCCGACAGCTATTAAAATTATTCCAGTAACAGCTCATTATATTGTTTATAAGCGTACAAATGCATTTTGGGGAGAATTTTCCAGAAAAAAAGTTACTTTATATTTGACTGGAAAACCACAAGTGGCTATTGTTAGAGCACTCCAGCATTCAAATGTGAATCAATCTTTTGTGTCTCGTACCATCGCTCGTTACCGTGATACTGGTAGCGTAGCCCGACGTCAAGGAAGTGGACGGAAGAAAACAGCAACATCAGCAGAAATGGTTCGAAAAGTAAAGAAACCCGCGTCGCAGTGGCTGAAAAATGACCCTTGAACTGAACGTATCATAATATAACATTCGGCAAATATTGAAAAATGAGCTCGGTGTGAGGCCATTGAAATTCCAAAAAGTTCAAGAACTTACACCGCAACAGAAAGATAAGGAGCTAAAGAGTTGCTTCGCTTGGCCGAAAGTTGTGAACTGCCGAATTTGGGTTTCTCCGTCTCCGATGAGAAAACATTCGTTGTCCAGCTGTTTGTAAACAAACAAAATGATCGTGTTTTCTTGCCAAAGAGGTCAGTTGAAAATGTGCACATTCGGTTGGCCACCAGAACTCAAGCGCCGGCCGATGGTGGCTCTCCGCTCGTATTAATCGACCATCAGAATAAATGCCGAATATTATAGCGAAAATTTTATGGAGGTTGTATTAAAGCCTGAGGCATGAAAACATTTTGGCCAACAGGATTCAGCACCAACGCTCTCAGCACGCGCCACTTAAGAATGGTTACAAAAGGAAGTTCCTCGCTTCATTTCCAGCTCACAATGGCCCCCAAAAATCTCCGGATACCAAACCATTGGACTTTTGTGTCTGGAGTATTTTGGAAAGCAAGGTTGGCACTAAAAAATACCAAAGTGTCGATCACCTCAAGCAAGCGCTTCGCCGAGAATGGGTCAAAATACCGCAGAGCAACATTCGGGCATCGTGTGACGGTTTCATTGGTCGTTTGAAGGCCATAATTCGTGCCAAAGGTGACCAATTCGAACGAATCTAAACTTATTCTAAAATTTAATACTTTTCCGACATTTTTTGCTTTCATTCAATAAAATTTAAAAAATGTAAAATTTAGGGCATTTGACTTTGTTGCAATTTTTTTATCTCACCCAGTATATGTCTTCCTTTCTCGCCGAGCTGAATAGATTTAGCTATGTGAGTTCGTCCGTGAAAAAATACCAATATTACACATCTTTAGCCAAATATCAGAGTTTTAAATACCCATTAACGCTACATAGGGCGTAAATATATGGAAAATGCTTCGAAGATTTTTGACGTAATAGGCACATCTGATCCTTCAAAGACCAACCGTTTAGAGATCCTATGTTTTTTTTTTTTTTTTTTTTTTTTTTTTGAAAATATTGGTACCAGCTCGCTGATGATTATTCGAAAAAAGGAGCGGTTAGGTTCAACATTTGTTTTTATTATTAGATATTTTTAGTGGAATTTTCAGATCTGCAGAAATTACATCAAATGTAGTGTTGTAAGGTATCAAATGATTGGCTCCGTCCGACTATAGCCTTTACTTGATGTTTATACCTACAACACTATGTGTTGGGGGTATTATAAGTTTGATTGGGCCAAAAATTATGTAACACCTCGAAATATTGGTTTCCCACATAGGAAAGTATATATGGATCTTCCTATCTCGCCGAGCTGAGTCAATCTAGCTATGTATGTCCGTCCGTCCGTCTGTTCGTCTGTCCATGTTAATTTGTAATCACTCTATAGGTCGCAATTATGGCCCGATCTTCACGAAATTTAGAATGGAGGTGGGACTGGGGCCAGTATAGAACCCTATTTCTTTTGGAGATGATCGCATAAAATTTAATGATAGATCCATCGACGCGGAATTTAGCATGGGACTAGAGCTTAGGGCTGGGCAGAAGTCTTTCAATTTTGATGGTCATCGAGTAATATTTTTAGTGGGTGAAATAGGCCATAATATTTGTGTTACATAGAAGTCAAATTCTCCATTAAACCGCGAATATTTTTAATCCCGGCGAAATCACAAATAGACGAAAAGGTAAATTCTGACCGTTACGTAGATGCCAATAGGAAATATATCGGATGTATATATCGAAATATATACAATGTGTATATACAAAATAGCTGGAATAGGGTAATATCTAGGCAATGCTCTATGACATACTTTAAAAAGCGAAATCTTCCAAAACGGATTTGGACATAAGGGGGCTTCTCCCATATTTTAGTGGTCGGCCCCGCACGACTATAGCCTTTGCTTACTTGTTCTTATTTTAATGGACAACGGTTATTCAAAAGGTGACCTCCTTTTATTCTTTATCCTGTTGTAATAAGAGCTGGAAACAGGGATAAAGTAGAGTCAAACCATTTTTCGACCATACTTCGACTGCAGGTTAAAGTTTTTAGACAAGACCTTGGAATCGATTCCGAAATTTAATTCATATTATGCATAGAAAACTGTTGTTCAAAAATTCCCCGCAACAATATGGAGGGGGAATTCATTTTGCCTTTTTTGGACCCCATAAAATGTGAAGGTAAAATTATAATTTAAAGTAAAGCTCTTACTTAAACTTATATGCTTGCGTGTATTTTTCAATATTGAAACTCATCGGACATGCTAATACCTTCTCTATGTATCTAAACTTAAAATGTTATTTTCAAAGGATAAACATATCACCTCGACGAATGCCCTTTGTGTTTTATTACCTGCGTTTTGTTTGGTTATTGTTACCTTTTTCCCATTGGGGACGAATTATCCCAAAACACTGGCTGTTAAATTTTAACAGTCCTTGAAAATTCTATAAAAAAATCTTGCCATATCCTGTATATCGATAGTCTAATAGAATTTACTTTTGTCCTTCAAGACTAGATTTTGTTATCAGTCTCTCGGCTTTAGGTGAAAATCAATCCTTTTTCAAAAAAAAAAAATGTTTTTTTCTTATCCTTGATATCTTCTAGTACTTTCTGTATATTTACATACATTTTTGTTCCTTGAAAGCACCCTTGGTTGTTGTCTGGGTTATTCTCCCCAGAAATTGTTTAAAACAACTTCTATGGCAAGAACTTTTTTATGCTCCAGCGATGATAGCAATTATAGAAAATTTACTTGAAGATATCGATATTTACTTCTCAGGGTTACGCGTGGCACTGATTTTTTCCACTCACAAATATTATGTTTCACTACAAATCTGTTTCCAGATTTGTTATTGGTCCAGAAAATTCCAATCACCCACAATTATACCAACTTCAAAGCATTCAAAAATTTATAATTTTGCTTCGATTTTATTTACCAACATAAAATCTAATATCCTTTAAATTTCCACTAATGTCACAAGGATATATATTTTTTTTTCATTTTTTCAGTTCTTTCATGTCCTTTCATGTCCTTTCGAATTTACATTGTATTTTCTATTATTATTTTGTAATACCTTCATTTTGCTTGTTATTTTCCGTTAAAAACACTTCGCAATCGAAACGACAAGGATTCGCATTCACGCTAACACTCCCGCTATAGAAGAAAACCAACAACGACGACCTAAAAACAAACGAAACCACACAACCTTTTTCAACACTGCTTTAAGCTGTAACTAATGGAGGGAAAAATACTTGGTACGATTACCAACCGTTTGCAGGAAAATCTTAAACTGATGCCTACAACAAATGACCAAAAGTATTTATATACGTTTCGCGTTTCCATTGTTTGTCAGAAATAATGCACCCCGGCTGCAGCTCGGCTGCGCGCACTGAATTATGCAGCATCTAGCATCAAATGCTGCCACATGGAAAAAAAAACCTTTATGCTAGCTTTTGTTGTACTCACTGACGACTGCAGTTTTTGGCAGACAAAACTTTAAAGATGCAAAAAAAAAGAAACGAACAAAATACACCACCACACCAGGCAGACAGCCAGCCAGCCATTCAGCCCAAGAAAATTTACGCTCCCAGATATATTGGATGGATAGATGTATGTAAGTACGTACACGTAGTACACACAGCTTCTTACTGCCAGCGTTCGTTCGTCCATTAGTTGTCAGCTGAAAATCCAAAAAAATTATACTGCACCAGCTCAGGTTGGAGCATTTGAATCTCACGCCACAGTTCACAAATGTTTTTCTTTTTCTAATGGCAACACATTTGCACAAATTCTGTTCAACAGCAAAGGCGTCGTTGTTGTTGTTTTTCTGTTTAACAACAACGCCACGAAAAATCTGCTCAGGCTATTTGTTTCCTTTTCTAATGGCTACAGCTGCACTTTGCTCTTGTTGCAGAATATTATTGTTAAGTTGCCAAAATTGAATATGTACTTTACCATAATCGTTGGTCTTGCTGGAAATTGTGAGACTTACATTGTCACCTGCTACCATGGGTTATTACGAAATGCAATGTGACTAGCAGGTCAAAAAAGTGCGCGTTGAAAATCGACATGTGTGGAATTCTGGATTCAGAAAATTACTCAAGAGAAATATAGGCTCTTGGAAAGAATTTAAATTGTTAATAAATATTGGGTACAGGTACATACAAAGTAGTCATATCGTAGAGCTTTACAAATCTCTATCCAAAGAAAGTTATGGACAGACCAAAAAAGAAAACACAAATATTTATTCCTAAATAAGATCAGGCTCGAAGGTAAAATATGTCGGTCCATTCATATTAGATTTAGATTTGTAATACCGCGAGATGTTGATATTAGACCAATATATGGACAAAATAGTAAAAGAGAATTTCTTCCTTCGTTAAGTTTTTACTTATTTAATAATTTTTAAACAGAAATAATAAAGACGTTTTTTTATATTTATTTTTTATTTATTTATTTTTTTGTAAACATTTGCTAATTGATTATTCTGTCATGACAGAGAAAAAGAGACACAATACATACATATTTGCCTATCTATTTCATAGACCCACGATACTGTATATTGATCTTCATACATCCAGGAGTTGCGTTCATCTAGATATGTGTGCTCCTCCGTCTGTCCATGTTATTTTCTAATCAGGACTCAGTTATAACTTGTTCATCACAAAATTTAGACCAAAAAATGAATTTATTTCTAATTTCGCAGTCGCCCTGCAGGTCCCAATTACAGATGTGTGCACTATACCAAAACGTGCAGTAGCATGTCCGCCCCATGATTTTTAAAGTTTTCCAAATCCCTCTATAAATGTTCTTAAACTGTATATTAAATGTTTCAAGATATATCTCAAAATATTGGTGTATCTGCGTGCATGGCCTAAGAACCCTTTTTTGGTTTTGATCTACAAACCGAGATCTAAAAAATCAACTTGGTGTTTTCCACAGCCTAAACCAGCCTCTACAAATTATAAGAAAATTTACAGCAAATTCGCAATGTTAAATTTGTTGAAAATAATTACAATTATAAGCCATTGATATCATTTTGTTCGGAGACTCACAATGGAATTTGATCTAGAGAATTGCTTCCTTTGACGCTTTCCTCACAAAATGAGATTTTAGGGATATTAGAAAGATTTTAGCTAAGAATGGAAACATTGACAGAGTGTTTATTTTTTTTTCTTGCAATTTAAACATTTAGAATATTTCATTTTTAGTACCTTCTGTCTAAAACTTGACTTTAATTCATTTTCCAGCATCAAATCGAAAAAGAGTAGAAGAATTATTGTTAAAAAAAAAAATTTTGGCTGCATTGATGCAAATATTTTCTTGAAATAAAACAAAACTTACAGAAAATAAGAATTTTTTCTTTGTGACTTATAATAAAATGTAATGAAGAATATCTTTGGCTTTGACATCATACTTCTAAAATCATACTTTGTTGAAGAATTTCGCATAAATTCCCTTGAAGTCAGCCTTGCTTACAATATATGCATTAGTAGTGGTAATAGACTCTCTCGCCCTGCCAAATCACTTTTTCATTCGAGGCTGCCCATAGCTAATTTATATATTCTGGGACCTATATTTTTGGAAAATATTTTCACCTACTACGTTCCAGCATAAATCGTGTTTCTTACAATATTTTAAAAAAGGGCCAAAAAACACCTTTGGTGACACACTTGAGGTTTAAAAATAACGAAATAATCCTCTTATTTTTATCAGTAATATTGCAGCAGACACTATTTATTTCAAATGCAAGGTTTTCAAGAAATCGTAATCCGAAATTTTAAAAAAAGAGGTGGAGGGGTTGATTTTTTGCCCTCTCTAATTAACTTTACAAAATAAACATCGATAAACATGTATTCATTCTATTTTTAGCACTACCTTAGATGAAAAATTCGATTTAGTCTAGATCTCAAGCGATGTCGGATTAATCAGTCCACTGATACTGGCTTCTCACAAACACACGGGTAAAACTATCTACTCGTCAACAACACCCGCCACTTTCAAATCCTGCCCCTCAAAGGGTTAAAGTTTTTAATAATCCTAATTATTATAGAAAATTCTCCCTGAGTTTTCTTAATTTTCTAACGTTATAATGTAGAACAATAGTCAACATTTTGAAGAGAAATAGATTTAAAACAAGTAAATTTGAAACCATTCCGGTAAACAATGTTCCTAATATCATCAAAATACCGAATGTCGGGAGGTATCGTTATGGTGACTATACGAAGACGTAGTCTTGCATATGCAATTTTTTCTCATAGGCTGAAGTACCCATTATGAATTTAATAATATCGTGCCTGCTGTGCCTACTGGCACATGGGTTAAATTTATTATTCAATAAACATTTTACAAATATATTCTTATTTTCATGATTTTATACCGATTTTGTCATATTCTTCAGTCTGTTTGTCAGGTTACTCCTCTGTGTGACCGTTCCTAATTTTTGAGGTATTTACAAGTGAACACAAAAAATTGCAGGTTTTACCCGTTAATATACCCTCAGCCATATGGCTAGAGCCCTCAGCCATATGGTACATATCATTTGATACGGCCAAAACAAATTAACCACGACCTAAGCCGTTTCAGGACATTTGGAGTCGATCTAAAGGTGTCTGTCCGTCCGTCTGCCTGGCTGATGCGCATGATAACTCTTGAAGGGAGTATCTCATTTGGCTTCCGATTCTCTTTAAATTTCACACATCCCAATATTTGTACAAACCAAAGATCTGGTATGAAGATGGGATGCATCAGTTCAATGATGTTAACATTTTGAATAACCAAAATGCTCATAAATGCGAAATAATCATAAGCTAAACTTCCCCCATTCTAATTTTTATACTAACATAAGATCTTATGTGAAGATTGAATATATCAGCCCACCCCTTTTGGAACCTCCTCCACAAAGGAGTAATTTTACAAATGTGAAATACGCATCTAATTCTTTCTAAGTTTCACACATCCCAATATTTCTACTAACACAAGATTTCATGTTAAGAATCATATATCTCATAACTTCCGAAACAAGTCAGCAATGCTTTTTAAACCTGGTATATCCAAATATCTACTCAACCAGGGACTTGATGTGAATATGGAATAGACAACAGTTCAACATTCTTATTATTCGCATAAAATTAGTAATAAATGTTCGATTTTCTTTACATAGGGTAAGTGTACCAGTAGTCGGCACTTTCAGGCTTTTCAATATTTCAATCTTTCGACATTCTGAGTGAAATCTTTCAATTGCAGAAAAATAAAGTTGTTCAGATTCCAAATTTTGTTTAGTTTTCGAAATAATAAACAACAATTGGATTTGTTTTTATTAAATTTTACTAAAATAGTAGGTTTTTGCCAGTAGTCGGCACCATTTTCCAATGCTCGGCATGTCTATTTGCCAGTAGTCGGCATATGCTATTCCAGTAAAAAAATATATTATTTTGTTGTTGCAAAATGGTCAGGCTTATCCCTTTAATGTTGTTTTTATAAAAACAACGTTTGTTTATTAGTGGAGAACGATGGTAATGTTTACCAGGGGGTAAGGCAGGGAATACCTAGGTTTCGGAAAGAGCCACCAATCCTCATCAGTTCCCTTGTTTTTTGTCTGGGATATTCTCCCCAGAAGTTATTTTAAAAAATAACTTCTATGACAAAAAAACATTTTTTACCCAAGTGACGAGATCGTAAGCTCAATGGAAGAGGAACCAAAGAATTAAATAAAACTAAAATTATTTTGGAAAGTCTTCTAAATCTTACAACCGCACTTATAAACATTTACATCTTTCTCCACTTGTTATGCTTTCGTTCAACCTGAACGAAGTAGCATAACCATGTAAGTTGGTTTTGTCTGTTACAACAAAAACCCCTTCGTCGACCGTGCCTTGTCTATAAATAGAACAGTGTGGCTTGTTTGTTCGGGATACCGTAGTATTTTGTTGTTGCAAAATGGTCAGGCTTATCCCTTTATTGTTGTTTTTATAAAAACAACGTTTGTTTATTAGTGGAGAACGATGTAAGCCTGACCATTTCAGTCAGCTCTAAGCAATTCTGAATATAAGAATTCAAATGCATTTTATTGAAAATGTACTTGCCGTATCGAACCCTTAAGGGACATCTTTGGGACCACGCCACGTTCAAACTTTAAAATTGTTGACCCATTTCTTGACTAACTTTGATTTAGTATGTATATTTTTTTAATACTTTAGATATCAGTGATGACGATTTCGATTTGTTTGTTTCACATCCACTGCTCTCTTTAGATCAAACAATTGTGTTCGGAACAATCTCTATGATCTTTTGAATATAAAATATCCTTTTTTTAAATCGACAATTACTTCGGTTTCATATCAACATCAGCTTCAATCATAATCTGACAGATTGGTTAGGATTTATATCATTTTAGCACATAAATGTATTTGTCTCCATAAAAATATTACCTTCAAACACTCCAAATAATATCCCCCGAAATTCCATAACAGTATTGAATCAACATTTTTAATTTCATACACGACTCCCCAACATTTTCTTCAAGCCGTTGAAAACTATGTTCTCAGATCTTTTTTTAAGAATATTAATATTTTCCATTTAATTAAGTACTTTCAGCTGCCTTGTCTGTTTGAAAACAAAAGACTTAAGACACAAACTTCCATTTGAAATAAAAACAAGTAAAGATTATTTTTCATTTTATTTTTATTTTAATCTTTTTTTCGTTTTTTTTATTTCTTTCTTTCAATATATATTTACATTAACATTTTGTTTTGTTGCAAACGTGATTTGTGAAATTTAATTATACAAAACATAAAAAATAAGAATATTACATACATTAGATGAGTGAGTGATTGATTGATTGAGTTTTTGAGAGGATAAGAGAAATAGCGAGTAATGATTCTATGTAGAGAAGAAAAGCATTGAGAGCTTGGAGAAATGGGAAAAAGAAACTGAAGAAAGAGAAATGGGGAGTGAATGTACGACTGAGTTCTTGTTTATGAAGTAAAAGCTAAAATTATTATGAGATTTGAGAATTTCTAGACTTGGTTGAATAAATGCACATGAGACTGGTCCAAGGAGACGCAAGAAAGAGATATGCCAAGGAAATTTGTAAACGGTTGTATTGAGGAGATTTACTGGTTTATTGTCTCAGTGGCACTTCGAGAGTGAGTTCAGGCAAGGCACAAATATTATGCGGCACTCAAAACGAATAGACAATTCAATTACATTCTCGAAACAATAAACAAATGTCCAAGACGTTTTCGTAAAATCCTGCAGAACTTTTATTGTTCACCCAGCTAACAAAGCTCACTAGACAGCATGAGATAATAAATAAATTATTTACAAAAGTGAAATACAATTAAAGTTAGAAATAGACTATGAGTATTGAGAGTTAATAAAAATAAAGACGGTGGTTTTCTTTGTTAGCGGGCTTTCCAATAAAATGTCAACAAGATTTTTGCTATAAATCTCCCAGTTTTTGTTTTCATTTCCGGACAACCGTTTCTTCGAAAATATGTATGAAAAATATGAAAAAAAAAATCTAAAATACTTTAATTACTGGTAATATCTTCTTTCTTCATGCAAAAAAGTAATGTGTTTGTTTCATTCTCTCGTTTCCGTTTTAAAAATTAAACAAATATTTAAATACAATGACGCTTCTCTCGCCTTGATGTTCTCGGTCATTTATGTCTAAAACTTAAATACGTATTTTTTTCTGTCTGTGATATATATAGAAATCATTAAAAAGAATAGAATTATGTTTTACAAAATTCTAGGCCATACCGTAATCCAGCTCAAAATCAATTCCATTGCCCACCGATTCCCCTAACAAAAAAAGACATTCCCTTGTCAATGTTTCTATCAAAGAAGCATTGACCCTCGAAAACCCCCCTTCATCCCTGACAGCATAGTTCGTCTTTTCTTCTTTTCACTTCGGACGTTTTTGTGGTTTCGTGTTGTTTGTTTTTTAATAATGATGCAACAATGGTGCTGGAGCATGGGCATATACGGGAGCGGCGTGGATGGCATGAACTGGTGCAGCAATAACCTTGGGTGCGGTCTTGTGAACAACAGCATTAAAACCATTGTGATCATCGGCGGTATAGTCTACGGTACGCACAGAACCATCAGGTTCCACCAAGGAGTATTGACCCTTGACAGCATCGCCATCACGTTCTTCTGTCTGGGATTTAATATCACCGGTGTGGGGGTCTTTGATGCCATAGTTGAAGGAATATTTGGGATAGGCCTGCAGGGAAGGTGGAGAAGTAGTCATAGGTTTTTATAATACAAAAGTTCAATTTGTTACATACCACTGGTTCGGGTGCATGTACAGCAATTGGAGCATGAGCAATGACTGGAGCAGCATGTAGCAGTGGTCCATGACCATAGTGTCCCAATTCAATGGGGATGGCTTGAGCGGCAGCGACCAGTAAGGCGATGGCAATGAAGTACTTAAAGAAAAATGTTAACGGGGAACAATATTAACAAAAAATAATAATGACAATAACATCTATATAAAACAAATTAAAAAAATTGCAATGAAAGCCTAAACCTTAAATTATGATGTACGAATGTGACTATTACTTTAAATTCCATCCCAACACAGACGATAGCTATGAAATTATTTTACAGGGCTATAGACACCTAGATAAAACGGTTGGAAGTATAAAATTGATCATTATATATATTGGCAGGATATGACTGCAAAGGCGTTTATTTAAATAAACCATCATATCGGGGGTACCTTTATAAAGGGTGATTTTTTAGTCATTATCTTTTTGGCAACACTGGTTTAAACAGCTCATGCATTTCATTTCGTGTTATCTTTTACTGTCAAACTTCAATTTAACCATTAATAGTCTTAAAAACAAAAATTACTTGCCCATCATTGAATTGTTTTATCAAAATGCGTGGACAGTTTACATTTTTGGTGAATGGGCTCTGGAAAGTTGGTCTAAGATCCACTTTTTTCGAGAAGCTGAGTCAGCGACGAACTTCGTTTCTGGCTCAATGGGATCAGTCTGAAGTAATGCAGAAACTACCGATGCATCCAGGAAAAGTCACATCTTGATGCGGTTTATTAGCTGATGGCATCATTGGATCATGCTTCTTCAAAAATGCTGTGAACCGCAACGTAATTGTGAATGATGAGCGCTACCGTGATGTGATATCAAATTTTTTTTTTTTTTCATTTCATGTTTGGGACCGGTCATTTGGGCGACTAGATCGTGCAATTTAACGTCTTTAGACTATTGTTGTGGAGCTATGCGTCTATACAAATGAGGCCGTTTCAATTGACACATTAGAAGACAAAACAGCAGTATTTCATCTTGCCGAAATGTTGGAAAAAGGACTAAGGGGATGGACCATTTAAGGTGCAGTCGTGGTCAGCATTTGAATGAAATACTCTTCAAAAATGGTCATAAAAGTTCTACCAAAAATTGGAGATAAAAAAATCCTAAAATTTGGGGAACTTCAATGGAAAATATATCGAAAACATAAAGACTCCTTGAAATCGAAAAATTCCTTTTTGTGGGAAATATGCCAAAAATTCGACCTATAATCCAATGACTCTTTATGTAATCCAAATCGCTCTAACAATTTTCAAATCTCTATAATAATGTTGTTATATATCCCTAAAATAAATAAACAAATTTTGGTGTAAGTGCCCGATACTCTTTTGTGGTCTTGAGTGTTATCAAATTCACTTAAAATTTTCCACAACCCAGACTGGCTATTGAAATTCCAAGAAAAATTGCAACTTTTTTGGAAAAAGTGCTAAATTGGTCAAAAGTGGTTTTAAAACCAAAATTGATGATATTTTTTGTGGTACATCTTGAGTATTCAAATTTCTTTTGAATCAATCTTTCTTTTCATCCATCTAAAATGATTTTTTGTAGGAGAATTTGACATCGACTCATTTGAAGAATGGCTGTCATCCTAAAATATGTTTTTTAATACTTATGAATTCCTGGCTTTTAGGTTAGTTTAAGACTTTTGAATTTGAACCTATAGAAGAGTTTAATAAGAGATGATTTTTAGACTGATTTGAATTGCTACGAGTTTTTAATCATATTTTTAAAATAAAGGACTGGTCTCATTTTGGACCTTTTTAAAAAAAAGTTTTAAAAACTTTTTCTCTATCTCTATATTGATTTCTCGCATGAGGGTGACTAAAGTTTTTCTCGTATTGTTAGCAGTTATATTACCCAAGAAACTCTATATCTAATGAATCTTAATTCGAAAATTTCAAAAAAGTTATACAAGTTACTTTTTAATATAAACTTCAAAAAAAAACGAGTCTTCTATTTTTAAATGATCTTTCATAATCTGCTTGATTTTTCCAGTAATTATTGAAAAAATTAATTCTGTAGCCCAGTTTAATTTTGTAGAATATTTTGACTTCCTATGATTACTTCTTAAGGGAGCCTCGCTTGAGGATTAGAACTTTCAACAAAAATAAATCCAATATAAGAGATAGCAAGTTCCAATGCTCCCAAAAAAGAGAATTTATTAATTAAATTTTATAATAATTAAAGTTCAAAATGAGCACTTGAATGTTGTCAATCCGTTTGTAACACCTCGTCTAAAACTCCATACAACATTTATATTACCTCCTTTTTTGTTACATTATTTAATGTTGAGCTTTGAAATATTCAACCCACGTTTGTATTACGATTGTTGATTTTAAAAATCCGCTATATCGGTTCACAAGCGATGCTCCTGTCTGTCGATATTTTAAGAGGATCAAACTTAGGTTTTGACCTGGCTCACATCGGACTATTTTTTCTCAAAAGATATGTATCCTCAATTTGTTATAGGCCTAAAATAACGGTATGTACCTTTGAGGATGAATTTAACTAAATTACCAGTAATTTGGATATTTTATTTTATTGAGAATGCCGTTTTATTTTTATAATTTAAAATATAATTTAAAATATATAAAAGGCAGTATAGCTGCTTCATAAGTCAAGGTTACGGAACATGCTTATTTGATGATATTTAGGGCTTCTAACGACTAATCATATTTAATGTTATAAAAGTTTATTTAATATCAATGACCAGGAAACTATAATCAATCTGCAACATATCCCAAGTTTAAGGTCTAAAATATAGGCATATCTCTCATCAACATTTATTTTTCCAAAAATATTTTCAATAAATGTTGATCTTCAATGCAAATGCAATTAAGTGGTGCTACTTTCAATTGTAATAATGTTTAATTTTTCATCACAACTTTTGTTAAACATTTGGAACTTTGTTTAAAAATGCTTTCCTGTTTTAAAGTTCAAGTCGAAACATTACTTCTAATATTTTTTACATACTTAAAATTAAATTGAAAACCTTAAACTGTAAGCACTATTGGTCTTGAGTATTATTTTATATCACTGTGAAACATTATATCGACACTTCAGTATATGTTTACAGTTTTTATCCTTTTCACTAAAAATAATTTTTTTTTTTTTTGAGTTTTCAATTTATCAATTTATAAGTTCTGTTTTTTTCTGTTTTCATTCTTTGCAATACCTTCATCTTGATTTGTTTTATTCCAAGTTTAGTTATCACAACCGAAGAACAAAAGGACACGCACTCACGCAATACAACAACTATGACAGAGCAATTTCAAACTAGAATTAAAGCGGTGATCTACAAAAATAACAACAATAATAATATTTTGTTAATTATTCCAACGAATTCAAATCGATTTCAATTGCAATATTTTAATATTCTTCACTTTTAGAATAATATCGAAATGTGTTATTTTTTTGGTAAGGATACCAACCGTTTGCAAGAAAACGCTGAACTGATGACTTTACCAAATGACCAAAACGCTTTATATACACGTTACAATTGATAATTTCTTAAAGCGCAGCCTCCCAGGCAGTCAGTCAGTGAACCAGCCAACCAGCCAGCGTGCAAGAGAACACGCTGCAATTGTTAACAATGACGTCGAACACAACATTCAATACCGTGGTCGTGTGGTGTTTGTTGTTGTTGCCGTTAGAAACCTTTGAATTGAATCTCTATTCAAGCTTACGATTAGCACAATGCCTGCTGCCCAGGCACATGCAGCAACCAACAACAGAAACCATGAACCCACCAGCAAGATATCTGGCTCTCTTGCCAAACACATTGGAGTCGGAGTCTTTGGTGCTACACCAAAAGAGTCTGGGCTCACCGCCGAGAACTCAATTCTATTGGCAGTGTCTAACAACAAATAAAGTTATACTCCTAGTTAAATAATCCAACAAAAACAACAACAATGCCGGCGACGACGACAACAACGAAAGTAACAACAATATGTCATTGTGCAGTGCCACAGAGCAAAGCAGCTTAAAAATAGACGACAGAACACACCAACCACGCATGCGTAACTGCGCCAAGACCATAAATTCACACACATACACACAAGCACAATGATTTGTTTCGATTCATAAATTTAATGCGAAAATTTTACGCTGTCAAAGAATCATATTTAAGGACTGTTGTTACTGAGTTTACGGAAAAACGGCTTAGTGCTTAAAGGTCTTTACGCCCAGGCTGATGAATCTTGCATATGGTCAATGATGGTGGGTATGAATAAGATAAAACTGGGTTTTTGGGAATCCACACTAAAAGTGTATTAAAAGTACTAAAAATCACTAAATTTCGTAACATTTAGTATTTTTTGAACCGATACAGCTGGACATTTGGTAAGAAAATTACGTTTGGGAAGTAGTGTTGGTATAAGTAGGTTTTTTTTTGGAAATGTGTAAAAAGTTTAACAACTGTACTAAATTGTACTAAGTTCGGTACAATTTGTTTTTGATTGATCTGGAAATATAAAATGTTGGTACTGGAGTCTATGCTGGTGGTTGGGATAAAGAGTTGGGTTGGGAAATGCGTTCATCAAGCCTACCAAAGGTACTATATACGGTACTAAATTTAGGACTACCGAACGAATACTGCTTAAAATTTGGCATAGAGATCCCTGTTAGTATATAGGGTTGAGGTTTGAAATAGGTTTTCGATATAAGTACTAAAAAGTACCAAACTGCAACAAAGTCAAACGACATAATTTTTACTTTTTTTTTCATTTTTAAAGCACTCATGAAAGCAAAATATGTCGGAAATAGCATCAAATTTTAGAATAAGTTTAGATTTGTCGGAATTGGTCACCTTTGGCACGAAATATGTCCTTCGCGGCCAATGAAAACGTCACACGCTGCCCGAATGTTGCTCTGCGGTATTTTGGACCTTTACAATACAATAGTCCAACGGATTGGTATCCGGAGATTTTGGTGGCCATTGTGCGCTGGAAATGAAGCGAGGAACCTCATTTTGTAACCATTCTTGGGTGGCTCGAGTTCTGTTGGAATGTCCTAGGTCTGCGGCCAAAATGTTTGCGTGCCCAAGGCATTAATATACCCTCCAGAATATTTTCGCGATAATATTCGGCATTTATTCTGATGCCACGGTCGATTAATACGAGCGGAGAGCGACCATCGGCTGTTATGGTGGCCCACACCATCACCATAGCCGGCGCTTGACTTCTGGTGGCTAACCGTATGTGCATATTTTCAGCTGACCTCTTTGGCAAGTAAACACGATCATTTTGTTTGTTTACAAACTGCTGAACCACGAATTTTTTCTCATCGGAGAAAACCAAATTCAGCAGTTCACTACTAAGCGAAGCAACTCTTTAGCTTTTTTGAGTCTATTTTCTTTCGGTTGCGGTTTAAATTCTTGCACTTTTTGGAATTTCAATGGCTTTACCCCGAGCTCATTTTTCAATATTTGCCGAATGGAATATTGCGATATGTTCAGCTCACGAGCCATTTTTCGGCCACTGCGACGCGGGTTTTGATCAAGTCGCTTCTATACTTTTCGAACCATTTCTGCTGATGTTTTCTTCCATCCACTTCCTTGACGTCGGGCTACACTACCAGTATCAAGGTAATGAGCGATGGTACGAGACACAAAAGATTTATTCACATTTAAATACTGGAGTGCTCTTACGATAACTACTTGTGGCTTTCGCACTATCACGCTTAATTCAATCACGAATAACATTTTTGGAAAATTCTCACCAAAATGCTTTTGTACGCTTGTAAACAATATAATGAGCTGTCACTGAAATAATTTTAGAAATGACAGCAGTCTGAAGTTGGTTGCAGATTTTTCATCTCACCTTGTATTAATAAAAATGTACTAAACGGTACTAAATTTGGTTTTGGATGAAGGTATAGGCTTTAGATGGAGATGCTGAGATATCTGTATCTGTGGTTACGATATGGCGGTGGTTTTGAAAATGTGAACTATAATTGTACAAAAGGTACTAAATACTGATACCAAGTAAAAGAATAGAGAAGAAATCCTGAAGTGTACTGTGGATGTCACTGTTGGTGTCTGTAGTTGAAAAAAGAAGGTGGAAATGCGTACGTACGAAAAATTCAAACTGCCACAAAATTTGCCGTTGGCTGTTAGGATAGAGATGGAATTCACTGTTTGTGTCTAGGGTGTAGAGAATGAGGTGGTTTTGGAAATGTGTCCTAGAATTGTACGAAAAGTACTAAATTATGCTATTTTTGGTACTGGATGAGGGGATAGAGATAAAATTCTGAAATTTGATATTTATAATACTGATGGTAAGTTCTAAAATTTGGTTTTGGGTGAAGAAATAGGACTGGAATCCTTAAATGTGATACTGATTTTTCTCTCGGTATCTGAAAATGAGATATGCAGGTGGTTTGGAAGTATGTACTAAAATTGTATGAAAAGTACTAAATAGTTCTAAATTTTGTATTGGGTGAAGGGATAGAGCTGAAATTCTAAAATTTAATATAATTCCAACGGTTGGCGTCTGTGGTTAAGATTGTTCGAAGAGTACTAAGTGGTATTAAATTGAGTATAGGGTGAAGGGATAGAACTGGAGTCAAGGAATTTGATTGGTATCTGGGATTAGCATATGAAGATGGTTCTGAAAGTATGTTCTATAATGGTACGAAAAGTACTAAATAGTAGAACTGAAAATAAAAGTTGGACTTTTCCGTGACGATGTAGGGGGCTCTTGCTAGTTTTATTACATTTACGACTCCCTTTTACAAAATATTAAACTTTTACAACTTCCTTCAAGCCTTTTGCTGTGGATTAAAAAAATTAAGTCCCTTTAGACGTTTTATAGGGGATTTTTTTTATTTTTTCCACTTCCTTTCATTGTTTCTGGGTACTGACATTTTTAAGAAATTCTTATGACCATCAATTGTAATAATCTTCAAAAAAGTTAGAAAAGTTTTTTTAGCTTACGTATTTTTTACGACATATCGTCCTGAATTTTCCCACAATAGTCCTTACTGGCCAAAATTGTGTGTCTATATTTTTGTTGATCTTCCAAATGTCTTAAGGTGAGCCTTTCTTGAATTGCATTTAACGTTTGGGTGTTTTATTTGTTTTCCTTTTTGTTGCTATTACTTCACCTATACGTTGTTCATTTGAAGGTGGAGGTAAATTCAAAATCATTAGATCTCCTTGCTTGAAGCCGAGCAGCATTGACTCTCTGACGCTGGGAATTTTTTTCCATTTGAGCCTAAAAATAAACAAATGACAAAGCAGAAAAAATAAGAAATTAGGTTACTCAGGCCTAAAGGTGGAGTTGGCAAAGTATTTGCATTGGAGTATCGGCAGTGCGATCTATTAATCCGTAACATTATGTGATACCCATGAATGTAATGCTGCACCAAAGTTTGTTCGGTTGGCAGCAGCAGCGTCAGAAGCAACCACAGTCTCCACACCGCACAGAACATTGCGTTCGGTCGTTCGTTCATTGACTTTCGTTTTCATTTGTTGGAGGGGACTTTTTTGTCGCTGGTAAGCAAACAGTTGGAAACGATACCTCTGCAGTGGAGTACTGAGTTGGGTGCCCAAAAGTTGTTATTTGTTGTTGTTGTTATGTTGGATATGGTTTTTTGTTTTGTTACATTTTTATTTTTAGTTTGACATCAGTGTTGTTGTAGTGTTTTTTGCTATGCTTTTTTTGCCTCGTATTTTGATCGGTTTGAGTTGATTTTTTGTCTGCCGGACTTTTGGTCATTTTGACACTTGGCATGTATTATAAATTAGACTAAAGTGAATGTAAATGATATGATAAATATCTGTCTCTCCATATGTGTGTCTGTCTGTCCATTGATTGTCTGTCTCACTTTTTATCTATGCATCTTTGAACGTGTGTGTGTGAAACGAGGTTTCTTTTTAAGTTGGGGTTAAAAGGTTATTTAATTAAGGCCCAAAATAAAATATCGTTACATGACCGAATTCCTTTGGATTGCAGTGTATGATTGGAAATCGAAATAATGACAAACACTGATATATGTATAAAGGGTGAGGTCAAAATTGCCACATACTATGGGGTTATGAGTAATTGAAATATTATTAGTTTGAGTATAAAATTGTGTATTATTTCAAAATAAAATGCCCTAAACATTTTTATTATAAATGAAAAAACTATAAAAAAACTCTACAGCTTTAACATACATTGATCGTTTTTTGCGAAGCTACTTCCGTTTGTGAAAGCGGGCCCCTAAGGCTCCCACAAATTGCCGGGATCCGCTATATAGAGCATATGGATAGAGGTACAGATAGAAATATAAATTATTTTGGTTGCAGCATTTTTGGAACACATTTGGAACCTTCAAAATGCTCCATGTTGGGAGTTACGGATGTAGTAGGCTTATACAAATTTGTAGGTCAATATAAGAGTAATCGTTACCCAAGGAAATTTCTCCCACTGAGAACAGAAAATTCTACAACTCTGATGATTTGATTCATAATTCGGCAGAAAATGGGGTTTGAACCTTCAAAACAATCAACATTAGGGTCTAGCGTTACATGGATAAGAAGGTGTTTTGCCCATATAAATTTTAAAACTTAAAATTTTAGCCACTTGAAGGAGACGTCTTGACCTCAAAATGAAAGTTATAATTATTACTTTTTTATTCATTGCGAGATCTAATACAGTCTAATAGGGATGTACGGAAAAAAATCGGAAACAGATTTCAAACTTTACGAGAGTTATGGTTATTAAACAATGTTACCTTCTGAAGAGAGGCCGAAGAAGCAGTGGACCAATATTATTCATGCTCGTGCTGACCTAAGTTTTATATCAAAAACAAAGTTTGGACTAAATGGTGTGCTCGATCCTTTTTATATGAGATATAGTACATATGAAATTTTTTAAGATTTTTGAGATTTTGTAATATTCCATTTTCACACTTGCTCGAATATAGATTGGAATTGAAATTGAATTAAAAATTTAAGAAAATCAGGAAAAACCACTTTATGGAAATTATTATTATACCCTCAGACATATGGCTAGAGGGCATATATTATTTGATACGGCCAAAACGTGCCTCATCGAAATATGGGTTTTAGACCCTAGATATCTTTGGACCAGATCTGTTTCATGACATTTTGAGTTGATTTAAAAATGTCAATCCGAACGTCTGTCTGTCTAGCTGGATGGTGTGCACGTAGAGGATATCCGATTTGGTCCAAACTTGTTACATCGTAATTTTATTATCAAACTTAGAGTGAGTTCGGACATAGGCAATATCGGTCCACTCCCCCACAAAAGGTCGAAATGTTCATAGAAAATAATTGGTCCACACAAGTTCGGGTGTGAAGATGGAATATATCGGTCACTCCTTCTAGTAACTCCCCCACAAAGGGTCAAAATTTTGAATATCCATGAAGCTCATAAAAAGCGAAATCAACATCCGATTCCATTCAGACATGGTACACCTCCATATTTCCACCAACATAAGGTACGTTATAAATATAGTAGAGATTGGACCATTTCTTCTGGTACCTCCCCCACATAGGGTTCCAGATTTTGAAAAAAACACGCTCAAAGAAATAGGAATAA
Source organism: Musca domestica (assembly GCF_030504385.1). NCBI lineage: Eukaryota > Metazoa > Arthropoda > Insecta > Diptera > Muscidae > Musca > Musca domestica. Next base: position 1,132,511 of record NW_026712391.1, on the reverse strand, counting down.
GCATCCAACTCTCTTCAAAATTCACACATACAAAAATTTTTTCTAACACAAGATCTAATGTGAAGATGATATATATCTGCGAGCCCCTTCTGGTACCTCACCCACAAAGGGTCAAAATGTTCAATACTTTTATCTATCACATATCTCATATAAAGTGAAGTATTGGTAACTTCCTTCACTTTATAACTTCCTTCACTGGCACGTCGCAATATTTATATGATATTTATTTAGGTCCAATACGAAATGGACAATATTGGTCCATTCTTTCCAAACCTATACCATAGAGCGTCAACAATTTAAATAATCATAACAGAAGGCAAAGTACATTTAACGAGTTTTATAATAATTAAAAATGTTGAGCCTTTGGGCTTATACCTCCGCCCAAAAAAAAAAATCGCATGTAACCTAAGGCTTATCTCAATATTACGAATTTGACAAATTAATGTTATATCGGAAACTCCCGTTGATGAAATTTGTGTGTGTTTATTTATTTATTTATTTATTTATTTTTTTTTTTTTTTTTGGAAACATTTTTAACCATTTTCGGGGTAGCATCTTCGAAATGTTAGTTTGGTAAAAATATTACGAAAATATAAAATATATCGCAAAGCGATTCCCACGAGCGGGCAGACAGAGGGAATTCCTATATCGGGTTAAAGTTTTATCCTGATCAAGAGTATGACATTTGTAACATTGGTATTAAGGGTTGGGTTAGGAATATAAACAGAAACATTTAAACATTTTTGAAAAATTGGGTTACTAACATTGCAGAGAGTGGTTTTGCCACCAATTAGTAACGTTGTTAATGGTTTAATTTCCTAAATATCCCAACGAAATAGTAGTCCTTACCAAACATAAGACAATCCATATATTTCAATTGAATTATGAAATATTGAATGGAACAACGTGTCCAGTTTTGAAATAAGAACTAAAGCCATATAAATATATTCGTGAGATTTTTTTGCAAAATAAATTATTGTACTCAATATGGTGTAATTATAATAATAATAATAATAATAATAATAATAATAATAATAATAATAATAATAATAATAATAATAATAATAATAATAATAATAATAATAATAATAATAATAATAAGAATAAGAATAATAATAATTATTATTATTATTATTATTACTATTATTATTATGATTATTATTTTGTCTTTGAAAATTCCAATTTAAAATTCTTCAATTTATTTTATATTCCAAACACCAACTCGAAGCCAAAACTCATAAGCTCTCTACAGAATTTGAATTTGAAACGATAACAGCAAACACTGAAATTCAGATCAACCATACATATCTGTACACACATGAGAAATATGTCACCCCATAAAAACGATCTCCTAAATTTCAATATTCAACCTCTGACCATATCTCTCGTGATTTATGCTGTTCTAGGCAACAAAACAAACAAATCAAAAAATGTCCATTATTTATTCACATGAACTCAATTAGAAAAAAATCGCGCGATCGATGTTGTGGCAGCATGATACTAAATCACATTTAAATATTTCTCTCTGTACAAAATGTTAATTTAGCATGCAACATATTTCATCATTTGTTGTTGATATGCGGCATGCAACATAAACTGTGGCCCAAAAACAGAAATACCCAAACTATAACGAAGTAAAAAACGACAACTCAAACACGTCACAGCGCCACATCAATTGCAGGTATATTTATGTACGGCGAATATGCATTTCTATCGTCATTTGATATGACACTGCATATATAGCACACAGAGTATTTCTTCTGGCTTCTATGCCAAAAAAGTAGAAGAAAAAGAAAAACAAAGCCAAACACTGCTCCACAAAACGAACAGCTCTCCAGTTTTCCACGCCGCACAAAATCTATAATTTTACGTCTGCAGCCGACTAGACTAGATTTCTTAAAGTGTTTGTTTTTCTATTAAACATATTTCGTAACACCATCGAAAGAAAACAAAACAAACAACAGCAACAACAACAAGAATAAATAATTGAAATTGATATTTTAACGCCATAGTTTAAATTTCAGATATCTGCGTACCGTCGCACATTCATGGATGCAGATATTTGAAACTTTTTTTGCGAGTTCGCATCGCAAAGAGAACTTTGTTTTTCGGCTGAGTCACAGACAGAAAGCAGAGCCAAACAAACATGCGAAACCAAAAGAAGGTGGATACCATTTGAGAATCAAATTTTGTGGCGGCATCGGCTGTGATCTCCGGCCAAACACAAATTCAGATGTGATTTTTATGCAGATGTAATCACACTTTGGTTTTTTTGCATATAAAATGCATAACGTTTGTGTATCAAATTTCCAACAATATTATAAAACCGAAACATGTACTTAATGCATGTACGTAATTTTTGTTGTAAGAAATAAAATCGTATGGGTATGCTGCACCTTATAAACTTCTTTGTTATAGGCTTAAATAAATATTTATATTAAATGCTGTACATCGACAAACTGCTATAAAAACCCTTGCTCCTAATCCATGAAACTTTTTTTTGACAATTTTGATAAATCTATTGGAGAAGTCGCGATTAAAATGTGATTGTATAATATAAATTGTAAAATATCAAGCTAATTGTGATCAATCTTTATTAACCCAACTCATTCCGAGATTTAATTTTTATACCCACTTTGTGTTGGGGGTATTATAAGTATGATTGGGCAAAAAATTATGTAACACCTCGCCGAGCTGATCTAGATATGCATGTTCATCCGTCCGTAATTTTGTAATCTCACTACAGGTCGCAATTATGACCCGATCCTCACGAAATAAAAAATTAAGGTGGGGTTAGAGTCAGAGTAGAAGCCTTTTGTTTTTGGAGATGATCTCAAAAAAAAAAAAACAAAAATTTTCACTAAACCGCGAACATTTTTAATCCCGGCCAAATCACAAATACATTAAAAGGTCACTTCTGACCATTGTGGTGATGCTGATAGCCAATATATACGATATATAGCAAGATAGGTACAATATATACAGAGTGAGATAAACAAGTTAAAAAGAAGTAAATAAATTTGGAATTAAAATTCTTAAAAAAAATCTGTTAAAATTTTAAAAATACCGAATATAGCCGTTACATTGGTGTCTATACGACGTGGACCTACATAGGCATTGTTTGTCATAAGTCATTGCCATATTCAAATTCGAAACTTGAAATAAACGGTGAATAATGTAGCTAAAATCATCAAAATATCGTATATAGGGAGATACCGTTATATCGGAGCTGTGCAAAGACCTGGACCAGCATAGACAATTTTCTGTCATAGGCTGTAGCATCCATTACGAACTTCAAATACGACATCTCAAACAATTTCGGTGGGTATTGTACCTAAACTCGTCAAATACCGAATATAGGGAGGTACTGGTATATGGGGCCTATACCAAGATCTGCATAGCAATTTTCTGTCACAGGCTGTAGTTCCCATTACGAGCTCTAAGTACATAATTGAAACAATTCCGGTGAATAATTACGCAAATATAATCAAAATACCGAATATCGGGAGGTACCGTTATATGGGGGCTATATGAAAACGTGGACCTACTTGGCCCATTTACGAACATAACCTGCCTACTGGAAAAATAAACCTGTGAGCAAAATGTTAAATTCGTTCGAAAGATAGCGTGATTACAACAAACAGACAGACATACAGACACGCGGACATCGCTAAATCGACTTAGAATTTTACGCTGATCAAGAATATATATACTCTGTTGTGTCTGACAAGAGTATTTCGAGGAGTTACAATCGGAATGACAAAGTTAATATACCTTCCATAGTATGGTGAAGGGTATAAAAAAAAAACTGTCAAAAGCCATATCACGAGCTCACGTGCTCTAACGATAGCCACTTGTGGTTTTCCAGCCAAATATAAAGAAGTCACACAATAACGCTACAATGGTTTTGGAAAGTTTGAGAACTGTACTTAATGGTTCTAAATTTTATATAGATTGTAGGAATATATCCCGAGTTTATTACCTTACTTTTCGTACACTCATTATACCCATGTCCCAAATCCACCTCCAATAGTAACCCAACACCCAACGGCACATTTTGTGATATTTGGCACTTTTCTTACGTTCATAGTAGGCATTTCCAAAATCACCTTTTTCTATCAACTACAGACACCAACAGTGACATCCATGTCAAATTTTAGAATTTCAGCTCTATTCCCTTACCCAATACCAAATTTAGTAGCATTTATTTAGTAATTTTCGTACAATAATAGTACACATTTCCGAAACCAACTCCTTTTCTCAGTTCCAGATAACAACGAAAACCACAATATCAAAATTTTAGAATTCCATCCTTATCGCAGAAAGCCCTGTCCTCATACTAAATTTAGTAACATTTAGTACTTTACGTAAAACTATAAAACGCATTTCCAAACCACTACCAAATCTCAAACACAGATGCCTTCAGCAATCTAAATATCAAATCTCAGAACCCAATACCAAATTGTACCAAATATAGTACTATTTAGTACTTTTCATGCTTCAAGCTTCATCCGTTCACCCCAAACCAAAGTGCTCCAAATTAAGTAACATTTAGTACAATTCGCACAATTGGTACATATTTCCTAAACCAACTTTATATAGCCAACTTACTTTCAAACCTTGATACTCATACCGAATTTCAAGTTTTTAGCTCTATCAGTTCACATAATACCAAATTGTACCATTTTAGAAGTTCTGTACAACCGTAGAATTTTTCGTATTCTTAAAATTTGAATTTCAAAACACCCTTTGGTACATTTATCCTGCACTTCATAAGTGACTCTCATTCCAAATTTCAGAATTATAGCTCATTCCGTTTGTCCTATATAAAGTTTGTTATGAGAAGCTATTTAATACAATAAACATATTAAGTCCTTTTTCAATCAAATTCCAATCGTTTTACAATTTTTATTAAAATCCGCAATATATATATATATATATATATATATATATATATATATATATATATATATATATATATATATATATATATATATATATATATATATATATATATATATATATATATATATATATATATATATATATGTATATATATATATATATATATATATATATATATATATATATATAAGCCATCCACGCACAAAAAAAAATGTCTTCCGTCAGATACATTTCACAAACGAAATTATTGCCAATAATTAAAAATGTATCTACTAATCTATGGCTAACCTGATGATTACGGGTTTTCTGTTTTTTAATTTAATGGCCAATATTTGAAAATAATTGAACATTAACGTACCACCACTTCGGTCAATCTCACGAGCGAATAAGTCATAAGATCAACTATAAAAATCAATTCAATGAATTGTACTGAATAAATTTTTATTGTTATTAGTCAATGCAGAATCTCAAAGAAACTGCACAATTATATGGGTATATAGTGGCGGTGGAGAGAAAAAAGTGATTAAGTCACATTGATAAAAAAAAAGAAATATACATTCTGCATCAAAAAACAAAATGTGGAGCTACGAAGCACTGCAATAATATTGTTTTTTTTTTTTTTTTTTTGTTCAATTCGGACATTTAATGTGGAAACATTATTTTTTCATTTATGGACTAAGTCATTTTCCTTTTCGTATCTTGCATTGTATTTATGCGTCTTTGTCAATAAGTTTTAGTGGCCATAGCTGCTACATGAGCTTTTAGATTTTCATTATTTGGAATTCTTTTGATTTGTGTTCATTTTTTCTAATTTTGTTTCTGTTTTGTATTCTCATTTTTTGTTGCCAGTTGTATTACAGTTATTCGTCTGTCTGTCGGTTTGTCTGTGCGGCATATTGAACCTTGCAACATTTGTTCGCAACTCATTGACAATGCGATGATTTATGCACCTGGTGCCGCTGGTTGCATTTTTGTTAACGAACCGTACCAAACCAAATCAAACATTTGCACGTGGGCTCTGGACAACATCGCCGTTAAAGGAATACCCAGAGATATTAACGACACAAACAAAACCAACAAATATTGCTATTGACTAATCTAGGCCAGAAGCCCGGAAATACAATAAAAATGCAATAAAAAGTATATTTTTTATATTACCATTCGGTTTTACAACTAATGACTATGTAATGCCATTAAAGGTGTTAAATATGTTATTGATAGTATGAATATTTTGAAATCATTTTGCAGTTAATAATTCGAATCAAGATGATTTGAATTGCTTAATATTAATAGGCTATGGAACGTCAGGCATAGGCATTTATCGATGACATGGTTACATATCCCGGTATTCCTGTAATACTAAAAGAGAAAAAAATATTAAATTCCCTCTGAGAGAACTACTTTGGTCGCAAAGGTTTGAATTCTAAATGAAATCCTAGATATTCGACACATCAGCCAATGAGAGACTGTTTTTTTCACTCGTAAATTATGCAGTACATTTTTTTAAGAAAGCGCGTTGGCCCCTATTTTTGCTCGTCTATATTTATATAAAGAGTAGTGACATATATAACTGACTGATTTACTGACTGACTGAGAATCGACGCCCAGACGAAACGACTGAGGCTAGAATCTTGAAATTTCGCACGAGGGTCTGTATCGGTGCGTAGGCATGTGGTAAAGCTGGGTTTTGGGAAATTCGTACTAAAAGGGTAAGAAAAGTACTAAAATGTTCAACAATCAAATACTTTGTATTGGACATATTCTGAAACTTGGAATGAGAGTCACTAATGAAGTGCAGGATAGATGTAGCAAAGGGTTTTTGGAAAATCGAACTTTAACGTTACGAAAAGTTCGAAAATGGTACCAAACTTTCTAAAATGGTCCCATTCGGTATAATTTGAACGATTGGAGCTAAAAACTTGATATGGGAATCAATACTGGAAAGTAATTGTGATATGTGAAGGTGGTTTAGGAAATTTGTTCCTAGTGTGCGAATGGTACTAAATTTAGAATGAACTTATGGAGTTGGAATTTTGAAAATTTTGTATTGGGGTCCCCCTTTGGTGGTGAGTTTGTGATAAGGAGGTGGTTTTTGGAATTGTGTACTACAAGTGCACGAAAAGTAGCAAATAGTACTATATTTGGTACAATTTGGTATTGGGTGAACAGATAGTGCTTGGCATTAGGTTCGCTGTTCGTATGTAGCCAAATGAATGTGACCTCGGAAATGTGTACTATAATTGTACGGAATGCACTGAATGGTACTATATTTGGTTTTGGGTGAAGGGATAAAGATAAAATTCTAAAATTTGATATTTAGATAACTAATCTGTATCTGTGTTTGCGATTTGGCGGTGATTTGAATATGCGTCCAATATTTATTAAAATTCTAAAATGGTACAAAATTTGGTATTCGGTGAAAGAATAAAGCGAAAATCCTGAAATTTTATATAGATGTTACCGTTGCTATCTGTGATTAAGATTTGGAGGTGGTTTTGAAAATGTGTACTATAATTGTTCGAAGAGTAGTAATAGGGCGAGTGGATAGAGCTGGAATCCCAACATTTGATGTGGATGCCACTGTTGGTGTCTGTGATTGAGAGAAGGAGCGGATTTTGGATATGCGTGTCCTAATCGTACTAAATGACACTAATTTTGATAGTGGAGAAAATTAAAGAGCTAAAATCGTAAAATATTATATTAAGGTCACTGTTTATATCTGAGGTTGAGATATGGAGATTGTATTGAAAATGAGTACTTCAACTGTGAAAAGAACTAAATGCTACTAAATTTGGTATTGGGTGAAGCGAAATTGATATGGATGTCACTGTTGGTGTCTGTGGTTGAGAGAAGGAGGTCGTTTTGGAAATGCATACTATAAACGTACGAAAAGTGGAAAATGCCACAAAATGTGCCGTTGGGCGTTGAGATAGAGATGGAATTCGGAAATTTGGTATCGTGGTCACTGTTGATGTTTAGGATGAAGGAGGCGGAAAATTTGCCGTTTAGTGAATGTATAAGACTTGAATCCTGAAATTTGATATTGCTGCTGTACTGTTGGTTTCTAGAATTAAAATATATAGTAGGCCATCACTAGCCTATTTTTATTATGAAAAGACGTTTTTTATTATAAAAGTTTGAATCAGTTTTTATCTTCAATGTCAATTTAGAATAATGTAAATTACACTGTGCAACAAAATACTACTGCAGAGAGAAAAATTTATGATACATGTACAGGCTTTTTTGAAAATTAACATCGCCAAGTAAACTATATGGAGGGGGAAGTTCTCATCTTTTTCACTTTTTTTTTTCTTTTTTGAAATTTTGTTCAGAATTCAAGTAGAAGATCTTAAAACAATAGGATATCCAAAAATACAAAGAATACCTTCTATTTTTAGTTAGCCAACCCACCAAATGCTTCCCATCAAAAAATAACTCTACAATATTTAAAATGTATCAAAATAAATCGGGACGGCGCGTACGCCATTCCCGGCTAACAAAAATTACACGCACGAGTTATTCACATTAGGAATAATCGCGGAGGTCAACTCAATCGAAAGTGCAATGACCAAGCCTCGCTCCGGGGGAACCGCCTTCGTGATCACGGTAACCCCTACGCCAGGTAAGTATGCTTTCCTCCCCTCTCCTTGAACGTCTTAAGTGAGAGCACTCATCAAGTGAATGAGAATTATTCTTGAACTATAAAAGTACACCAGTGGTCGCCGTTGCATCAAAACAAAGATATTGTATGAAAATAAATGCAATGTTCTCTTTGAAAACTAAACTGATAGAAAACGCATTAGGGGTGGAAAATGAGAAAAGTAATACTAGTTTTCCTTTTTTTCTTGTGTGTGCGAGTTTGAGTGTTTCGTTTGTTACCTACATATTTTGTGGAAAATAACAGAAATTCAACCCTAAAGCCTAATGCCGAAATGCACTGATTTTCTTGTCAGTTTTTTGTTTCGATGCTAACACAATCTAAGATTTGATTTTTTAATAAGGAATATAATTCTCATTTAGTTAGTAAAATTGGTCACTTAAGACATCCAGGACGAGCTGAGGAAAGCATACTTACCTGGCGTAGGGGTTACCGTGATCACGAAGGCGGTTCCCCCGGAGCGAGGCTTGATCATTGCACTTCCGATCGAGTTGACCTCCGCGATTATTCCTAATGTGAATAACTCGTGCGTGTAATTTTTGTTAGCCGGGAATGGCGTACGCGCCGTCCCGAATCAATTGAATCGATATAAAATTATAAACTAAAGAATAAAAACTAATTTTTCCTTTCTTTATATTTATTTTGGCTTGAGGTCAGGTGAAAATTAAAAACATTGTTATACCCTCCACCTAGGAAAGGTGGAAATATTCGTCGTAGACCTCATAAAGTATATATATTCATAATCAGCATAAAATTCTAGTCGATGTAACGATGTCCGTCTATCTGTTAAAATCACGATACAGCCCACATTATTTGACGTAGAGCGCCAAAATTTAGCAGAACAATTTGTATTGTATCCAGGATGGTTGGTATTGAAAATGATGAAATATATTGATCCGATATTCGGTATTTTGACGATTTTTGTCATCTTTTTTCCATCTGTATGAAAAATGGTATTTGTGGGTCATAATGGGTTCTAGCTTCGGTGGCGAAACATTGCATGTATAGGTCCACGATTTGGTATTACCCCCTTATAACGGTACCTGCCAATATTCGGTATTTTGATTTTTGATTTTTTGCCACATTTTCCCTGAATATGTCTAAAAATATGTGTTTGTGGGTCATAATGGGTTATAATGTTTCCTTTACCCTAAGGAGGAGGGTAATAAAATATCGGTCCGGCAGAACTTAATGTTTTTTCCTTGTTTAACAAAAGCAAGTCAAATTCGAAATATACAAAGCGAAAAAGATCGGCCAGCACTTGAAAAAAAAAATTAAAATTTTGAAAGAAAAAATCTATTAAAAAATACTGCAAAAATCATAAAAAACGAAATATCTGGAGTTACCGTTATATACGAAGACGTGGACCTGTATATGCAATTTTCCTAGAACCTAGTACCTAGTACTCATTAGGAACTTCAAATACGAAATTTGATAAAATTCGGTAAATAATGTCATTAAAATCATCAACATATCGTATATACGGAGGTACCGTTATATGGGAGCTATATCAAAACGTGAACCTATATAGCCCATTTAATACCAAAAGACAGACCTAGCACACATATGAGTAAAATTTTATCAACCTACTTCATTTCGTTCGGAAGCTAGATAATTTCCACAGAGGGACAGACAGACGGACATCGCTAAATCGACAGAGTATATTGTGGGGTCTAAAATGTCGAGGTGTTACAAACGGAATGACAAACTTAATATACCCTCCATACTATGGTGGAGGGTATACAAATGTCAAAAGAAAACATTGAAAAAAATTCAAAAAATTGTAATTCGAGGTATAAATTTTCGTGATTTTTGTCACCCAGAAAAAAACAAACAAACAAATGACAAGAAACAGAACAAAGGCGGCAATTCTCACAAACAAACAAACAAAAAAAATACAAAACAAAGGTCTAAAAATACAACACGAATCACGGATTTGATTTTTTTTTCGTTCTCCTTTTTTCAAAATACTTAAACAAATTAACAGTCCTGTCCAGATTTAAGTTTTGACTCTACTTTGTGTCGTTGTTGTCTGTCACTTTGCTGTTTTGACTAAATGGGGTCTTGGATTTTCTCAATGCAACTCATACATGAGCCAAACAGCATGGTGTAAACTGTTTTTGTTTTTCATTTTCTGGTACAGCAAAGAGAGCGAAAGGGGGTCTAGCTGCCCCTAACATCACACTATTTTAACTGTGTTTGTTGTTTTCTTCCCTCTCTTCAATGAGTGAGCCATTATGCAATTGTTTGTTTTTGCCCTCAATCCCCCCATTCTTGTGGTGGAACTGGTGCTATTGTTGTTTTTGCTGTTATTGTAACAGAAAATGATTGGAAAATTATGTTTTTGTTGTCATGGTTGTTGCTATTGTCCAAGGAGATTTTTTTGTAGTTGTTGTCACATGTATTGTAATTTATTTGGGTTACAAATGCCAATGGTGTCGATTTGTTGTATTTTATATTTTTTTCATCGTTCATCGTTTTGGTGGTCTTTGCATGTCCGCCATGCAAAATCAGAAGGTGTCTTTAATGATGGTGTTGATTAAAATACACTTTTCTCCTCCTTTTGCTGCCGAAATGTCTATGCGATAAATCCATTAGGAGATACGAAAATCTTATGATACATAGCATAAAAAATACATTTTACCGTCGATTAATTATATTCTGCCTTGTCAAAAATCACAAAATCCTATGGAAAACCGAAAATATTTAATTTTATTTACAACTTTTTCAAAATAGAAAAAAATATTTAATGGAAATGGAAGCCTTTTATAGGTCGGACTTTTTTATATAAAAGCCCCATAAATGGGCTTTTTAGGATTGAAGGGCTTATTATAGATTACTCAAAATCTTTCGAGAGCATATTAAATACAACTAGTAAACCAGTAAAGAAAGACTTAAAGTCGGGCGGGGCCAACTTTATGATACTCTACACCACTTTGCTAATTTAGAGTAGAAGTTTTTATGGGAGAATTCAATCATAAACGCTATGATTATAATTATAATTCATAGTTCAAAGGAATAAATATGCCGAAGCATTTGTATCTTTTAAATTCCGACTTGTATTGCCCATTTGGTGCACGATTAATTTGAAATCGGATAAAGATATATATGGGAGCTAAGTCCAAATGGGAACCGATCTCGATAAAATTTGGCAAAGATGTTTCTGAGCTGCATTTCATATATTTCCCTGAATATCGTTGTTACGGAGTGCATATTACAGCTGTGGGTAACAAATATAACAAATCGGATGAACAGAACATTATGGGAGCTACAGCATTATCTGAACCAATCTTCACCAAATTTGACATACTAGCTTCTAGACTCAATTTGGTCGTAAATGGCAAATTCCATCCCAAATATTAGACGTTTGGTGCACAATAAAAAGTAAATCGGACGAAGTTATATATGGGAGATATATCCAAATCTGAACAGATCTTGATAAAGTTTAACAAAGGTATTTCTGAGCTGTATTTGATTTATTTCCCCAAATATTGTTGTTATAGAGTGCATATTACGGCTGCGGAGAACAAAAATCGGATGAATAATATATATGGGAGCTATAGCTATATCTGAACCGATTTCGATGAAATTTGTCATACTTATTTTCAGGACTAATTTGGTTGTGTGTGCAAAATTCCATAATATTCGGGCTGATATTACACGTTTGGTGCACAATAAAAGGCAAATCGGACGAAGATGTATATGGGAGCTATATCTAAATTTTTACCGATTATCTCCAATTTCAATCGGGTTCGTCCTTGGGCCAAACAAATGATTTGTGCGAAATTTCATCTGGATCGGGTAATAAATGCGAACTGTATTTTGTTCACAAAAATACATACGCAGACGGACGGACGGAAGGACAGACAGACGGGCATGTATAAATCGACTCAGAATGTGATTCTATGCAGATCATCAAAAGGAACTATGGGTCTATATCGTTTCCTTTCGCCTGTTACAAACAAATGCACAAAGACATAATACCCTGACCACCTTGTGGTGTAGGGTATAAAAACATTTAATGGAAATGGAAGTCTTTTATATATCGGACTTTTTTATGTAAAAGCCCCATAAATGGACTTCTTAGGATTGAACTTCTCAAAATCTTTCGAGAGCAATTTAAATACAACAAGTAAAAAAGAAACTTAGTTCGGCCGGGCCACACTTTTAATATCCTCCACCATTTGAAAGGAATTGCAAAAAACCGAAAACTATCACTTAAATGAAAACCGTTATATGGGAACTATATGAATACGTGGACCTGCTTACGAAATTTTTTGTCATAGGCTTTAGTACCCATTACGAACTTCAAATACGAAATTTAAAACAGTTCCAGTGAATAAAGTCGCTGAAATCATTAAAATATCGAATATCGGGAGGTACCGTCATATGGGAACTATACCAAGAGGTGGGCCTGCATACGACATTTTTTGTCATAAGTTTTGTACCGTTTTTTTTTTTTTTTTTTTTTTTTTTTTTTTTTTTTTTTTTGACTATACGAAAAACGAGGATCGACATGGCCTTTTTACGAAATTAAACTGCCTACTGTAAACTATGCAAAATTTTAGCTTTTTATCTCAATTCGTTCGAAAGACAACGTGATTATAACAGACAGACGGACACCGCTAGATCGTCAGCTCTTTCATGAAAAGGATACCCACTGTAGCAGACTTACGGTACTACGTTTTACAATATTTCAAATTTATTAATATAATTCGGGACGGCGCGTACGCCATTCCCGGCTAACAAAAATTACACGCACGAGTTATTTTAATAAATTTGATATGTTATGGAATTTCGGTCCCTTATGAGACATTTGTAGGTCTGCTTCAATAGGTATCATTTTACATTGAAGACCTATTATTTCTTATCTGTACATAATTGTCATTCAACAGATTTTGAGGTTCCTCATTAGTGTTTTACCCTTGAAAAATAGTCGAACTATAGAAAGCTTCATTTGATTGAATACCTGTGTTTACATACGTTTATGAGTAATTTGAACGATGAGATATTGTCGCAGTTTAGAAATTTCAAATTCAATACTGTGTCATGGTATTTGGCGAACGCGTGGGGTACTTTTTAGAAAGTTTGAATGTTAAAAACTGCTTCAATTTCAGAGTGATGTTCTGAATGTGTCTTTGAATCAAACAAAATTGGGACTTTTCATTCTATTATCATAGAACAATAACGCCTGTGAGTCCTCAACTTATGGTTCGTTATATGTTCTAATATCCTCCGCCATAAAATGGAGATTATATAAATTGTTTTTATTCCATTTGCAAGATCTCCAAATATTCACCATTATCTTCGTAAAATACTGTATCGATTAAGTCATGCCCGTCTATTGAAATCAGCTGTCTATGATGCTTAATATTAGAGATGCAATATGTAGACCCATATTTAAGTATAGGCCTCATCAGATATGTATATAGTGTTGAATCCAGTACGCCAATCCCATCTGGCTACTTTTCTGAATACCGGGTGAGTTAAAAAACATCAACAAAGTCAAACGCCATAATTTTTACATTTTTTTTTAAATTTTATTGAATCAAAGCAAAAAATGTCGGAAATAGCATCAAATTTTAGAATAAGTTTAGATTTGTTCGAATTGGCCACCTTTGGGACGAATTATGGCCTTCAAATGGCCAATGAAACCATCACAGGCTGATCGAATGTTGCTCTGCGGTATTTTGGCCCATTCCCGCGAAGCGCTTTCATGAGTTTATCGACACTTTGGTATATTTTAGGGCCAACCTTGCTTTTCAAAATACTCCAGACACAGTAGTCCAACGGATTGGTATCCGGTGGTCATTGTGCGCTGGAAATGCAACGAGAAACCTCAATTAGTAACCATTCTTGGGTGGTGCGTGCTGAGTTCTGTTGGAATGTCCAAGGTCTGCGGCCAAAATGTTTGCGTACCCAAGGCTTTAATACACCCTCCAAAATATTTTCGCGATAATATTCGGCATTTATTCTCATTAATACGAGTGGAGAACGACCATCGGCTGTTATGGCGGCCCACACCATCACCATGGCCGGCTCTTGAGTTCTGGTGTACAGCGAAGATGCGCATTTTCAGCTGACCTCTTCGGCAAATAAACACGATCATTTTGTTTGCTTACAAACTGCTGGACAACGAATGTTTTCTCATCGGAGCAGTTTTCTCATCGGCAGTTCACCACTTTCGGCCAGGCGAAGCAACTCTTAAGCTCTTTTTAGTCTATTTTCTTCTTGTTACGGTATAAGTTCTTGCTCTTTTTGGATTTTCAATGGCTTTACCCCAAGCTCATTTTCCAATATTTCCCGAATGGAATGTTGCGATATGTTCAGCTCACGAGCCATTTTTCGGCCACTGCGACGCGGGTTTCGATCAAGTCGCTTCTTTACCATTTCCGAACCATTTCTGCTGATGTTGCTGTTTTCTTCCGTCCACTTCCTTGACTTCGGACTAAGCTACCAGTACCAAGCTATGGTACGATACACAAAAGATTTATTCACATTTAAATGCTGGAGTGCTCTAACGATAGCCACTTGTGGTTTTCCAGCCAAATATAAAGAAATCACACTATCACGCTTAAATTCCATCACGAATAACTTATTTTTCTGGAAAATTCTCTCCAAAATGCTTTTGTACGCTTGTAAACAATAGAATGACCTGTCACTGGAATAATTTCAATAGCTATTGGACAAGTGGCTTAGAAATGACAGCAGTCTGGAGTTGGTTGCAGTTTTTTTCATCACTCATAACTAATATCACAGATATCAAGGAATCTCGATCACAAAATATCAAAAAATCTGGAAGAGGGGGAATATTTTGGTAAGAACCTCAATTCGGGAAATCTCGGATTCCCACCACAAGTCGGAAGTCTGCTTGGGCTTTCAGACCTTTTAATACCAATATTAAGGTCCTACTTTGCAAGAATATTATTACTGTAACAATCTATCTTAGTCTTGGCCAATTGCCGATTTTATTGCGGAAAATCTGGGCCATGTATGTTATTGTTGATTGTGCTATTGCAACAAATGTCATAATTTAATTGCCTCGCCTACTAAAATGTAACGCAATAAATAAATAAAACAACAAAATCGCACACACACACCAAAAAAAACTTAATTAAAAAACTCCATGAATTGTTATTGAATATTGGCTTGGAATGTTGCACAGATACTGGCCGCTTACGCATAGCCAGTTTTATGCTACAACTTTTTATTAACAAAAAAAAAAACACATTCCAAATCAAAAACTGTAATTATTATCTTGGTAAATGGTATTACTGAGAAAATGTGTAACAAAAACGAAGCTAAACAAAAAATAGCTCAGTTGCTCTTAATACGCAGCGATTATAATCAAAAGACTTAAGACACAAACTTTGTTGGCTCCAACTCTAACGCAGCTCTAATTTGAATGTGGACTTTTTTTGGTGAGCTGTCATTCTGTTTTGTTTTCATAACATATCAAAGCGAATTGACTCAATTAAAATGGATTGTTTTTAGATTTGCAAAGCCCACTTAAATTCTAAAATTTTTTTCTGAATGGAACAAAGCTCAAAGTGTAACGAATTTGCCCCCTTGGATTCTTTTCTTTTTTTTCAGCTTTTGCAAAAAAATTCAAGTGGCGAATATCCGTTTCACTTGGCCATTGAATTGTCACAACAATCACGTTCTGTCATGTATCATGCTGGTTCTCTAACGGCCACAGTTCACAAATAACCAAATGTCAATCATTCAAAATTTACGCACATTTCGGAACAAAACAAGCAGATATGGGTCATTCCCTATATGTACAAGCAAGTTCGCATGTATTTCTTTAATTGGTATCTTTAAGACAAACCCTTCTATTTTCCTTGGAATTCTAACGGAAAATGCCCATTACTGTCTGTTATATGGCATTCAATGACATGTCCAATTTTTTCACATACCTCAATGTCAACTCCAAAATGGAATTTACCATAGCCACAAATCTCAACTGGAACGGTACTTTAGACCCCACGACACAGAAAAAAAACAAAGCGCTTAGATTTATTATTGGCATCTAAAAACAAAAAGCGATCTCAAAGATAAGATTTGTTTTCACAGTTATCTGTCGTTGAATAGATCTTTTTGCTTTTTTTCATTGCCGACCGTTGCATTCAAATCTTGAGAAATAGAACTCGCTGGCTTTAATTAAACAATAAAAGAAACCCAAAGTCATAAATTTTGTTAAAAATCAAAATAGCGAAAAACAAAAGTCAAACCGCCAACTCTTTGGAAAATAAATGATTTTCCAATTAAGTGGGAAATAGAAATAAAAAAAATCTGTATCGTGTTTGATTTATGTTTGGCGAAATAAGGCCTAGCTGTCTGCGCGGAAAATATGATTAATGTTAGAATATTTAAATTAGACACATAAATTTTAATTAAATTCATAAATTTAGGAAAAAAAACTTTTGCATTCTGGTATTTTATTGAATTTGAGTATTTATATAAAAAATCGGGGATAGAATGAGTCCATATCTAATTTTTCAGAAGTTGAAGCTTTATCAATCCCCGAAGAAACAATAATACAAATTATCTACCAAAACGTTTGAAAAATACTGCCAAAGACCTTGTAATAACTAAGATCAGAGGGTATATTTGTGTGAGGGCGGTACGAAAAATGAACCCATATTGTAAATTTATTGCCATTAACGTTTCTACATAGTACAAACTCAAAATACCAAAATTTGGTGATATAAGATGACAATTATGTAAAGACTACTAGAAATCGGGATTAGGCCTTTTATAGGCTTTATTGAAAAAAAGTGGGGCGACGTGACCCATTTTTTGAACCAATGATTCTTGAAAAAATACAAAGCCCTCCATCAATTTTCAAAGCTCTATATTACATTTCGCGAAATATATCTCAAAATATTGGGGTTCCTTTGTAAATGGTCAAAACTATACAAAGGTCGTTTAAATATTTGGCCTAAGAAAATTGAAACCCTTTTTTCATGATCATCTGCAAAACAAATTTTTTTCAAATCCACTTGGAATTTTTGAAAACTCAAAATGACTATTGAACTGTGAAAGCATAAAAAAATTTGCAGCGAATTCGAAACAAGTGCTAAATTTGTCAAAAATGAAAAAAAAAAAAAACGTTTTTCATGTATAAAATTCGAGTGTAATTTTCTAAAGACCTATGAAACCTGGATACAAAGTTTATTTCGAGGTTTATAGTGAAATATAGTGTAGAATATTTCTTCCTTTGACACTTTTGGCCTAAAACGAATTTTGATGCTACTTTCTGGCGTCAACTCGAAAGAGAAATGAGAAAACATTGATCCAAATGGAAATGGAAATAGAGACTTCATTTTTTAGTGACTTACAGTATGTTTATATATATGAGGGTTAACATATCATATCCATTACTTTTACTTCAAATAAATCCTCTCAAAGTAGGTTAACCCTACAAAAAGTTCTAACGTAAACATGGCATTATAGTAAAATTTGATTAAGAATATTTTTGTCTTTGACGTCACCAGTCTAAAATGATGCTTTGCAATAGAGTTTTGCATAAATTCACATGAATTACAAATTTAACCTTAAAATGCGTTTTTTTAAAGTCATATGGCTAGAGAGGGTATATATCATTTAATAAGAACAAAAATGCCTCATCGAAATAAAGATTTTAGACCCTAGATCTCCTTGAATCAAATCCGTTTCGGGTCATTTGAAGTCGATCTTGCGATATCCGTCCGTACGTACTTCTGTCTGTCTGGCTAGTGCGCACGATAACTCTCGAAAGGAGTATGCGATTTGATCCAAACTTGGTACATTGAAATATTATTGTCAAACTTAGATCGAGTTCGGAAATGGGCCATATTGATCGAGGTCGAAATTTTAAAAAAAAAAATATTTTACTACACAGACAGCGAAAAGATAATCCGATTTTGCTGCAACTTTGCAAATCTAAATATTTGCATCAGTGATAAGTCAGGTGCGAAAATGGACAATATCGGCCATTCCATCAATTACCTCCCCCAAAAAGGGTCAACATTTGGAATAATTATAACTCTTATAAAATGTGATGTAAGAGTCCAATTTTTTTCAAATTACATACATCACAATATTTTTATTAACCCAAGGACTGGTGTAAAGATGGAATATTTCGGTCCACTCCCTCTAATGCCTCCCCCACAAGGGGTCAACATTTTGAATATTCATGAAGATCACAAAACGTGAATTTAACACCCGAGTTCATTCAGACTTGACAAATCTCAATACTTCCATCAACACAAGATCTGTTTTAAAAATGGTAGATATCGGACCATTCCTTCTGGTACTTCCCACACAAAGGGTCAACATTTTGAATAACCAAAACGACCACAAAATCCGAAATAAACATCCGATTTTCATTAAATAACACACATCACAGTATTTTTATTAATCCAAGGTCTGGTGTGAAGATTTCACAAAAGGTAAAAAACGTGATATTCAGACTTGGTACATCTCAATATTTCCACCAGCTTCACACAGACAAACATTTTTGCTAACACAAGATCTGTTGTGAAGTTGATAGATATCTGCGAACCGCTTCTGGTACACCTTCTGGCCAACGATTTTTTACACTTGCTGTTTAACTCAGGGGAGTGGGGATAAGGCTTCGATAGCGGCAATGACAACGATAACTCCCCAGAGTTATTATGTGAGGTATTGTGTAGGTGAGAGATGAGGGTGATTCGCGCGTGTGGTAAAAGAAAGAAAATAACGAGAAATAAAACAAAGATAAATTAGTATTATTTCTTAATATAATTCATGCTTTATTTATGCTTCTTTTCAATGCGACAAATTACCTTAAGTAATTGGGGTGGCGACAGAGGCCGTGTGTGTTCGCTTTCGTTTCTAGGAGACAAGTGAACGCAGAGGTTCTAAGTGATCGCAGAGGATCCCTTGTCTATTTCTAATACATATGCAAACACAGACAAGTGAACGCAGAGGTTCTGAGTGACCGCTGAGGGTCCCATGTCTGTATATTATTACAACTACAACTACTTCCAATGAGAGCAAGGTGAGCCTACCGCCAACAACCAATACCCAGCGGCGATCCGCTCACTACGGTATCCGCCAAGGGAATTGTAGAGGAGATGCCAGTGTGCCAATCAGCATCCGTGATTGACGAGTATTGGAATGTTGTGGTGGAACGTATCGAACTTATACACTTGCTATTTCTAAGTTTTTCTCTCAAGCAGAAATCTGAAATGAATATGGAATTTATAATTTCGCCGAAAACTTTATATAACTCTTCGATTTTCTTGTAATTTTGTATTACCAATATTTTAATCTGTATTGGATGATATATAAAAATGGAATACTTCGGTCGACTATAACTGATATCTCATTCACTTTTTAACGTTTTTTAAAAATTATCACAAAACTCATAAAAAAGTAATGGAAGTAACCAATATAGTCCCAACCTGACACGTTGCAATATCATATTTGTTTAGGACCGAGACGAAATGGACAAAATAGCTCATTCCTTCGGAACCTACTCCATAGAGGATCAACAATTGGAATAATCATAACAGAAGTCAAAATATGTTTAAATAATCGAACATTGACTGAGGATATAAATCTGACGACAAAACCGACCGGTAACTTTAAACTTGTTATAAGAAAATTAAATAAGTTACAAGCGTTTTTCGTTTGTAAGACGATTCGTGGTTAAATTATAGACCAACATGCTTGACATTGAAACAAAACACGAAACGTCTGTGAGCTGTTAAAATCAGTGTTGCCAAAAAGATAATAACTTAAAAAACACCCTTTATAAGGTTAATAGGGTTTTTCAAATGTTTCAACCAATTGGGGTCTTTCTACTGGTCTTCCATAATGACTTTCTAGGGTCCTCAAGGTTTTAAGAGTTAAAAGATTCTTTCCAAAAAGGCTTCTTTCTTCCCCTTCGAAATTTATCATCATGTTTGTGTCTTAAGCCTTTCGTTTTCAATTTGACTATATATATACGACTTCTATAAGTCATCGTTTAAAAGGTTATAGGGTCTTCTACAAATTTTCAGTTAGAATAAAACTTTCTTTCTTTTTTCTTTCTTCTTTCCCAGAATCCTCAGGTTTACGTTTCGTGGAAACACGACAGTGATTTCAATTAAAGAATATATATTTTTAAGAACGTTCTCTTTAAAATAGATATTTTCCCCACACCATGTTCGTGTCTTAAGTCTTTCGTTTTTTGACTTGAAATGTGACTATGATGCAACCGCAACTACACAATAATATTTGATGATATGACTTTTCAATCAGTACATAGCCTTCTTTTTTTATAAACTTCCCAGGATATCCAGGTCTTCTTTTTATGAAAGCCTATAATAAGGCATTTTAAGGAAAGAATAATTAATTTAAGAGCCCACTTTTCCACCACGTTTGTGACTTACGTCTTTCAATTTAAATTTGAAGTACGACTTTGATGCAACCGCAACTACACATTCACATTTGGCAAATAAGATGTATTCTATAAGTTATCTCTAGTGTTATTTATAGCTTCTCAATCAATAGAGGTCCTTCTATTTTTTAAGACTTTACAATGTCTCTTTCTCCCACAACATGTGCGTGTCTTAAGCCTTTCGTTTTCTCTCCTTTGGCAACTGCAATTGCGAATTCACATCAAAAATCAAATTAAGAAGGTTTATAGGGTCTTCTGCAGGAATTCTATCAGTAAAAGACCTTCTGGTTTTTACGACTTTATCATGTCCTTAAAGTCCTCTTTTTATGGGAACCCGGATTTGCACCTCTAAAGCATAGAATAATTTTTTAAAGAACGCATATTTTTCTCTCACTGAAAATAGGCCATGTTTGTGTCTTAAGTCTTTCGTTTTCATTTTCCATTTGAAATATGACTATGATGCAACCGCAAATACGCATTCCCATTCCACGATAACCAAATACCAACCATTGGCGTTGCCCCTACCCAACCAGTATTCTATAAATTACAAATTTCTTGCCAACCAACTAATCCTTAATATGACATGCCGCATAACTAGATTAGTTCGACTTGGTGGCTGGGACAGCTGCTACTACTGCTGCTGCTGCTGCTGGACGCGCATTAATGCGCCCATTTGGCATATATTTCACTCAGCGTGTGAATGAAAGTAAAGCGGTAAATCAAACGTTGAACAGCTATAATTTTGCAATCTTAAATTACAGCAAAATTGTTGGGGATTCCAATTGGAATGAACGGCAATTATGCGTTGCTGTAGTGGCTGCTGCTTTTACCGGTGTTGCAGTGACAAATGAAGGCAGTGACAACAATTTTTTTTCTAATATAGCAATTACATGGCTCAGTTGAACAATTTTTGCAAATTAATGTTGAATATTTTAGTTTTGTGTAATTCAGAAGATGGTCCGGGACAAATTCACTTACAACACCTAAGCCTACCAAATGGCATTTGTTTTAAAGGATTACTTAGTTGTCCTAAATAATAGAATTATTTAGTGACTGAGTCCAGCAATCTCTAAGACATCGTGCTCATGCCTTACAACATCCATGTGCTGTTCGTTGACAGCTTATGCAATCAAGAAACATGGTGAAAAGTAGGACATTTAACTCCTAAATTTATTCCAAAACAACGACAGCAAGCAACAGGTATGAGTTGGAGCAGTTGGTTTGTTTGTTTACTCGTTGGTGTTGCTGTTGTGTAGTTATTCGTTATTGGTGGTATATTTTAAGCTCACAAATATGACAACAAAAATGGATCACACTGAGACGACAACGGCTATGGCAACAACACCAACAAGTGTTGACGTTTTAACAATAAATGGTGGGGCAGATCAATTTTCCTGGAACGAATGCACAATGAAATGGGAATGGATGAAAATCAATTGAAAAACTTAATTAATACCGAAGAATCTGAAAAAATAATAAATAACAATTTAAAAAGTATCAGGAGGTTTTGCGGGACAGATATATACCCTCAGCCAATGTTCGATTATTTAAATATAAATATACAAACTGAAAGCAATTTCAGACTGCTATTATTTCAAAGCCACTGGTCCGACAGGTCTTAAAACTATTCCAGTGACAGCTCATTATATTATTTACAAGCATACAAAAGCATTTTGATGAGAATTTTCCAGAAAAAGAGTTATTCGCGGTGGAATTCAAGCGTGTTAGTGTGATTTCTTTATATTTGGCTGGAAAACCACAAGTGGCTATCGTTAGAGAACTCCAGCATTTAAATGTGAATAAATCTTTTGTGTCTCGTACCATCGCTCGTTACCGTGATACTGGTAGCGTAGCCCGACGTCAAGGAAGTGGACGGAAGAAAACAGCAACATCAGCAGAAATGGATCGAAAAGAAAAGAAGCGACTTGATCGAAACCCGTGTCGCAGTGGCTGAAAAAAGGCTCGTGAGCTGAACATATTGCAGTTTCCCATTCGGCAAATATTGAAAAATGAGCTCAAGGTAAAGCCATTGAAATTCCAAAAAGTGCAAAAACTTACACCGCAACAGAAAAAAATAGACTCAAAAGAGCTAAAGAGATAGTTGCTTCGCTTGGACGAAAGTGGTGAACTGCCGAATATGGTTTTCTCCGTCTCCGATGAGAAAACATTCGTTGTCCAGCAGTTTGTAAACAAACAAAATGATCGTGTTTACTTGCCAAAGAGGTCAGTTGAAAATGTGCACCTTATGTTGGCCACCAGAACTCAAGCACGGGCCATGGTAATAGTGTGAGCCGCCATAACTGCCGATGGACGCTCTCCGCTCGTATTAATCGACTGTGGCATCAGAATAAGTGCCGAATATTATCGCGAAAATATTCTGGAGGGTGAATTAAAGCCTTGGGCATGCAAACATTTTGGCCGCAGACCTTGGACATTCCAACAGGACTCAGCACCGTCGCACTCAGCACGCGCCACTCAAGAATGGTAACACAATTAGGTTCCTCGCTTCATTTCTAGGTCACAAAATTATCCGGATACCAATCCGTTGAACTATTGTGTCTGGAGTATTTTGGAAAGCAAGGTTGGCACTAAAAAATACCAAAGTGTCGATCACCTCATGTAAGGGCTTCGCCGGGAATGGGCCAAAATACCGCAGAGCCACATTCGGACAGCGTGTGACGGGTTCATTGGCCGTTTGAAGGCCATAATTCGTGCAAAAGGTGACCAATTCGAACAAATCTAAACTTATTCTAAAATTTGATGCTATTTCCGACATCTTTTGCTTTCATTCAATTAAAAAAAAATTATGGCGTTTGACTTTGTTGCAGTTTCTTTTTTGTCTCAACCTGTATATAAAATATTTATATACAAGGTCTTCCATATAAAGAAAAATATTTTCTGAATTTTAAGCCTTGAGCAGAATCTATTTACATTAAAACTTATAGAAGGTCTTCTATTTATGGAAGAACTATTGAAGGTATTCTGTGTCGTACAATATAATATAGAAGGGCGCACAAGCATTGTAGGACTAACAAATATATATTGAAGGAAATTTGGAAAGGCTAAAAGTTGACTTTGGGGTTTGACTGCATATCCCTGCCTAGACCTCCTATGGATATTCAATTAATATGATGACCATGAAGTGAACTGAATTACTACTATCTTTAGACGACCCTTCGGATTCTTGTATAAAAACAACATTTTACGAATATTTCAAATGTATCAAAATAAATCGGGACGGCGCGTACGCCATTCCCGGCTAACAAAAATTACACGCACGAGTTATTCACATTAGGAATAATCGCGGAGGTCAACTCAATCGGTAAAGTGCAATGATCAAGCCTCGCTCCGGGGGAACCGCCTTCGTGATCACGGTAACCCCTACGCCAGGTAAGTATGCTTTCCCCAGCTCGCGGTAGATCTCTAAAGTGACCAATTATACTAACTAAATGAGAATTTTTTCCTTATTAAAAATCAAGTGTTTGGTTGTATCAACATTGAATCCAAAAGTAACAAAGAAATGAGTATATGGGATAAGATTTTAGTGGTAGTTACTTTTGGGGGTTGAATTCCATCTCGTTTTTCACAACATTTTTAGGTAGTTAATATTTCTCGGCATATGAAAATCTCCGAGAAGTTAAAGCAAAAAATACACACTTCTTATCACCATTGATTGTTTGCAGCCAAATTATAAATTCTACCTGACTTAGTCGAATACCATGCGTGTCAGCATAGCGTTTTGTCTTAATAACACAATCAACCTTTTCTCTCTTTGCCTTTGGCAACCGTTAGTTGACATGAGAACATTACTCTCTCATAAAATTTCTCTCTCAATTTTTGGAAGTAAAAGTCAAAAATGTATTCCACCTCTGAAGCACTCCCTATTTATTGCATTCTATTTTCATACAAATGATTCTCCTCAATGTAAAGTCGACAATCGGTACACTTTGATTATAAGGAAATAATTCTCATTTAGTTGATGAAAGCAGTCACTTAAGACATTCGGTGAGAGCTGAGGAAAGCATACTTACCTGGCGTAGGGGTTACCGTGATCACGAAGGCGGTTCCCCCGGAGTGAGGCTTGATCATTGCACATCCGATTGAGTTGACCTTCGCGATTATTCCTAATGTGAATAACTCGTGCGTGTAATTTTTGTTAGCCGGGAATGGCGTACGCGCCGTCCCGAATTATTTTAATAAATTTTAAATCTTGTAGATCTAGAACTTCTGACTTATGCTATACAGTATATTTATTATTACCGATATGCAAGGTTGGCTGAAATTTTGTATTAACGTTTTTATTGCACAACTTACCATTGTGCAACATCCCGTTTTGTCAGCCATATGCCACAAACGCTGGTGTGTGGGCAGTTAAAACGTGAGTGTGTATGGCAATATCCCAAAACAACTTTGAAAACAATCTTTTAATATGGGTCAATAAATTTCGGACAAATATTACACTTCATGATAGTCCGACAGGAGCATACACACATTCATACATCATTGTTGTACACTCGGTTATTTGGATGGTTGGCGGTTGGTATGCTCACTGACCATTGTTGAGATATGTGTTTTGTTAAACCCCCATAAATTTCATACAATGCCTACCTACCTTCAGTGTGGGCTTTGATCTCGCTGTAATTCATTACAATTACATCGGGACTTATTATCCTACATGATGGAGTCGATGTTTTTCTATTTTCGGCGAAAGCACCCAACTGAGTTTTTTTTCGCATTTACTCCCTTCACTTTCAGTGAGACTGAAAGGAGCATATTTTTGAATATCACATTTAGGGTGGCCAAAGTGCAAAATTTTGATGTGAATAATGCTTTATATTCAAAGAAATATCCCACAGTAATTCTACTGAAAAAATACACAATTGTGGCCATCGCCGATTTCTAAAATAAGACAGTTCACAATAATTACAAGGAAAATCCAGCAGGCTATGAAAGTAGAGCTTAAAATAGAAGAAAATATAGAAGTTTTGAAAGCTTCCATCGCAAAGTAACCTTAATAGAAGCACATTGATCCTTCTTCCAATTTTGTTTAAATATTTGGATTAAGATTTCATAGAATTCGGCAATATTGCAGACAAAAACACCAGGACTATTTTTGCTATAATCCTCAAGTTGGTCGAAGAAGAGGTCTGTTTGGTCCATTTTTAAAATCCCCTTTAAACGGAATCGTAGCAAATCAAAATATTTTTTATTTATATATATATATATATTTGTCATATAATTGTACTATAGGTCATCAAAAAAGAAGACATCAAAAGTCTAAATCTTTCGTAAAGGCCAGGAAATTACATATATAAGAACTCATTATTGCGAGTCTCTTAATAAAACAATTTTTTTGTATTCAATATATACCATGCAAAAATATCTTAAATTTTTGTTAAAAAACTTGTTTATTTCTTAAAAAATTAGCACTTTTGCGAAGTCGCTTCAAATTTTCTTATGATTTCACAATCCAATAGCAAATCTGGATTTTGGAAATGTCTAGTATATTTGATACTACTTTTTATAGATCAAAAGTACAAAGAAGCCTTATTATGTGAAACGCTATTTGCAGTAAGTATGGTCCACCTTTTTGGTACAGATGCCCCTGATTTAGGTCTTGGGGCTTGGCTATAATTTCCAATCGAGCCAGCATAGGGTATACCATTCGATGTGACCGAAACATGTCCTACGGCTATATCAGCTTAAGTCCTCACATCTCTCTGAAGTCGATCTAGTTGACCGTAAGCTTTTCACAAATATACAAAATAATTCGAGAATTTCCTTCGATTTTCGAACATTCAAATATTTTTATCAGCAAAAAACTAGAGGAGGGATGGGATACGTCCCATACCTTCTTCTAAATCCTCTCTAGATAATTTTTCCAAAAAAAAAAAAAATGCATTCTTATAGATATTTAAAGGAGCATCGGGCGCGCACATCGACGTATTTACTTCAGGCATAGAAAAGGTTAAAAGGTCAATAACAATGGCCCAATTTCTTCTGATACCCACCCCTTAATTGAGCATAGCTTATATAAAAAAGCTAACAAATTTTCCTAATTTCAACAAAAATCTCGCCCATTTAAATTTTTTTACATCTGGTTCAGAGTGGATATGGGTCCACTCCTCCTTGAATCCCATCTTCAAAAGATCAACATAGCAATAACTCTCAAAACTTAGCACATATCAATAGTTCTCAGAATTTAAGATCCAGTCTGAAAATGGAATATATCACCACCTTCCAGAAGAAAATATTTGAAAAATCACATATTCAGTAAACCGAGCCCACGATTTATCCCAATCTTGCCACACCATAATCACGCCTACATCAGGTTAAGTTCGTCATTCCGTTTAATAATTAGACCTAACAAAGCATATATATTCTTCATAAGCATAAAATTCTAAGACGATCTAGAATAAGTTTATTTAAATTTAGATATGCCCGTCTCTTGTAATCATTCTAGAGTCAAAACGAATTAAGACAAAAAGCTAAAAAATGCACACCTCAGTCTTTTGTCTGCAGGCATGTCAAGTTCGATGATGGACTAAATCGGTCCACCCCCCTGATATTTGGTATTTTGAAGATTTTAGCCACATTTTTCAATGAAATGATCTGAACTCCTGCACAAAGAGTTCTTTATGAGTACTTTACCCCCTGGAATATAATTGTCTACATAGGTCTACGATATCGCATACCCCGATACAACGGTATCCACCGATATTCGGTATTTTTATGATTTTAGTGACAGTATTCACAGGAATTTTTTAAAATTTCGTATTTTAAGTTCGTAATGGGTACTTCAACCTATGACGAAAATTTGGAGGTCCACGTCTTTGTATATTCCATATAAAACGGTTTTTATGTGAGGATTTTATTGGAATTGAAGATAGAAGTATTAGGCTAAGGAAACTAATGAATATATGTCACAATTTCTAGTAGGAAAATCTAACATTTATGCCTCAATCTGACAACCCTTTTCTCCAAACATTTCATTACCCAAGTTATTGTACAGCCATATATTTCATTCATTAAGTTTCTCATCTAGAAATTTCGCTCTTAAACATTGGTAGTGTGCGTTTTTTTTTTTTTTTTTTTTTGTAAAATAGCAACAGTGTCATTATTGGCAATGCCTTTTCTAGTCTGGACCATGATTCCTGTTGACGCCAGCCAACAATTGAACATTTCTCGGCTATTTTAATTTTTATTATTTGTTTTAAATGCTTCGGTCTCACCATCAGCCAGCCAAACTAAGCTATGCGACTGACCCAAATACAAATACCAGTCTCGCAGACTTTGTTTGTATGCCAGCGTAAAATAGGCAAGGAGTAACAACACCGCCAACCAAACGACCAACCGACTAGTCCAAACCAAAAGAAAAAAATGTGATAACGTAGTCAAACACGGTTTCATGAATTCTGTTACGGTTTTCCATTTATTTGTTTGTTTCTTTGTCTTCCCCCCTTTTGGTTATATAATCCTTTCGCTACAATCCAGCCAACCAGCCAGCCAGCCGAAAGAAGTGTAAAATAGTTTTTGGGTTAATTTATCGTTTAAATCGAACAAATAAATATTGTGATTTTCTCCCGGCCGAAGAGAGAAAAGGGGGAGACAGACCCCACGGAGAGTTGTCAAACATCGCTGGCTTTTGTCTGCAAAAAAAACATTCGTTGAGCCTTCACTTGGTTTTGAATTTTAAACATTTGTTACATTTATTTGAATAAATGTGTCACTAGATAAGATATTTTGAAGCCAGGTATAAATAAAACAAAGAAAATAAAACGATGTCATTAAATATTTGTCTGCAAAGAGGAATCGCTGATCATGAGCCATTGATGTAATTCGGAATGTAACTGAGAGGGAAAGCATAGATTTGTTTCGCGGTATGTCTTTTACGAAAATTATGGTGCTATTTGATAGAAAAGTTTTAAGCGCTCATCAAAAG
Source organism: Musca domestica (assembly GCF_030504385.1). Classification (NCBI taxonomy): domain Eukaryota; kingdom Metazoa; phylum Arthropoda; class Insecta; order Diptera; family Muscidae; genus Musca; species Musca domestica. Next base: position 1,103,594 of record NW_026712391.1, on the reverse strand, counting down.
ACAATCTAAAGTCATTGAAATAATTCAACCGTCGTTCGCCGTTCCAAGGGAATGTAGGGTACTGTTTTACGAGAACTATACACAATAGATTTATTTAAACTGTGATGCTAATTGAAAAGTGCTTGGCAACAACAAACCATTAAAGAAAGGACAAAAGTCGGGCGGGCCGACTACAGGGTGGGATAAAAAACTGCAACAAAGTCAAAGGCCATAATTTTTAGATTTTTATACCATCCACCTTGGAAAGGAGGGTATATTAACTTTGTCATTCCGTCAAAATTAAACAGCAAGCAATTTGTATTGTGTCTAGGATAGTTGGTATTGGAAATGAGATATATCGGTCCATGTTTTGGTATAGTCCCCATCTAACGGTACCTCCCGATATTCGGTATTTTGATGATTTTTGCCACATTTTTTCAGGGATTTGTCTGAAAATTGGTATTTGTAGGTCATAATGGGTCCTACTTCGTGTAGCGAGACATTTTATGTATAGATCCATGCTTTGGTATAGCCCCCATATAACGGTATTTTGATGATTTTTGCCACATTTTTTTACGGATTTATCTGAAAATTGGTATTTGTAGGTCATAATGGGTCTAGTTCGTGTGGCGAATGTATGTATAGGTCCACATTTTGGTATAGTCCCCATATAACGGTACCCCCCAATTTTGGGTATTTTGATGATTTTTGCTACATTTTTTCTCGGATTTATCTGAAAATTGGTATTTGTAGGTCATAATGGGTTCTAGTTCCGATGGCAAAACATTGCATGTATAAAAAGGTTGACCCGGCCGAAGTTAATGTTTTTTTACTTATTTTTTTTTTTAATTTATTAAATAAAAGCAAAAAATGTCGGAAATAGCATCAAGATTTTTTTTTTTTTGGAATAAGTTTAGATTTGTTCGAATTGGTCGCCTTTGGCACGAATTATGGCCTTCAAACGGCCAATGAAACCGTCACACGCTGCCCGAATGTTGCTCTGTGGTATTTTGGCCCATTTCCGGCAAAGCGCTTGCTTGGGCTGATCGACACTTTGGTATTTTTAGTGTCAACCTTGCTTTCCAAAATACTCCAGACGCAATAGTCCAACGGATTAGTATCCGGAGATTTTGGTGGCCATTGTGCGCTGGAAATGAAGCGAGGAACCTCATTTTGTATTCATTCTTGGGTGGCGCGTGCTAAGTGCGATGGCGCTGAGTTCTGTTGGAATGTCCAAGGTCTGCGGCCAAAATGTTTGCGTGCCCAAGGCTTTAATACATCCTCCACAATAATTTCGCAATAATATTCGGCATTTATTCTGATGCCGATTAATACAAGCGGAGAGCGACCATCGGCTGTTATGGCAGCCCACAACATCACCATGGCCGGCTCTTGAGTTCTGGTGGCCAACCAAAGGTGCACATTTTCAGTTGACCTCTTTGGCAAGTAAAAACGATCATTTTGTTTGTTTACAAACTACTGGCAACGAATGTTTTCTCATCGGAGACGGAGAAACCCAAATTCGGCAGTTCACCACTTTCGGCCAAGCGAAGCAATTCTTTAGTTCTATTGAGTCTATTTTTTCTGTTGCGAGATATGTTCTTGCACTTTTTGAATTTCAATGGCTTTCCCCGATCATTTTTCAATATTTTCTGAGAGGAATATTGCGATATGTTCAGCTCACGAGCCATTTTTCGGCCACTGCGATGTTGGTTACGATCAAGTCGCTTCTTTACTTTTCGAACCATTTCTGCTAATGTTGCTGTTTTTAAGCAAATAATCTAATACTTTTTTAAACTTGTGGTGATCTTTAATTGCTTGCATAAATTTATGGACACCTCGAGCATGGGAATAACATTTGGATATCTCCAAAAATCGATTGTAGGGAGATAATTTTATTTTTCAACATTTTTATCGGATGTTAAACAATGTTTTCTAGATTTTTATCAAATACCGAAAAAAAATAAATATTTTGCAAATTTAATTCTTTTTCACACGCTTACAATGAATGAATTTTCCATGTTTACAAACTGTTAACATTTTCCATTTTCGAAGATTTTCCCATGAAAACGCCAAAATATTGCCACTGTTGCATAACATTGGCCATAAATTTCTTAACCAAGTATCTCTTGTTTTTTTAACATTAACTATTTTTTTACGAGTGAATCACACTTTTGAATTACCAGTTAAAACTATGCAAAGAGAAAAAAAAACACCACTCGAGGCATGGTACGGCATCTCCTTACAATAACAAAAGAGGAGGATAAAGAAAACCGCTTTGGCGCTTTTGACTAGACCATGTGTTGCGACAAAGTAACGCCTAAGCAATCGAACTATGGCCACTTTGTCGCGACAGCATTAAAATAGTAAATCTAAGCTAGCATAAGAGTTCCAACCAACTGGCGGACAGACAAACATTACCAAGACCCTGCTAAAGGTCAAAAAGTCAAGTAACCGACAAAAACCAAAAAACAGAAACACAATTTCAAACGTCACACAATTTCATGAATATTCAAAGGCTACACTAGCAAGCGCAACCAGCAGACATCGAGACAACAAGCCAGCAATGTGGCCAACAGCAATAACATGTCTGTCACACACAAATAGCTCGTTTGCACCAAGAACATCATGCCACGCCATAATAGATGCACGCTTGCATCCACATTGATGTGGGGAGAGCCATAAAGTGGCAGTGGCCACAACCAGTTGTCAATTGGCATCTACACGCACACACACACATGCACGAATGAACTCATCCTTTGTGGGAATGTCAAAAATAATTCGGCAGATGAAAAAGTCTGCTCATCAAATTTACAACATTATCATCAACGTGACACAGTCTTGAGATTCATTTATGTCATGGATTTGGTGTTCGGAAAAATATTCGAATTAACGAACTATTTTATAAAGAAGGAAGATAATCCTCCGGTAAGGGTTGGTTTAGTACGTATCATAAATTTATTTCTAAAGAAGATCAACTTGGATTTTATTTTGTAGTAAAGGACTTTTTAATAACAATCCTTGCTTGGTTTTTATATCCTGATTCATCACCGCCCAGGTAAAACAGCTGATGCTAGAATTTAAGGCTGGCTTTTTGGAAATTCGGACTAGGAGTGTACTAAAAATGTTAAAACGGGCCAAATTTCGAACTATAGGTTATTTCATTAAATTAATTTGGTATAAAACAAGCTAAAAGTATCAATAGTTTTTTCCGACAGATGTATACCTTCAGCCAATGCTCGATTATTAAAATATATTTTGACTTCTGTTATGGGGGAGGTACCAGAAGAACTGGTCCGATATATCCCATCTTCACAGCAGATCTTGTGTTGGTACAAATAATGAGTTTGTTGATGCTTATTTCGGATTTTAAAATCAATTTGGCTATTCAAAACGTTGACCCTTTGTGGGGTAGGTACCAGAAGGAATGGTTCGATCTCTGCCATCTTGACAACAGATCTTGTGTGATCTTGAGATGTGCTAAGTCTGACTGGAATTGAATGCTAATTTCACGTTTTATGAGCTTCATGGATATTCAAAATTTTTACCTTTGGTAGAGATGTACCAGAAGAGGTGAAGCGATATATTTCATTTTCACACCAGATATTGGTTTAATAAAAATATTGTGAATTGTTTAATTGGAAGACAATCGGACACTTATATCACATTAAGAGTTAAATAAGAGTAAGAGTTATAATTATTTAAAATGTTGGCCCTTTTTGGCGGAGGTACGTGATGGAGTGGACCGATGTTGTAGATTTTCACACCTTACGTAGCGCTTATGGAAATATTAGGATTTGAAAAGTTGGAGCAAAAGCGAACCATCCTTTGTCTTTCTGTGCAATAAAGTAAATTTTTTAAATGTCTACATTGTATGGAGAAGGTACCAGAACCAACGTACCGATATTGGCCATCTCCGAACTCGATCTAAGTTTGATAATAATATTACGATGTACCAAGTTCAGACCAAATCGGATACTCCTTTCGGGAGTTGTGGTGCACACCAGATAGCCAGACGAACAGACGGACATCGTTAGATCGACTCCAATTGTCCTGAAACGGATTTGGTCCAAAAAGAACTGGGAGCCTAAAATCATTTCCTCTTTAGCCATATGGCTGAGAGTATAATTAAGTTTGGGAAGTAGTGTTGAATTCGATAGAATTTGGTTTTGGTTGAACAGTTTTATCTGGGAATTTAGAATGTGGGTTTGGAAAGGCGAACAGCAAGGGTACGAAAGGTACTAAATAGTACCAAATTCGGTAATGCGTGAACGGATACTGCTTGAAATTTGAAAAATTGGCATTAGGATCACTGTTAATGTGTAGGGTTGTGATTTGAAGGTGGTTTTGGAAATACGTACAAAAAAGTACTAAATAGTACTGCATTTGAACTTTTGTCTAAAGTCTAAGTCTAGATTTTGGCATTATAATCACCTTTTTTGCTGTTTGGTCAATATATGGTGGATGATTTGAAATACGCACTAAAAAGTACGAAAAGTACTAAATAGTATTAACTTTGGTATTCGGGAAAGGTATAGAGCTGGAAACCTTAAATTTGAAATGAGAGTCTTTGATGTTGTGAAGGATAGACATACTAAAGAGGTTTTAAAAATTCTAACTATACGTGTACCAAAAGTGCTAAATTTTGTACCATTTCAAATTATGTGAACGGATAGGGGTCCGGTGAAGTTGGTAATTTGAAATTTTTGTATTGGGGTCCCAGTTGGTGGTATGTATGTATTAAAAATGTTGTTCTAAATAGTTCTATATTTGGCACAATTTGGTATTGGATGAACAGATAGTGCTTGAAATCTGAAATTTTGTATTAGGGTAGCTGCTCATGCGTAGCTTGGACATTTGGAAGTCGTTTCGGAAATATGTGCTACATTTGTTCGAAATGTATTGAATGGTACTATATTTGGTATTGGGTGAAGAGACAGAGATAAAATTCTGAAATTTGATATTTAGATTATGGTATCTGTGTTCGAGATTTGGCGGTGGTTTGGAAATGCGTCCCATATTTTGTACGAAAAGTACTTAATGGTACTTAATCTGGTATAGGGTGAAGGAATAAGCCTAGAGTATTCAAATTTGATATTGAGGTCTCCGTTGGTTTCTGGAATTGAGATATGGGGGTGGTTTCAGAAATGTGTACTCTAATTGTTCGAAAAGTACTAAGTGGCACTAAATTGGGCATTGTGTAAAGCGATAGATCCGAAATCCTGAAATTTGATATAGATGTCACTGTTGATGTTTGTGGTAAAGATACAGCGTTGTTTTGGAAATGTGTGCTATAATTGTACAAAAAGTACTAAATTTTAGAAAAAAAGGGGGTAGTTTTGGAAATACGTCCTATATTTGTACGAAAAGTGCTTAATGGTAATATATAACTAAAAGGTATTGAGTGAATGTATGGATCTGGAATCCCGAAATTTGATATTGAAGTCTCTAATTCCAGTTCTGTGGTGGTTTTGCAAATGTATATTATAACTGTTCGAAAAGTACTAAAAGGTACTAATTTTGGAGATATTGTCTAGTCTGGTGTCTACCAAAATTTTACTAAGGTTTCTAGGGTTTACAGATGAAGACGTTGAAATAGTTTTAGGGCAGAAAATTTGGTCGAGGGTCCATTGTGCAACAGTTTCTCCTCTGTAAACTATAAAATGAAAGATTTTTAAGACTTTTTAAGGTTAAAGGTTATATTTAAAATTTGTCGATTTTTCTTGAAAAATAATTTTTTTTTTAAATATAAATCCAAACTTGGCATGCGTGTGCAATAATTAAAATATTCAGATCATTCCTTTATGTACCTTCCCCATAGAGGGTAACGATTTTGGATAATCTCACTTCTCAAAGTATCTGGAATTAGTCCCTGATTTTTGGGAATCATCATTAATATGTAATATTTTTAAAAAGTATAAAAAATGACATTAGTCCCTGATTTTTTATTTTATTTATTTATTTTTTTTTTTTTTGTCAAATTTTGAACATCCATTTTTTACTGAAAATGATTACTCCTTTAAATACCTACCCCCAAAATCTTGTATAATACTTCTTCAAAATACTTTAATCAAAACTTCTAAAGTTTTAATAAAAACGTAAACTTCATTAGTTTGAAAAATATTCAAAAATTACAGTTATGTCTTCTACTGTATCTTCAAAACATTGCTTCCAAACACATAGAAAACCAGCTGCACTCAAACCATCTTGGCAGCGTGTGGATTCAAGCATCTTTTGCGTTTGGCTGCGACATTAGTAATGGATGGTTTTGATCTTTATGGCCTGCAACGTCATCATCATCATATTTTTTCTTCTATTTTTTCTATGTTCAGAGATAATATCTGCATGCCAGGGGCATTGTGATTCCATTACAATAACCTCAGACAATGGCAGCAAAACAAATAACTACAATAATAGTAGTATGTGGTATTTTGAATAAACGCATTAAATAATGGTTTAATTTATGCGCTAAGATGGTTGAGCGAGATTTGAAAATTGTTATTATTTTATGGAGCTCAATAAAACAATGGCTTTAATTGTTCTACCCGTTGAGATGAGGGTGGACACTTTAGTGGAATTAAAAAAAAGTTTTGTTTCTAGGTGTTGGTGTGTGAATATTTGAAAATAATAACAAATGCCCATATATTTATTGCCGCCACTATATGACATAAGATCATTGATCGCTAGATTGCATTCTGATCACCGGTTCTGCAACGCACACATACAAACACGCCATCAACCTCTGATTGGATAATCAATGTGGGTTTTTTTATAAAACACAGCAAAAAGCAGGCAAAACCAACATCGAACAGAAGAGAAAAACAGAAACTGTCAATATCAAATGAGGTTAAACACATTAAAGCAATGCCAATGTATTTTCAATTATTACCAACCATAATTCTTCCACCAAAATTTATGCAAATCGAATTCTAGAGTTAGATACGCTGTTCGATCAATCTTGTAATTGACACTCAAACAAACGCACACACTCACAAACGTATAAGGTGGGTGTAAGAAATACCATAACCGCATGTTGTTCGGTTGAGAAAAAATTGTCGTTCGAACGTTGATCATTAACAGGAACCATGCTAAAACGGTTATCTGAAATATTTGCGGTTTCTATTCTAGACAAACGCAATTGCGGTTTAAGAACTTCTTAATGTCATCATTTATATAATTCTTTACGTTTTTTTTTTTTTGGTTTGATTTTCTTTCAAGGAAAATTAGATTTGTCATAATTTTAACGGGAAATGGTGGAGTGTTGAGACAGTGGTTAGGAATGAAATATTTGAGCCTTTCCAAGAACACAGTTTTTATATAAATATGGGACAACTTTGCCGACTCCCAATGTCCAAAATATCATAAACTACTTTGATTTGTACTCTTTGTTAGTATGTGGTCTTGGAAGAACTATAATTTTACGAAAAATATTAAAATCATTACTAGAGCTGGAGATCCTGTAACCCATATTTTGCGATAGATATTGAGATAACCTGTGAATATAGAATTTTAAAATTCGGTGGGAAGAGACTCCCTGGTGCTGTATTTTTGCAAAATTGGTACAAAACATGTTAAATAGTATCAGGCGGATTTGTCAACAGATGGATAACCCAGCATTGAGTTGTGAGACCCAATTCTCTTCAAATTTCCCATATTCTGTGGAATATAATTTTAAAAAAATTTGTCCCGTTGTAGAGAGGAACCAAAAGAAGTGGTCCGAAATATTTCATCTACATACCAGATCTTTTGATTGTAAACATATTGAGATGTGCAAAACTTGAAGATAATTGGACTCTTATTTCACATTTTATAGGAGTTATAATTACTCAAAATGTTTATCCTTTTTGAAGCAAGGTACCAGAAGGAATATGCGGGTGTATCCCATCTCCATATTAGATCTCATGTTAGGATGTGCTACGTTTTAAAATAATCGGCGAAGAGCGCCTTTTGTGAGCGTCATGGTTATTCAAAAATTTGACCCGTTGTGGATGAGTTCCCTTCTATCCGTTCTTGATGCCAAATCTTATGTCGTAAAAGCATCGGGATGTGCGAAATTTGAACACCGTAAGACTCTTCTTTCACACATTATTATAAAAAATTTTAATTATTAAAAAATTGACCCTATGTGGGGGTGTACTGAAAAAAGTGAACCGATATATCCCATCTGCAGACTACATCTTGTTTTAATAAAAATCTTGAGATGTCAAAGAATGAAGACGATCAGGCTCTTATTTCACATTATTTTAAGAATTATAATTATTAAAAATTTTGACAAACAAAAGAGAGATACTTGATGGATCGGCCCACTCCAACAAACCACGGAGGGGGTAGGTCAAATCGTACCTGATAAAAATATAGGGAGTCGCAATCTTTGCTCAGAATTGGCCTATTCTTTCTTACTCTATGAGGTAAATAATTTTCTGGGAGTGGGCCCGAAGAAATGGGCCGATATAGCCCATCTCCGAACTCGATATAAGTTTGAAAATAATATCAAAATGTGCCATGTTTCAACCAAATCGAATACTCTCTTCGAGAGACAGGCAAGCCAAATCGAAATTATTTAAAAAAATCATGATAGTTAAAAATTTTTCTAAAAATCCGCTTTCCTTGAAATAATATTTTTAATAACTCCCTGAAAAAAATATTAAGAGATCTAAAATACCTTATATATCCATGACCCTTGAAAAAATAGTTATAAAAAATCCACGATACTTTAAAGAATTTTCTTAATAAACCCAGAATCCTTAAAAAATAATCTAAAAAATTCCAGGATCCATTCTTAAAACAATTTAGAATCATTAAAACCTATTCATGAGACCTCCTCATATCCAGGGTGAGATGAAAAAATTGCAACCAAATTAAAACTGCTGACATTTCTAAGCCACTCGTCCGACAGCTGTTAAAATTATTCCGGTGACAGCTCATTATATGGTTCTTAAGAGTACAAAAGCATTTTGGTACGAATTTTCCAGAAAAAAAGTTATTCGTGATGGAATTTAAGCGTGATAGTGAGATTTCTTTATATTTGCCTGAAAAACCACAAGTGGCTATCGTTAGAGCACTCCAGTATTTAAATTTAAACAAATCTTTTGTGTCTCGTGACCCGTGATACTGGTAGCGTAGCCCGACGTCAAGAAAGTGGATGGAAGAAACCGTCAACATCAGCAGAAATGGTACGAAAAGTAAAGAAGCGAATTGCTCGAAACCCACATCGCAGTGGCCGAAAAATGGCTCGTGAACTGAACATATCGCAATATTCCATTCGGCAAATATTGAAAAATGAGCTCGGGGTAAAGCCATTGAAATTCCAAAAAGTGCAAAAACTTACACCGCAACAGAAAAAAAAAGAGCTAAAGACTTGCTACGCTTGGCCGAAAGTGGTGAACTGCCGAATTTGGTTTTCTTCGCTTTCGATCAGAAAAAAATCATTGTCCAGCAGTTTGTAAACAAACAAAATGATGGTGTTTACTTGCCAAAGAAGTCGGATGAAAATGTGCACCTTCGGTTGGCCACCAGAACTGGTGCTGGTGTGGGCCGCCATAACAGCCGATGGTCGCTCTCCGCTCGTTTTAATCGACCGTGGTATGAGAATAAAGGCCGAATATTATCGCGAAAATATACTGGAGGGTGTATTAAAGCCGTGGGCACGTAAACATTTTGGCCGCAGACCTTGGACATTTCAACAAGACTCAGCACTATCGCACTCAGCACGCGGCACTCAAGAATGGTTACAAAATGAGGTTCCTCGCTTCATTTCCAGCGCACAATGACCACCAAAATCTCCGGATACAAATCCGTTGGACTATTGTAGTAGAGTATTTTGGAAAGCAAGGTTGGAACTAAGAAATACCAAAGTGTCGATCACCTCAAGCAAGCACTTCACCAGGAATGGGCCAAAATACCTCAGAGCAACATTCGGGCAGCGTGTGACGGTTTCATTGGTCGTTTGAAGGCCATAATTCGTGCCAAATATGACCAATTCGAAGAAATCTTAACTTATTCTAAAATTTGATGCTATTTCCGACATTTTTTGCTTTCATTCAATAAAATTTAAAAAAAAATGTAAAAATTGCAATTGCTGTAGTTTTTTAACTCACCCTGTATGTACTTATTAAATAAAAAGTAAATACTTGTCGTGGGGCATGCCCTTTTTAAAAAAGGGTAACCAAATTTGTAATGAGTATTTTGATAATCATAAACTTAGGAGACGAAGAAGCAACTTGTTAAACTACTTATAATTTTGTTTTCGTTGTCATTCACATATTTCTAATTAAGTTATATTGGTTTAGATTTAAATTTTCTTTGCTCACATTTTAAATAATCAATTTTTTATACCACTGTCTCCTACCAATCAATGTTAAATTGGTTGGCAATCAAGTGCAACGGTCTCTTTTTCAATTATCACTGTTACATATTTCCATTTTCGAAGAAAGAAAAACGGGACCAAGGTACGAGGGAACAAAACTCAGTGGAATACCACAAAAAAAAATAAAAATAACGATGACTTCCAAATCTATTTTCTTATTCAATTATTGTGGTTTCCGCAAAATCACAGCTATAACCGTAGCCGTGGCCAGTGTGGAATGTCAGAAAAATCTTATAAATAAACAAGAAGTGTCATAATTTACATTTAGTTTTATGACAGGCTACAGCAACAACGTCATCTCACTGTCATCCGGTATTGCATTTCGTTTCGAGGAAATTGTCAAAAAAGTGCAACTTCCTACAATTCGGGAGAGTGAAATACATTTTTATTATTTGTCACACAATTCGTTACAATTTTCATAACAAAATGTTAATTGAAAAGTGTAAACATATCAGCAGATCAAATAACATTCAAATCAAACTAAAATCTGGAACCATCTCATGTCGACACAGCAATAGCCATGGGAATTTGTTACATCGCTTCTATGACTATCTGGCCAACTATTATGCACAGCATTGTGATCCGACTCGGCATCTTCATCGTCATGGCCATCGCGATTACTATGGCCGTCGCATGTGCTATCTATCATCTCTAATGGCTGTGGTTTTGGGTGTCATTCTGTTGCCATTGCCACAACGATGCAATGCTGTCGGCTACTCCTATACCCGTTTCCGAGGACCTGTCTCTGGTCCCGAGCATCGCATCTATGTACGCAATGGAGTTGCTTCTTCATCGCTTGGCACTCATGATCACCACCCTGATGAGGAGTCACACTTGGATTATGTTGCCAAACCGGAATATGAATTTGCATACGGCGTAGAAGATACACAAGCCCATATTTTGCACAATCGCAATGAGATGCGTGACGGCGATGCTGTAAAGGGGGTTTATAGGTGAGCCACCACTAACATCGTCATCGGTTACTGTAACACATAAACACGTAATGCTATAATGATATGAATTGAAATTCAAAACGTTACACAAAACGGAAGTTCAAACAATTAAAAAGCGAAAAATAGGAAGTGCATAAAAAGAAAGCAAAAAACTGTGATATTGGGTTTTTTGATTTACAAAGAGAAAGAGAGCAACAAGTGTAGGAAATGTATATTAGTGTGTCTTGAGTTGCAACGTATGTGAAAGAGGAAAGAAAAGAAAATAGCGAAGCTAATTTAATGTAAAAACGGGACGATGTATAATATGAATAGAAGAAAAAATATTCTTGAAAATATCAACGATCCTTGAAAAAAAATCATTGGAAAATGTATGAAGCTTTTCTTAAAATCCACGTTTTCAGAGACGGTTTCAAATATTTTAAAATCCGCAATCTTTAAAAAAAATATTCTTAAAAACCCATGAAAGTAATAACAAATCCAATAAGAAAGACGCTTAAAAGGATCCTTCTAAAAAATTATTGGAAAATTCAGAATTTTTGAAATAACATCCTGAATGAATCCATAGTCATTGCATAAATTTGTAAAAATCAAGGACCTTGACAAATCTTTAAAGAAAACTATTAGAAAATCTAAGATCCTTGAAAAGATCTTCCTAAAAAATATTAAAAGATCCAAGATCCTTGAAAAAATATTGGTCCTTGAAAAAATGTGTGGTCCTTGAAATAACATTCTTAGAAATTGAAAAAAATCCCGTACGATTTAGAAAAAATACTAACCAAGTAAAAAAGCATCTAAGTTCGGCCAGATCGAACTTTTAATATCCTCCACCATTTGGAAGTAACTTGAAAATTTCAAAAAAAAACTTCCGGAAATATGGAAACTGTACGAAGACGTGGACCTGCTTACGAAGTTTTTTTTGTCATAGGCTGTAGTACCCATTACGAACTTTAAATATGAATTTTGAAATAATTCCGGTAAATACTTTCGCTAAAATCATGAAAATACCGAATATCGGGAGGTACCGTTATATGGGGGCTATACGAAAACGTGGACCGACATGGCCCATTTACTAACTTAACCTGCCTACTGGTAAACTATGCTTCTATCTCAATCCGTTGGAAAGATAGCGTGATTACAATAAATGGACAGACAGACGGACATGGCTAGTTCGTCTTAGATTATTCGCTGATCCAGAATATACTTTGTAGGGTATATTATAAATATTTCTAGGACTTACATACGGAAAGACAAAGTTAATATACCCTCCATAAAAGGTTATAATAAAAAAATCCGATCTAAAAATATTCTTACAAAAACCAGGATCCTTGAAATAATATTTCTAAAAATCCAGAACACTTTAAAAATTGTCTTAAAAACCAATCATCCTTGGAATGATATTCTTTAAAATCTACGATACTTGAAAAATCGTCTTAAAAACTATTAGAAAGTCTAGGATTCTTGAAAATATCTTCTTAAAAATAATTTTACAAATTCCAATATGCTTGAAAAATATTGGTCCTTGAAAAAAGGCTTGGTCCTTGAAATAACGTTCTAGAAATTACAAAAAGAAATCCAGTACACTTTAGAAAAAAGTACAAAAATAAAAAAAAATTCAATCTAAAATTGTTCATACAAATACCAGGATCCTTTAAATTATATTTCTAGAAATCCAGGATTCTTCAAAAATTGTCTTAATAATTAGTAATTCTTGGAATAATATTTTTTAAAATCCACGATCCTTGAAAATACACTCCTAAAAAATATTAAAAAATCCAAATCCTTGAAAAAATATTGGTCTTTCAAAAAAAGCTTGTCCCTTGAAATACCATTCTTAAAAACTAAAAAAAACTCTGTACGCTTTAGAAAAAATACTAAAAAATAACAATAAATACAATCGAAAACTATTCTTACAAAAACCATAATCCTTTAAATAATATTTCTAAAACTCCAGGATTCTTTAAAAATTGTTTTAAAAATCAACCATCCAAGGAATAATATTCCTAAAAAATAGCCCTAAAAATTAAAAATTCTTGGAAAGATATTGATCCTTGAAATTATATTCTTAGAAACTGAAAAAATCGTGAATTTTACAAATATTTTTCCAAGGATTTTTGATTTTTAAGAAAATTTTTTAAGAATCCTTCAAAAAAAATTGAAAAAATCCTATTTAAACATATTTTTGTAAAATCCAAGGCACTTAAAAAATATTCCTAAAATCCAGGATTCTTTAAAAATTGTCACGATCCTTAAAAAGTAGACTGGAACAATTTTCTATAAATATTGTAATCCTTGAGAAATGTCCTCAAAAATAAATTGACCCTTATAAAAATATTCAAAAAACATGATTTAAAAAAGAATAACATTCCACCATCTTGGAAAAAATTACTTTATTTGATCCTAGCCATTTTTAATCGATTTTTTTTAGTTTTTTTTTTTTCATGGAAAAGTCAGTAAAAATATTGCCTTCAACAATATTTTCAAAATCCACAATCAAAACTATTCGCAAAAACTTCAACTTTAAATAGAATAATTAAATATCCACAAAATCTTAAAAAAATGCTTCAATCGATATTTTCAAAAGGATCCTTGAAAAAAATTCTTTAAAAATTACAACTTTTGATAAGATATTCGTGTAATTATCCGTGTAGCCTCAAGATAAAAAAACGCAATATGAAATAAATCTACGATTCTTAAAAAAAAAATATTAAAAGATATACGATCTTTGAAAAAATCGACGATTTAATGTTTTTGACATTTGTTATTATTAAAAAACACACTTTATTCTCTGAAGCTACCATAATTCTCCATTTTTTATTTCAAAATCCTTTTTTTGTCTCCAAAAATCGTAGAGATATTCTTTGAAGGATATTCTTAGTCAATTCAAAATTTTATATTTAAATGTTCTCTATAATATATTCTTATCTTGTCTCTACAAGGATCATTCTCAAAAATCTAGGATTACAACTTCAATAGGTATTGGAACCATATTTCGAAATTCTCGATTGTGTCTACAAAGTATCTTAGGAACATATTCTTAAACTCCCCGGTTATATCTGCAATGATCCCTAAAAAGTGTTCTTTAAATTCTCGATTGTATCTCCAAAGAGTCTTGAAAAAAATATTCTTAATCCAGGATAAGACCTGAAATGATTCCTTAAAAATATTCTTAAATATCCAAGATTATATCTCCAAATTATCTTGGAAAAATTTCTATAGACCCCGAAATGCCTCGACCTAATGTTGCTTAAACTCTGAGATTATATCCGCAATGCTCGAAAAATATTCTTAAAAAAGCTCAATTATGTTTCCAGAAGGTCTTAAAATATTCTCAATAATAAAAAAATCTTTAAAAAAACTATTAAAAATTAAAAAATCAATGATTATATACCAAAGGGACCTTAATAAAATATTCTCCAAAAAGATCTATCGGACCTTCCAAAAAAAAATCTATGTATAATGAACATTTAAAAAAATTGTAGAAATTTTCAATTATTGTCCAATATTTTCAAAATATTTTATGAGTCTTGAATACATATATCTCCAAATTATCTTGGAAAAATGGCCTTAAATACGATTATATTTTCAAAACTGCCTAAAGACCCCTAAAGGGTCTCGACCTAATGTTGGTTAAACTCTACGATTGTATACACAGTGCTGCTTCTTTAAAATGCTCCATTAAGTCTCCAGAAGGTCTTAAAAATATTCTCAATAAATGAAAAATTATTAATAACAAAATTTTTCAGAGATATTTTTCTAAAAAAATCTACTTTTATGTCTATGTTTATGTTTTTCTAAAAAAAATTTACGTTTATGTCTCCCTAAGTCCTTAAAAATACATTTCAAAAATCTGCGATTATATCTATAATGGCCCTTAAAAATTCTTTTTAAAAATCTGATAGTTCAAGGGCATATTCTTAAAAATTTTAACTTTAAAAACTATTTAAACCTTAAAAAACTATTTAAAAATCAAGGATTATATCCCAAAGGGATCTTAATAAAATATTCTCCAAAAAGATCTATCGGACATTCCAAAAAATGATTTATAGATTTAAAAATTAAAAAAATTAAAATTATGTTCAATATTTTAAAAATATCTTATGGGTCTTGAAATATATTTATATTTTGTTATTTAAAAGTTTGACCCGTTTTGGGGGTCCCGAAGAAAGTGGCCTATATTGCCCATCTCCGAAACGGATGTGGTATAAAGAGACATTGGGAGTAAAACCGTTATTTCGTTGATACACGTTTTGGCCTATCAAATGATATATATCCTTTTAGCCATATGGCCGGAGTTATAAATAACTCTTAAAGTCTTCAAAAATCCTTAACACTTATTCTTTAAAAAATCACAATTTTACGTCCAAAAAAACAATTAATTTTTTTTTCAAATATATCTCTAATAGTCCTTAAAAATACTCTCTGAAATCCTCTTTAAATATCAATTGTGCTTATAATTTTTATTAAAGTTCACGATAACCATTCTTGAAAATATATTCATAAAGTCCTTAAAAAATGTTCTTAAAACCTCATTTCATTAATAACTCCCCATTATTTTTACAGTGTTGTCGATCCAGATGGTACCCTGCGCGTTGTGCGATACACAGCTGACGATGTCAATGGTTTTCAGGCTGAAGTGGTAAGAAATGGCATCTCTGCCATACATGGTCAATTACAAAAGGATACCCCCGCTCCTTCACACATTCCCACAGACTATAACAATCACTATGGTTACAATAGATATCCTTCGTTGAATAGCTATTCCGCGGATAATTATAATAATAATTATCAAAATCCAGGATATTATTATCCAGCAACGGTCAATCATGTGACTCCCCCAACAACAACAACAACGATATCTGATAATAATTACAACAATTATCAAAATTATGAAGATCAAAATTACGAAGATCCAAATGCCAATCCAGAGGTTAATGTGGAATATGTTAATGTGGAGGATAATGGGGAATATCATCCTCAGTATGAGGTACATGAAGAGCAGCCTTCTGCGGATGATGAGAATGTTAAGGACGAGGGCGAAAAGGAAAATAATAAAGGTGGGGGTGGCAAGAAAAAGGATTATGACGATGATGAGGATGATGAAGACGGAGATGATGATGATTATGACGACTCGGAAGAGTTGGAAGATTACGATGAAGCTGTTAAGAACAATAAAGGTAGTGATGAAAGTGATGAATATTATTAAGAGCAAATTTACAATGTAAAGATATTTACAACGAGATTTGCTTCTATGTGCATTAATTTAAGTAACTTACTGGAAATTATTAAATAATAATATAATGTAATAAGTATAAACAAATATGATAAGGTTTCTAAAAAAATAGATAAATAATGCGTATTCCAATAAAATTAATATTTTATCAAAAAGGGTGATTTTTGGCATAAGAGCATTGGGAAGAAAATGGATAAATGCAAAATGTAGAGATTAAGTACTAAGCGCTGGCCCATATACTGTAGTGTCGAGAATCTGAAGGTAACAATCATGACGAAAATAATACAAAACTACCTCATTGGCAACACTGATTTAAACATTTCACGCACGTTTCGTGTTTTCTTTCACTGTCAAAAATCTTCAGTCATCAAACGAACAACGCATGCAATTCCTGGAATTTTATTACCAAAATGCGTACTCTGTTAGAAAGTTTATGGCGATCTCCTTTCATTTTATGGTGAGTTTAACCCAACCACTGGAGTGGATATTCTGGCCATTGTGTCTAAATTTTGTACCAATTTTACATTGTTGGACACTCAACCATCCACACGCTTAAATAGAGTACGAACTGAAGAAAATGCCGCAGCTATATCAAGAGCTGTTAATATTGGTTTGATTCGTTGTCGTTTGTAGCAATTAAAGCCTTTGTTACTACCCACGTGGAAAATTTTGCGGAAGAATTTATTTTGAAGCCCTTCGAAGTACATCTGGTGCAAGAATTGAAGCTAAACGACTTTCCACTACGCAGATTTTTTGACGAGTGGGATCTTGGTAAGTTGACCGAAGGACCACCTTTTATGTTTTGGAAAGTTGACCGAAAGACCACCTTTTACGTCGACAAATTGTGTTCAGCTATGAAGCTCATTTTTGGGTACGTTATGGGTACGTAAATTAGCTGAATTATTGATTTAGAAGAGAAAATCTGAAAGAAACATTGCAAAAGCTACCAATGTATTCAGAAAAAGTCACAGTTTGTTGCGGTTTACGGGCTGGTGAGTTGATATCCAACTTTGTTGTTTCTAAAATGCAAGAGCTCGACTTGCATGTATGTACAAGCGTAACAATGGGCTTATTATACCCTCAGCCATATGACTTTAGAGGATATATATTTTTTGATATGGCCAAAACGTGCTTCATCGAAATAACGGTTTTTGACCCCATGTCTCGATCTAGCGATGTCCGTCCGACCATTCGTCCGTCTGTCTGGATGGCTGGTGCGCACGATAACTCTCGAAAAGAGTATCCGATTTGTTCCACACCTGTTACATCGTAATATTTTATCAAACTTATATCGAGTTCGGAGATGGGCAATATCGATCCACTCCTCCTAGTACCTCCCCACAAAAGGCGAAACTTGAAAAAAATCGGTGAATCTTTAGCTAACCGAAAATAGGGAGTTACCATTATATGGGGGCTATACCAAAACGTGGACCTGCACAGACACTTTTCTGTCTTTGGCTGTAGTATCCATTACAAACTTCAAATACCAAGTTTGAAACAATTCCGATGAATAATGTCTCTAAAATCATCAAAATACCGAATACCGGGAGGTGCCGTTATATGGGGGTTATATATAGATCTACATGGCCCATTTGCAATACCAAAAGTCCTGCAGACATAATATACATTTGAGTAAAATTTTATCAACCTACTTCACTTCGTTCGGAGTGGTTTCCAGAAACGGACAGACGGATAGACTGACGGACATCGACATAAAATTTTATGCTGATCAACTTTGTGGGATCTAAAATGTATATTACGAGGTGTTACAAACGGAATGACAAACTTAATATACCCTCTATACTATAGTGGAGGGTATAATAATTGGGAAATATTCGCAGGTTCGGGTTTTTTGGAAACATTGATGCAATAAATCGAGATTCAAAATAAAAATAGAGATGTCTCTTCTTTGGTGACTGATAGTAAAATTTGATGAAGAATATTTTTGTCTCTGACGTCATCCTTGTAAAATGATGCTTTTTGAGATTTTTGCATAAAATCACACAAAGTTCGACCTTAATGAATTCCCGAAGTATAGGTAAGAATAAGCCTTTTGACTTCTTCAAGAGCTAATAGAAGATTTTTATAACAAATATTTTTGTGGATTATTTTGACTTGTTACGATCCCGTTAAATGGGAGGTTTCAACCATATATTAAAACAAGTAAGCAAAGGCTATAGTCGTGCGGGTCGTCCGACCATGTGATACCCTACAACACTACAATATGTTCGAAGTCCCCTTATATCCAAATCCAGTTTGGAAGATTTCGTTTTTGAAATAATGTCAAAGAGCCCCGCCCAGAGGGTACCCTTAGTTTTTTGACCCGGAGAATTTGGGCAATATTTACGCACTCCGTAGTGTTGTTAAGTATTCAAAACAATTTCACACGAAAGTTGTGGTCTATTTTACAGCTAAACAAAATCTAATGGCCATCCAAAATGCTAGACTTCTTCCCTGTCCTTAACTCTCTATGATACGAAATTGAGGAAATTTTTCTGTTTTTGGTCCCCTAGATATCGTGCGATCATCTCCAAAAGCAATAAGGTTCTATTCTGACCATAACCCCACCTCCATTTTAATTTTCGTGAGGATCGGTTCATAATTGCGACCTGTAGCTTGATTACAAATTAACATGGACAGACGGACGGACGGACATACATAGCTAGATCGACTCAGCTCGGCGAGATATGAAAATCCATATATACTTTCCTATGTGGAAATCAATATTTCGTGGTGTTACATAATTTTTGGCCCAATCAAACTTATAATACCCCAACACATAGTGTTGTAGGGTATAAAAATTAACCAACAAGACCCCTTTTTTTGGCTAGCTTGAGGTTTTTAGACTATAATATTCCTCGTATTTTGCTCTGCAATATTGTTAAAGACTCTTTACACTTAAAATTGACGAATTTTGAGGAATCTTTATCCAAAAATCTTCAAAAGTGTTTAACAGGTGTGTTTTGCTACATTGCGATATTAACTTTCAAAACGTCGAAACGTCTTCTTTTTTAGCTCTACTTTCATAATCTGCTAGAATTTCGAAACAATTGAATTTTTCGCTCAGTGTCATTTGCTAGATTTTCCCCGTAATTATTGAAAAAAATTGAATTTTGTCGCACAGTGTTATTAGTGAGATTTATATTTAAAATCGAATATTCCACAAAAGTATTTGCCAACAAGCCGCCTGATTCTCTCTAACGTGTTTGTATCTCAGTTACATTATGGACGTTTTTCCTTTCATTTATTTATAACATATATCATTTTTAACCACATCACTCTCCGATTTACCCAGTCTCATTGCACACAGGTATCACATAACATTAATTTTCCAAAGTTTTCTTTTTGACAACTCTTGAAGGGTGGAAAATTGCATATCAAAGACATATTACGCCTGCTACAAAACACTCTAATGGACTTCAGACACACTTACTTACTTACACACTCTCACACACACACCCAAAGAAAAAAACTCCCATTGGCATGGGTGCGGATAGCCAACTTTTACTGATCCCGTGATCGGAAACAAGTTTTTCATATGAATTTTTGTTGTTGTCATTGTTGTGACTTCTTTCGCTTTTGTTACTATTATTCCAATGAAATAAAATGTGTGTTAGATAGCCACCAGTTCGTTGAAATGGTCAACAAGAAAATTCACAAAATATCAACATAAAGACATTCATGAATTCATTCATTCATGCCTCCGGACCACATCTTTGGTAGATAGATGATGGCTGATAGCTGGAATAAAAGCAAAACATTTATCCAATCAACTGAACGGCCAAACATCCAGATGCCAGTGGTAGTCAGTTGGGCACTTGGTCAAAAAGTCACTGTGTCTATGGAGGAGATTATGTGAAATTCCAATGACGTTTGCTGGGCTTTTGTAATACTCCATTTTTCGGTGTGAGGTTTAAAAGCCCCCACCACCAACTAGACACATATACTTTTACTGAAATGTGTGTGACCAAATGACCAACAAACACACATGATTGCAGAGGGAAGGGAGGTGATCCAAACGGGATAGATTTATTTATCTTTGTATGGATATGGATCGATCTGCAAGTCTAATATGGCATGGTGGTCGCAGCAACCTACAACTCGTCATATCGCTTCGATCGTAAACACTCTCCCCATACGAAATCAATGAATTTTGTGGCAATTGCTATTCGCGGATGAAAAAAAAACACATTGGTCAATTGGTATGGGAGTGAAAAGAAAACATTTCGCATAAATAAAAGTTGTTTCGCGAATAAAAATTGGGTCAGCCGAAAAAATCAAATACGGCAGTCAATAACCAGACCAATATCTAATGCAGTTGCCCACTGGTCTATGTTGCTATCCACTCTTTTTTTGCATTAGTGTCCAGGGGCCGTTAATTGACAGTTTAATCTGGGGTTTATTTTCGTTTTTTTTTTTATTTCTGTAGAGGAAAATAAAAACTTGATTATATTGACGGATCTTGGCTATGATGTGGAGTTTCGTTGTTTTTTTTTCTTTCTTAGATGTTGCCTGAGTTGAGTTACAACGGAGACCAGACGAAATGCTCTCATTTGCCGGTTGTGTTTGTCTGCAAACAAAAAGTGTGTTGTCACACATGAATGTTTGTTATTGTTGTTGCAACATTTTGTTGTTATTTTGATTGTTGTTGTTATTGCCGTTGTCACCGATGATGAAAATGAAAAGAAGAAAATGTTGTAATCATCTTTCAACAACCTGTTATTCGATACAAAATAAATTCACTTTTAAATGAGTTCTGGTTTGCAATTTGTTGGTAGATTATTCAAAGTGGGTTGGTTTTCTTTCAAATTGCAGAGGTGGGAAAACTATATAAATGGGGTCCAAATGATGATTTTTATAGTGAAAAAATCCTATAAAAGTTTTCAATTGAAAAAATGTCCAAAAAATATCGACCATTAAATGTTTAGCCATCCTTGAAAATAAAAAAATAAATAAAATAAATAAAAATAAAAAAACAAATAAAATAATAACCCATAGGAATAGGAATAACATCAACGATTATCTTTACAAAGTCCATCTTCTTTAAAGATGATGCGAATAGTAACGTTACTGTAAATCGTGAGCACTACCGGGAGATAATATCCAAAAATGGATAAAAAATCATTTGAATGACATGTGGTTTCAGCAAGACTGTGCCACGGAGTGAATATTCTATTTCACGTTCGGGACCGGCCAATTGGCGGCATAGATCGTGTCATTTAATGCCTCTGGACTAGTTTTTAAACCAAGGATTATATACATCACAACCCATAATGTTCCTCCAAACAATTAGCCTTAAAATCTACCATGATTGATTCTACAAACCCCACCGATCTTCCTTGAAAGCAAATTCATTAGAAATCTACAATGACCCTTTTTCTATAAAAATGTTTTTTCAAGAATCCCCGAAAATATTTAGAAAAAAATTTACCATGATCTTCGATAATTTAAAAAATCGAAGAAATACAAAATAACCTACAACAATTTTATCTTCGAAAATTGCATCCTTAACTATCCTTGTTATCCTTAATTATCTCCAGAAGTTTCTATGAACATATCCGTAAAAAACCAAAAATATTATTCTAAAAATTCAGACATACCTCTTAACAAATTTCTTTTAAAATTCTAAATTCTTTAAAAAACCACTTTATATTCTTGAAAACTAAATCTTAAAAAAATCTCTTTATATCCTTGAGGAAATATTCCGAAAACATCTATTCTAAAATACCACGGTTCAAAAGTAGTAAAATGATTCATAAAACATTCAAGGATATATTTCCCAAGGTCCCCTAAAATATTTAAAATAACGACAGTTATATCTCCACGGTCCTTGAAAAAAGATAATTGATAAATATAAAATAAACCATGCTCATGTCTACAAAGGTCCATTAAGGTTACTTTTAGAAATATCGCTTAGTTTTCCAATGATATTCTTCAGATTTTTTTAACATCCTTCGAAACATCCACGATTATATCCCCCTTGCCATTGAAAAATTCTTTCAAAAGTACGATATTTAAATCTGCAAGGTCCTAGAAAACAATACTTAAAAAACTATAGAAATATATTTTAAAAAGTCCTGAAAAATGGGCTTCTACATCTGAAGGTCCCATGCAAAAAAAAAACCAAAAATATTTCAAAGGTTCTAAAAAAATCATAAAAAATTAAGGATAACATTTTAAAGATCCTTGAAAATGATTTCAATAAACAACTGTAATATCTCCAAGATAGTTGGTAAAAATACTCTTTAAAACAGACGCTACTAAGTATCTCTCCAACGGTTCTAAAAAATCTTCAAAATTCTAAAGATGTACTTTCAAAGGTCCTTGAAAATTATTTTAATGAACAACAGCTATATTTTAGATCCTTGGAAAAATTATCTTAAAAAGTACATGCTACTAACTCCAAAGATCCTTGAAGAAATGTTCCTGAAAGTCCACGGTTATCGTAGAGTTCTTATAAAAATATTAAAAACAAGTAAAAAAACCTTAAGTTCGGCCAGGCCGAACTTTTAATACCCTCCACCTTAGGGTAATGGAAACATTAGAACTAATTATGACCCACAAATACCAATTTTTACCGCTATATGGGGATATACAAAAACGTGGACCTATACATACAATGTTTCGCCAACGGATCTAGAACCTATTAAGACCAACCAATTCCAATTTTTAGACAAATCCGTAAATGTAGCAAAAACCATCAAAATACCGAATATCGGGAGATACCGTTATATGGGGCTATACCAAAGCGTGGATCTATACATACAATGTTTCGCCACACGAACTAGGACCCATTATGACCTACAAATACCAATTCTTAGACAAATTCGTGATAAAATGTGGCAAAAATCATCAAAATAACGAATATCGGGAGGTACCGTTATATGGGAGCTATGCCAAAACGTAGACCGATATATCTCATTTTCAATACCAACCATCCTAGACACAATACAAATTATTCTGCTAAGTTTTGATGCTCTACGTCAAATAAATCGACTTGGAATTTTATGCTGATTATGAATATATATACATTATGGGGTCTACGACGAATATTTAGGGACCTTACAAACGGAATGACAAAGTTAATATACCCTCCTTTCCAAGGTGGAGGGTATAAAAATACATGCTTATACCTCTAAAGATCCTTGAAGAAAGATCTAAAAAAATCACGCTTATGTCCAAAGTTCTTGTAAAAATGTTCTGGCACCAAAAAATGTTTTTCAGTGGTCCCTTAAGATTTTTAAAAATGTGTAAAAATTTCCTTAACAAATAAAATAAAAATCCTTAAAATTAGTTTATACTTAAAAATTCTCGATAAAACCTAGTGTTTTTTGTTATTTAAAATATTTAGAAGAAATTAAGTTTTTACTCTTTAAAATTTTGAAATAATTTTCCCCAAAACGTCTTAAATTCTAATAATGTCGTATAGAAACAATTCCTGTACTCTTAAAAAAAAATAAAATAAAAAACAAACAAAAATTTCAAAAAATAACAAAAAAAATAACAATGTGCATGTACGAATTGTTATCGAAAATTGTTATTATAACTTCACTCAAATTCTCAAAAATTTACGGGAATATCCGGAATAGTACTTTCAAAAAATATACTTAAAATATTTCATCTCCTTTCTTATAGCCCCCTAAACATTTTTTTGCAATTTTGAAATGGGGTTTGTACATATCAGCATTATTAACAGCTGATAATTGTCTGTTAATTTAAACGCAATCCCGAAAAAGACAACAAAAATTGAAAATTCTTCAAAAAAAAAAAAAACGCAACGCAAGAAAAAAACATAGCTGTTGATCAACCAACAATTTGAAATCAATTAAAAACATAAAACGAGACAGGAATTCATTGAGGTTTTTTTAGTTTCATTGGCTGGCACCACCAACTGCGATTAAGCAGTTTCTTAAAACGATAATCGATCGATTAGAAAAAATGTGGTTGGTTAAATGTTTTAATTTTCTTCTAATTTTTCGGTGTCTAACCATTCGGCTCATGCGCCGTGTAAATGTTTAGCTAAAAAACACATTTGAACTAAATAATTTCCGTCAATTATGAAATTGAATATAATTCAGTTTTGGGGTGAGTAATTGTATTTAATTCGATTTATTTATAAACACGTTTATATAAATTAATCGTGTAGTTAATATGTTTGCGACAGGGTGAATAAGAAGTGTAACAACATTTAAGGCGGCAGGCAAGAAGGAGATCTAGCATTGTTCCAGGCATTTGATTATTTTCTTCAGTATTCTTAAAATATTCTTATAAATTCATGGCTTAAAAATAATATTAAAAAGAAACCGGAAGTTAGAGAATATCATCGGACGAACTATTATTTGCAATAAGGGTAATAAAAATGTCCCCCATGGTCTTATGATCTTAAATGTTATTAAAATCGTCGATAATTTAAAAACAAGTAAGCAAAGGCTACAGTCGAGCGGGGCCGACCGTTGAATACCCTACAACACTATAATAAACGATACAGATTATATAGGCCAGATACTCGAAAGAATTCCACAAGATATTGTGACAAATAATAAAAGAAAATCATCAGGTTTCGTTCTCTAATTTTCGAATAATAGCAACTTAAACTAATTTGCTCATTTCCAATTTATTGGTAGATGTTGCACGTAAATGGTCTTCCTAGATCTGGAACCAATATTTCCCAAAGACCCATAATCTCTCAGAAGTGGCAAAAGATTACCATTTATTATTGGTTTTTGACTGAAACGCATCTATATGAGATACAGACATTTGACTATATTCTTCCGAGAAATCAGCGTTAACGAAATAGTCAGAGGTGCGTCTTTCCTGTATTTGTGAATTCTCCAAAGAGTCACTGGAATAAACATTTTCGTATTTTGTCTACACGAAGTTGGAAAACTATTTCGCACATTGAATATTTTTGGATGGCCATCCAAAACTGCTTGGCTTTTGCAATGTCCGGTAATCCCCATTCAAATGTGCGTGAGGATCGGGCGATAATTACGACCTGCTGACAATTTTGCAGTTTTTTGGTCCATTTCAACCCCTAAATATATGGCGATCATCTCCAAAAAGAGTAGGCTTCTATTCTGACCCTCATCTTATCCCCATGCAAAATTTCATAAGGATCGGGCCATAAATGCGATCTGTATATGATATCTTGATATCCTAACTACTTAGTTTTGTTAGCTGTAGAAATATTACCAAATGTTTAATTCAAAATGAAAATATGCCAAAAATATGACAAAATTGAAAAAATATGAGAAAATTTTACAAAATCAATATTTTCATCTTTAGAGAGATATTTTTATGCGATTTTTTTAGGCGTTTTTTCTTTCCTGCCAAGAGGCCATTCTGAATTAATGAGAACTGTCGAAATCAGTTCAGCCGTTCTCGACATATAAGAGATTTTTCAAGCATATCTTCTTTGATAAACATATATATCGCACATATTTTGCTATAAATCCGTTTTGTTGGATGTTAACATCAATGTAAAGATCAGAAGTACCTTGTCATGGCTTTGTGATTTCGCCGGGATTTAAAATATTCGCGGTTTAATGAAAAATTTTGAATTTTTTCAACACAAAAGATATGGTCTATTTTACCCGCTAAATATTATTCGATGACCACCCAAATTCGTAGGCTTCTTCCCCGCCCTAAACTCTAGCAACATGCGAAATTCCGCGTCGATTGGTCTATAATTGCGACCTGTATAGCTACTGCAAAATCCGAAATTTTTTCAGTATTTGGTCCATTTCAATCCCTAAACATTTGGCGATCATCTCCAAATGAAATAGGCTTCTATTCTGACCCTAACCCCACCTTCGTGCAAAATTTCGTTAGGATCGGGCCATAATTGCGACCTGTAGAGTGATTACAAATTAACATGGACAGACGGACAGACGGACGGACGGACATACATAGCTAGATCGACTCAGCTCGGCGAGCTAGGAAGATCCATATATACTTTCCTATATGGGAAACCAATATTTCGAGGTGTTACATAAATTATGGCCCAATCAAACTTATAATACCCCCAACACATAGTGTTGTAGGGTATAAAAAATATGTAGTTTACAGTCCGCTATAACTTCTAGAATAATCCTTTCAAGAATCACAAAAACTTACGATAATCTTTGAAAAAATTAAAAAAGTTCTTTTGAAAAAAAAAAAAAAACTTAAAACCAGTGGCGCTTTAATAATGTTCTTAAAAAGTCCTCCGTTATATAACCAGTGATCCTTCAAACAAATTGTTCTTAAAGACCCCGAAACCTTGAAAATATCCTTAAAAACCAATTGTATTATACACTACAAGATCCAAAATTATTCTTAAACATATTCTTCAAAAAAAAAGATTTTTAAATCTTTCTTACTTCCTTGAAGGCAAGGTCCTTCGATATACGATGGTCCTTAAAATTTTTCTTGGGAATTTTTGTAATTTATTTTTTTTTTTAATTCTTTAAAAAGAATAGTCCTGTACGATCCCTGAAATTTTTTCTTAAAAAATATCCTTAAAATTGAAAAAATGAAATTTGTTAAAGAAATCGCTGTTATATCCCTAATGATCCTCGAAATTAATTCTAATTTTTTTTTTCAGAAATTCCTTAACGTATCATTGAACGAAGCTTCTCAAAAAATATTTATGAATATCTTCCCTTTGATCCTTACGAATTTTTAAGAAACACCCAAATATGTTTCTAAAAGTATACTTGTGTTATAATTCACTACATCCCTGGTAGTTCTCGAAAAAATTAAAAAATCCCACGCAAATATCGGGAACTATAGCTGTATTTGAATTTGAAGCACTTGCTTTTAGATTTGTTAGAATTGGTCAACTTTGACACGAATTATGGCCTTCAAACGGCCAATGAAACCATCACATGCTGCCCGAATGTTGCTCTGCGGTCCATTCCCGGCGAAGCGCTTGCATGAGGTGATCGACACTTTAGTATTTTTTAGTGCCACCTTGCATTCCAAAATACTTCAGACAAAATAGTCCAACGGATTGGTATCCGGAGATTTTGGTGGCCATTGTGAACTGAAAATGAACCGAGGAACCTCATTTTGTAACCATTATTGGGTGGCGTGTGTTGAATGCGAATGTCCAAGGTCAAATGTTTGCGTGCCCAAGACTTCAATACACCCTCCAGAATATTTTCGGGATAATATTCAGCATTTATTCTGATGCCACGGTCGATTACTACAAGCGAAGAGCGAACATTGGCTGTGATGGCGGCCCACACCATCACCATGGCCGGCGCTTGAGTTCTGGTGGCCAACCGAACGTGCACATTTTCAGCTGACCTCTTTGGCAAGAAAACACGATCATTTTGTTTGTTTACAAACTGCTGGACAACGAATGTTTTCTCATCGGAGAAAACCAAATTCGGCAGTTCTCCACTTTCGGCCAAGCAAAGCAAACCTTTAGCTCTTTGAGTCTATTTTCTTTCTGCTGCGGTGTAAGTTCTTGCACTTTTTGTAATTTCAATGGCTTTACCTTGAGCTCATTTTTCAATATTTGCCGAATGGAATATTGTGATGGAATATTCGGCTACTGCGATTCGGGTTTCGATGAAGTCGCTTCTTTACTTTTCGAACCATTTCTGCTGATGTTGCTGTTTTCTTCCGTCCACTTCCTTGACGTATGTCGGGCTACGCAATCAGTATCGCGGTAACGAGCGATGGTTCGAGACACAAAAGATTTAATTACATTTAAATGCTAGAGTGCTCTGACTTGTGGTTTTCCAGCCAAATATAATTCCATCCAAATACTTGAATTCCATCGCGATTGACTTTTTTCTGGAAAATTATCAACAAAAATTCTATTGTACGGTTGTAAACAATATAATGAGCTGTCACTGGAATAATTTTAACAGCTGTTGGTCGAGTGGCTTAGAAAGCACAGCAGTCTGAAGTTGGTTGCAATCATCTCACCCTGTATACCTTATTAGCCATATGGCTGAGGTTAAAGGTATCCATGTTAAAAACTATTATTAAAAAACCCACGACTTTTGTTTAAAAAGACCACCCGACCCTCTCACGTCGACTTCAACTTGTTTACCTTCAGCCCGATGGGCCGGTGGACAGCGAGGACTCCATGGAATTCTAAAACCAATATAAATATCAATGTAACCAAACCAATGTAAATATTCGACTTTGACTTGGAATTCCTAAAACTATTTAACCGAATTTGATCGATTTTAATATAGCGGAAAGTTGATTGTTTTTACCTATCGATTTTGAATCATCTATTCAATCTTCTGTCTTCCCTAATATGAGGGAATTGATAATAATTGAATTTAGTTAACGTTGTTAATAATTAACATCACTGAAAATTAATTTTTTCTCAAACTATTTCAAATTTTGGTCAAAAAATTAAGAAATTTAGTTCACAACATACCGGCATTGTTCCACCGAACTATTCGCCAAACACATCGTGGGCAATTTGTGGTCACATGCTCTGTGTTAAAGCAAAATGCCAGCGTGTACCTTTAGAAATAGCAAATTTTAGTTTTTGGGATTTTTTTCGTACAATTTTAGGCATTCATTAAGAGAAGCCGGCAACAGCAACAACAACATCGACAACGATGATGATGATGGGGACTGCTACGACAGTTACAGCGACAAGCGACCATTTTTACTAAAATCTCTTATGCAACAGCACACAATGTGAATGACCATAATCAGAACATGCCACATGTGCAGAGCAGTGCAGTGCAATGCCACATGGTCGCGTACGTGGGGTTTCATGTCTTCAAAAAATGCTTTTCCATGTTTTTTTCTTGTCTAGACCCAGAAAATGGAAACTTCATTTTTTGCACTAATTGCTGGAGAACTGTTTTTGGCAAGATCTTTTTTTTTTGTTTTTTCTTTTAGTTTCCTTTTCACAGCCAAACATTCCATGGCGGCACAAAAAACCAAATGAGATAATGTCTTAATTAATGAAGTATCTTTCAATGGTTTGTATGGTCTTTGGAAGCTACGGTGTCTAGAGCCACCAAACCAAGTATGTACTGAAATTTGTTGGCTGAAGAAAAAACACTTTCAATGAAAATGGCAGCAAGATTCAAATATTTGTTTTTAATTAAATATTGACAAATGGCCATTCACATTAGTGTTGCATCGAAAAAAAAAACAAAGCTATAGAGCATTTTTCAAACTGCATAATTCACGCAATTTCAAAATTGCAGGAATGGAATGGTTGCCCAGAATAGCAAAGGTGTTTTTTTTTTCGAAACAAAAATATTCCCATTATGGCTAATATTGATCAAAGATATGCGTAATTTATTTTACCATTCAAAGCCGAGAACTGTAACACATTTTTTTGTGAATGTACGTGTGTGTGATAGAGATTGGTTTTTGTTTTATGCCTTGGAAACCTTAAATGGTAGATGGATTGTCTTAGCAACAAAAAAATATTCCCATGGCCCGAAATTCACACATTTAATATTTGGTCTTTAGATATTGTTTATATTTTTAGTTGGTTATGAGAATAGGAAAAAAAGACAAAAGACATCTGACAATTTAACTCTGTGGGGAATGTGTATGATCGGCAGTTATTGCATGATTAGTAATTTCCTTAAAGATATTGAAAAATATGTTATATTCTTTTAATTAGAATCGCTAAAAATTTTACAAAATATTAAATTATTTATTTAAAATGTTATCAGTTTGTTGGTGGTACCAAAAAAATGGACCGTTATATCGCATCTATATATGGTCAAAACTATAAAAGAGCTTTACCAACATAAGTCCAAAGAATCCAGAACTCCTTTCGGTTTTTTCAACTTCAAACGAGTACTATCATGTCCAGAATCACTTTCTGAGTCGATTTATGCATCTGTCCATGCATTTTTGTGAACAAAATGCAGGTCGCATTTATTATCCGATTGAGATAAAATTTTCCAAACAATATTTCTTTCGGCCAGATTTCAGTTTAAATTTAGATATAACTCCCATATATATATCTTCAACCAATTTCGGATTAATTGTGCACTAAATGACCAATATAAGTCCAAATGACCTGAATTTTAGCACATCCGACCGAATTCAGTCTAGAAGCAAGTACATTAATTCGGTTCAGATATAGCTGTACCTGTACAGAGTGAGATGAAAAAACTGCAACCAACTTCAGACTGCTGTCATTTCTAAGCCACTCGTCCGACAGCTGTTAAAATTATTCCAATGACAGCTCATTATATTGTTTACAAGCGTACAAAAGCATTTCAGTGAGAATTTTTCAGAAAAAAGTTATTCGTGATGGAATTCAAGCGTGATAGTGTGTTCTTCTTTATATTTGACTGGAAAACCACAAGTGGCTATCGTTAGAGCACTGCAGCATTAAAATGTGAATAAATCTTTTGTGTCTCGTACCATCGCTCGTTACCGTGATACTGGTAGTGTAGCCCGACGTCAAGGAAGTGGACGAAAAAAAACAGCAACATCAGCAGAAATGCTTCGAAAAGTAAGGAAGCGACTTGATCGAAACCCGCGTCGCAGTGGCCGAAAAATAGCTCGTGAGCTAAACATATCGCAATATTCCATTCCGCAAATATTGAAAAATGAATTCGGGGTAAAGTCATTGAAATTCCAAAAAGTGCAAGAACTTACACCGCAACAGAAAGAAAATAGACTCAAAAGAGCTAAAGAGTTGCTTCGCATAGTCCAGAAGTGGTGAACTGCCGAATTTGGTTGTCCAGCAGTTTGGAAACAAACAAAATGATCGTGTTTACTTACAAAAGAGTTGAGCTGAAAATCTGCACCTTCGGCTGGCCACCAGAACTCAAGCGCCGGCCATGGTGATAATGTGGGATGCCGAATATTATCGCGAAAATGTTCTGGAGGGTGTATTGATGCCTTGGGCACGCAAACATTTTGGCCGCAGACCTTGGACATTCCAACAGGATTCAGCACGCGCCACCCAAGTATGGTTGCAAAATGAGGTTCCCCGCTTCATTTCCAGCGCAAAATGGCCACCAAAATCTCCGGATACCAATCCGTTGGACTATTGTGTCTGGAGTATTTTGGAAAGCAAGGTTGCCACTTAAAAATACAAAAGTGTCGATCGCTTTGCCGGGAATGGGCCAAAATACCACAGAGCAACATTCGGGCAGTGTGTAACGGTTTCATTGGACGTTTGAAGGACATAATTCGTGCCAAATGTGATCAATTCGAACAAATCTAAACTTATTCTAAAATTTGATGCTATTTTCGACATTTTTTGTTTTCATTCAATAAAATTTAAAAAAAATGTAAAAATTATGGCGTTTGACTTTGTTGCAGTTTTTTATCGCATCCTAGCCATATGGCTCAGGGTATAATGAAGAAAACGATTATTAATCACATGCATCGGATTACCCTCTCCTTAAAAAATACTTAATAAATTTGGCCGATTACAAAATAGGAACATTATAGTTCTGAATGGTTGAAATGTTTATTTTGGAGTTTAGTCAAATAATTTTGGCATTTCATAACCCTCTTTAAAAACAGACAGTTATCTCGGAGAGAATTGTACATTTCCCTCTTTTACGATTAAAAATGTACGAAAACACAGAAACGGTGGATCTTTCAAAAGTTGGTTTCATCAAAAATTATTTTCAAAAACTAAGCCTGAGTTTTGCCCCGTTTTTACGAAATATATTTTAAAACGTTGTGAAAAAATTAATTTTCCACATCTTATCTAAGAAGTTACTATTTGTTTCTAAAACCCAAATTTATTAAAAAACGCATGGGCTTTCCAAACATTTCATTGCTGCTCTGGCATTTTATCAAAACACTTATGTGGCTACAAACATAATTCAAATTACTTTCAAATCCAAACATAATATTCAAATTATAACAAGTTCTTATGGATTGTCAAAATATAATGTTTGACACATTTGACCTGATTGTATGTGTCTGGTCTGTCAAAAAAATGCCACAACACATAAAATGCTAAATGTGAAGGTTATTTTAGAAATCCAAAAAATATTGATATTTCTTTTGATTAACCTTTACTGCGTTCGCCTCCAAATGGCCAATCAAAAACAAATGTAATTTGGACAACAATTTGAAATCCAAATATCACTCATTCCAACTCAATTAATTTTTGAACAGATTTTCATAATTACTCTCAATTATTTCAACATTTTAGTACATGAAAATAATTACACCTTTGCAAGTGGTAGGCCTATAAATAACCACTCTATGAGGTGGATACAGAATGATGTATGATCTGAAATTTTTTTAAATTATTAAAATAAGAAAACCACTTTTTTCTTTTAATGCGTCGAGCGCCACCTTAAAATACTTTTTTGGTTAGCAACGTCTTTTCGATGTGTGTATGTGCGAAACACAAAATTGTCAAAAAATGAAGAAAAAACTTAATCCTGATATCACAGAACCCCTACGTGTCTACATACTTAGCTATCCATTCACAAATTGGTGACATATGCAACACTTTTGAATTATGAAATTGTCTACATGGCCAGCAAATTTATGCAAAAAAGTAGCTAAAAAATATAAAAACACCAAAACTTGATGCCTGGGAACCACAATTATCGCTAAATACCTGAATATTGATTGATAATAGAATGTGTGATAGATTCAGGAACGAGGGGCATTTGGAAATTGCTGGAAATTTTAAAATTAATAACAAGTAATGACTATGAAATCGTTTTGGGAGATGTGGTTAATGCCATGTTTGTGTTTCAACTTTTTGCAGGGTTAATCTACTTTAAGAGGATTTATTTAAAGCGTAGGTAATGGATATGACATTTAGATAAACGTATTGTAAGACTTCTAAAATATCTATGACCTAAAGATAATTAATTTTTTTTTTACAATGAGGTCCTCTATCCGTAGAGTCTCCAAGAGACCAAATAACATTCAGTTCCTTAAAAGTTAACTCAATCGCATTGTGATTAAAAAAACTATTAAATTTTAATTTTTATTTAAAAAAATTAGAATAAATTTAGATTTGTCCAAAATTGCTCACCTTTGGCACGAATTATGGCCTTAAAACGGCTAATAAAACCGCCCGAATGTTGATCTGCGGTATTTTGGCCAATTCCCGGCGAAGCGCTTGCATGAGGTGATCAATACTTTGGTATATTTTAGTGCCAACCTTGCTTTTCAACATACTCCAGTCACAATAGTCCAACGGATTGGTATCCGGAGATTTTGGTGGCCATTGTCACCTGCAAATGAAACGAGGAGGCTCATTTTATAACAGCGACCATCGGCTGTTATGCCGGCCCACACCATCACCATGGCCGGCGCTTGAGTTCTGGTGGCCAACCGAAGGTGCACATTTTCAGCTTGACCTCTCGATCATTTTGTTTGTTTACAAACAGCTGGACAACGAATGTTTTCTCATCGGAGAAAACCAAATTCGGCAGTTCACCACTTTTTTCTTTCTTTCCGTTGCGGTGTAAGTTCTTGCACTTTTTGGAATTTCAATGGATTTACCCCGAGCTCATTTTTCAATGTTTTCCGAATGGAATATTGCGATATGTTCAGCTCACGAGCCATTTTTCGGCCACTGCTACGCGGGCTTCGATCACGTCGCTTCTTTATTTTTCGAATCATTTCTGCTTATGTTGCGATTTTCTTCCGTCCACTTCCTTGACATTGAGCTACGCCACCAGTATCACGGTAACGAGCGATGGTACGAGACACAAAAGATTTATTCACATTTAAAAGCTGGAGTGCTCTAACGATAGCCACTTGTGGTTTTCCAGCCAAATATAAAGAAATCACACTATCACGCTTGAATTCCATCACGAATAACTTTTTTCTGGAATGAATTCTCACCAAAATGCTTTTGTACGCTTGTAAACAATATAATGAGCTGGAATAATTTTAACAGCTGTCGGACGAGTGGCTTAGAAATGACAGCAATCTGAAGTTGGATGCAGTTTTTTTCATTTCACCCTGTATACACAAATCAGAGATGGGAATGAGGTTTCTATGAAGTTAAATTGAACAAAATAAATAATAAATGGATAACATTTTTTGAAATGAGGTTGCTTTCTTAATTCTATCCTTGTATTTTTATGGAGTCTCCAGAATTCACAGTCAATCAGAAGTTCCAATCATAAACCTGATTTCGAACCTATGTATCGCCCTTGAAGGGTTACAAGTTCTTATAAAAATTTTTAATATTTTTAATATCGATGTCTTTAAAGATGGGTGGTTTTAGCAAACTTTACCTGACGTCATGAATCAGAGTTGTATTTTACTTCTACATACAAACTAGTTAGCTTAGGGCTCTTTTCAGGCGCAATGGGTTTTACATATGTGCTGTCACTTTTATTATCCATGTGTTTTTTCTTTGTGTATGTCAAAATTGCCAATTTGCACATTACTCTTGCTTTTTGCTATTACACACCTACATACACACCTTTGTGCTTATAGTGTATCATATAAAAAATTATAATACTTGATAGATGAATTTTTACCGCAACTTTAATTTCTTATTTCTTTTTTCTTAAAAAAAATAGGGCTCGCTATGATCGAAAAATTACGTCTGTACCATAGTAGAAGAATACAGGCAGTCGCATCGACACAGCTGTTGACCAACAAACCAATAAAATTTTGAATGAAAAACTATTTAAATTCGTTAAATTTATTGAAAAATGCATATCATAATAAACTCCGACTGCTGTCGTATAAGAAAACATAAAAATAACTATTTATTTTTGGAAAAACATTTACAACTTTTTGACATATCAATGTTCTCAAGCGTTGATATATCTACCTTTATTCTTCTAACATGGTATATACTTTACTCATGTATTTCACAACTGAAAGTTCGTGCATGTATTACACGATATGTACAACTCCTACTTATGGAAAATTTGACATTGTAAATGTAAAAAACATTTCGTCTGATATAGCCTTTAGTTTCTTCACTGTCTGGCAGTTTTCTAAGACAGCTTGAAGTCTTCCCATGGCATATTTTGTGACATATCCTTAAAGAATGTCAAATCGGCACTCGAATCCTGCTATTTACCATGAATTTGACGTGAATGTGCCATGACAGGACGCTAAGCTTATGTATCATCACCTAAAGGTTTATCAAAATAACAAATCTTATGAAGGCATTTGGGCGCCACCATTGGCTATATCAATTGCCTACTTTTAGAGTAGCATTTATCGGCGTCTTATTAATATTACATATTTAGCTCCTCAGAAGAAAGATGTTTTATTTTTATTCGTTTTCTTAATTCTGCATACGTCAATTCAACTGTTCACATTATTTCGAGTGTAAAACTCTATGTGGGATTTTGTACAATGCGAAATGTTTGTTTTAACATTATTGCTCTTGTTATTTGTCTCATGTTTTCTTTAGTTTTCAAATTTTGTGACTTTTTTACTTACATTGAAATGAATTTTGCATACGAATATGTGTGTATGTATGTTCTACATTTTTAACTAGTTTACATCTTAGTTCAAAACGTTTTGGGTTAAAAGACTGTCGTTTCTTCTAAAGAATTAAAATCGCTTTTCAAATAAAAAAGCAAAACAACACCATCAAATAAAAATAAGAACAACATTTAAATGTTTACTTTGAGTACATCTAGATAAAAAATCATTAACAGGTAATTTAAATTTTCTTGTCCGTCTGAATGTGACATGGCGAATAAATGCGCTGCTAACCTTTAGCTGGCAAACATATTTCTTTTTTGTTTTTTTTTTTTTTTTTTTTTTTGTAGCTTGTGTTTTTGTTGTTTTTATTTTTCATTTGGAAACTTTAATGTTTGCCAAAATTAAACTCCATAAATCACGAACTGTAACAGAGTTGTTCAGTTCGTTAGTCAGACAAAATCCACAAATATTTGTGGCCATGTGAATTCTGCCAAGACCAAATGTGAAAATCGTTCAAACACTGATTGTGACAGGTGTACTGGATGTTTTAATTGGATTTGGTGATTTTTTTTTTAATGACTTAGATTTTGAAGTAACAAATAATGGGCATGTCAAATGTCATAAGAATTGCGTTTGATGTGCTCTCGTACCTTTTTAATGGTAAAATTTATATTTAATTGTCAACATCACTCTCAGAGGATTTTTTACCAGAAAAATGTCAATACGTTTTTAGTTTTTTCCTAAATCAACCTAACAGTACGTTTATATATATGAGGGTTAACCTACTGGATTTGGATTTAAATTGTCATATCCATTACTTATACTTCAAATAAATCCTCTCAAAGTGGGTTAACCCTACAAAAAGTTCTAACGTAAACATGGCATAGAATCGTTCGTACGAATTCATTTTGAATACGGCAACATTACATATATTCAATATGGTAACATTAGGAATTAAAACAAAACACATGATTAGGAACATTGTAGAAGTGTAAATATTCTGTTTAAAAGAGTTTTTTGTGCAAAAATAAATATTGCAATTCACTCCTCAATTTCACTAAGCACATATTTGTTAAAAGGACCATAACCAGTTTTTGCATTTTCCTTTTCATTGTGACTCAATTTTTTCAACGTATGCTATTCAGTCTGACCATGCCTATTTCCACCCATTGCAAACTTTGGTAGGTGATCAAGAGGAAATTTGTTTTCGGTAGGCTGTGATCAACATGTTTCGGCAACCACTCGACTCCTCCATAAAATCTACGACAATTGTTTCTAGTGTCGAATTCCTGTGGCTTCCCCTAAAAAATTTATTTATTATTAATTGATTTAACAGCATTTCACAATAAATTTATCACATATTTTAAAATATTTACATTTTTGTACAAAATTCTTTTTTGAGTGTTATTTTTGTTTTTTTTTTTTTTTTCTTTGCTTCAGTTTATTATTCGTAATACCACATTATTTGGTTTTCACAGATGAATAACTTTTATTTGAAGAAAAAAGCGATTTTCAAGAAAACAAATGATGAGGCAACACTTTGTTATCAATTGGCTTTGTCAATTGAGAAACCTTTAAAATTTGATAATTATTTTCAAAAAAGAAGTTAAAAATGTAAATTTAATTTTGTATTTGTCATTAAGATAACATCTTTATTACTTAAAAGTTCGTTAGAGTCACAAGTTTCCATAAATATACCATTTACTTGCAAAAACAAAAGTGTTTTCAAACCAGAAAAAAAAATTGCGTTTTACGATTTCTGAAAAAGCTAAATGCGAAATTAAAATCAGTTTCGTACCGAATTCGTTCCTGTGACATGCCTGTATAATTATCACAGTGTCCCTAGAGGGTTCTCACAATTTGCGTTAGTCGCAGGATTGATTAGCCTAGCCAGCGTAGAATCCTAAAGAAATTTAAGTATAATTTTGAACATCTCGTAGAAAACCTTATTATTGTACCATGGTTTCTCCTGTTTAAAGTAATTTCATGAAATATATATGATAAAACTGTTAAAAAGTCTCACTTCCTGCACATAAAAACAAATATTTTGTTGACGGTTTCGAAAATTTATTTTACTCGATGATATTACTCGTTTGTGGACCGAGACTTATAGACAAATATGCATTTTAGGTCATGCGACAGTATACAAGTCTTGCATATCATTCAAAGGAATAAAAATTGTGGCGTGTGAGGCCCGATTTTAATAACAAAGTCTGTCGATCAATAGATCCCTTGCTCCATAATTGTGATATTAATTTATATTGAATACCTATCTTTCTGTACAAATAATAAGAAGAAGCATTTGTTTTTGTTCTTGAAGGCTTTGGCGGTGCATAGCTTTTTTTTATTAATATTTGGTAAACATTTTAGATTTCTTTCCGCCAGCCGAATATATACCCAATTTAAGCAATTTATTTTCTTAATTCCTTCTAGGTCTCACAAAAGTTCTTTGGAAAATCTAAAACTTATTAATGTGTTAAAGGCTTATAGATAATGCCCATATTGTCCTCAACAAGATCCGGTAGAAATAAGGATCCGGAAAAAGAAAATAACAACCAAGAAGTTAGAACATCAAAACGCGTTACCAGAAAGACAACAACTGAAAGCAAACTAAAAGAAAATAACACCGAAGTTAAAAAGACAAGAAAAGCCAAACTCAAGGATAAAGACATCATGGCTAACGAAGAGGAATCCAAATCTGCAAATGCACAGAATACAGAAAATGAAAATCCCACTGCCGAAAATGCAAACTGTGAAGAAAATCAAAACATAGAGCCTCCAGTTGAAGCCGAAGAAAAACGCAAAGCAGATGAAGCAACACCCATGGATACATCGGCTACAAATGATCTGGAAGCAAATAAAGATATCAGTCCACCTAAAAAACAAAAGCTAGATGATGAACAGTCAGAGCAACAGCAGAAGGAAACAGAGGAGGAAGAAGCAAAGTCGTCGGAGCCTGGTGCTTCGAATAATATTGAAACTAAAGAAGAAACGAAAAATGTTTCAACTGGATTCTCTTTAAAATCACAAGGAGTGAAAGTTAAAGATGAAGAAGAAACTAGCAATAATATGCCGGAGCAGCTATTGACTGTAATTTCTAATCTTTACCTTAATGTTGGAGAACGTTTGCGTCTTGATTTTCATCCAAGATGTCTCGATGACCTGACATACTGCCATCGTCATCATTATCATTCCGATTTACCGGAGGCTCCCATTCAGTCCCAAGCACGTAGTTTACGAAGTGCCCTTGATAACTACCGTTATGTGTCCTTTATAAATTCCACCACTGATATGGTACATCGTGGTGAGTTTCCCGGAAAAGGAATTTTTATGAAAATTATGGAACTTGTTTTGGTAGGTTTGTGGTTTTATTACAATTTTCCATTTTTATAATCTCTCACGACTACCTAATTTCAGAGCATAAACTATAGTACAAAACAACAGAATATTGTAACATTCCAACAATCCTATCACAAAGCTGTTGAGCTATTCTCCATGATTGTACGAACCTTTCCACCGTGTTGGCACAAATTGCGTACTTTCTATGTCGG
The DNA here is from genome assembly GCF_030504385.1 of Musca domestica. Classification (NCBI taxonomy): domain Eukaryota; kingdom Metazoa; phylum Arthropoda; class Insecta; order Diptera; family Muscidae; genus Musca; species Musca domestica. The sequence continues at coordinate 1,064,177 of NW_026712391.1, read as the reverse complement.
CTTTTTGGAATACGGTTTAGATCAATCAAAGCTAGGCAATGTAAAAAAAGATGAACCACTTTCCAAGTCAAACAAAATATTTGACATAATTTTGGATTTACTGGAGGAAGTGTTAAAAACGGCTGAGCCGGATGAATTGAACACCAGTAAAAGTGATTCTTTACAAAAGCCTACAACTATATCCAGTTCAGCTTCCCATCTAACATCACCACAAAATTCCATGGATTTAAGTGTTTGCAATGATATATGGAATCAAAATGAATACGAAGAAAGGGAACGACAGAAACAGACATTCACTGCTTTGCCAATGGAACAGAAAATTGAACGGATATTCATGTGCCTGCGGCTGCTTTTGGAAATCTTAGAATATGATATGGCCATGTGGATTTTGCACCACTTTAAGAAAACCAAGGAATGGATATTTTGTAATGACAACCGTCCTCTGATTGTGGTCTTGTGTGAGCTAACACAGTACACAAGAATGACCCGTGTGGCAAGGAGAATATTTAGTGTCTACAGTGATAGTGCCAACAAGGGTTTGTGTAAGGAGCGTCTCCAAGTATTGGAGGTAAGTATTTCAATAATGAGCGAATTGAAATGTTTAAAAGAAGTTTTTTTTTTTGTCTTGTTAGCGTTATATTTCTTTGCTAATGGTGGCCAGTAATACGGCTGATATGGAAAACACAGCAATTGGAGTTAAGTACCCTTACCTTGGAGAACAAACCAAGAATCTTATTAAGGAATTTTTCAAAATATTCAAAGGTAGGGACAGAAAAGTGTTTATGATTTCTAAATTCTAATCTGGTATCTCTGCATTACAGCACACAATCGCGAAGAAATATCGAAATACATTGAAACCATTCATCTACTGCGCATACCCTATGTACGCTACGAATTCATCGATAATGTATTATTTACCAACAGCGAACCATTAACACCACAAAAGATTGCTATTGATATTGCCAAGAAACGCTGGCTAAAGTACAAACCGCAAAGTGAACTCTCGAAACCGGATGAAGACATATCCCGTGAACAATACCTACATTTGCTTTTAGATGCTTTGCGTGAATACTGTGAGTGGCATGGTACAAAGACTTTCCTTCACATCATTACTGATCACGATAAGATATCACCGCTAACGACCACAACGGATTCGGTACATCGTTATCCCACCAATGGCAATGGAGTTTTGGTACTAAAGAAAGTTGCCAAAGACATTAAAAAGCTGGAAAGTCAATTGAGAATGGCTGTACGTATGTCAAAGCCAAAGGTGAATATATCACAGGCCGATATTTGTATCGATGAGACTATAATTGCCAAATATCGTAACGATTTGAAATACATCATTAGTCTTCAAAATGTTGTTCTCAAACAAAAGGAAACATATCCTGAGGTGGACTTTGGTGAATGGCTTGATTACCTTGGCGATTTTCCAGCTAAAAAATTAATCAAAGAGGAAGTACCGCAATAGTTCCTTTTATTTCCGATATTTTATGTGAATTTTTCTATTTATTTTGGTTGTGTCTGTGTCGAATACTGCCGTACTATTTATTTTATATTCGTGTTTAGATTTTTTACAATATACGATGAAATGAAAATTCAAAACCGATTTGGTGTGTATTGTCAACTATCAAAATGAGTTTATGAGTCAGTCGTCGTTGAGCATTGACCGAGAGCGGACGCATCTAAGGAGCGTAGAGCATATTACATTTTAAACTTTGTATTTATTCCCAGAATTACTTTTATTTTTAAATAAAAACCATCTTGACAGAATCAGAAGTGGGATAAGAACAGAAATCTACAAGGAATTTCATCATTTTGGATAAGAATTGCAGAAAAATACTCAAAGAGCTGAGAAACTAAGGCGTCAAAGTGATGTAGTAGTGAAGAGCTCAATGCAAAGCAACAACGACGACCAAAGGAGAAACCACGCAAAGGCACCTAAACTCAAAAGTTCGAGTGAGTTTAGTGAGAGTGTGTAACGTGCTCAAAGAGAGCAAAGGAGAAAGCATCAATCAAAGGAGAATGTACAAAGGTATACTCAAAAGTGTGAGTGAGTAGGACAACGATAGTACATCAAGGAGATTGAAAGCAAGACATAAAGAGGGGAAGTGTAACGTGTTAGTGAGAGTGTGTAACGTGCTCAAAGAGAGCAAAGGAGAAAGCATCAATCAAAGGAGAATGTACAAAGGTATACTCAAAAGTGTGAGTGAGTAGGACAACGATAGTACATCAAGGAGATTGAAAGCAAGACATAAAGAGGGGAACCCCGAAGAAGAAGTTTAAAAAGGGAAAGGTTAACGTATATTTTTAGGGCGTGCGGCTTCTAAAAAAAAGGAATAGTTCTAGATTTGCTGAAGTAACGAATTAAAAAGGAAAATTCACAAGGAAAAGTATGAAGGTGAAAATAAGTTCGTTAAAGGTTGCGGAGCTAGACAAATTATTACTGGCAAGAAGCTTACCACGAACAGGAAATAAGTCCGAGAAAATTGCTAGACTCATGGCTTGCAATGGAAATGACGAAGTGGAAGTTGAAGATTCAGAGTCACAGGGGGATTTCCATGGATTTGATGAAGCTGAGACGGGTGATGATTCTCTAACAAGTCAAATGCGAGAGCTAAAGGATATAATGTTGACTCTAGCAAGAAGTGTGCAACAGTTAACAACACTTTCAACAGAAAGGGCTATTACGTCAAATGCAGGGTTAAATTCAAGGGATACAGAACAGCAAGTTCCAGCTGAAGTAATATCAAGACAATCTGGTTCCGGAACATCTGGTTGTTTAAAGGATTACATAGTAATGATACCAGACTTCGATCCAATTAAAGGAAATGTTACATCAGTCCAATTCATTGACAAGGTTGAAACGTTGCAAAGGCTTCATGGATGGTCAGATGAAACAACTTTGTTTGCAGTTCATCATAAAATGAGTGGTGTTGCTAAAATGTGGATAGACGCTTTACCAGTGGTTGAAACATGGAAAGAGTTCAGACAACAATTTTTAAAGGATTTCCCAAGTCGAGTAAGTGTTGCTGACATTCATCGTGAACTTATAGCTAGGAAACGAAACTCGAATGAGTCTTTGGTGGAATATTATTACGCAATGTTGGCCATAGGGAAAAGAGGAAGCGTAGATGAGGCATCAATACTGTCGTACATCATAAATGGTCTCAATGATAGCAGCTTAACAAGAACACTTTTAGCTATGAACCCGCAGACATGTAGTGAATTATTAAGGTCGTTGGAGAATTTGACCATACAAACGTATGCAAGGAAGCAAACAAAGAATGACGAAGATGACAAAACCGCAAGTGTCTCAGGTGGAGCGCCAACCAAGGGAGTAAAATGTTTCAATTGTAACAGGTTTGGGCATATCTCAACTAGTTGCCCACAACCATTGAAGAAGCCGAAGTGTAGTAAATGTGCAAAGATTGGTCACGATGCATCGCAATGCAAAGGTAAAGGTACAACTGTGGCAGCAATGACAGAAGAGTCTAAGGATTACTGCCCACCGGTTATGAAAGATGTTACGGTCAATGGTAAGACATATGAAGGTTTTGTGGACACTGGAAGCGACTTTACCTTAATGCGGAAAGCTGTAGTTCCAGAGGGTTGCGATATGGAAGTAACGTCAAAAAGAATGAAAGGTTTTGGTGGATCTATTGTTGAAGTGGTGGAAAATGTTCTGGCACTCACAACGAACATTAACGACTGGGTCTATCAACTGCAAATGTCGGATAAGAAGCTGAAACACATCTTTGAAGTTCTCAATGGTAATTTGCAAAACGAGGCAAATGAAATTAAGCAGATCAAAGCGGACTATGTAATAGAAAATGGGAGGCTATTTCGCAAAGTCAACAATATGAAACGTATGGTGATTCCAGAAAGAGTCCGGTGGCGAATAACTAAAGCTTGTCATGATGATTTGGGACACTTCGGTGAAGAGAAAACTCTCCAAAGGCTTCAACGTGATTTCTGGTTCCCGAGAATGAGACGTTATGTAAAATCATACATTCAGTCATGTCCGGAATGCTGCTACAACAAGGTAAAAGGAGGCAAGGCAGAGGGTGAACTACATATTGAGGAAGTCCTACCAATTCCATTCAGAAGTATCAACATCGACCACATGGGTCCCTTCCCAAAAAGTAAGAAAGGAAATCAATATGTATTCTTGATTGTCTGTTCGTTCAGTAAGTACACCATTATAAAGCCAACCAGGAATACAAAGACTGCTCCGGTTATAACAGCGCTGCGAGAAGTTATGTCGATTTTCGGACAGCCACGAAGAATTGTATCGGATAAGGGAACGGCGTTCACGTCTAAAGAATTCCAACAGTTTGTGGAATACAACGGAATACAACATGTACAAACAGCAGTCCGAACACCAAGAGCCAATGGCCAAGCCGAGCGGATCAACCAGACAGTTTTGAATGCGTTGAAATGTCTAGTAGGTGATACAAAAGAATGGGACACTGAGACAACGACGATACAGTGGAGTATTAACTCGCAGCTGAATGCGACTACAAAGTTCAGTCCAAATGACTTAATATTCAACTTTAGTCTCAGAGATGTCAGTTACAATAGAATTATCCAGGCGGTTGGTGATGAAGAAAGAGAGAATTTCGATGTTAGGGTAATTCAACAGCAGGCTGTTGCTAACATCCAGAAACAAAAGGAAAAATGGAAAGCAAGATTTGACAGCCGTCATTCCAAGCCAACTCAGTACAAGGAAGGCGATTTGGTGGTGATAGACACGGTACCGCAGCCTACAGGAGAATCGCATAAGTTGGATGCGCGGTATAAAGGACCATACATCGTCACGAAAATTATCGGAAACGATCGTTATCTGGTAGAGGATCTGCCGGATTTAAGTTTGAAGCAAAGGAAATATTGCGGTGTTATGTCGACCGATCATATGAAGCCCTGGTGCTATGGTGATCCAAGTCTCGAAATCGAAGATAAAGATGAGTCTGATGATGGTTCGCCCAGGAGGACGAAGAGTCAGGAGAGGCCGAATTGTCAACTATCAAAATGAGTTTATGAGTCAGTCGTCGTTGAGCATTGACCGAGAGCGGACGCATCTAAGGAGCGTAGAGCATATTACATTTTAAACTTTGTATTTATTCCCAGAATTACTTTTATTTTTAAATAAAAACCATCTTGACAGTATTTTTTGAAAAAATTTTAAAAGGGAGGGAAAACGGAATTATTTGGAACACAAGGAAGAAAAAAGGAAAAAAAGAGATTTTCAAGCTAAATTCTCGAAAAATGTATAATTTAGTAGAGCCCCCTTGTGCCTACACTGGCTACGTCAGTGATCTCTAACAATACTCTAACAAAAGAAAATATAATGAAACAAGTGTTTTCCTTTTCATTTGCCATCATCACTATAGAATTTTATTCAACAATATTTTCTTTCTGTAATCTTATTTTTCATTTTTTTTTCATTATTATTAATAATATTCGTTTGATATTTTGTGTTTTTATACCTTTAAAAAGGTACTTTTGTTGTTGTGTTGAGTTTTGTTTAATTATTACGTGTTGTTGTGTGTGAGTGTATTTGTGTAGACTTCTTTTTTCTGCTTATTTTTGTTTGTAATCATCACTAACAAAATATAATCATTTACATATCATCACCGTTTTCTTTATCATTACATTAAATATATGTATTTATATATGTCATTTGTCTATATATAAATGTCATTTATAGTCATATTTCTTATTATAGTTACATATATCTTCTTGTTTTTAAATACATTAAGGGTTGAAGGTCAATGCATCCATCATTACAGCTAATGTCGTATAAAATGCCAATCATACGTAAGAGTTGCAAATTAAGAATGACAAACCCCCTTTTTAAATGGTAGTCGTGATAGAGGATGTCAATTGCAGTGACCTTCTGTCCTTGTTCTCAATGTTATGCTGTGGCGTTGCTGGTATTTCATTTACAAACAAACATCGATAAGAAATGATATATTTTTATTTATATTCTCATTTTTGTTGTTTTTTTTTTTCATATTAATATATCATGTTGTTTTACACATTTATACAGCAAACAAAAAATGCCATAAATTTACGTATTTTTTGTCATTTCGAAATGTTTTTGTTGTTGTTAAAAACACATTTATGTAATATATTTTCTGTTATTTATGTTTTTTTTTTTGTAAATCCTTATAAACTAATCTCACTACGCTTTAGTTTATTCTCTGGAATAAATACAAAAAATATCTCTATAGAAAAAAATGTCTTTATTTTTTTTTTTCAATTTTCTTTTTTAACTACAAAAATAAATACATTTATAACAATCAGTTTCGTTATCGTTAATGTCATTACTATAAATAAATTATTCGACGTTGTAATTCTATTTTTTATTTTATTTTTTTTTTTCTATTTTTTTGTTTTGTATAAAAACCCAAATTAAAAAATCCGAAAGCGGTTAACATTTTTATATATATATATTATATATTTTATTATATTATGGCCCTGTATTTTTAAGATGTGCTTCAAATTAGTTGAAAATACAGTATTAAACCAAACAAAAGCAATACACGTTTTTTTGGGTTCTGTTCCAGAACATTCAAGACTCTTCTAGTTTTGAAATTTGTTTCGATATCAAAAAGAAAAAGCTGTTGTAGTTTTACATTCTTGCAGTTCTGGAACAGAGCAATAATGTGTAAGCAGAACAAATGTTCATTCTCCTACCCCCATGAAACATGACATATCCAGTGGTTTTGGCTTCCCTAAGTCATCAGAGTCAATGAGCCCCTTAATCCTTTTCCCACGCTAATCACAGTGGCAGAAGTCGACATAGCGTCCCCTATTGACGTTAATGAAAACAGTTGCTTTTCGATAAAATTTAAATAGATTCACTATTCTGAAGGTAGTTAGCTGAAAACGACCCTAATATGACTTCGCAGCTTTCAACTGCAATAGAATGGACTGGGCCACTAAGACTTGCTTGACACTGCAACATATCTGGCAATGAATCGGCCTATGAATTGGCCAGACGCGGATCTGAGTCAGTAGATCTAGAGATTGAAAGCTCAGTGAAGCCACCCTTATGTCACTTCTTCGAAGTACTGCATAAGCATTACCTTGGGAAATTTCAAGAGAACTGGCTAACTGGAAAGGGGTGTAATGTTTCCAAAAAGATTTGGCCGGTGAACTTCGAAAGGAAATCAAGGTCACTCATATCCATGACGGAGCTAGACTTGCAGCTTGTGGTGGGCCTAATTACAGGACACTGCCATATAAAGACCATGACATCCATATGGGGGATGACGACACTGAATGCTGCAGGCTTTGTCAGACGAAACTGAGACGGTGGAGCACTTACTCTGCCACTGCCCAACTCTTATAGGAATGAGATAGAGGCTACTGGGTAAGAAAATTCTGCCAGACTTGTCCTCCCTCTCCGACATCGAGCCAGTTGTCATTCTTCAGTTAGCCAGAAGACTAAAATGGCTAAGGACGACACGCTGATACACCGTGGATGCAAACCTACTAACTTCTCCACTCTTTATTCAGATTCTCGCTTCTTCACTATTCGTTATTTATTGCCTTCCCTTCTCTCTATTCTATTCTCCCATCTTCTTAAATTAGGATGCTCACTAAGGACCAGTAGGTCTCCGAGCGGAGTGGTTGTTTATACAACCGCGCATCATTTAACATAACCTAACCTAAGACTAGCTTAATGGTATTTAGATCTAGAGCAGTGTTGCTCAAAATATTTTCTGCAGTAGTAGTGGTTATAGAATATCTCTGCATATTCCTGTGAGACCAGTTGGAGAATGCAGTTAAAGATTTTTAAAATACCACCAAATGGGCGGTGCTGTTATGTGGACTAGGTACCAAAAAGGTTAACCTATGTAGGCAACCTTCTACTATAAGGACTGTTAGCTATTGCAGGTCGTAAATACCAAATTTGAAACAATTCAGTGATAGAATATGACTAGAATCATCAAAATACGGAATATATATAATATCGAGCGGTTCCGATATATTGAGGTTGTTGGAAACCATGGCACAATATAGACAATGTTCTGCCAACTGTAGTAGAAATCATTATGAACTAAAAACTCCGAATTTGACACAAATTTAATAGAAAATGTGCCGTAAATCGTCAAAATGCGAATGTTTGCAGTAGGACCCGTTGTAAACTCTAAATACCAATTTCAAACTTTTTTAATATTCTAGACACATTATATACCATTCTGGCAAATTTCAAAACTCTTCGTTAAATAATGTGATTTCAACAGACGGACATGGTTATGCTGATTTTGAATATATCTACTTTATGGGGCCTCAGATGGAAATATCCATCTCCGCCGCTCCATGGTGGAGGAAATAAATAAAGAATGCTTGAATGTTTTTACATAATTTTTCATTTGACGCCGATCGTAGATGATCTAGAGACTCTTTGAATGCGCCTCTCTACATCAAGCATATCATTCTTGACATAGCTTGGGAGGGGTTCCGTTTGTAGTACCCAAACAGATACCGCGAAGAGAGTAAGAGATGGGGCTGGGTTCGTTCAAATTTATCGAATACAAACTCAAGGAATTTGTAGCGATTGTTGGCCGAAATTCGTCTGATATTTTAAAACGGAATAGCTTTGTTTCAACTTCTAAGCCAAATTCCTACATGACTTGCAACCTTATTAATTAAGCTGTAGCGTACCTCCTCGGCAGAATAAAAATTATACAATGCCTTTTATAGGCACCTATTCGATCAAATGCCTTTTATAGGCACCAATTCGACCGAGAAAGATATATAAAACATGCGAAATGTTGTTTATTTATTTATCGCTATCGTTTGGTTAAATAATGTTTATGTGTACATAACTATAAATGTAATAGCTTTTCAATTTAAATGCTTCATCCTCTAATTAATTATTTATTATTATTTTTATTAATTACAAACATAAAATTTAAGCGATTTTTTTAATGTAATATAATTTTATTTTTTTGAATATGTATCTGTTTGTTTTATTTCTCTTCTCTTTTTTTATAATATACCTGTAGTTTTGTTCTTCTTATTTTTTTTCATTATATATTTCAAATATATGCATGTGTATATAATGGAACAACATTTAATATTGATTTGTAGCTTAGTTTTGTGTTTCGGTTTCCTTCTTAGTTTTTATTCGTATACATTGAGTTAGGATTTGATTTTTTTTTTTTTAAATGAATACAGTTATTCAAAATTAAAGGGAAAACAAACGGAAAATAATTCGATTTCAAACAAAACATATGGAATTATATTTGACTTTTTGACGATATGGCAAAATAGACTTCAAAAAAATAAATTATTGAAAAAAAAAAAAAAAATATTTTAATGTATTTCGAATTTTAAACACAATTGTTAAAAGTACCGATTTCTTTAAGTTTAAAAAATGAATCTAAATATCCTTCTGCACCTTAAGTAACTAGGAACTTATTTAAATTCTGGCACACATTTATATTTGAATCATAGTACAATAAAGACAACGTAGAATAAGTTAGAGTAAGTTGGGAGTAATGAAACCTATCCATATGGATTTTAAGGTCAGAATAACTATTACAATAAATACAAACAATTTGTATTTTACCAAACAAAAAATAGGAACAATTGAATGAAAGATCAAGATTTCTTTTCAAAATCATGTTCTATATCTCTAAAGATTTATTTCTTCACAATAAAGGAAATCGTTACAAGGATTTGATTGTAATTGAATTTTCTAAACCATATTTATATAATTGTTGAGACATGTCAAGCCAATCAAATAAAAAAAATTAAAATCGATTGTTAGCTGTGTCCTACCTTGATTTCATTGTACCATGATAGAAATATTGATTTTAATTTAAATCAAATAATTATCTGTTGGACTCCATCAAATCTAGCACTTCTAAAACTCTTGAATTATACTGTATACATATCCTAAGTCAAAGGATACGGCCTGTACCTGATCGAAATAGCGCTTTAAGAACATATGTCTCTTTGGATGAAATCTAGCTCACGGTACACACGATATTTTTCTTATACGAAGTATTCCGCCAACATTTTTAGTTCTTAGTTTTTTATGAAAGGTAAAAGGTAACTACCTTTTGGTAATTCACACACAAAAGGTCAAAGCTTTGAAAAAATAAAATATTTTATAGAAATCTAAGGGATTGTTCAATTTAGACCGTGTGCTGAACATTGTTATATTTGTATCTTAGACACTTAGAAATGAAAGAAAATTAACAATTTCTGTCCATTTCTTCTATGACCTATTTCACAAAGGGCCAACATTTAGTAATCATCATAAATCTCTTAAAATGCGAAATATTTTTCAATTTTCTTAAAACTCTGTAAATTCTTCTATTTTTATAGTGTTTACATCTAGCGTCAGGGTGGGATATGTATATTCACTCTTTGAAGTAATTCCCATACAATCCTAAACATTTACAATATCGACCCACATCCTTTTATCGAACAATCATAACTTTCATAGGCAAACTTCATTTAAATATTAATATTATTAAATATTTCTAACATTATATTTAGGATCCGCCCTTTTACTGATATACCTACACAAAACAAATAAGCAAAGGCTACAGTGCAACGTAGTATGTAATACGGGTATGTAATACCCGTAGTTTCTGTAGATCTGAAACCCTTTGGATTAGAAAGAACGAATCCCCCAAGATATTGGGATATATAATTGGACCACTTAGCAAAGACAAATTCCGTGGCAATGATTTACAACAATAGGCCCCTATTCTGAACCTTTTTTAAATTATACTCCGATACGTCACAATAAGTCGGTGAATATTCTGATTAAATTCTAAGATAGACTAAAATTTGTGTGTTATCTACTCGCAGTAAACTCGATTTGGATAACAGTTGAAAATATTGAAGTTGCAAAAAAAATCAGTAATTTATTAAAAAGTGAGATTGATAATCGATTCTGAAACTCTTCAAGAAATATTGGCGTTTCATTCTGTATTAATATATTATAATTGTACCCTACAACACTATGTGTTGGGTGTTGTAAGTTTGATTGGGCCAAAAATTATGTAACGCCTCGAAATAATGGTTTCCGGCATAGGATCTATATGCGGATCTTCCTATCACGCGAGCTGAGTCGATCTAGCTATGTAAGTCTGTCCGTCTTTCCATGCTAATTTGTAATGACTCTACAGGTCGCAATTGTGGCCCGATCCTGACGAAATTGAAAATGGAGATGGGGTTAGGGTTATATTTAGGGATTGAATGGTTTTGGCAGTAGCTCTATAGGCCATAATTATGAACCAATCGACGCGGAAATTTGCATGGAGTTAGAGTGTAGGGCTGGTCAGAATAAACGTACAATATTTAGCAGGTAAAATAAGCCATAATTTCTAAGTAAAAAAATACGAAAATTTCCACTAAACCTCAAAAATTTTCAATCCTGGCCAAATCACAAATACATCAAAAGGTTATTTCTGACCATTATAGTAATGCTAATAGTCATGATATCAGATATGTAGCAAAATAGGTACAACATATATGTAAAAGAAATAGATCCTAGTTATTCTGCTTATAAGTCAAGAAGCGCTGGAAGGATTTTCACAATTCTCATCAAGTCGTAATGGTCTCCGGCAAAGAAAGAAATTCCCGCAAAAATATGACAAATTCTAACGTGTGGAATAAATTCCATTTTTTAAATGAATGTAGTTAAATGTTTCTTTTTCAATCAAACAGAAATATGAGTTTTATTATTAATTATATAAACAAAGGAAATGAAAGAAAAAAGTTTTTTTTTTTTTTCAGAAACAAATCATTGTAACTTAAGTATCAATAAAATTTGTCTAACAATTTATAATACAATAACAATATAGACTGTGTGTGTGTGTGTATGTCTGTTGGGAGTTTCTGTGTATTGTGTACATTATAAACTAATTCTTACTTACTAATAGACTTTCAGTTTTTATTTTTCATTTCTTTAAAAGCATGAAAAATATTTATATTTTATTTCTCCTTTTTTTTTGTCCTAAAACGTATAACTAGATAATTTCTTAGTTATATGCTTAAATTAAATTGTAATAGTATAGTTTAAAAGAAACAATTAGGAAATAAAAGTGTTTTTTAAATTTTTATTTATAAATTAACTTAAGATTTAAATAATGATTCGTTACTGTGAAACTATACATAATTTATTTTTAAAAAATTTGTTTTTCAATTCATTGTGTATTAGGATGTGTATTGACTGTGTGTGATTAATAACTTGTTGCCTTTAAGGCCCGCACAAAATTGTTGAAGATTTATGAAATAACCAATACAATTTTGGACCCATTTGGGTCCACCCTTGATGTGTTTTTTATCAATTATAATTCTTTTGTCTTGAGAAAGTTTCCCACCCAACGAACCAATACGAAATTACAAATGAATGCTAAAGCATTACACACAGAAACTTCGGGAAAAATGTGAATTCATTTGTAAGAAGTGATGTGGATGTGAAACAGTGTCATTTGCTCATCCATCACCCAAAGACAATCTTTCTGTCCTGAATATTTTAATGTGAGAATTCCTGATTGGAGAATTGTATATCATCTGGAATAGTGGTATTTAAAATGAATGTTTGGACGGCATATACATTTGTAATCATTTTTCAAAAATTTTCAACGGGTTCCTTCACATACCCAATAAAATAGTTCACTAAATTTAAAATATTGTTTGTGGTATATATGGAAAATGTTTTATTAATTGTATTTTTTATTTCTCTAATGTCTTCCCTTTAAATTAAATAAACCTATAATTTGTTATAAGGCTAACCTATCTGACCATAGTTATATGCAATGCCTTGCAAAATTTTAAATTCTTTTTAAAAGTAAATCCCATAACACAGTACTTTAATCCAGCCTATTATCAGATCCATTTGACACGAGGGATATTGAATAAATATGGCCAGTATCTGTGTGATTTCTTTTGAAAGAAAAATGCTCCAAATAAATGTAAAGGTAATGTTTAGTTTTTTTATCTTTTGTGTGTATTTCTTAAAGAAAATTTACAAACTAATAGTAGATTTCTTCACGTTCATGGTTTTTGTTGTGTTTTCTTGTTAATTAACATTTAAAACTTAACAAATAACTTAAATAAACAAGTTGTAATATTTTATTGAGTTGAAACAAAGTCATTATTATGAAGTCATTATGCAAGTAGGATTGGGTGATGAACATTTGAAATTTTTAAACAATAATATTTAAATGTCTTCAATATCTATACTTCAATAATAAATAAAACTAAACATACAAAATTATAAAAATTTCCGAACGCTGCCATAAAAAAAGAATTATTTTCTTTTCTATTAAAAGTTGTGGGTATTTAGAGTCGACCATTAGGTGAGCCAATGGAAATGAAAAATGCTAATCATCACCTCCAAAGCAATGGACATTTTTCCGCACACGAAAAAAATCCTTGGAAATAACAAATTCGATTTATGTTTCGTAAGCAAGCGATTCAAAACATTACTGTATTGGAGTTGTTATTCTCAAACTAATAATATTTTAGTTAGTTATTTCCATTTTTTTAATACAACTTATTAATTTAAAAAAAAAAAACTACCCCATGAGCGGGAATTAGTCTCTTAAAAGTATCCAACCTTCAAACATCCTCAACCCATTTCTACTTGCATAGCACATGTCCACCTCATTACTGTTGCTTTATTTTGTTTAGAACTATTTATTTTTGATTAATGATTTTTGCTTGTTTCTATGTGCTTGTTGCGTGTGTTTCCTGATTCATTTCTTTTCTTGTTTGTAAAAAATTACAATTGTTCAAAATTTGTTTAACAAACATAGGTGTGATTTGTCCTCTTAACTTTAAATAAAAGACTTGTTTTCAAAATAAGAAATTTTACTAAAAAGTACGTATATTTAAAAATTAAAACAACTTTATTACCTATACAAGACAATTAGTTCAGGGATGTGGTTTTCTTTAGTTTTGTTTTGTAAATTATTGATTACTTATAGTGTTCTACTAATTTGTATTTGATAGGATTCATTGTGTAGACTTGTTGTTTGTAGTTTTATTTCATTCAGTTTATTTTCACTACAAATTATGATGCTTAGAGGAGATGGTTTGGTTGCTACCGTTTCTTATAGCCAGTCAACAGCAAGGAGGAATTGAAGGAGTAGGAGCAGCAAGCGGTAACTCTGAAACTGTCAAAAATGAAGACTATTGGAGCAAGGATGTTTGTTGTACAGTATTATCGTTTCGGCTTCTTAGTTTTGTTTAACAATAACTAGTTTCTTCTTTAGTTTTTCTTAATTTACATTCATGTTCGTTCTTGGATGTTTATTTTTTCGGGTTTCCCTTTTTTGAAAAGAAATACTTTTTTTCAGCTTCTTCTTGTGTGGTATTAAATAACAACAACTAACAACAATAATGATATTTTTTCTGGTTTTGTGACAACAATATAACATAATAATACACGACCTTTCGATACTGCATATTTTTGCAATAAATTGGATTTACATTTATCGTAAATTGTATCTCTGTTTGGGCTATATTTATTTGGAAGAGTCCATAACAAAATTGCCGTTGATTTCTACCCATTTGTCATCTTCGTTGAGCACATATTCCAGTAGTGTCTCATAGTCGGGGACTCATCCTTCATTTGCCGTATTGGCATGTCTCGTTGTATTATTGGCATTGTTGTTGTTACTGTTGTTGTTACTATTACTATTGTATTCTGTGGAGTGGGGTGATGGTTCCATTTTAATAACACCCAAGTGGGGGGTTTGTATTCGCAATTGATGTTGCAAAAACGCACCACCGCCACCAGGTGCTGGATGTATGCGTCCGACGACCACACCACCCATAGTTACAAAATCACCATTGGCTGTTAAATGGCCACCCACTAATTGAGCGGCATTTATGGAACTTAATTCGAGTGTTTGAGCTGCTGTTGCAATATTGGAAAACGCTTCAAGATTGGACGGTGCTGCAGCTATTGTTGCTGTCGCAGCAGCGTTGGCAGCCGAAGAGCCACCATTGGCTGCATGTGTCGCTATTATGGTTGTGTTGTTGTTTTGCAATTGTTGTTGGTGTTGTGCTAAGGTAGAGGTAATAATTTGACGTGTGTGTTGCTGTTGTTGTTGATGCTGTTGCTGGTGTTGTTGCTGTTGTTGAGCGAGTGCTTGCTGCTGTTGTTGTTGCTGATGATGTTGTTGTTGTTGAAGCCCATTGGATGTAGCTTCAGTAGCAACCACCATCATATCCTCTAGTCATCCCTCCTCTTCCTCGGTTTTAATCTTGACGGGAACATAGACTTTGTCCATTACATGGATTTTTATATGGTTATTAAGAGTACTAGATTGACGGAATTGTTTTTTACAAACGGCACATTCAAAAGGTTTTTCACCTGCAAGGAAGCGAATAGAAAATACAGATTAGACAATTTCAAACAAGAGCTAGTGGAAAGGCTTTAAATTAAAATAAAAATTAAATTAAAAACTAATATGATATATATGTAATATAAAATCCTGTTCAAATTAATATTTAATAAAAACATGAGAATAAATTGCAATTTTATTAGGGCATTCTCTCATTTTTAAAATGTACTATAAAGCACCAGAGATGAATGATATGCCTGGATTATCTTTTAAAAATATTATCCAAAATGTTCAATATTTTATTGCCACGGTCAATATCCTTTATTCGCGCCACGCAATGTACTTTTCTTCTAATAACTGATTTTAAAAAGGGTTTGTTTTATTTTAAAAACAAATACAAACACAAGATTGGCAGAAGTCGTGCTCACTCAGAAAAAATACTTGAGTACTTCAGACAGTATTCGAATTAAAAATAGTGAAAGGCAAATACATTCCCTGTTATCTACTTAAAATTAACATCGGGTTTAAATTCAGAAGAATGAACAATTTAACTAACCTGTATGAATTTTCAAATGATTTGTTAGCGTACTCAATTGACGAAAATGTTTCGGGCAATAGGTACAATTAAACGGTTTCTCTCCGGTATGTATTTTCAAATGGTTTGTTAGTGTGGACGATTGACGAAATGTTTTATCACAAACATTGCATTTGTACGGTTTTTCTCCAGTGTGAATTTTCACATGATTGGTTAGTGTGCTCAGTTGCCGGAATCGCCGTTCGCAGACATTACACTGAAATGGCTTTTCCGGTGCCGGACCTCCAGCCGATACGGGCGTTGAACTGCCATTGTGGCCGTTGGTCAAGACGGTAGCATCGCGGGCAATAAAATGTTGTTCCGATAGTGCAGGACTGTGTGCAGCGGTGGCCACCAAATGAGCCAATGGATGTTGCTGCAGTATGGCATGATGGTGGGCCAAAGCACTGCCAGGTGCAGGTCCATTCCCACCGTTTTGATGTTCAGCTGCCGCAGCTTGAGCGGCTGCGGCCTGGGCCGCTGCCATGGCTGCTGCTTGGGCGGCCGCGTGTGCCTCAGCACTTACTCCTGCCAAATGCATAAATGGTATTGGAATTTCCGTTGGTGCAGCAGTCGTTGGACCCTGCTGATGATGATTGTTGTTGTGGGCACCGCCTCCACCACCGCCGGTTCCACTGCCGCCTCCGCTACCATTGCTGGATGTTCCATTTGTACTTTCATTGTTATTGTTATTATTGTTGTTGTTATTATTATGATTAGGCGACGATGATACAATTACAATTTCACAGTTTGGCATTGCCGCTGCCGCTGCTGCAGCAGCATGAGCATGTTGCAGACTTTTTATATGCATTCTAGGAATGCTGCGTTGTCTTTCTTCTCTTGCAGAAAAGTGTACAAAGAAGTATTACCTAATTACCAAAAAATTATTGAATAACTTTATGGTTGGTTGGTTGGTAAGTTGTTTTGTTGGTCTTCTAAAAATTACAGCTATCTGTTTCCGGTTTTGTGACTCGACCTATTCACTTTAGAAGCTCATAGGCCTGGTCGTTCATTTAGAAGTTAAGTGATGGATGCAGCTATCAGTTAATTGTTGGATTATTCTCTCCGTTTCACAGATTTTAGATATCAATTATCACGTTTTTCGGAAAATTTTGCCATCAATGTTGTTGTTTGTAGGACGGAGTTCATCAGTCCTGGCAACACTAGCAAATTGTATAGGAAAATGTCACCTGCAAATGAAAAGGAAATGGAAAATATATGATTATTTGTGTGAAAAAAGAACACTATATTTATTAATATACTAACTAAAAATCCGTTTTAGCTGATACACATTTTTGTAATAGATATATTAACAAAACTATTCTTGTCATATCTATATATTTAAATTATTACAAAAGATATGGTGACATAACATATTTGTCTACTACGAACGCCATCTATTGAATCAAAGTAACAATCAATTGTCCAATATAATAAGAATTATGTCATTTTCAGCTCTGATCAAATGTTCACAAAAGGTAATCATAACTTTATACCTTCATCATATTTATAAGACTTTAGGGAGTACAAACCAACCCACAAGTATTCTCTCTTTTGTTTTCATCTGCCGTAGTTTAGTATGAGAAACAGTCCCCAACCACTAGATACCTACTACTGAAAACAAGATTTTGGACATCACTGCTTTAGAGTTCCAAAGAATGACATGATTGTAGGCTGGTGCCATTGTACCGAAAAAAAATTGTATCTGATAACTCTACTCAGAAAAAATGAATGTGCAGACACTTATATCCCTATTGATTAGAATATTATAACCTTTTTACCAGAAAAAAGTACTTATCATTTGTCAAGGCTGTCACAGTTGTAACTACGTCCAGCTCATATAACTAGGTCCAGCCCATATAAGCCGAAATATGATCCTTACAATCTTCCATGAATTATATTATTCCATGAATTATTTATACTTTTATATGTACGATCAGTTGTATGATTATTTGGCAATGTTCACCGTGGATAAATTTGTATAATTTGGCCAAATCTTAGAAAATCCGGCGATATAAGCCAATTTCATACTTTCCAAAGCCGTGGCACATGATTAAACAGGACTACATCACACAGATCAGCCACATTGCTTACATTTATTGCTTGAGAGAACGAGGACGATTTAAATGCTAGTTTCTTTACATTTAAAAGAGTTTTTGATTCTTATATCAAAAGCAATTCAGGGATTGTTTTGAGGACGAATAGTTTTTCCTTTTTTGTTTTTATATTTCGCGCGACACAGAAAAATACCAAGAAAATACTTGTATGGTAGTCACTACTACACTAAAATACAACCATGCATTGTAAGAAAACACGTTTTTGTTGTTGCTCTCCCATAGATTTGATCGATCATAATTTCTCCCGCTCTTTTTCTCTTCGAATTTTGACACTTCGGTAAGTTACTCTACGTTTTTTTTTGTTCTCTTTGCTCTCACACAAATCACATTGGAAATTTATGCAAAGTCTTGAAAGAAATTTCTTTTAGAAATTTTTTGAAAAACCCATAATCAATAACAAACGTAGACGATATTAGGACGAATAGCACCTGTCGCTGTGCATATTTGTGTTTTATTTTTTATTTCCACTGTTTTCAAGCACAAACTTTGAGAGGTTAGAGAATTTCAAGGCAAAATCATGCAAGGAAAAAATATCAGCTGGCGCGACCATGTGTCTGGTTATAGCTGTTCGAGAAATTAGGCGATTAACGCGGTCTTTTTTATTAAGACGGTTGGTAAAAAGCGAGGGAACACATAGCCGGTTATGTTAGCAAATTGTTTTTGGTTTTAAAATGGAAAACACTGTCGTATACCTTAATGTAGAACACACTAATGGTGAATTGTAAGTTTTAAGATTTTCCGATTATGCCAACGTGTTTTGTTTTCTTTTTTCTTGTTACAGAGCCACTGCCACCAACCAAAGTTGAATTGTTTGTGCGCGAAGACTATGAAAAATAACTTTCACCTCCCTTTAGCCCCCTCTCAAAAACGACAAACACATTACTACCTCCTCCGCCGCTCCACACACCTTCATCTTTACCTCTTACCCAACGACATTCAATGTCTCTCTCACACCCCACAGCACTAACCAACCAACCACTTGACAAGTTTAACACGAGCCGATCGGATCGAGTTGGGCCGTGTTGATTTTTCGAAATGACTTTTTCGCTTCTTACGTGCGTTACATGTGTTCGCTCGCTCGTTAATTTACGTATGTATATTTTTGTCAAAAAGAGGAACAGATTGTCAATACACAGATTACACAGAGGAAAGCGAGCAACTTGCAGGCTGCCTTAAAATGAATGGACGGAACGACTGGCAGACTGTTGCCTGCCAGCTAAAATAATGGCCACAATTTAAGCAGTCCATCCAGCCAGCCATCCATCCTAAACTATGTCGTGTGTCTTTTTCTCTTATAACACGGCGAAAGTTTCTCTATTGAGCTCAGGGTCTGGGTGGCGAATAAATGATATTGGCAGATTTGGGATAAGCATTCGTGGAATGTTCTGTAAATGCAGTTTAAAGCACACTTTACTTGAATTGAATTTTCATTGAAGAAAACATGAATTTCCACTTTTTCGTCTCTCGCTTGTTATCTTCGCCTTTGAGTAGACGACTGACTTTGGTGCCTCTTATTTAACGGCACGGCACAGCAGCACAGACACCACACCGACACCATCGCACAATGCTTGTTTTGTTAGCAGCCAGCAGTCTCACTCAGTCTCTTCCGTGTTTTGTGAACCAGTTCATTTGTTCTGTTGATTATTTCCACAACACAAACATTGTTGTTTTTTTGAGGTTAGACCTTTTCATATTTCTATATGCGGATTTCAGACACGATATTTTGCGTTTGATTTGTCGCGGATTTCAATGAACACTTCTCATTTCGATTAATGGTCGGTCTACGAACATTACAACGATTACGTCTATAGAGTTGTCACGTCACACCCGTGCAAATATTTTCACTTTTTCTTTTCTTGAAAGCACACGCACGCACAAACGACACACCATAGCAGCAGCAGCTCAGTGCTCACTCGATTTTTCACTTATTGCCCGTTTCAACTTTGACCTACCTTACCTCTGTCTGCCTGCCAGTTGGCTTCGTTCGTTTTTTTGTGTAATGTGGCGAGGCAGTTCCACCAGTTTTCCTTCCCTGTTTTGAATGTGTAGTTGAATTGAGGCGAAAACCTTTCGAAACTCGTTATGAATCAAAGGAATTTCGGTGTGTGCTTTCCTAAATTTCAATGCATTTTTTCAGGCAATTGGTTCTTCATTCAAACACCTTTATTCCCGTCGTCGTCGTCAACGTTTCTCTTTTCACATTCCTTTCTCTTTCCTTGCAGTGTGCAGCAACGCAATCCTTTCAACGTTCAAAGCTTTGCTTTTATGGTTTCCAATCAGTCACCTTTTTCAGAAATGTTTCAATGTTAACATAAAAACTTAATTGTATATCAAAAGTATTGTTTTGATTTAAACTAAACTTCTTTTAAATTGTTGAGGTCGGTCGGTTAGGAAAAAAGTGTATTTGCTTTTTTCTTGATGTTACAATTCAGTTCAGACCCGTTTTGACAGTTCAGCGGTAGCTGTGTTCAATATGTCTGTTGTGATGTAAAAAATAGTAGTGTAAGATGAAGGGAGGGTACCTATTTCAGAGTGATTGAATGTGAGTTGGAATTATCAATTCACATTGGCTGCTCAATTTAATGCTAGGGAGATTCGCATTTTCAAAATTATCAATTGAGTGCTTGCTTCATCTTTGACCGCGTTACTTAAAATTCAACGAAGCGTTAACGTACAAATATGCAACTTTCGTACTACGGTAAAATGTTTGTACATCCGTAATACCCAAATATGCCAGGTCCACATCTTAAAATCTACCTAATGATGACGCTTTAAGAATTGATGAATGTAAAAGTTTTTACTACGATAACCGATTCTCCCTCAATGACACCGGAGAAAATTGCAAAACTAGTAGAATCTCGCAGGTTCAGGAACAGACCAACTAACTTTTTTTGTTTTGGAGCGTTACCTAAAATTCGACGTAGCGTACACAAATATTCAACTTCCTCACTATTGAAAAATATTTTTTACGTCCGTATAAGGAAATAAAATAGTTTTTTCTCATTTGCTCTAACTCATTTTTTGTTGAGTTACCAAAAAATATCTATAAAATTAAAACTCAAAATTATGTATAAAAAATTTAAATCAAAGTTTGACGGCACTGTTGCCATGGATAGGATTCTGCGAATTCTTTATTTTGGTCGCTGACTTTAAGGCCCTATCAGTTGTAATGTTATTTACATATGTAATGTCAAATTTCCACATGTAGAAATTGCACATATCGTGTGAAGCATAGACGACACTTCAGTTGTGGAATACATAAAACATAAAAATATAAAACTCAATTAAAAGTGTTGTTTTTTTTTGTTGTGTAAAAATTTAAAAAAAAATAAATTATCGGTGACAATTTATCATGTGTTAGTTATATATTTCTTTAAAATACAACATCTAGTGTGATATACACATGGAAAATAAAAGTGACAGCACATATGTAAAACCCATGGTAGAATTAAGAAGGAAAATGCAATCATATGTCTACAAACTTTTCAAACTTATTCATTTGACAACATCTTATTGTCAACTTTTATATTTAGAAATCCGTGGTATGCACACAATTGAGAGATAGGAACCAGTTACATATGCCTTGTAGTTTGGAAGTTAATTGACAGAAAATGCAGAACTGGGAATGCTTATTTGAAATGACTTTACCTTCTTACTTTTACCGTGGTAAAACCCATTTCGTCTGATCATATTTTTGATATAAAATCCAGGCACTTCAATCATCTTTTGCTTTATTTAAGTCATTTCAAAAATGAGGAAAAAATGTGAAATAAATGCAAACAACTTGTTGATATAATTTTGAATAATTCTGACAGGAAGTGGGCATAGCTTCAGAGCTGTATTTCTGTAGTTTTACGAAGCTGTTCTACCTCTTTGTTGTACCATGCTTAAAACACTTTGTTTAAACCTTCAATTCTCAAAATTTAGCAATTTATTTAATTCAAGAATACTATGAGCGATTTTATTTACAAAAGAAGGTATAAGTAAGAATATACGGCCACACTCTGGATCATGGTAAAATTAAGAAGGTTAAGTCAAATTTCAAATAAGCATTCCCATCTTTACATATTCAGTAATTAACCTTGTAAAATTTCAATGCAGAAAGCAGGTTGCCATCTCTGACTTGTGTATGTACAATGGATTTATAACAATTCATTTTGACAATGAGATGTTGTCAAAGAACAATTTTAAAAAATTGGACCATATGATTGCGTGACATCATATTTTTAATTCTACCATGCTCTGGGTCTCGATTCTTGTTCTATGAAAATGTGAAATGAAAACTTTTACAGAGGAAAGAAATGTCAAATGAAAAATATTATGAAGGAAATATTTTTCATTTCATATATTCATAGAACAAGAATTCATCCCAAAAGAAATGTTAAAAAAAAGAGTAGAGTAATTTTTTAAATTAAAAATGTTGATAACTGTGTACTTTTTCCACAAATGTGTAATATTTTTATCCTACGCGTGTAATATGAAGTTTCTGTCAACCTGCCATGGCAGAAGAATACAGGTAGATGCATCAACGCTTGGGAGCATTGATATGTCAAAAAATTTAAATGTTTTTTTCAAATATAAGTAGATCTTTATATGTTTTCTTATACTACGTCATTCGGAGGCTATTATAATTCGCGTTTTTCAACAATTTTTACAAATTTAAATAATTTTTCATTCAACATTTTCAATTCCAAAATTGGTTTGACAGTTCATTGTACCAACAGCTGTGTCGATGCGTCTACCTATTACTTCTACCATGCAACCTGCCTATTCCATTATAAAAAAATATCTGACATCTTTCTTCATTCGCAAGTCTCCCTCTCTCAATGTTATATTTCTCCAAAAAGATAAAAAGATATCAAATAAGAAAGCATTACAGAGAAAGAAGAAGCAAATTATTGTTTACAACCGAACAGCTGTTCCGGCATGTTGCCTTTTCCATTTGTACGTATTCGTTGTGTTGCCTCTTCCCTCTATTCGTTGTTGCAAATCGGAGTATGGTAACCCTGTTTGTTTGTTTCTTGTTTTGTTTTGCCCGGTGGAAAGATTGATTTTTGTGTTTTCTACATATTTATTAAATTTTTATATAGCATCGCGTAAAAATAATCCATCAAAAGTGAAGTGAAACCATTGAGAAATAAGATTATTCAATTTAAGTTCGAACTACCCGGGAAAAACTTACAGGTAAATGGATTTATTTATCAACTTGCCCTCGTGTTTGGTTTGCGACCTTTGCAAAATTTTTATTAATGTTCTCTGATTTATAAATAAACAAATGCAACATATTTGGTATTACTCTTTGAACTAGAAAATAACATAATTATAATATTGTGCAAACTTTTGAGCCATTCTCGGGCCGAGCATTCACAGGCTGTAGGGCCAATTCATCTTCCACGGAATATCTGGGTGGTTGATCTGAAAGGAAAACAATAAACAACAGGTAAATGGATTGTATTGAGAATATGAGAAGAGGTGATTCCAAGTTAACATTACGTCCTATGAAACTGTCTAATTTTGGGTTGTAGCAGCCAACAGATATTGCCAAAGATGGAAGTAACATTCCTTGACCGAGCAGAACTCAGTTTGTACCATATAAAGGATCTGTGTGGTGATATTTTATGTTTCCCAACACTATTTGATTTGATTTGTTTTAAAGTTTGTTATAACACCAATATAATGCTACATGCTCTGGAACCGAAAAGGGCATTAGCACAAATTGTAGCATTTTGGAATGGTAAGAGGGTCAGCTATAAGTTGACATCAATTTTCCTAATTCCCATAATGGCCCTTTTTCGAATTTTCGAGGGTTTTATAAAAATGTGGGGTTCACAAAATCGATAATTCAACCATGTAACCACTTGTTGGATAGATATTTTCATACAATACCTAAACGATACCCATATTGTCTATATCAGGTAAGTGGATTCGGGTCTTGGATCTGGACTTTCGGTTCAAAAATCTGGTGTCCCAGGCCCGTCCACCAAGTAAAAAGATGTCGTCGTTTTTGCAGTCTATCGTATTTATATATCAGTCACCCAAACCCTACTGATGACTTTTTTACTTTCAAAACCTTACCCAACATACCTTCAATTATTTGTACAGCCTTTTCATTGCGACACGACAAACTCTTCGACTTCTCTCGCATATCGTCTAGAAATTTGGAAAATTTACTTTTCTCTTCGACAGCAACCTCGGTGACAGCATCGCTCAAATGATGTTCTGTTGCCATACTGGCTCTTTCGACATCCTCTTGAAACGCCTTCTTACTACGCTCTATCATAGCATCTAATTCGGGATCATATGGAATTGTGCCTCCATTGTTTTCATCATTCTCAAATGGATTACTGCTCTCGAAGGGATTATTGTTTTCGAAGGGATTGCCAGACGAAGTGTGTGCCGAATTCACAGATGCTGTCGTTCTTTCATCGTCCTCTTGAGCACCACCAGGTGTGTTGGTAGATTGTGAGGTGGGATTGGTTTTACTGCCACCACTTTCTTTGGCACTTATCTCGGCCTGTAATTCATCGGCTACTGATTCTTGTATCTCAATTGCCGGTTTTTCAACATCCACTTTGTTTTTCTTCCCCTGGAGCAGGGAGCTTAAGCTATTCTTAGCGTCTTGTACTTCGTGAGAGATTTTCGATGTGACTGCCCCAACCGCATTGCGCGTATCATCGGCCATTTTACGTATGGCATTGCCCATGGAGTCCTTGGCTTCGCCGGTTGCTTTAGCTGCACTGCTTCCAACGCTTTCAATAGCTTGTCGAGCATCGTCTGTGGCCTTAGACACAGTTGTGCCGACATTCTCCATAGTTTGTTTTGCACCTTTGGCAGCCTTTTTTGCATTTTCACCAACAACATCAAAGGCACCTTTGGCTCCAGTAACCGCTTTCATGGCGGTTGTTTCTATACTCTCCTTGACATTTGCAGCCTTAGCATCGGCTGCATTAGCGACATTTTCCACCGAAGCTTTTGCCTCCGTCAAGGATTCTTCCACTTTATCCTCTATGACGGTGGACGTCTCTTTAATGGCATCCTCAGCTTCGACTTTAGTTACTTTGAATTTCTCTCCAACTTTATTTCCAATGGACAATGCTTTGTCCTTAACACTCTCCTCAACATCGGCTTTTGTTACTTTTACTTTTTCAATTTGTTCTTCAACTTCCTGCTCGGCATTTGCAATGAAACCTTGTGCCTGTCTTTTGATAATCGATTTTGTATCGTCCTCATCATCGTCTTCTGTCTCATCCAGAGAATCTTCTGATTCTCTTTCTTTTTTAACATTGGCCGTAACATCAATGCCGTTGTTAATGAAGCGGATTTCATTAATTGTCACTGTGTGATCCAGGGGATCTGTGGTCTCCCGTATTTCTACAGTTAGTTGTTCATCCTCTTCGGTGGGAGGAGTGGGCATTGAGAGCGTTACTCCCGGTTTTGTTGCTGAGGAGAATAAAAATTAAATTATTGTCGTTAACAAATTCAAATTCATTTTTACTTACCACTAACTGCCTCTGGTATATTTTCCAGGCTCTCCACCAATCTTGGTGATGTGTGATCGATATAATCTTCATCCATTGCTGCTTGATAGGATGTGTTTCGTATTGGTGTCCTTTCAATGGCTGTTTGTGGGGAACTGCCACCACTGGTTTCAGGAAACGGTGTCCGTGGCCGCACACTTTTCTTTGTTGAGCTGGTACTTTTTCGTGACTTTAAAGACTCTGTGGGCGATCTCCGTTGCAAAGAATTTTGGGACATTTGATCTACATTGTTATTATCACCTTCCTCGTGATCCACATTATTGTTTGTATCTGTGGTGTTCTGATCTGTTCCTTGTTCCTCCTCCATTGGTGTTTCGTGTACTGGAGTATTAGTTTTGGGTCTCTCCAAGGCTGGTTCCATCAATTGAATATTCTTTGGTGTTATGGTTGTTTCTTCCAAAATCGTATCTGGTTTCGTTTTTGCAGTATTTTTCATTCTCCCCATTAGTCCGCCCGTGGTATTGGCCATTATTGTACTTTGTGACAGTAATCGATGTTCAGCACCAGGACCCATTGTGGCTGCCAACGCCGAAGACCTGGGCACACCATGCACCAAAACATGCCGATCTCCCAAAGCCATATCCATGAGGCGTAAATTTTTAAATTTTGATATTTCTCTAAAGGTTTTCAAGTGATGACCACTTTCGGAGAATGTTGTGTAGAACTTATGGGCCCTTGTCAGTACTGCAAAGAATGAAGTACCTTTGAGCAATTTCCAAATTGGACCATTTTCCTCACTATCGTAATCGTAGAATCTTTGAAAGATAAGACTCTTGTTACGCAGCGATTCGTAACTGCGATATATGCTCCCGGTATTGGTGACAATGAAGATTTCACTGGCATGTGAGATATGTACGAATGTGATTTGTTCGTTGGGCGAGAGATTCTTTTGCAGCTCGGTAAAATTTGTGAAAACAAATTCATTGAGATGTCCAGTTAAATATAGATTCCCCTTTTCAGTTAGCACCAGCGTTGATGATGGTCCACAGGCAAATTGTTTGACGGGTGAATCCAAAACAATTTCATGAGGTTTAAGCAAAGGCTCTTCGGCGTTGCCCAGTTGGTTTGATTGATTTGAGCCCCAGCCAATGAGTCGTCCGAAAGCTGTGGGAATAATTTAGCGAAGATTGGTTAGTAAAATATTCAAACTTAAAATTTCAAACTTAGTTGAGAAACGCCACGGGAATTTCAATTGAGGACGATCATCACTAAGATTTCCTTCAAAGACTAAAAACCCGCTGAAGGTTCTTCTATTAAGGAAAAAAGTTGGTTTAGACTGGTCAGAATCGAAGATGAATTATATTATAATAGTAAATAGGATGTGTCGAATATATATTATTTTTGCTAAAGGGACCGAGTCACCGCATCGTGTTGTAACGCTGTGATATTAAGAAGAGAGAGTGATCCTAATGGCATTAAAAGAAACCAGTACACTGTGTTTGTCAACTTATGAACAATTTATTCAATGCTTTGTGATTCCGTTTGAAACATCCCTAAATATTGTAGATCCCATAAAGTAAATATATTTCTGATCAGCATACAATTCTAAGTCGATTTAGCGATGTAGGTCTGTCTGTCCGTCTTTCTGTTGAAATCACGATACAGCCCACAGTATTAAACGTAGAGCTTCAAATTTTGGCAGAACCATTTGTATTGTGTCTAGGATGGTTGGTTTTGAAATTGAGATATATCGGCCCACATGAGACATACCTGGTATAGCCCCCATGCTATACCTCCTGATATAGTGTGATTTGATGATTTTCTTCACATTTTCCACGCATTTGTAGTTAGGAATGGGTTCTAGCTTCGGTGGAGGTATTCGGTATTTTGATGATTTTTGCCACACATTTCTACGAATTTTTTCAAAAATTGGTATTTGTAGTTCGTAATGTGTTCTAGCTCCTGTGGCGGAACATAGTATGTATAGGTCAACGTTTTCGTATAGCCCCCGCATAATTGTTGCACCGGATATTCAGTATTTTTATGATTTTTGCCACATTTTCCCATTGATTTGTCTACAAATTGGTATTTGTAATTCATAATGGGTTCTAGCCCCCTGGCAAAACATTAAATATTTTGGTCAACGTTTTCCTATAGCGCATATTCAATGGTACCCATCGATATTGTGATAATCGTAGTCACATTTACCCATTATATCGTTTCAAAGTTGGCATTTAAGAAGATTTGGTAGATGACAATCCTTGAAATATACAATTGTCTATAGAGGTTCCCTTTTGGTATGACCGCCATATAACGGCCTCACCCACATTATGTTTTTTTTTTTCAAAAGTTTAATAGCATTTTTAAAAATGGTCTTACAGGTTTTTGTAGTTCAAACACGTTTGAATTCCGATATGTTTATATAAAAATGTTTTCTTATCCAATGGGAATAAAAAACTCGGCAAGGCCGAATTTAATATTTATACCCTACAACACTATGTGTTGGGGGTATTATAAGTTTGATTGGGCCAGAATTTATGTAACACCTCGAAATATTGGTTTCCCACATAGGAAAGTATATATGGATCTTCCTAGCTCGCCGAGCTGAGTCGATCTAGCTATGTATGTCCGTCCGTCCGTCTGTCCGTCTGTCCATGTTAATTTGTAATCACTCTACAGGTCGCAATTATGGTCCGATCTTCACGAAATTTAGAATGTAGGTGGGGCTTGGACCAGAATAGAACCCTATTTCTTTTGGAGATGATCGCCAAATGTTTAGGGGTTGAAATGGACCAAATACTGAAAAAATTTCGGATTTTGCAGTAGCTATACAGGTCGCAATTATAGACCAATCGACGCGGAATTTCGCATGTGGCTAGAGTTTAGGGCAGGGAAGAAGCCTACCAATTTGGGTGGTCATCGGATAATATTTAGCGGGTAAAATAGACCATATCTTTTGTGTTGAAAAAACTCAAAATTTTTCATTAAACCGCGAATATTTTAAATCCCGGCGAAATCACAAAGCCATGACAAGGTTACTTCTGATCTTTACACTGATGTTAACATCCATCAAATCAGATATATAGCAAAATATGTGCGATATATATGTCTATCAAAGAAGATATGCTTGAAAGATCTCTTATATGTCGAGAACGGCTGAAGTGATTTCGACAGTTCTCATTAATTCAGAATGGCCTCTTGGCAGGAAAGAAAAAACGTCTAAAAAATCGCATAAAAATATCTCTCGAAAGATCAAAATATTGATTTTGTAAAATTTTCTCATATTTTTTTCAATTTTGTCATATTTTTGGCATATTTTCATTTTGAATTAAACATTTGGTAATATTTCTACAGCTAACAAAACTAAGTAGTTGAGATATCAGGATATCATATACAGATCGCATTTATGGACCGATCCTTACGAAATTTTGCATGGGGATAAAATGAGGGTCAGAATAGAAGCCTACTCTTTTTGGAGATGATCGCCATATATTTAGGGGTTGAAATGGACCAAAAAACTGCAAAATTGTCGGCAGGTCGTAATTATCGCCCGATCCTCACTCACATTTGAATGGGGGTTACCGCACATTGCAAAAGCCAAGCAGTTTCTAATGGCCATCCAAAAATATTCAATGTGTGATATAGTTTGCCAACTTTTGTAGACAAAATACGAAAATGTCCATTCCAGAGACTTTTTGGAGAATTCACAAATACAGGAAAGACGCACTTCTGACTATTTCGTTGAAGAATATAGTGAAATGTCTGTATCTCATATAGATGCGCTTCAGACAAAAACCAATAGTAAATGTTAATCTTTTGTCACGTCTGAGAGATTATAGGTCTTTGGGAAATATTGGTTCCAGATCTAGGAAGACCATTTACGTGCAACATCTACCAATAAATTGGAAATGAGCAAATTAGTTTAAGTTGCTATTATTCGAAAATTAGAGAACGAAACCTGACGAAACCTGGTTTTCTTTTATTACTTGCCACAATATCTTGTGAAATTTATTCGAGTTTCTCGCCTATATAAACTGTATCGTTTATTATAGTGTTGTAGGGTATTCAACGGTCGGCCCCGCTCGACTGTAGCCTTTGCTTACTTGTTTTTAATTGTTTTTACAAAAACCTTAGATTAATACATCTGCGAAGGGCCTATGGAACAGTTTTTATCTGCAAACGTAAGAACAACAATCATCGTTCTACAAGATTAAAGGGACTAAAAAGGTACGAACCAATATGTTTATTTTCTCTGAGAGGAGAAATTGCAATGTAACGCACATGTTAGGTCAAGGGACGTGTACCGTACCTCAACCTAACCTAAAAAAACTTTAAACAGTAGATGAAGAAAATGAATTTTTCTAACTTTCAACTTAAATAATATGAAATATTAACTATACTGCTAAATACTTATTTTCAAACAAGGACACGCAATATCTTCATAGCTTATGAAATATATGTATGTACAACAACTACTTCCTACATTTCCATCGCTGGTGCCTTAATGCCCTTTTCATATCTGACTAACAGTTTTATTTTGTCTAAACGTCCTTTCAACTATTTTTGCATGTCATAAATAATCAATATTCGCATTTTGTGTAACGAGGAACAACAGGTCGGATTGTTATTTATATGGACATTTCATGTACAAGCCTCAGGTGAAACAATGAACTATAAACCTAGTGAATGATGGCTGGCTAAATAACTACAAAATGGCCAACAAACACATAAAATTCAATTCCGCCAACTTAAAACTCAACAACAACAATAACAACAAGTGAACTTACATGTCAATACCACAAAATGTTCATTTCCGGCTAGAACATTTACAAAACTCTCGGCCTCTTCATTGTTAGACAAACAGTCATCGAACTCTTCCAAACGAAAGGGTTTACGTATAATTTCACATGGCTCTCCATTGACTGTGGTTTCCGTAAAATTTGACGAGACCGGACTTTCGCTGTTGAATATATTACGACCCGTAAAGAATAGTTCATTGGAATCTGAAATGAAATGAAAAAATATTTTGAAATAATAATTTCCATAATTGCTTACGCTAGACGCGCTACTTACATGTCAGTATCACCGACCAATCACTACCAAAGCCTATATCGGCAATTTTTAAACCCAATGTCTTTAGAGACTTAACACAGGTAGGCTTAATAATAATGTCTACATTATTATTGCTGGTGTTGTTATTCGTGTTGTTGGCATTGGATGTGTGGCCACCGATACCAAGTTGGCCATAGTGATTTTCACCCCATACAAATAAACGTCCTGATTCTAATAAATGGAAAAGAACAAATATAATTGAATAAGGGATTGTATATCAAAGGATGTGTGTTGCTGGTAAATATGGATAATCGTAAAACATATTTTATAATGTGTACTAGTTGGCACGCAAAATATTACGTGGGACATTGGATGTGTGTTGGATTATCGCTATGTGAGTAGGTCTTTTAAATTAAGAAATTTTAGTCGATTCAATTTTTCTTTCAAAAAAATAAAATGATTCAATAAGGGTTGTATATCAAAGGATGTGTGTTGCTGGTAAATATGGACAATCGTAAAACATATTTTATAATGTATAGTTGTTGACACGTAAAATATAAGGTATGCCATTGGATGTGTGTTAGATTATCACTATAGGAGTAGGTGTTTCTAATGAAAACAAGCAACTCTAATCCACTTTTCCTTCAAAAAAGGAAAATAAAATTTTCCTTTTTCCTTACCGTTCTATTATTGCATTCATATCACCATACCTTCTGATTGAAGGTGTTAAAGTTGTTTTCAAAAGGAGTAAGTTGTAAATTGTTTCTTAGAAGTTCAACGAGAAGAGCAATTTCTTAATATAAAATTAAACTTTAATTATACTTTCAAATGATAAACCCATCACATTTTAAGTATTTTTAAGGTTTTTATGCCCTTAGCCATATGGATAGAGAGGGTATAACTCTATAACTCTCGAAGGGAGTATCCGAATTGGTGCAAACTTAATACATCGTATTATTATTATAAATCTTCGATCGAGTTCGGACATGGGCAATATCGTTCCACTCTTGCTAGCACATCACCCATAAAAGGTCGAAATTTTCAAAAAAATATTTTACTGCACAAAATGAGAAAGGATTATCTGATTTTGCTCCAACTATCCAACAAATCCTAATATTTGCATCAGTGCTAGCTCAGGTGTGAAAATGGACAATATTGGTCCACACCATCCACTCCATAAGATCTCTTATAAAATGTGATGTAAGAATCCGATTGTCTTCAAATTGCACACATTACAATATTTTTATTTACCCAAGGTCTGGCGTAAAGATGGAATGTATCGGTTTACCTCCCACACACACCTTGAACCGGTACCTCCCTCACAAAGGTTCAAAATTTTGATTATCCAAAAAATTTGAAATTTACATCCGATTTCATTCACTTCATTGGCACATCTCAATATTTCTATCGACAAAAGATCTGTTATAAAGATGGCAGAGATCGGGCCCTTTCTTCTGGTACCTCCCCCACAAAGGGTCAAAGTTTTGAATACACAAAACGATCATACAATCCGAAATAAGCACCCTGTTCTCTTCATATTTCACACATGTCATTATTTCTACTAACACCGATGCTGCTGTAAAGATGGGACATATTGATCTACTCCTTCTGGTGCCTCCCCCACAAAGGGTCAACATTTTAAATGTCCATAAAGTTATAAAACGCGAAATTAACATCCGATTCCATTCAGACTTGGCACATCTAAATATTTCTTTCAACACAAGATCTGTTTTAAAGATGGTAGAGATCGGACCCTTCCTTATGGATCTTCCCCCACAAAGGGTCAAAATTTTGAATAACCGAAAAGATCATAAAATCCGAAATAAGCATCCAGTTCTCTACAATTTTCACACATAACATTATTTTTACTAAAACAAGATCTGCTGTAAAAATGGGATATAGCGGCGACCTCCTTCTGGTACTTCCCCACAAAAGGTTCAAAATTATGAAAACAAAAGGGTCAACAAAAACGCGAAATAAGCATCCAAATCTCTTCAAATTTCAAATGTTGCTAACGAAAAATCAGCTGTAAAATTGCAAAATCGATACATTGAAGGTCTCGCCAAATGGATTATTGGTCAATAATCAGTATAACAAGGTCTTTTATAAATTTGGCTTCAATAAGTATAAATGGAAGTCTTAAGCTAACTTCAATCCGTGCATGAAGAGAGTAAATGGATGGGATAGATTTTGTAAGATATAATTTAAAGACCCAATCTTCACCAAGGGATGATTGGAAAATAGCCAACTTTGTACAAGAGAATCTTTACAATTTTTGGGCATTATGATGGTAATGAAAACCTTATAGGGGTCATCTGGGCCACTTTCTAATCTGAAAAAGAAACGTACACCAATAAGTGGAGAAGTAAATGTCTTTTTGCAATGAACAGCTGATAGAGACCATCTGAATAACCTCCTAAGCTGAAAAAGTAACAACAATAAGTGGAGAGGTAAATTCCTTTTTGTGTTCTACCCCAAGAACTCCCTTCCGAGTCATTCCATGACGGGTCACATAACTGCTACCGAGAAACCTAATGTGCTATACAGCTATGGTCAAAATTAACTCATTCCGAAGAATGGGCCTCTGATCCTGTCGAATACATCCGGGCGAGCAAGGCATTCATGGGTCAATATGGGTAAACCCATGAATGCCTTGCCTCTCCCACTAGTATGTAACCATTCAGTTGAATATTTTTTCAATTTCCCGATGCCTGGAGTCAATTTGCATTCCTACATCACAGTTTAGATTTGTTCGAATTGGTCACTTTTGGCACGAATTATGGCCTTCAAACGGTCAATGAAACTGTCACACGCTGCCCGAATGTTGCTCTGCGGTATTTTGGCCCATTCCCGGCGAAGTGCCAACCTTGCTTTGCACCGTAAATTTCAATATTTTTTGAAGATGATTGAATTTCTGGTTACATGACCATCTTCTTCAATACCAAACGTAGAATATAGGGGCTACGGGAGCTTAACTACAAGACAGCGTCTGTAAAGCTACAATTCGACCAACCTCTCCGAGAAAGGACCTTGTTAGCAGCATCGTTAGATCCGTGATTGTATAAGTAAACAATCAAGTAACCTCAGGGGGAATTAAGCAGTTTGTGAAGCTCTTTCGTCTAGGTTGATTTTAAAGTCTTTTGCGTAAAGATAGCCAGTCAAGTCAGTAATCGCATGACGAAGATCATTCTTCATTTAGTCTTTCCACTATTAAGAGGCAAAATATACTTTTCCACTGTCATCACATTTGGAAGTTACAAATCTTACTTCGCAGTAGTGGTTAGATTAAATATCGAATTGCATAACATTTGGAGTTAAACGGTTAAAATTTTAAGTCCGAAATAAAACTCCGACATTTTTTTGTCTGCCATAAATACCATTGTCATAAGTATGTTATCCATTGAAATTGAACTACGAATGTTAGAAATTAGAAACAGATCGGAACTTATGAGAAGATTTACCATTTGCGGGGACTTTCCAGTACGTTTTAAAAGTTAGTCTTTTCCCAAAAGGAGGGGGATCTTACCGAAGATGGGGACAGAAAATTTTTTAGATTAATTATAAATTTGTTTAAAATATTGCAGGCAGATATGAAGGTCATTATTAAAGTAGTTTAACATCTTTCTCTTTTCCTCCTGGAGTATTTATAATTAAATTAATATAAATAATTAATTTTGCTTTAGAGTTGAACAAATATAAATTAACAAATAAACACATATGTGTATACGAAAGCTTTTCCAAATATCCTGAAATTTCTTCCAAACATTATATAATAAGGCCAGTAAAATCATTAAAGTTAGTCCTCATAAAATTAAAATCTTTCTTAACTAATGAAAGGCCTCAGTAATGATCATTTTAAGGTGTAAATTAATATTCAACATCGAGGTATATAAATTGTCTCTATAATGAAATAATTGAATTTGATTTACACCCCAACAACAATCAAAACTACATAAATTCAAAATCCCCACGTTTATATTGCCCGCTGAAATTTGATGGTTATTTATACCACTAAAGCCAACAACCCTTACTCGACTTGCCTCGATTTTGGTTTCCAAATAATTACCCATGTCCTTGACAAAATATTTGTCATTCCGTAGAAATATATTTCATTTGCTGCTACTGTTGTTGTTGTTATTGGTAAGTTTTGTGTACGCAGGAATTGATTAAAATCTAGTGACCGTCATTTACAAATAAATGATGTCCAGCCATTAGATTGTCGTTTGGTTTTCGTTCTTTTTTTATGTAAAACTAACAAAACTCTGGTGACCTGACCTCAAAAGAAACACCAAAATCAAAAAATCGTTTTCATTGTTCGAAATTTCCAACAAAACCGACCGCCTAGGTGCCTGGTGACCGACCACCACTTAATTTCTATATTCCGGCATGAATTCACGTTCACAAAGTTTGGGTAATAATGCCGTTAGAAGCAATGTTATCCTTTTATGCCGACTACTTAAATAACACTTAAACTTGTTGTTATTGTTGTTGTTTTGAGAACAAATTTTGTACGTCTTGTGACCATTAAAAGCGTCATTCGATGAGTGTTGGTGCCGGTTTGTTCTTCTTCTCTTTGTCCTTCTTTGTTTACGAGTTTCAGTTTCTTTCAACTGCAACTTGGGGTAAGGCGCAAAACGTGATTGGATTAATCAAAAGTGAAAGTTCTTGCAATTGACGTGAAGTTGAGTGCTCAAAACGGCTGAAGAAGAGGAAATAATTGCCGGTAACATGCAACGTAAACACTCGCATTTCTTCCTTTTACACGTACCGCGCTCTTTCGAATGCATCGGCTTAACGAGCGCAAGAAATGGCGTCTAAGAAAAATTTTCATAGACATTTTTTGTTTAATATTTAATATTAAAAATATAATACTAGGTCATCATTTTGACACGAGAGAATGACATTAAAATAGGAGAAAGTCTTTGAATACAAATCTTAGGGACAATTTCCTTTAAAAAAACGTGTCCCCACAAATCTGTAAAATATTAATGGGACCAAAAATTAGATGGAAAAAATTGGAAAAATTAATTTTTGAAAATGTTTGAATAAAGTTAAAATCTTTTTCCAAATTTTTTATTGATGTAGCATACATTCGTAGATTTTTAGAAAATATATTTTTAGAGCAATAATCGTAAATTTTGAAAATAATTTTCCAAGGATCAACACAGCAATAACTAAGAAAAGTAAATTTTTTCAAGAATAAACGGCGTCGCATTCATCTCAAGCTTCAGTCTTGGATTTCCGAAAAAAATCAAGGAATCAAAATTGTTTTTTAATACTTTTTTTTAAACCAAATAAATCGCAAAATGTGGATTCTTACGAATAGTTTTTTGGACGACCATCAGGGTCATAAAAAGTAGAGGACAAAAGAAGATTTTTTGTGCCTTTTTAAAAATATTTTTTTTGGAAGGACCAAATAGTTTTTTTTTTTGGGACAAAGAGATGATTCTGAAAATATTTGTTGAAGGACTATTAGGACGAAAATACTAAAACTTTTTTAAGGTACTGTTAGAATATTATTTAAACATTCTTTAATATATTTATTGAAGTATTATGAGACCATTATTTTTGGGTTTAATTAGGAGCAGGATTATTAGGACATTTTATGAACTTTAATTTTTTTAAGGACTATTAGCATATTATTCGTTGATTTAAAAAAGGCATTAGGTCCTTAAAAAATAAAGGAACTATCGTGGAAAGCCTACGTCTTTGGTAGATTTGATATAAAGGGTATTTTTTTTGTCCTTAAGGAGAAATTTTCAAAAAACAAAAAAAAAAAAAAAAAAACATAAACATTTCGCCCAGTATCTCACGAATAAATGCTTAAAAGTTTTCTTTTAATGCATCAATTGAAGCGGGCTCGTCTGTGTGAGATTTACTATAGTCCCACAAATAATAGTCTAACCGGTCCCGAAACCGAAATAATATGTTCTCGGTGAAATCCCGAGCTATGCAAATCACGCTCTTTAATTTCGGGTAAAAAAAATCAAGTCACGGTTATGTTACGATTCGCAGCATCATTGAAGAAGTATGGTCCAATGATGCCAGCAGTCCATAAACCGCATAAAACTGGGATTTTTTCTGATTCATTATTAGCTTTTGAATTTTTTTGGCTGATCTTCGTTCCAAAATCGACAATATTGCTTATTTACGTACCCATTTTGCTTATTTACATACCCATTGAGACAAAAATTAGCTTCTCTGAAATTTCTAATAAATTCAATGATCTGCAAGCCTTGTTTGATGGGTTAAATTATAGATTGAAGTGAAGATTTTTGACTGTTGAAAAAAACGAGACTTGCGTGAGCTATTTGTGTTGCCAAAAAATGATAGATAAAAAATCACCCTTTATACAATTTCGACTTAAATTATATGTCGACGACAGTTTTCTTATAACCAATATCTCGGGAGTGTATAATTACTCGGAATTACAATATTACTTATACGCCCCCATGTACTAAAAATATATTTTACCTGCCCCGCTCATAAGCGTGTGCTCTGGCACATCAGTCCGGAAAAAGAGAACATTTAAAAGAAAACAAAAATCATATTTTCCTTCATATTGAAAATTTGAATTTTGCCAATAATTATCAATAAAGCAATTAAGTAAAAATTATGTAAAAAGCGTTTGGATACTGACTTGTTGATGATTTAAAAATGTTAATAGAAATTGGACGCGTGAGCGAAATCTTGTTCTCGAGTTGCTTTGTTTTTACTCTTAAAGAGCTTTGTGATCAAATTAATAATCAGGGTAAGGTGACATTTGTTAGGAAAAATAGTGCTTTTAATAATTTAGTACCCCAAATGGAGACATCAACACCTTCAATATATCATCAAGAATTGTGACCGCAAGGACTTTTACTGCTCAGTGGCCCGGTTCCTTTTTAGAATAGTTCCATACCTAGGAGAATCGTCAATTTCTCCAAACTGAAATGTTTAAACAATATGAAATTAAAATTAAACAATTGCTTAAGTCTGTAGTGTTCCCCCATTGGCCTAACTCGTATTGCTCTCTATTACAGAGAGCAATGTTTTCAAAACGAAACAGCCAATACCAATATCATGATTTCCTACATGTGAAGGGAATGATCAATTGGCTTATTAGCTTTTTGGTATGAAGACTTTGGTTAAAAGCATGCTCTATAAGTGTCGAGCATTTACAAGTGAATGAGAATAACACTCACTTTTTGCCTCTCCAAAAAATCATCATAACAAAATATTGCAAAACCCATCAGCCCATTTTCAACTAAGAACTCACCGAGTTATATTAAACTTCCAAGGACGAACCCTTTTAAATTGGTGTTTATATCTTCTCCCCATGTCATATTTTTTGAACAGCAAATGTATAAAACCTGACCCAATAGAATAGAAATAAATATGTATTATGGTGTAGGACATCATATGGCCGACCTAGTCCGAATTTTTTCCTCTGCTTACTGGTACCAATTTAATCTCAATGAAAAATCAGTAAAACTAGAGGTGGAAACATTCAAACTATCCGAAATCGGGACGTAATATAGACCATATAACTTAAGTCGACTGCGAAGTCTGCGTTGTTCAATTTCAAATTCGTTCATTATACACTTCCACCTCGAAAAGGAGGGTATATTAACTTTGTCATTCCGTTTGTAACATCTCTAAATATTCGTCGTAGACCCCATAAAGTAAATTCGAGCCGAGTCACCATAAAAAACTAAGTCGATTTAACGATGTCCTTCTGCCTGTCTGTTTAAATCGCGATACAGCACACATTATTTGACGTAGAGCTTTTACAACTGGGTTCTAGCTCCGGTTGCGGAACATAGTACATATAGGTCAACAGTTTGGTATAGCCCCCATATAACGATACCTTCCGATATTCGGAAGATTTTCGTTACACTTTTTCACGGATTTGTCTAAAAATTGGTATTTGTAGGTCATAATAGATTCTAGCTCTAGCTTTAGCTCCGGTGGCGAAATATTGTATGTATAGGTCCACATTTTTGTATAGCCCCCATATAAAGGTACCTCCCGATATTCGGCATTTTGATTATTTTTGGCCCATTATTCAACGGAATTGTCTAAAAATTAGTATTTGTAGTTCGAACTGGGTTCTAGCTGCGGTGGCGGAACATAGGTCCACGTTTTGGTATAGTCCCTATGTAATGGTAACTCTCTATATTCGGTATTTTGAGCATTTTCGGCACATTTTTTCACGGATTTTTCTAAAATTTAGTATTTGTAGGTCACAATGGGTTCTTCACCCAAAGGTGGAGGGAATCATGGTACAATGAAGAGAAGGTAGGTCAACTTTGAAAAAATTGCAAGTATAGAGGTCTACCTGTTTGGCTTGTAATGTCAGAATTAGTATCAAAACAATAAAAAATCAAACAACTTGTTGCATTTATTTTGAATAAATGATTGAAAAACGCGATAACTGAATGAAAGGTCAAAACTTCTTTTCAAAATCATGTACTATATATCTCTAAAGGATTATTTCGCTACAAAAACTCTAGATTTTGTAGATGCTTACGTTGAAATAAACATTTTGAAAACACACGAATTTGAATATTTTCTGAACAATTTTTTGTTATTGAAAAGAAAACACATACATAAGCAAATAAAGATGACATATTAAGCCAAGAAAATAAAAAAATTGAAATCATATGGTAGTTCTGCCCTACCTTGAATTCATTGTACCATGGAGGGAATTACAAATTCGGGAATTCGGTTCGGGCGAACTTAATATTTTTTACTTGTTTTCAAAATAACTGTGGACTCCGCCGCCGCCCCCGCCATTACTATCACAGTAATCCCACACCAAGTGGGAACAACGAAGTTAAAAACAAACACCATTATTACCCTAAAATAATAAATAAATTTTATGATTATTTAAGTAACTGATTTAATTGACCCTTGGGATAGACTCTTCTAACCCACTTAACTTCCCATATTGTTGTTGTTGCTATTCAAATTTCATTCCCAGCGATAACTATTCAAATTGTCGGCATGCAAATGAATGCAACAACAACAAAAGTCCCATTCCTTGCTTCGTTCCCTAAGCTGACTAAGAAAAAATTCCCAACTTACAGCAAAACTGTTTATGGCTACCTTCTGTGTGGTGACACGCTATTGTGTTTTTTGTTGGTACTTCAAAAAAAGTTAAAGGCTAATATTTTTTACTTTAAGGCAAATGCAGGTCAAACTCCCCAAGGAATGTCTTGGACGGTCAATTTATATCAAAGACTAACAATAAACCATAAAGGCTACTACATACCGACACATATTATGTGTGTACTACATGCTAGAGTGGAAATAAAGTGTATGGAAATATGTGTGGTATAGGCATATATGTAAATGGAGGGATACATAAAATGTTACCCCTCTGGCTGGCAGGGAAAAACATAACTATCATGTCTGTAACCCAAATAAATGAAGATACTAGTGTTTATGTTTGTGTGTGTGTCTGTTTTTTTTTGGTGCTACAAATTACCACAAATCACTGCACTCTGATAGGGACCAGCTATGAGCCTTTTTATGGGATCATTTTTGATATAAAAATAACTTTGACTATTCTCGGCCAAATAGGATTTGCCCAAAGTGAAAATAGCTCCAGTGCTGGGAATATCCATTTTTTGATGGCAGCTATTGTGTTACAAAACGATTGATGATAATGGTGTTATTGTAGTTGTTTGTTTAACCGTTGCTGTTGTTTTTGTTGTTGCTGCCGTTGTTGTCGTTTAACCTTTTGACATTTTACGCAATAAGTTAAATTACTTCATCAAATATTAACTTCCAATGCATTGGTTTGAAAATTTCCATTTCACTTAATGTATTATTGTTGTTGTTGTTGTTTTTGTTTTACTTTTATTTTTAAATAATTTCCTATTCGCTAATGCACATTAAACACAACATCATATTAATTTTTAATTGCTTTAATTTATTTCTTTCATTTCAAAAAAGGCACTTTATCAGCTAATCCCAGTGAACCCGTTTGCCTTTTGTGGCGCCGAAATATTTATTTCTGTTACGCGTATCCAGGTGTCTGGTCAGTACAACGGCTACTCTCCAACTGTGGCCTGGTGGTCATTCTCTTCGATTTACCCCCATTTGGTTAGTTTATGTCCTGTTCGCTCGCTCGTTTGTCCTTTCGTTTAGTTTAGCCGCTGTCGTCTAGTCTATGCCTAAAAGTATGCTAAGTGTTAGTAGTTACTTGACCGTTAAGGGGTTTAGTACTAAAAGTTGTATTGCTGTCCACACACAAACGCCCGTTATATTGTGGCTCTCTTTCTCTTAATTTGTCCGGCTCGTCTCTCTCTCTTTCTTTGTAAGTACTAAATTCAAATAAATTTAATTTTTCGGTCTCTAAGTTTGAGTTGAATAAATAATTGTCCTCCTTTTTTGTCGCTTTGGTTGTTTGTGGAAATATTATGATTTCATTCGGAATTCGATAGGAATTATGTGTGACATCTATAATTACACATGGAATTATTTGGGAAATCTAGAGCAACTACATATGTAAATCAAATGACTAATACAACCTGTCAATAGTGTATTTATTTGGACAGTTGATGTTTGGGAGGAGAATGAAAACAAACACTCTGTGTTGACATCATTTCCAAATCTCACTCCTGAGAAATAAAACACAACCGCTCGTTTGGGTTGCTGGTTTAAATCTGATTTTATTTTCAAAAATATTATTCTTAACTGCTACAAAAACTGATCTAACTTAACCTATTCGCAGCCACACAATTGTCCTTATCTATTTTTAGATTTACAATGAACCATTGCGTAGCTGTTTGTCCCTTCATTCAAGTGGTCTTGGCTACCTACTGGCACATCGATAATTGTGTGTGTGTATGGGTCATGGACTTTATTATTTTACACATTACCATATGCGACAGCGCACAAGATCACTGAATTGTACACATGTGGTATTTTATGACCGCTGGGAAACTTATAATGTTTAAATATTTATTTTTAATTGTTAGATTTTCCCAGCGCCTCAACCGCACACAAAAGGATGTACAAAGTATTTTGTACATTCTCCCGGCCGGGTTTAATATGTATACATTTAGTTTTATTTTTTAAATCTGATTTTACCAAAGGGACAGTTAAAGGGACAGTTGATTTTTGTAAACAGTTAATACTTATAATAATGTAAGCCTTCTGCTAGGTAAACGGCTCCACTTTTTGATCCAGCTTCTTGGCAGCTAAGCATTTTGAGGAAGTCCTTTGAAAAATGTTGTTGTTGATCGGTGATTAAATTTCTTGAAGATTTTGTTGTTGTTGAGTTTTGTGGTTGGTGAGTTGATTTACTGCTATTACCACACTCGATGTTGATAAAGTTGTATGTAGTTAGTGTTGTATAGGTGTTGATTGTATCCGCCGCTTTTGAGGGAAACGAATTTTTGGCGAGAAAAGAAACACACCGCTTCGTTCGGGTGTAGATTCAATTCTTATAGCGAGAAAAGATATAACACCGCTTCATTCGGGTGTATAATCAATTCTTGCATCGAGAAGGATAGACCACCGCTTTGTTCGGGTGTAGAATCCATTCTCGATCCGGCTCGAAGGACCAAATGTACAAGTGAGAAGGGAAACCAACCACTCTGTGTTGAGATCAGTTCCAAATCTCACTCCTGAGAAATAAAACACAACCGCTCGTTTGGGTTGCTGGTTTAAATCTGATTTTATTTTCAAAAATATTATTCTTAACTGCTACAAAAACTGATCTAACTTAACCTATTAGCAGCCACACAATTGTCCTTATCTATTTTTAGATTTACAATGAACCATTGCGTAGCTGTTTGTCCCTTCATTCAAGTGGTCTTGGCTACCTACTGGCGCATCGATAATTGTGTGTGTGTGTGGGTCATGGACTTTATTATTTTACACATTACCATATGCGACAGCGCACAAGATCACTGAATTGTACACATGTGGTATTTTATGACCGCTGGGAAACTGATAATGTTTAAATATTTATTTTTAATTGTTAGATTTTCCCAGCGCCTCAACCGCACACAAAAGGATGTACAAAGTATTTTGTACAGTTGAAAATTCAATAATTTAAATATTTAATATGACTGCAGACAGTTACATATTTCGAATTGCTGATGTACAGTGCTTTACTTTGAGACAGACGTAGTAAATTTATTTCAATCTCAAAACTCTAATAGCGATACTTAAGTAATATAGTAAAGCCCTAATAATTTTTTTGGGCCCTCCACCATTCTATGGATGGTATATTAGCTTTGTCATTCCGTTTGTAACTCCTCGAACTATTCATGGAAGACCCTACATAGTAAATATTCTGCATAAGCGAAAAATTCTAAAACGATTTAGCGATGTCCGTCTGTCTGTGTGTTGTAATCACGCTATCTTTCGAACGAATTAAAATAGAAGGCTAACATTTTGCTCTATTGCTATTTTGCCAGTAGCCAGGTTAGGTTTTTAAATTGGCCATGTTGGTCCACATTTTCGTATAGCCCCCATATAAAGGTACCTCCCGATATTCGGTACTTTGATAATTTAAGCGATTATTCACCCGGTACCTCTCTATATTCGGTATTTTGATGATTTTAGCGACTTCATTTACCCAAATTGTCTCAAATTTCGTATTCGAACTTTGTAATAGGTACTACAGTCAGGTCCACGTCTTCGTATAGCCCCCATAAAATAGTACCTCCCTATATTCGGTATTTTGATGATTTTAGCGACTTAATTGTAATAGATACTACAGTCTATGCCTAAAAATGTTGTATTCAGGTCCACGTCTTCGTATAGCCCCCATAAAATGGTACCTCCCTATATTCGGTATTCTGATGATTTTAACGACATTATTCACCCGAATTATTTCAAATTACGTTTTCAAGTCTGTAATGGGTACTACAGCCTACGCCTAAAAATTTCGTATTCGGGTCCACGTCTTCGTATAGCTCCCGTATAACGATACCTCCCGATATTCGGTATTTTGATGGTTTTAGCGACATTATTAGCCGGAATTATTTCAAATTTCGTATTCGAAATTTGTTATGGGTACTTCAGCCTATGCCTGAAATTTTCGTATGCAGGACCACGTCCTCGTATAGCCCACCCCCTATATAACGTTACCTCCCGATATTCGGAATTTTGATGATTTTAGTGACATAATTCTCCCGAATTGTTTCAAATTTAGTATTTTAAGTTCTTAATGGCACGCCTTCGTATAGCCTCCGTATAAAGGGTATAACGGTATTTTTCGTAATATTTTGAAGTTTTTCAAATTCTTTCCAAACGGTGGAGAGTATAAAAAATTCGCCTCGGCCGAACATATCTGTTTTTTTTTACTTGTTTTCCATCTAAATTTATATGGTACTGGTTATTCAGCTTGTAGCTTTTTTTAGAACAGGGACGGTATTCGTAGATATTCAAAATTTTTCAAATTGTATCAGAAGGAGTGGACCGATATATTCCATCTTCACAGCAGATCTTGTGTTTATTAGAAATAATGGGATGTGTGAAATATGAGGAGAACCGTATGCTTATTTCGGACTGATAA
Organism: Musca domestica; assembly: GCF_030504385.1. Lineage (NCBI taxonomy): Eukaryota > Metazoa > Arthropoda > Insecta > Diptera > Muscidae > Musca > Musca domestica. Next base: position 1,020,096 of record NW_026712391.1, on the reverse strand, counting down.
TCATTTTGGTTATTCAAAACTTTGTGGGGAGGAACCAAAAGGAATGGTCCGATCTCTACCATCTTTATTACAAATGTTAATGGAAATAGTGACATGTGCCAAGTCCGAAAAAATCGGATGTAAATTTCGTGTTTTATGAGCTTTATGGATATTCAAAATACTGGCCCTTTGTGGGGGAGGTACCAAAACGAGTGGTCCGATATATTCCATCTTCACACCAGACATTGGTTTAATAAAAATATTGTGATGTGTGTGTTATAATTATTCGAAAATTTTACCTTTTGTGGGGGAGGTATTTGATGGAGTGGACCGATATTGTCCTTTTTCACTCCTGGCCTAGAACGGATGCAAATATCAAGATTTGCAAAGTTGGAGAAAAATCGGATCATCCTTTCCCTTTCTGTGCAGTAAAATATTTTTTTTTTTTTGAAAATTTAGACCTTTTGTAGTGTAGTTAGAATGAGTGGACCGATATGGCCATCTCCGAACTCGATCTAAGTTTGATAATAATATTACGATGTACCAAGTTTGTACCAAATCGGATACTCCCTTCAAGAGTTATCGTGCGAACCAGACAGACAGACGGATGAACATCGCTAGATCGACTTCAAATGTCTTAAAACGGATTTGGTCCAAAGAGACCGTTATTTCGATGAGGCACGTTTTGGTCGTATCAAATGGTAGCCATATGGCTGAGGGTATAATAATCTGGGAGGCAAGAGCTACCTGTAGAATTAAAAAAAGAATAATTCCAAATAAGCTTACCCATCTGTGCATTTTCTGTAATCTACCTTGTCAAATTTCACAGAATAAAAAAGAGGTTCGCATATCTGATTTTTGTGAATACAATGGATTTATGAATTGAATAAATTTGAAAAAACCATGACCATTTTTATTTGTCTTCGAATCAATATTTTGAAAGTTCAGATCAAAATTGTCAGAAATTTTAAAAATTGTCAATGACTTTTCTACAATTTATCCCTTAAACCGTTTTCACAGACGGAGTCTCCAAGGCATATCTGATAATGAAGGGAGTCCCTCTAAGGCCCTATATTTTTGCCAAAGACACTGCTGCGTCTCATTTTCAAGTTTTTCTAGGCCTATGATTTGTTAACAAATTAATTGAATTAACTCTGTCCCCACAAATTAAAAAAAATATATATGTATTTACAAATTGTCCATAGGCCTTTAGTCTTTTTCACATTTTTCTCCTACAAAACAAGACATTTCCTAAATACCAGAAAGAACCTTAAACTTTAAAAATATGCAATGAAGAATTCCAGTAGATTTTCTTTGGTATTGGTTTAACATTTGCATATCTTTTTACACACTTTTTTGCACATGTACTTACATTCATACCAACACATTACATATGTGATCAACCTGATAAAGAAATGCCAGAAACAACAACAGAAAGGTGAAATAAAATATAAACAAACGCACACACAGATGTAATAATGTCAACTTGATATACGAAGAGCTTAGAAAAGGAACTCGTACACTTTTTAGGTTGGTTAGTAGTGTAAAATAAATAGAAACAAATCTAAAATATATATATATATATATATATATATATATATATATATATATATATATATATATATATATATATATATATATATAAATTACAATTTCAGTACTATATTTATATTTACACTTGGTAACAAAAGTGCGCCCGGAAGGATATATTTATACTGACAATTTCCTATTTTTCAAACTTTCGAAATTTCTGTGAATCTGACATGAATGTTCGTCAATGTTAAAAAAATATATTTTCGAATTTCGAAAACCTATTCTCATATATACTTTCTACATATATTCAATTAGCTTTAAGTGCTTTCTACTTTATTCTATTTTTCAAGCCTTAAAAATGATTAAAAATGTTTCTATCTCTCAGTGTAACCACAATCATTTAAAGTCAAAGACAAACTTCTCTCTCTCTCAAAAAACATGTGGCAAAATGTTTACTTGGGCTTTTGGAAATTTGCATATAATAGTTCTTGTTGTTCAAGTTGTTGCCGTTTATGGTCGGTCGGTAGGTCTTTGGTACTGAAAGTAGAATTGAAAAAAAGCCACAGAAAAAATCCACAACTGTTGGTGGTCAACAACAGCAGCAAAAGCAACAAGAGTCATGATCGTAGAGTCATGTAGGCTGAAATTACCAAAGACCCATATTCAAATGTAACCAAAAACCTACCAACAATTGCAACTAAGAAATGAAAATGACGACAACAACAAAAACAACGGCAACAATACAAGCACACATGCCATTAGTAGGACATTGTCCTGTAAATTCTATTAAAAATTCTAAATAAATTTACTTCATTCGTTCTGCATTTGAAATGTTGATATTTTTAAATATCAGACGAAAGAGAGAATAGAATTAAATGGACAATTTGAAAACATCTAAAAATAAATGCCATAGAACAGTTGTCATAGTTTATCATTTTGGAATTGAAAATAATTTTCTGATAGAAAATTATCAGGTGGTTGAGGGATTTACTTTTTACCTACTCTTTCAGAATTACGAATTAATTTCACACTTGAATACGACTGTCATGGATTAGCTCCATTTTGCACCGTAGAAGACCTCTAGGTCGTCTTTGCACTCTAGAAGGCCTTTAGCATTTTTTGGACTCGAGAAGATTCGCGATCTTCTTCTAGACATTTTAGAATACCACTATGTCTTCTATAGATCTTAGATAGCACAAGGCCTTCTTATGGCCCCAGAATGGTCTGGATCTTTTATTGGCGGTAGGAGATCGTTAAGCCTTCTATACACCCCAGAAAAACTATATATCTTTGAAAAGATAACCTATCTATGACTTTGGTGGACATTATAGGATTTTTAAGTCTTCTACGAGCCCTAGAAGATCAATAGGGCGCCTATGAACTCCAGAAGACTTCCATGTCTTCTATAGACACTAGAGTACCTCTTGGAATGCTATATGCCCTAGAAGTCCGGTATGCCTTTTATGGACCTTAGAACACCGCTAGGTCTTCTCTGGGACTTCCAGAGCCAGTTGAATCATATATAGACAATAGGACACGTCCAAGATTTATTTTTTCTTCAGTTTTCATTGTCATTTGATCCTCTAAATAATCAGAAATGTATAAAGGTCCCTGAATTGCCCTTAGTCCCTTTGGGATCATTCCCTGACCCCTTCTTCCTCCTTCGATCCGGGGCCAACTATTCTATTTGAAGTGTTTGAGATGCAAGAAATGGAATTTTGGTATGACAGGTCTTCTTTAGATAGAAGAAGGTCTTCCATAGATGGAAAACAGATCTTCTACAGATAGAAGACAGGTCTTCTATAAGTAGAAGACAGGTCTTCTATGGGTAGAAGACAGGTCTTCTATAGGTAAAAGACAGGTCTTCTATAGGTAGAAGGCAGGTCTTCTACAGGTAGAAGACAGGTCTTCTATAGGTAGAAGCCAGGTCTTCTACAGGTAGAAGACAGGTCTTCTATAGGTAGAAGCCAGGTCTTCTATAGATAGAAGACAGGTTTTCTTTGGATAGGAGACGGGTTTCTATAGATAGAATACTTGACAGGTCTGTTCATCGATTACATTTTACGGAAATTATCTGAATGAAGATATTTAAGAGGTATTTTAGAGAAGGTAGATTATAGATGGCAAATATAATGCCATCTGCAAGGAATCTATGGCTGAAGACCGTCTGCAGGTATTCTATTTAAAGACAACTTTTATATATCTTCTATGCATCGACGACCTTTTGCGGATCTTTTATTAAAGGATAGGAGACATCTACGAGATCTTATTGAATACCTTATAAATCAATTTTACAGGAGGTCAGGGATACATCTCCCACAATTTGAACCCCTTTTAGAGGCCTTCTCATTTTAAACACACACACTTTCTTTGGTTCTTACTTTACCAAAATTCAAGAATTTTTTAACTCAATATAATTAGCATGCTGATGTCAATGGAGGTGTGCTTTATGCAAATTTCCTTTTTTCCGGTGAATGTCAAAAAACCCCTCCACATGCTTTCTATTACCATTTAGTCTAATCTACAAAGCCAGTAATCGCGTTTTTATTGTATGACGTCTTCAACTTCAGCAGAAAAATCATAATTAGACTTAGAAGCAGTTAATTATAAGGATTTTCACACAGTTGAATTTTTCAAATGAATAATTAACCAAATGGATACGCACACACATACATATAACCATGGTGTGTGTTTGTATGTAACATACAAATAAAAAAACACGCGTAATAAATCTGTCACATTATAAGGTTTTTTGTTTCAAGAAACTCTTCAATTTCTTTGAAATACAAATTTATTTGGAATATAAAAATAATTAAACGGCAGGATTCCGAGTAATTCTGTAGAATTTGGAAAGTGTTTGTGGAAGCCAGAATTTCATCGTAAAGACACAAATAACTTGTTGTACATACAGTAAAGTATAGAATTCGGTGAAAATTTCTAGTATGGAAGAATAATTATAGAAATTTTGCGGTTTTCCGAAAAATCTATTCGAAGGAATCTAATGTTTTCGGGAGAATCCTAATTTGAAAAAAAAAAAACAAGAAAAAAAGCAGCTATGTTTAACTGGGCCGAACTTTTTACACCCTCCACCATTCGGAAGGAACTTGAAAATTTCAAAAAAAAAATCCATAGAAAAATGCAGCTCAAATGAAAATTTATATGGGGGCTATAAAGAGACGTTGTGCTTGATAAGTGATTTTTTGTCAAAGGCTGCAGTAACGATTCCGAATTTCAAATATGAAATTCGAAACAATTCCGGTGAATAATGTCGCTAATATCATTAAAATACCGAATAAAGGAAGGTATCTTGTATGTGGGCTATACTAAGAAGTGGACTAACACCTTGTGTAGATTTTAAGACTATTCCGAATTTGGTGTAGATTTTAAGACTATTCCGAATTCCAAATATCGGGGGGCACCATTGTACAGGGGCTATACGATTTCATGTAGATGTAAAGTACTCATAGAGAACTTCTGTGAATATTGTCGCCAAAATCCTGGATATATATCGGGGTAGCGTTATATGGGTGCTACACTAAAACGTAGATCTATAAAGACAATTCCCTTCCAGGGGGTTAAGTACTCAGAGGAAAAACCTTGTGTGGATTTTCAGACTATTCCTTTGGAAAATGTGTCTAAAATCATTCAAATACCGAATATCGGGGGATATATGGACCTATATAGACAATTTGTTCTCAGGGGGTAAAGCACTCACAGAGAATTCCTTGTGTAGAATTTCAGATAATGCCATTAAAAAATTGTGGCTAAAATCAACAAAATACCGAATGTCTGCGATATCGTTATATGGAAGGTTATACAATATCGTGGACCTATCTAGAAAAGACAGTAAAGTACAGGGTGAGATAAAAAATTACAACGCCATAATTTTTATATATATTTTTTTTTTAAATTTTATTGAATGAAGGCAAAGAATGTCGGAAATAGTATCAAATTTTAGAATAAGTTTAGATTTGTTCGAATTGGTCACCTTTGGCACGAATTATGGCCTTCAAACGGCCAATGAAACCGTCACACGCTGCCCGAATGTTGCTCTGCGGTATTTTGGCTCAATCCCGGCGAAGCGCTTGCTTGAGGTGATCGACACTTTGGTATTTTTTGGTGCCAACCTTGCTTTCCTAAATACTCCAGACACAATAGTGCAACGAATTGGTCTCCGGAGATGTTGGTGGCAATTATGCGCTGGAAATGAACCGAGGAACCTCATTTTGTAACCATTCTTGGGTGGCGGGCCCTGAGACCTGTTGGAATGACCAAGGTCTGCGCCCAAAATGTTTGCGTGTCCAAGGCTTTAATACACTTTCCAGATTATTTTTGCGATAATATTGGGCATTTATTATGGTGCCACGGTCGATTAATACGAGCGGAGAGCGACCATCGGCTGTTATGGCGGTCCACACCATCACCATGGCCAGCGCTTGAGTTCTGGTGGCCAACCGAAGGTGCACATTTTCAGCTGACCTCTTTGGCAAGTAAATACGATAATTTTGTTTGTTTTCAAACTGCTGGACAACGAATGTTTTCTTATCGGAGACGGAGAAAACAAATTTCGGCAATTCACCACTTTCGGCCAAGCAAAGCAACCGTTAGCTCTTTTGAGTCTATTTTCTTTTCTTTTCTTTTTGCATTGTTTGGAATTTCAATGACTCTTTTTTCGATATTTGCCGAATGGAATATTGCGATATGTTCAGCTCTTGAGCCATTTTTCGGCCACTGCGACGCGGGTTTCGATCAAGTCGTTTCATTACTTTTCGAACCATTTCTGCTGATGTTGCTGTTTTCTTGCGTCCACTTCCTTGATGTCGGGCTACGCTACCAGTCTCACGGTAACGAGAAATGGTACGAGACACAAAATATTTATTCACATTTAAATACTGGAGTGCTCTAACGACAGCCACTTGTGCTTTTCCAGCCAAATATAAAGTAATCACACTATCACGCTTGAATTCCATCACGAATAATTTTTTTCCTGGAAAATTCTCACCAAAATGCTTCTGTACGCTTGTAAACAATATAATGAGCTGTCACTGGAATAATGTTAACAGCTGTCGGACGAGTGGCTTAGAAATGACAGCAGTCTGAACTTGGTTGCAGTTATTTCATCTCACCCTGTAGTTACGAAGAACTCCTTGTGTGGAATTGTAGAGAATTCCATTGAAAATGTGGTTAAATGTGGGGTACTGTTATGTGGAGGCTATACGATATCGTGGACCGATATAGCCCATTTTCAAACTTGACCTGCTTGCAGACAAAAGACAGATCGGTGCAAAATTTTATCTTCCTATCTTTATTCTCTAGCGTGATTACAACAGACGGACGGGGCTAAATCGTCTTAGAATTTTACGCTGATCAAAAATAGATATACTATATTAGGTCTAAAATTATTATTTCGATGTTATAAACAATAGGACGAAGTATGTACGGTGAAGGGTATAAAAAAATTCCAGAGCTTTTGGTAAATTAAAAAAAAACAAAGATTATAAATTTTCATGTGTTAAGGCGAAATTTTTCGAAATTTCTATTTGGTCCGTAAAAATGCTTGAATACTCTTTTATCATGAAATTGAATCGAAAATTACGTGCAAATTTAAATATTTGTTATGTTTCAATCCAAATTAGATGAACATCGATATTTAACTTCTGGTCCACGTTTTTGGAATATATCAAACACACTAAGATCGATTTCAAATATTACGAAACAATTCCGCAAAATTGTCTAAAATTTCCACGTTACCCCTCATTTCTGGTAGCTTCACCAAAAAACCTCATAAGATTTCTAGGACTAAGTTTTCCTTAATTGCTTCCATTTCTTAGAAATCTTTTTATTTTACTTATTAAAATTGAGTAAAATCTCGACCTAATTTCAGATGTCATAAGGTTTTGATGTTCCATTTTTCAAAAGCTTTTTTTATTAAATCCAAATCCAAATTCAAACAAAACAATTCATTATTTAATTTGAACAAATATTTTCCAGCACTCGCAGTGACTTCTTCAAGTTCGTCACTGCATTGTCATGAAATCAAATCACAAATTCTGATTTCTATTGGAATAGTCAAAGGTGGGACAGGTCATTGTATTGCGGACAAGTCGTGTTAAGAATTTGACACTCTCTTTGTCTGGGTGGCTGGCTGCATGGTGTTGGCGAACGGAAATCAAACATTTTTCTTCATTATCCTTCGGCACATGGAACTAAAAAACAAACACACACACACACTCTCTCTCAAAACGGAAGGGAACTATTTCTATTTTGTTTTTGTCTAACACACCTCCTTGTCGGTCGGTGGCACTTTACAAAGTGTGTAAATACAATGAAATATATGTGTGTTAACGACAGCATTCCTCGGAAAAAGACACGGCGTGGGGTGAAAGTCTAACAAACGAAAGTTTATTTTTGCCAAAAGCACCAGCAAAAAAACAAGACCAAGTTAAATAAACATTGCCGCAATAAAAGAAAATTCTCTTTACAATGGATGGTATTGCCGCCATTGATGTGTGTGAGTGTGTCTGTGTGGTGAGGAGGGTGCTTTTGTGTAGGAGTAAGCCGCTTCAGGTTTAGGACATTACAAATGTAACTTTTATTTTTATTTCAACGGAAATGAAAGTCAATTATGGGCCAAACTTGAAGGTCATTATAATCGCATAATGGCCAAAGCCTCCTGGCCTGTGGTGAAAGCTTATTGAAGTTCAGCAACAAAATTCCTGTTAGCTATGCTGTTGCTGTTGCCGTTGGTGTTTTCTTTTACTTTCATTTGGACAAGAATAATGATTCGAGCATAAACTTTACTTAATGTTATTGGCCATGCTTACTTAAGGCTAACACTTGGAATAACAACAACAACAACAACAACAACGAGGATGGTATCACTAAATCCACATTCAAAGCCAATGAAAGCAAAAAGAAATGAACAACATTTACATTAACACAAAACTATCTGAATAAATATTTGTACCCACCCACACACATACACATGGTCAAACATATGAAACTTTTAGGACCAGTCTGCCGTAAGAAATCTGGCATACTTAAGGACTTTGTTGTCCTTTTGTTGTGGGTATGTTGGCTGTTGTTACCCTACAGTATGACATGTGAATGCTGTTAAAAGTGATTTGGTTATTAAAATAATATTATGCCATATATTGAAGAGCCTTTGCACAGAGAAGCCCCCAATTGTTTGGGGAAAGCAAAATCTTTCAAAAGTTTGTTCAGAGCTCATTTTTGACTTCAGAGTTGCATAACTACTAATTTTGTATGCCTGTTCCAAAATATATGCGAAATCATCATCTCAGGTTTCCGGTTGAGAGAAATATTTAGATATGGCAAGTTGTATAGGATAACTGTCTTGTTTCGCAAGTTATAACAGATAAAAGTATTGAAAATTGCGACTTTTTGTGGGTGAGATACCAGAAGGGGTTCGCAGATATATATATTTTCTTCACAAAAGATCTTGTGTTAGCAAAAAATTTTTATGTGTGAAATTAAAGGAGTGATGGATGCTTATTTCGCTTTCTTTGAGTGTTTTGTTTTTTAAAATCTTGAATCCTATGTGGGGGAGTACCAGAAGAAAAAATCCGATCTCTACCATATTTATAACAAATCTGGAAATACTGAGAAGGGAATGAAATCAGATGTAAATTTCGCATTTCATGAGCTTTTCGTGGATATTCAAAGTTTTGATATATTGTCCATCTCCGAACTCGATCTAAGTTCCAAATGTCCTGAAACGTATTTGGTCCAAAGAGACTAAAATCGTTATTTCGATGAGGCACGTTTTGGCCCTATAAAATGATATACAGGGTGAGATGAAAAAAGTGCAACTAATTTCAGACTGCTTTCATTTCTAAGCCACTGGTCCGACAGCTATTAAAATTATTTCAGTGACAGCTCATTATATTGTTTACAAGCAAACAAAAGCATTTTGGTGAGAATTTCACAGAAAACCAGTTATTCGTGATGGAATTCAAGCGTGATAGTGTGATTTCTTTAAATTTGGCTGAAAAACCACAAGGGGCTATCGTTAGAGCACTCCGGCATTTAAAAGTGAATAAATCGTTCGTGTTTCGTACCATCGCTCGTTACCGTGATACTGGTACTGGTAGCGTAGCCTGACGTCAAGGAAGTGAACGGAAGTAAACGGCAACATCAGCAGAAATGGTTCGAAAAGTAGAGAAGCGAATTGATCCAAACCCGCGTCGCAGTGTCCGAAAAATGGCTCGTGAGCTGAACATATCGTAATATTCCATTTTGAAAATATTGAAAAATGAGCTCGGGATAAAGCCATTGAAATTGCAAAAAGTGCAAGAACTTACACCGCAACAGAAAGAAAATAGACTCAAAAGAGCTAAAGAGGTGCTTCGCTTGGCTGAAAGTGAAGAACTGCCGAATTTACTTTTCTCCGTTTCCGATGAGAAAACTTTCGTTGTTCAGCAGTTGATAAACAAACAAAATAATCGTGTTTACTTGCCAAAGAGGTCAGCTGAAAATGTGCACCTTCGGTTGGCCACCAGAACTCAAGCGCCGGCCATGGTGATGTTGTGGGCCGTCATAACCGCCGATGGTCGCTCTTCACTCGTAGGCATCCTTGGCATCAGAAAAAATGCCAAAATTTATCGCGAAAATATTCTGGAGGTTGTATGAAAGCCTTGGGCACGCAAATATTTTAGCCGCATACCTTGGACATTCCAACAGGACATTGGACATTCCAACAACAGCCACATCGCACTCAGCACGCGCCACCCAAGAACGGTTACAAAATGAGGTTCTTCGCTTCATTTCGATTTTATTCTAAAATTTGATGCTATTTCCGAAATTTTTTGCATTTATTTAATATAATTGAAAAAAGAAATGTAAAAACTATGGCGTTTGACTTTGTTTTTTTACCTCACCCTGTATACCCTCTCTAGTCCAATGGCTGAGGGTAGAGTAGAAACAATATACTTAATTCAGAAAGGATTTAGGTTTGAATTTGGGATGGTTTGTGGATTTCCTGCTAATTTTTTTCCAAGTTCTTTCCGAATTTATTCAATTCAATACAATTTTGTAGTACAAGAGTTACAAACGTTGTCTAGTCGTTTTCGTCAAAATTGGAAAGATTTGGCTGCGGAAATTTGAAAAAAAAAATATGAATTCGACCAGATTGTGGAATAATAAATTCTAAATAGTTCAGAGGGAAATTTTGATTTTCTGAAAAATTACAGCGACAATTCTAAATGAACTCGGAATATTTGCAAAAATCTTCATAATGCAGCAGTTTTTAGCAGAATTTTAAGTAAATACTAAGGACTATTGACAACTTTTAAAAGGTAAGATATTAAGATACAGGTAGCAAATGTTTTTTGGGTGGTCCAGATTTTAAGATAATCTAAGAAATATCTGAAATGTAATGCCATACATGTCACGAATTGTCTAAACTTTTAGTTATTTATAGACAGACACTGATGAAGGCGCTGTGATAATGTCGCCTTATTATTAATAACACGAATTCATATAACGTGGTCGTGTCTCGTGCAAGCCATTGTTTTTTTTGCTTTCAAATGTTCTATTTGTTTGTAAACAGTGCCTGTAGGGGTTTATATTGTCTACCTAGCCTAATATAGTCTACATTTTAGTATTCCCACTGTTTTGGTTTTCCCTTCCATCCAAGTTCAATGAAAAGTGTGCACTGTTTCCCAGGATAATGGGAGGCCGACGAATACAACCTTTCAAATTCATATGTTATATACTCCATCTCAGTTTATTGCTGATGACCGGTAAAAGAGGTCATTTAACTTGTTGTTTGTTAGTTTTACAGACAACCAAGTTGTTCCCTTTTTCGTCTGCCCCCTCTTTTCAAATAGAATTAATTATATTACTGACACCAGCCAGCTAGCCAGCCTGCTTGACAGCACCTTTGTTCTGTTCATGCTCGTGTTGACTTCATTGCCCGTTCTTAAAGCCATTTCAAAATAAAATGGTAAAAGTGGCAGCCAAAAGAAATTCTTAACATGGTGCTAAAGCGTTTCGTCTAAAACGACAACAAGGATGAGATTAATGCAGAATGAAAGCACGAATATGGAAAAGTGTTTCCTTTTTGGAATATGTTTGAATTATTGATTGATTTGAAACGTAAGGAATGAAGTGGGAAATTAAGCCACTTTGGTTCAACGAACTTTATTTCGGTTAGAAAAAAAAAAAAAAAAGGAAAAGCTACAAGAAATATTGCTATTTTAACTCAGGGATGGAAATTTGGAATTTAAGAATATAGTATTCTTCCAGAATATAATACGGCAATGCGGGCTTTCATACTGGCTTCAGGCAGGCTTTCATGCTGAAACAAATTTTTTCAGATACTGAGGATAAAGACATACCAACCCAACCCACTTTTGCATTGAATAAATGTTTTTGTACCCGCCACCTTGAAAAGTAGGGTATATTAACTTTGTCATTCCGTTTTTGCCATAACTCCTGGGGAGAATTTCCCAGACAAAAAACACGGGAGCTGATGAGGATCGGTGGCTCTTTCCGAAACCTAAGTATTCACTGCCTTACCTCCTGGAAAAAATTACCATCGTTATCCACTAATAAACAACAATAATGGGATTAAGCCTGACCATTTTGAAACGACAAAATAATATGGCATCCCGCACAAAACATGCCAACACTGTTCTATATTCATTATCAGCATAAAAATCTAAGTCGAGTTGACGATGTCCGCCTGTCTGTCTGAAATCACAATATAGCCCACATTATTTGACTTTGAGCTGCAAAATTTGGCACAACAATTTGTATTGCGTCTAGGATGGGTGGTATTGAAAATTAATGTATCGGTCCATATAACGGTACCTCCCGATATTCGGTATTTTGATCATTTATAGCAATTTTTGGACAATTCCGTGGAACACGTTTGAACTCAGATTCTTTTATATAAAACTGTTTTCTTTATCCAATAGTGGAGGGTATGAAAAGTTCGTCCCGGCCGAACTAAATGCTTTTTTGCTTGTTTTGTCTCATTAGCTGGAATCAAAACCCATAAAACACAACAAAAATTGAATTTTGTTAAAAGTTCAAAATTTTCCGAAAGTGTTTGTTTTCCCATCCCTGATTCCCGTTCAATACGAATCGCTAACTTTGCTAATGTTTTTTCTTTCTTTTCCTCCATCTCTCTCTCTCTCTCTTTTTGTTTTCCTGACGTCGTCATAGTTGTCCACGACATTTGACAAGTCGTCTAATAGCCATTAGTTAAATATTTAACTATTCGTCCGAATTATAAATCAACATGTTAGGATATTATACTATAATTTGACTTAGGAGTACCTCATTCTATATCGGTACACAGAAAGAGGTCAATCAACTTTTGGAGAAAACGGAAGATACGAAAGAAAAGTTATTTATTTTCGTTGGGAGCAATGGAAAGGAGTTTTTGAAAGAAGTTTGGTGGGTACAAGCGGAATTAATGATACAAGAATAGTAACATAGCAAGGGAAAACGGAAAATAAATTAATGTATTGGTTGAATAGGAAAATCATTTTAACGTATCAATCATTTAACCATTGTTATGGTGGGTACATTACCCAAAAGTCGACCCATATAACAATTTAAATTTTAGAAAATTGTGTATTGAGATTTCAATATGTCATATCTTCATTTTTCGACGTTTGCTGGATGCATTTATTCTACGAATTTTAATAAGTAAAACATTTCAAAATTTCCGAATATAATTTTTTGGTAAACAAGTTAAAAAGTATCAGTCGGTTTTGCCGACAGATGTATACCTTCAACCAATGTTCGATTATTTATTATATATATATTTTGACTTCTGTTATGATTATTATAATTGTTAACCTTCTAGGGAGTAGGTTCCAAAGGGACCCTTTCGTATCGGTCCTAAATAAGTATGATATAAATATTGCGACGTGCCAGGTTTAGAATATAGTCGTTACTTTCTTCGCTTTATATGAGATATGTGATCATTTTTAGAAAATGATAAAATCTACGTGAGGTACCAGATATAGTCAGAAAATATTGGTATGGGCAAAATTACAAGAAAATCGAATATTTTTTATCAAATTTTATGCAAAACCATAAATTCCATATTCAACTCAAGTTTCTGATTGAGAGAAATATTTAGATAAAGAAAGTTGTAAAGAATCGCTGACTTGTTTTGCTACTTATGACAGACAGGGTGAGGTACCAGAAGGGTTCGCAGATATATATCATCTTCACAAAAGATCTTGTGTTAGCAAAAATGTTGTATGTGTGAAATTTGAGGAGTGATGGATGCTTATTTCGCTTTCTTTGAGCGTTTTGTTTTTCAAAATCTTGAAACCTATGTGGGGGAGGTACCAGAAGAAATGGTTCGATCTCTGCCATCTTTATAAAAGATCTTGTGTTGATGGAAATATTGAGATGTGCCACGTCCGAATGGAATCATATTTTAATTTCGCGTTTTATGAGCTTTACGAATATTCAAAATTTTGACCCTTTGTGGGGGAGGTGCTAGAAGGAGTGGGCCGAGAAATCCCATATTGACACCAGACCTTGAGTTAATAAAAATATTGTGATGTGTGTAATTTGAAGAGAATCGGTTGCTTATTTCGGATTTTATGATCGTTTTGGTTATTCAAAATTTTGACCCTTTGTGTGGAATGGTCCGATCTTTACCATTTTCATAACAGATCTGGTGTTGATGGAAATATTGAGATGTGTCAAGTCTGAATGGAATCGGATGTTAATTTCATGTTCTATGAGCTTCATGAAAATTCAAAATTTTCACTCTTTGTTGGGGAGGTACCAGAAGGAGTGGACCCCGATATATTCCATCTTAACAACAGATCTTCGGTTAATAAAAATATTGTGATGTGTGTAATTTCGGATGCTTATTTCGGATTTTATTATCGTTTTGGTTATTAACAACATTGACCCTTTGTGTGGGAGGTTCCAGAAAAAATGGTCCGATCTTTACCATCTTCATAAAAGATCTTGTGTTGATGGAAATATTGAGTTGTGCCAAGTTTGAATGGAATCGGATGTTAATTTTGCGTTTTATGAGCTTCATTAAAATTCAAAATTTTCACCCTTTGTTGGGGAGGTACCAGAAGGAGTCGACCGATATATTCTATCTTCACACCAGACCTTGGGTCAATAAAAATATTGTGATGTGTGTAATTTGAAGACAATCAGACACATTTTGACACTTTGTTGTGGAGGTAGCGGACCGATTTTGTCAATTTTCGCACACGCCCTAGCACTGATGCAAATATTAGGATTTTCAAAGTTGGAGCAATATCGGATCATACTTTTTCTTTCTCTGCAGTAAATTTTTTTCATTGAAAATTTTGACATTTTGTGGGGGAGGTACCAGAAGGAGTGGACCGATCTTACCAATCTCCGAACTCCTTCTAAGTTTGACAATAATATTACGATGTACCAAGTACTCCCTTCGAGAGTTGTCGTACGCACCAGCCAGACGGGCGGACATCGCTATATCGACTCCGAATGCCCTGAAACGGATTTGGTCCAAAGAGACCTAGGGTCTAAAACCGTTATTTCAATGAGGCACGTTTTGGTCGTATCAAATGATATATACCCTACTCTATCCATGTGGCTGAGGGAACAATTACCTCATTTCGAAATCTGGATATAGGTCATATTGGGTAGATGGTGCCCAAAATTTTGGATAAAAATTTTAAGTTTTGCACAAGGAATATTTTTAAAAAAAAGCGGCATTTTTATGGACAGACTTTAAATTCCAAGGCTGTCAATATTCAAATATATCGTGGCCATAAGTCCTTTTTAATTCAACACCAAGGTCCGTCATAAGATCACACATACAATTAGGTGTTAAACTCGGTCTGGTCAATCATAATTTCAAAAATTATTTGTCGACTAATTTAGCTAAACATCATTATATCCCATTTTTACAATGAATTTCATATAATCTTGGATATTAAAGCTGAAAACATTTTTTGCAATTTTTTAGCTTTTTACCAATTAGCCGCCCGGCTGCGTTGCTTTAAATTAGCTTCAATTCTAAGATTCTTTTTGTCCATTCCTCTTGGAAATAATTATGAACATTAAACTAATTTCTTCATTTCTTCACTTTGCAGTTAAAATTTTACGATGAGCGATAGCCAACAGGACGAACCGTCCGACATTGATGCAACGGAAACAGAAAAAAAGGAACAAAGTGCTTGCACAAAAGATAACACAATAAGTGGCAATACAAAGGTCGAAAGTGTAGATAGTGAAAGTGAAAACGTTAATTTGGAAAATGAAAAGTCAATTTCGTCGAAAGTGGATAATCGTGAAAGTGTAACGGAAACGGGAGATGTGAAAGACGCCGGACATGAATCAACATCGAAAGAAAACGATTGTGATAACAAAGAAGAATTAAGCGAATCGAACAGGTCTGAAAATAGTAAAATATTAGAAGTAGGAGAAACTACCAACAGGGAAGTGGTATCAGAAAATACTCAGGATAGTTCCAATGAAAAATCAAATGCAATAACCGATTGTGATGAGGTCTCAGAGGCAGATGATAGTAAAGAAGAAGCCTCACACTCACAATCAGGATCGACAAGAAGTTCTAAAGAAAATGAAAATAATGAAAATAAATCATCCGAAGAAATTTCAATTCCAAAAAGTTCCCTTGAAGAGGAAAATAAATCTTCTAAAACTGCATGTGATTCCACAAAAAGTTCTTCGGAGAGTAAACCTGCCGTAACCACAGATGACTCTTCAGATAAACCCTCAAAAGATGATCATGCTGAGCATGTGACCTACACTGAAGATGGTAATGCCATATATACCGATCCTGCAACAAAATACCAATACAAATGGTGTACAAAAGCCAACAATTGGGTACCCTTGGAAACACAAACTACCTCATCCACAGCTAGCACAAATCCCTATGAAAATGAGCACTACAAATGGTGTCAAGAGACCCAAAAATGGATACCAAAACAAACGCAAGTAACCGAAACGGAACACTACAAATGGGATAGTGAAAAACAGCAATGGATAGCCAAGACACAGATCCAAACCCAAAGTAAAGATCAAAGTCAGCCAACAAAGGAAATTGTATATGACATTGATGAGAATGGTCAACGTATATATACGGATAGTGATGGCACCGTTTACTTTTGGGATGTGGATAAAAATGCTTGGTTCCCGAAAATCGATGAAGATTTTATG
This sequence comes from Musca domestica, assembly GCF_030504385.1. NCBI lineage: Eukaryota > Metazoa > Arthropoda > Insecta > Diptera > Muscidae > Musca > Musca domestica. The sequence continues at coordinate 1,003,398 of NW_026712391.1, read as the reverse complement.
GCACGCTATCAAATGAGTTATGGTTTCATTGACAATACCACCCAGGCAGAAAATGAAAAGAAAGAACAGGAAATAAAGGCTGCCGAACTCAAGGAAAAAGAATTACAGCAAATGACAGAAGAAGCAAAGAAAAGTAATGAGGAGGCCGCCAAGGGTACAACAAAACGCAAAGCACAAGAACCACCAAGTAAGTTAGCAGCCTTGTTAATGAATTTAGTGTTTTTCTAATTTGTTTGTTTGTCGCTGCTCTTTTTCAGAATGGTTTGAAATTGATCCTGAACACAACACCAAAGTTTATGTTTCAAATTTACCCTTGGACATAACCCTGGATGAATTTGCCGAGGTTATGGGTAAATGTGGCATGATTATGCGTGATCCCCAGACAAATAAATTGAAATTGAAACTTTATTCTGAGGCTGATGGCCAGCTGAAGGGTGATGGCTTGTGTGATTACATTAAGGTAGGTGAAATATTTTTTCTATTTTTTGCCTTGCTTTGGTTGTTTGAAAAATCTGCAAAATATTTAAGCCATTGTTAAATCCTTCATTGCCATTTGAATGCCAAACTAACACCTTGCATTGTTGCACGCACAGTCACCATACTTCGGATTAAATATATTTTTTTAAATTGTATTTAAGAAAAATTGAGGCAAATTAAAACGAATACCACCATTAATTGCATCAAAATAGGATGCAATTTTTTATTATCTTAAAACGCATATTAGACCAGGATCTTGAAAATGATTGAAACATTTATTATTAATAATAATATAAAAAAGGAAATATGTAAGAAATTATATGGATAGCGCCATAATCAATCAAAAGCTGTAAGACCGTTTTCCTTCTAAGCCCAAAATCGTCAAATCATATCATTAGGATGATATAAAATACCAATTTATTAGAATTTCGGTTTAAAAATTTGATCGAAATCATCTAAAGACATAAACATGTGGCACAGTTATATGTGGGGGTTTACCAATGGTGCTTTTTATGCAATAAAAAAATTGATGAAAAATGAAGCCAGCCACTTTTATGAGATTTTGAGATTTTTATGCAATTCTGGTAATTTTGTTCAAATAAGTTTAGGACCCAAGTGCGCCTGAACCATTATGATATGTTTGTAAAAATAATATTGTTATTAGCCTTTTTCCACGAAAAGTGATTATCAATGGGGCATAATTGTCATTTTTACTTATTATATAGTCAACAGATAACCGGGAGTGAAGTTACTTACAACAAAATTGTCAACATTTTAGCAGCACCTGGGGTACACATGGTTACTATACAATACGATATACCCTAAATCAGAGCACAGATTTGCTCATTGTTACCCGGGAGCGAAGCATTGCCCGATGAGTGGGAGTATTTTTTACGGAATCTACAATTTATTATGTATTCATGTTTTGTTTGGGAGCACTTCCGTGTTACTTCTTTTGGAAAATGAGATCGCTCAAAATAGTGGTAGAGAGGGAGGAAGAGGGGAGAGGGATGTATTGTAGAAGAAACGGGGAACCAGTGGGCTATCTACATAAGGGGACGAAAATTCTTTCCGTTCGTCAGAAGTACCAGCTTGGTGGTTATATATATTATTAATCAGCGTAAAATTCTAAGACGATTTAGCAATCTCCGTCCGTTGTAATCACGCTAGAGTCAAAACGAAAAGATAGGAAGCTAAAATTTTGCACAGATTAGTCTTTTGTCTGCAGGCAGGTCAAGTTCGAAGATGGGCTATATCGGTCCACGATATTGTATAGCCCCCATACAACGGCACTCCCCGATATTCGGTATGTTGACGATTTTAGCCAGATTTTCCAATGCAATTGTCTGAAAATCCACCCAAGGCCCTGCAAGAGAATTATGTATATAGGTACACGATATCGTATGGCCCCCATACAACGGTACCCCCCGATATACCGTATTTTGATGATTTTAGTCAAATTTTTCAATGAAATTGTCTGAAAATAAACACAAGGAGTTCCTTTTGAGTACTTTACCTCCTCGAAGAGAATTGTCTATATAGGTGCACGATATCGTATAGCTCCCAAATAACTGTACCTCCCCATATTCGGTATTTTGATTTTACCCACACTTTTCAATGGATTTGTTTGAAATTCCACACCAGAAGTTTTTTCTGAGTACTTTTTACCCCCCTGGAAGAGAATTGTCTATATATATATCTACGATATCGTATAACCCGTATAAAACGGAACCCCACGATTTTCGCTATTTTGATGATTGTAGCCAAATTTTTCAATAAAATTGTCTGAAAATCCACAATAGGATTTCCTTCTGAGTACTTTACCTCCTAGAAGATTATTGTTTATTTATGTCCACGGTATCGTACATCCCCCCTATAACGTTACATCCCTGTATTCGGTATTTTGATGATTTAAGCTACATTTTTTAATGGAATTGTCTTAAAATCCATTCCAGAAGTTATGGAAGAGAAATGTCTATGACGACGACGATATCGTATAGCCCATGTGCAACGGAACCCCCCGATATACGATATTTTGACGATTTTAGTGAATTCGTAATGGATACTATAGCCTAGGACCTAAAATAGCATATGCAGACCCATGTCTTCGTATAGCCTCCATATAATGGTACATCCCAATATTCGGTATTTTGATGATTTAGCTCCATTATTCACAGAATTTCGTTTTTAAGTTTCGCATTTGAATATTGTAATAGCTTATGTCTAAATTTGACTATGCAATGTCCACGTCGTCGCATAGACCCTATTAGAACGACTATATTCGGTATTTTTAAAATTGTAACAGACCTTTTAACGGATTTGATTTTTTTGAAAATTGTCAAATTCGTTCCAAATAGTGGAGGGTATTCAACAGCTTTCTTACTTGTTATTGGTCCAAATTAACCCCCTCCTCATTGAGAATAATAAAAATCACACATTTTCGTTTTTTATTTGTATCGCTTTTTATTTATTACTTATTAGATTATTTTTCTTTTGTTGTTTAAATTAGATTTTTTGACTATTTCGATTTTATACGTTCTATGTAAAGATGTATTATTTATTATATTCAGGGTTAGTTTAGATTTAGTTGTTTATTTTTTTTAAAAAGCTTTTATTTAAAATTAAAAAAAGTATATTCATATCAAAGAATTAACATTTTAATACATAAATTGCTGTGTAGAAAAAGGAAAACTATATATATCGAAGGCCAAACAATTTAAAATTAACATTAAATAAAAATTAAAAAAAAATAATAATAATAATTGAAAACATAATAACTTACATTTTGAGGTAATTAAAAAATTGTGTTACAAATAGTTTTTATTTTTTGTTTTTATAAAAATAAAACATTTTTTTTTCGTATTTGTTTAAAGCTTAAATTTAACAGTAACTTTGCGGTATTTACTTGCATTTTTTTAATTTTTCTCTTTTCTCTTTTAATGAAAACAATGGGAAATCAATCAAGGAAAATTAATTCAAAATATATTTTTCAAATACATTTTTATTTTAGATTGTTTAACAATAATTTTGCTTTGCTTTTGTTTTTGTAATCATTAAAAAATTGGGTTTTTTGTGCAGTTTTGTGTTTTTTTTTTGTTTTCTTATCTTACTAAAAGTTATATTAAATTTTTATTTGCTTTTAAGATTTTCTTCACATATGGCTACTGTATAGTTTTTTTGAAGAGCAGTGCTTTTTTAGAAAAACCAAAAATCTTAAAATTATATATTTGTTTTAAAATATTATATATTCGTTTTGTTGTATGAGTGAATGATACTGTCCTTTGCTTCTTTCTATTTTGGTAATTTACACTGTGCTACAGAGCAAAATATCAAATGTGAGGTTATGTAAATGTTCCACATTAAATGTTTCGACCTCACTGAAATGACACGGTAGCCCAGTGTTTGTAAGGAATATATTTAGGATAGGATGCCATCATGATCTTATTTTATTTTTCTGCCAGAAAAATCCTCGCCTCTGTGGAATCAATTATTACGGTCTGCTTCCATGACAGCCAGTCCCACCCAAATCATAGTCCTGATTATCGTTGTAGGTTTTTGTTTAGTCGGTTTATAATTATTTTGTTTTTTTTCTTTTTCTAAATGGAAAGTGGAAAGTAATCGTGTCACCTGTCGATGTGGGTTGATAAAAGTACATTTTAAAAATCTATTCTTTTTTTAAAAAAAGTTCGGTGCATTACATTTTATTTTAAGGATATGTATATACAGTTCTTCTTGATGTGTTCTTCTTTTGAAAAGGAAAAAAAGTATTTTTTTCTTTCAAAATATTTTCTCACATAAGTATTTTGGCATTTGACTTTTTTTTTTTTGATTGTGTGTTTTAAAACCGGGGTTTTAAAATTTAATACTATAGTGCACTTAAATCTCTGTTAGAATGGGTATATGGGGGTTGTGTGGAAGCTGTGGGTTCAGGGAGTTGTACTTGACAAAACGAAAAATAAGACAACAAAAAAACTGAAAACAACTCGTTTTTAATTTTTTTTTTGTGAGTATATTTTTTAATGGAAAAAATTTGACGAATTGTTAGAAACGAAAAAAAGAATGTATTACGACTTTGTGTTTTTTTCAAACTCTCTTTAATGCTTACAACAAAAGAGAGTAAACGCGTGTTCCCTTTTTCCTCTATTAACACAAATATACAACATCATCTCATTTGGGTTGGCTAATCGTAAGGGTTCGAAATAGAGAGAACTTCAACGAGAGTGTGAGAATCGGAAAGAGAGAGACGATGAAAATCTAGAAAAATGTTAGCTTATTCATAAGTTCGTTTAGTTTTCGGTTGGTAGGTGGTAGGACAATGGCTTGGCTGGAGGGATCACCAATTTAAGCCGAACCATTTGCTAATGCCTCTTGTCGCGCCTTCTCTTCTCTCATCTTTTGCAATTTACGCTGTTTTCGCTTCTCCATGAATTCCTTGAGCAATTCCGGCGATAACGAGGCCAAACGATTTCTGAAATTATTACTAACTTCGTTTTTGGTTTGTTCTTTGCGCGACTCCTCTATGCGCTTGGCTTGTTCGATTTTGGCCAAACGATCACGTTCCTCTTGTTCTTCGCGACGCTTAAGTTCCTCCTCTTTGGCGCGGGCCTCCTCTTCGGCCCGTTTAGCTTCCATTTCAATTTCAAGTTTGCGCTGTCTCTCCGCCTCCTCCAGTTCGTATTTGATGCGTGCCTCCTCTTCGGCAATGCGTTTCTCTTCCTCTTCAAGACGTTTTATTTCCTCCTCACGTTTGCGTTGAATTTCCGCTCGTTTTCTTTGTTCTTCGCGCAAGCGGGCCAATTCCTGTTCTTCGACACGTCTCTCTTCTTCCAAGCGCTGTAATTTCAAACGTTCCTCCTCTTCGTCCAATCGCCTACGTTCTTCTTCCTGTTTGCGTTTTTGTTCTTCTTCGATTTGACGGCGGTTTGCCTCATCCTGGAGACGTCTGCGTTCTTGTTCTTCAGCCAATTGGCGGGCTCTTTCATCTTCGGCTTGCTTGAGGCGTTCTTCGTATTCCTTGCGTTTGGCTTCTTCTAAACGTTTGCGTTCCTCCTCTTGTCTTCGGGCCTCTTCCATTTTCTTTTCGGCTTCCTGTTTGCGTGCCTCTTCAGCCTTGGCTCTCTCTTGTTCCTCTAATTCACGCATTTTTTCCAAATAAGCCTGGCGTCTTCTCTCCTCAGCTTCGTCTTCCAAACGTTTTCTTTCTTCCTCCTCGCGTTGCTTCTTCAACGACTCGATTTCTTGCAATTTGCTCTTCTGTTGGGTTTCCTCCAGTTGTCGTTCACGTTGCTGCCTCTGTTGCTCGGCCTCGTTTTCCTTTTGGCGGATTTGATCCAATTCCCTTTGCTGTTGCTGATTTTGTTGTTGCAATTGTTTCTGTCTCATTTTCTCTTCGTGAATGCGGCGTTTTTCCTGTTCCCTTTGTTCGCGCATTTTTCTCAAGGTTTCAGCCTTTTCACGGCGTTTCTTTTCTTGCCTTTCCTTTTTGCGTTGCAAACGTCTCAATTCCTTTTCACGCTGGCGCTGCAGTTCGCGATCCAATTTTGTGCGTACATTCGAGTTCTTTCTCCTTTGCACGTTGGCCGGTGTTGGAGTGACGGCTTCATGGGGTCCTAGGATTTCATTGTCACGGTTGTTGGGTAGTGAGGCTGCAGTGTAGGGATATGGAGTGGTGGTGGTTGTGGTGGTGCGAACACGTGGATGTCTTGGGGTATGAGGAGATTGATAGGTGACATCGTTTTCACCGGGCACCGCAGTGGGGCGTTGAGGGCGTGGACGACGGCGACGATTGTGAGTACCGGGACGGGTGGGGACAACCATTTCTTCATTACTGCCATCGGCAATGACACGGCGATTGTATCTAGAAAAGAGAGAGATAGAGATAAACTTCAAATCAAAACCGAAATGAAAGAGAAAAGCTAAATAAATGGTAGTCGAGAACATATGAAGCTCAAATGCGTTAGGAATACCTTCTATACTTCCTTTAAATTAAATTATCGAAAAGAGGGACAAGTTTTAATTTATTTCGCTTTTTTCGTGAAAATTTAACATCTGCATGTGCTCATCTTTCTCATCCTGCTTGCATTTTAGTTTAAAATAAGGCCCAATTTTTGTTGTTAACTAATTTATGGAATACCAATTCTTTTAAAGGTGGAATCAGTGCATTTGGCTCTAAAAATACTCGATGAATATAATTTAAGGGGTAATAAAATCCGTGTACAGCGGGCCCAATTTCAAATGAGAGGTGAATACAATCCAGCGCTTAAACCGAAACGGAAAAAGAAAGACAAAGAGAAATTGGCCAAAATCAAAGAAAAGTAAGTCCCTTTGGATAATTTCGAAAATTGTACCAATAATTTGGCGTTTTTGTTCTTTGACAGACTTTTCGATTGGCGACCGGAGAAGATGCGCGGTGAACGTTTTAAACACGAGAAAAGTGTTATCATCAAGAATCTTTTCCATCCGGATCTCTTTGAGAAGGAAGTACAACTTATATTGGACTATCAAAATGATTTGAGAGAGGAGTGTAGTAAATGTGGCACAGTACGCAAGGTTATAATCTATGATGTAAGTTTTGAAATTAAATACTTAATGTAAGAGCAAGTAAAATCGTTTTTTATTCTTTAGCGCCATTCGGAAGGTGTTGCACAAATTAATATGTCCACACCCGAGGAAGCTGATTTGGTGATACAAATGATGCATGGCCGATTTTTTGGTAAACGCCAACTGACAGCCGAACATTGGGATGGTAAAACTAAATATAAGTAAGTTCAATAAACATATTTCTTTTTCTTTTATTTTTAAATACAAACAATTTTCGTTTTTTGTAGAATTGAAGAAACCGAAGAAGAAATTCAAAAGCGACTTAATAAATGGGACAATTTTTTGGAAACGGATGAAACAAAAATAGACATTGAGGAGAGTTCTAAAATTTCGGATATACCAGAAGAAAAACTAGAAGTTCCAGCGCCAAGTAGTAATCCATAACATGGATTTGATTTTAGATTTCAATAATAGGCCGCTTACATTTACAATAATTTGTGCAACAATTTACGCGTAATATTCTAATTTAAATCTGCATAAATTCAATTCAATTAGCTGAAGTGTATTAAAATATAGTTGCATATGTTACAAAGAAATAAATACCTCTTGAAATTGGAATTTGTATTTTATTAGAATGCAGAATGTTGGTAATATTATGAAAGTAGGGAAAAAGACAAATATTAGGAGGGTTTGAATGATTTTGATACCTTTTAACAGCAACTAACCAAGCTTGTTCTAGCATATTTCTTGTGACATGTAGTGATTTTTTAGTAGAATATATAACTCGTGGGAAGGAATTTGCAAATCTTTTATACAAAAAAAAAAAGTTTTTTGTGAGAGAACTATAAGAGTGATTAGCATAGTTTTCAAGAAAAATATATCATTCGTTACTAAGATTGAGTCAGAGATGTAATCGGAGCCTATCGTACTTATTTTGAGGTCTTTTTTCATTTTCAAGTCATGAACTTGATTTGCTTATTGGCAAGATTTGCCAGGTCGAGAACATTTCGAAGGACTTTGTTTTTAAACGGCGTATGTGTTTTCAAATATAGTTTAAAAATATACAATATTTTCATGACGGAGAATCCATCCCGTCCGGGTCTAAAACCATTGTAACGTTTACTGATAAACCTTATCCAAGCCTTTGCCATTAATTTGAAAAGTACCTACATACCCTTTCCTAGGCAATTGGGAGATATTGGGTCGGTCAACGGCAAATTGACGACTCTGGTTGGATATTCTCTTATTTTTACATAGAGTATCTTAGAATCCCAACGGGAATTGTACTCTATATAGTAATCCTTCCTTTTCACTTCCACTCAGCGGAGTAAGAATAACTTCATTGACAGTAATGATGCCTTATAATTTTTATACCCCTAGCCAGGGAGTATCAGATTTGTTCCAAACTTGGTACATTGTAATATTAGATCGAGTTCGGAGTTGAGCAATATCGGTCCACCCCTTCTGGTACATCCCACAAAAAGGTCGAACATTTAAAAAATAAATAAAAAAAATACTCCACAGAAAAAAAAGGATGATCCGATTTTGCTCCAACTTTGAAAATCCTAATATTTGCATCTGTGCTAGGTCAGGTGCGAATATGGACAATATAGGTCCACTCAATCAAGTACCACCCCAATAAAGGTCCAAAATTTTGAATAAATATAACTCTTATAAAATGTCATGTAAGAGTCGATTGTCTTCAAATTACACGATTATAAATAAGCATCCGGTTCTCCTCATATTTCACATGCCCCATTATTTTTACTAACACAAGATCTGCTGTGAAAATGGACAATATCGGTCCACTTCATCAAGTACCTCCCACATAACGGGTCATAATTTTGAATATCCATGAAGCTCATAAAACGTTAATTCAATTCAGACTTGGTACATCTCAATAGTTCCCCCAATACAAGATCTGTTAAAAATATGGCAGAGATCGGACCATATCTTCTGTTATCATCATTTGAAAAGCAAAACGCTCAAAGAAAGCGAAATAAGCATCCAACCCTCTTTAATTTTCACACATCCAAATATTTATCTGTCATAACTTGTGAAAGAAGACAGAGATTCTTTACAACTTGTTATATCTAAATGTTTCAACCAAAAACCTGAGATGAATATGGATTTTATGATTCGAATAATCATAACAGAAGTCAAAATTCCTCTAAATAATTGAACATTGGCTGAGGGTATATATCTGTCGGAAAACCAACTGATACCTTTTAACTTATTTAATTAAAAAAAAAACTCTAATTAAGAAAAATTCAGGGATAAATTCTTGCTTTAATTTTCAATAATTTCAATATGTCCATTTTAACTTGATTTTAAATGATAATTTCGGTAGAGCCGTCCCTATGTGGAATGTTAGAGTTGAACCCCATTTTTTTCTATAAATTTAAAATGCGAATACAAAAATTCATTTCGATCGAAATTTGTTCGATATCGAATGCGAGAACTAAGGCCAGTTTCAAAGAAAGTAAAAATTTATTCAAAGTCGAATTCGAGAGTTTGACCTATGCTTAAATAAAGTAAAACATTTCATCAATAACTTTCATAGAGCGACCCTGACTATTTTTTATTTTCACTCTGGTAGTTTTGACTGCCAAATCGAATGTACTTTGACATTGCCAAAAACCAGTACCAACCCTCCGCCTCTTGGGTTAACTTTTTATGATGCCAAGTAATACGAAGATCATGGCCATAATTTCCAAGGGGAATATATGTAAATTGCTATTTCGTGTACTTAAATTATGTTGTAACGAACGAACGAAAGTAAGGAAATATTTTAAATAATCAAATCAACTCACCTTCCTTTGCGGTCGATCACTTCCAAAATAACTTCATTGGCCAATTGATTGGGATAGGTAGCATTCCAGCGATTGTAGACCTTGTGACGATTCTTCTCGCTAACCTTGGGCATTTTATGCTGGCAAATGAAACGATGTTTGTCCACACAAGATCTTGATGACCATCTAGGGGAAGAGGGAAAAAATTATTTTTAAGGAAATATGTCGAGAATATTCAATGAACATTTGGTTTTGCAATAAATTAATGTAAGGGTCTGTTTTTGCATGTCGAAGGAGAACGAAAAACACAAGCCCGACTGTGATTTTAAAATTTTGGATTGCAATTTCAAAAATAATCAAAAATATGGAAAAGTTGTTTGAAATGGTGTTTTTCTATTGCATCAACTTTGATTCGTCATACAAAAACAGGCATATTAAGGCTCTGTTTTTTTAATTTCATAAAAATAAGGGTCAGGTTTTTTTATAAAAAATAAAATGTTGTTAGTAATTTATGTTACGATCCATTGAAATTTCATTTTCTTGGTGTTCCACTGTTTATCTTTGTTGAATTTTAATACACCGCCTTATTATCATTAAAACAAAGTATTGCAATTTTTCCTAACCGACCCATTCATTGCATTAAACTTTCCATTCGAGTGGAAATCAAAAGTCTAATCAGCTTTTTACGCCTGTCAATTAAGATATCCACCTAGTTTTTTTGTGTGCTACACGAATTATTTGACATTAGCACGTTTCGATTCCAAGTTATTTACTGGCTGTGCTTTTTGTGAAACATACGGGGCACACTCGCCCATTGCCAAGCAATGTTACAAAAACACACACACACCGAGAGTCCATGGAATTTATTGACTGCGTTTAAGAATAGTTCATACATTATTTTGCGGCGTTGATTGTAGGCCAGTCTTACCAAAAAAAAAGTTTTACTTTAAGGTATTTTTTGCTCGGGATGGAATAAAAAATGCATGGAGAATTTGCTTAATGTGGAGATGGCAATGAATATATTTATTGCCTTGAAATGCAATGGTTTCTTTTGCGTAAAAGTAAGAAGTGAAATTTATTGACACAAAATTGCAATATTAATATTCAATTGGTGTTGTAACATAATGTTGTTTTATGATGTGAGAAGCTTTTGTGTCCATTCAATTGCACTTAACTAAAAATGTTGACAAAAAAATTGTCATAAATTGTCAGACTTGCCATTGTCTTAGATAATATTCATAATTATGAGGGCAGATCAATAAGTCTAATAAATTTTCATTCCCCTCGTAGACATATGTTACATAGCGCTGGTTCCATCAAGTATCACCTGTTAAGGTTAGCTACACATCATGTTAGTGTTATATGCAAAGTGACTTTTTCAAATTTTAGATTTGACATTTTAATAGCATACTTTTAAGCGCATTAACTACCAAAATGATATACCAAGAAATATATACTATTTATTATAATGTATTAATATATTATAAAGTGTTTCTTTTTTAATGAATGAATTGTGGGGAGCGCCTAAAAGTATGCTATAAACATGTTAGAGATAAATGAGGAAAAGGAGACTTTAAAGTTGTATAAACTAGTTTTTAAAAAGTATAAAAAAATTCGGAAAGCTACAAAGATAATGCAAGCATACCGTATGGTTTCATATATATTTCGACAACATACCTATCCCCAAGAAAATTTGCAGAAAATGACCGAACAGAATATTAAACCTAGATGTTTACATTTCAATACTTACCTGTATTTGTATTGAGGATCAAATACTGCACAATGATTTTCCAAACTGTGTCTGTAAATGAAATAAAAGCAAGAATTAAAAAATAAATAAATAAATATATGACTCCTTCGGGAAGGGAGGAATTCCAAAAAAAAAACAAGAATTTATCCCTGACGATAAAGAGAGTGCCTTAAATACTATCTTAGTTCTTTCCTCAAGCCCATGCTAGAGACATTTATTCAAGAAAGCAGGTGAGGTCATAAGACTGTCGTGTCACGACGGAACCTAGACTTCAGTGGCAAACCAAAGCACTGGACTGCTCCGGAATCAGGGGTGCTTTAGAGAGTAGACTTAAATATGCTACATCTAAGGTTCCTACCAAAGGTACTAATAAGGAATTACAGCTAATCAAAATGCCAACTTGTGGATCTATGTCAATAGAAATTGGGGAAATTCATTTTTATACCCTCCACCTTGAAAAGTTAATATACCCTAACTTTATTATTTGCGTTTGTAATATCACTAAATATTCGTCGTAAACCCCATAAAGTATATATATTCATGATCAGCAAAAAATTCTAAGTCGAATGTCCGTCTGCCTGTCTGTTCGTCTGTCAGTCCGTCTGTATTTCCGTCTGTCTATTGAAATCACGATTATTTGACGTAAAGCTTCAAAATTTGGCAAAACAATTTGTATTGTGTCTAGGATGTTTGGTATTGAAAATGAGATATATCAGTCCACGTTTTGGTATAGCCGCCATATAACAGTACCTCTCCATATTCAGTATTTTGATGATTTTCGTCACATTTTTCCACGGATTTGTAAAAAAAATTGTATTTGTAGGTTATAATGGGGTCTAGCTTCGGTGGCGAAACATTGTATGTATAGAGCCATGTTTTCGTATAGCCCCTACATAATTGTACCTCCCAATATTCGGTATTTTGATGACTTTTGTCATATTTTTCCACGGATTTCTCTAAAAATTGGTATTTATCGCTCCTAATGGGTTCCAGCTCCGGTGGAGAAACATTGTGTGTGCCACGTCCACGTTTTAGTATAGCCCCATATAACGGCACCTCCCGATATTCGACATTTTAATGATATTTTCCACGGATTTATCCAAAAATTGGTATTTGTAATTTATAAGGGGTTCCAGCTCCGGTGGTGAAACATTGTATGTGAAGGTCCACGTTTTCGTATAGCTCTCACATAATTGTACCTCCCGATATTCGGTATTTTGATAATCCTAGTGACTTTTACCCACGAAATTGATTCAAATTTGGTATTTAAGAAGATTTGGTAGATGACAATCCTTGAATTATAAAGTTGTCTATAGAAGTTCCCGTTTTGGTCTTTCGAGGGTTAAGTTTTTCTTTTAAAAATTCCCCTAATATTGAATTGAATAGCGGGACTTCCCACATCTTCAAGGGTCAGCGTCAACTAGATTCTGTGTTAAGCTCTTCTGAGTGATGTGTCAAATATATTACGATTCCACTTATGATTGGAAAATGTGACTGGAAAGTTTAGGCCTTCATCGCTTCCTATATGGTAAATCAATATCTGAAGCCACTTAACTATTAGCAACCTTAAAAAGAGCTCAGGGTCAGATTAATCCTGTCAAGGACTTTTCTGAAAAAAATCGATTTTCTAACATTCAATTTTCAACTTACTCGATAGACTTATCATAAAAGTCATTGAATGTTAAATTGCGTCCACTAATGCTCCACTGCCACATTTTGTTGACCCAATCGTAGGTGGCTCCAATCCATATGGGATCCGTGTCTAAAAAAAACGAAATGTATGCCATTATAAACATTCATAATAAATATTACAAAAATTCGAACCAAACTTACTTCCATCATTTTTCAACAGGAATTGTCGCAGTTTGCGATTTGCATATTTTTCCGGTTCAGCCAGGCGGGCATTTTTATCCTTACAAATGAAATGGGCCTCCAGCCAGCTACCCTGCTGCTGGGAGAGAGAAAAACATTCGGTGCCAATGCGTTGGAAATTCGGCGGACACATGGCGTACATGCGTCGTGTTCTGGGCTTATCCTGTTCACTTTGGGAGGCTGCCATGGCGCCGCCCGACATGTGTGGTGGGGAGATATTTTCAAAATTCACACCCACCGAGGCGGAGGATTGATGATATTGGCCACATGCTATGTGAAGAACTGCAATAAACACATTTTTTATATTTTATTGTTTAAAAATTTAATTTTCAAAAATTTTTCAAATTCAAAACTCACCTAAAGCTAATATTAATATTATAAAGCGCATTTTGCTGCTGTGTTCTCGTCCTCACTTCCTCAAATTGAATAACAAATAAATTTTGAAATTTAAACAATTTCAATTTATGGTGCTGAGGGTTCTTGGAGTTCTTCCTTGGCGGTTTCCTAAATTTCGTTTTTTTAGTTAAAGTATTGTTGTTGTTGCTGGTTTCCTTAATTTAACAATAAAAATTTGATTGATATGTTGTGTCAAAATCAAACGGCCTCTGTTGCATATTCACTTCAAATCCAATTGAATTTCATGGAAACAACTGAAAGGAAAAAAAATTAAAAAAGGAGGAGAATAAATTATTTGAGTTTTAAATTATTTTTCCATTTAAAAAAAGTTGAGTAATTTATGAATGTTAAATGGTATCACTTGTGGCTGTGAGACCGATAGATTCGCATTTCTGCGAAACTAAGAATTATAGAGTTTGACTACAAAGAGGATCCCTCTTAAAAAAAAATCAATTAAAATCGTATTAGGAAAAAAATTCGGCACACAACAAAATTTTGTATTCATAGCAAAAATAAACATGAGATTTTGTGGTTAGAGTTTGGGGATTATTCTGGGAATAACATTTTTTTTATTATTTAAATAAATTTGAGTATTTATGTTAAGCAATCAAAGAGTTGAAAACCTTGGAAAAATTAATGACTCTCGTTAACATTTGAGCGAATTCGAGTAATGAGCTCAACAGAGGGAAGGCTTCAAGACAAATTTTCTCATTTTTAGAATTTAATGTTATCTGCGTATAAATAACCCATACGAGGATAACATTAAAGGGGCCTTTAGTAAAAACTACTATCCTGGAGTTTATACCGGATTGTATACCTCTTTTAAGACTTCTAGAGGACCTTATTCGAATAGCAGACTTTCTAAAGGCTTTTATACAGAGAAACCCTTTTATAAGACATCTAGCTTTTCCCCAAACAAAAGACCCTTGCCTCTTTGGCAAGAGATCTTTTGAAGGCCTTTTATAGATTAAAGGTTTGAGGGCCTACTCTATGAAGAGAAGGCGTTCTAAAAAATCAAGAACTTTAAAAAGCCTCCTGTAGACAGTAGACCATGTGAACGTCTTCTATAAAAAGAGGACACTCTTCTATAAACAGAACATCTGTGAAAATCTTCATACAGGATATCTTGTGAAGGTCTCTATAGAGAAGGGACTTATAAAGGTCTCCTATAGAGAAGAGGCCTTGTAAAGGTCACCTATAGAGAGGAGGCCTTGTAAAGGTCTCGTATAGAGAGGAGGCCTTGTCAATGTATTTTGTATTCGAAAATAAATAAAGATCATCTAAGACCGAAAACCCTTCGATAGCCTTCTAACTCCTCTCTTTAGGAGAACTTCACCAGGCATCCTCTCTTTAGGAGACTTTCAGAAAGTCTCCTCTCTATAGGAGACTTAACAAGGCTTTCACAAGGCCTCCTAAAGAGAGGAAATCTTGTGAAGGTCAGCCATAGAGATAAAGTCATTGTTATTGATTGCTTTTTAGAGATGAGTTCTTGTAAAGGTCTCCTTTAGACAGAGGTCTTGACATTTAATCATTTTAAGGTTTTCTTTCGATAGAAGACTTTTCGAAGGTCTTCGAAACTTTTTAACGTTATCTTTGTCCTCATGATATAAGCTCACGGCCTTTTAATAGAGGCGGGACCTTGAGAAAGCCTTGTTAAGGTCTCCTATAGAGAGGAGACTTTCTGAAGGTCTCCTAAAGGGAGAATGCCTTGTGAAGTTCTCCTAAAGAGAGGAGATCTTGTGAAGGTCTTCTATACAGATGGAGCCATTGTAAAGGTTAATAGAGAAGAAAACTTTGCAAACTCTCCTTTGGACAGGAGTCTTGAGAGCTGATATTTTTAAGGTGTTCTCGAAGTCTTTTCGAAGCCCTTCGAAAGTTTTGAATGTTTTCTATAGCCTTACAATATAAGGGAATTACCTTTTAATAGACCAAGACCTTATGAGAGCCTTGTAAATGTCTCCTATAGAGAGGAGACTTTGTGAAGGTCTTCTATAGAGAGGAGACTTTGCGAAGGTCTCCTAAAGAGAGGATATCTTGTGAGAGATGGAGCCATTGTAAAGGTTTTTAGAGAGGAGTCATTGTAAAGGTTTCCTTTTGGACGAGGCCTTGACTTCTGATCTTTTTAAGGTCTTCTTTCGATATAAGACTCCTCGAAGGTCTTCGAATCTTTTGAACGTTTTCTATGTCCCCACGATGTAAGTCACGATCTTTAATATAGACTAGACCTTGTAAAGATCTGCTATAGAGACGAGACTTTCCTAAAAGAGGATACCTTGTGATAGTCTCCTAATAGGAGATCTTGTAAAGATCTCCTATAGAGATGAAGCCATTGTAAAGGTTTATAGAGAGAGTCCTTATAAAGGGGTCTTGACAGCTAATCTTTCTAAAGACTTCTTACGACAGAACCCTCTTCGAAGGTCTTCGAAAGTTTTGCAACGTTTTCTATAGCCGGGAGACATGTTGATGGTCTTTTATAAAAAGAGGGCTTCTTAAAGGTCTTTTAAGACGGAAGACCTCTCTTAGGTCTTCTATCCGTATATTTTTCTATAGACAGAAGAACTTTTCAAGGTCTCCCATTGAACGAAAAAATTAAATTTCTTCTATGGGTCAAGGATTTTCTGCAGATATTGAAAAAACAGAAGATATTTTGAAGAAGACCGGGAGACTTTCTTAGTTGCACCAATTCATTTCAGAGAACCTATTAAATAACGTCTGCATGCAGAATATAATAAAAGGTCCTCCGTATACATTTTGAAAGTCTTACAATAATAGAGGATGGTAGGAAGATTTTTTATTGGCAGAAGGCCCCTTCATTCTAACTACGGACCTCTATGCCCTTAATAAAAAAATACTGAAAAAATCCTAAATTTGTTTATTAAATTTATTCTTAAAAACAACACTCCTGAGAACTTTCAAATTTGTAAATTCAAAATTTGGGACAATTCCCCGAAGACACGTCGTCAGTCCCTGAATTCGCAATAAATCTTGACATATCTTATCTTGTTGATGCTCTTTTTTTTTCTTAGAATTTTGAAAATTGTTTTTCAAAACACCACACATATTTGTTTTGCTATGAATAAACCCGACTTGAATTTCAAAATAATTGATAACTGCCTTAAGCTTATTAAGAATTGGCCAAAAATGGAGCTCAATCACAACTCCGCATCTTATTAATGAGTTTTGTTATTTGATTTGACGTTTAAATTGAAATCTTGGCATTAGAATGAACACACGGCGTATGGTCTGTCTGTCTGTCTGGACAGACGGACGGAAGGTCTATCTGACGGTGGATTGTTTGATGGCTTAGTTTTTGGAAGCAAGGTCAACAAGCAGATCATCATCATCGACATCATGAGAAGACCCATGTTGTGCTAGGCTACAGATTTTTAAATACTGGTTATTTGTCTTCCTCTTCATGATTTCCGCTGCATTTGAAACGAATGGACGGCGAAGGCCTCCAAGCCAAGAGTCATTAGAAGCCCAAAGCAGTGATTAATGAAGTTTTCTTTGCTCCTAACTTATGGTGTCTTTTTCTCTGCTTTTGTTTTGATACCGTCAAAATATCACCTCCTACTTTTTTTAATTTGTTTTGTTATTTTTTTTTTTCGTTTTGTTTCCTTCTGTTATTTCTTCAAAATTATCTAAACTTTTGTTTTCATTACGTCTACGATGGTCATTGAACCACCAACGACCGACCACCTTTTGTCTTTGATTTTTTTCTTCGTTTGTTTGTTTATTACGATTTTGTATGGGTACTTTTGTTTGTTTTTGTTATTATTTTTTAACAATAATATATATGAAGCAAAATACAAAATGTTTAATGAATTGTGAAAACGTGTTTTTTTTATTCTGACGTCATTATTTGTTTAGATAACAAACCAGCAATTATTAAATGCCGGGCAATTTAATGAACAATTTCAAGTCACACCAAAGCAACACACGTCCGGCGAAGGCGTGTGAGCAAAAGTTAAACGTTTTGCAATAAAATAAATTAATAAACAATAAATTCTTTATTAAATGAATTTATTGAGTGTCTGTTTTCTAGTTTTCGTTGCAATATGTTTGAAATAAAATTGTGACAAGAAAAACAATTTTAATTAAAACTATTAAAAAAATGGAATCATCTCAAAACTATTTATATTCAAGAATATTTCAAATAATTGCATTAAGACCAGCTTAAGGCCACGTTTACATAATTTATTTCACTATTTGAGCTTCTACTTTCCGAGACTCCCTGTAGTTCTCTATTGTGACCCCTTTGTGCGTTCCCGTTCCAAGCTTGTCTAGCCATGTTGCCTTTGAATTTTCGCAAAGTAGGCCTACCCCAGCATTTATTTGCATCGACGGCCAAAACCTGCTTAATCGAAATAATAGTTTTAGACCCCAGGTCTCTTTTGGGCCAAATCCGATTCAGGACATTTGGAGTCGATCCAGAGATGTCCGTCCGTCTGTCTGTCTTGCTGGCTGCTGAGCACGATAACTCTCGAATGAAGTATCTGATTTGATCCCATCTTGGTACATCATAATATTATTATCAAACTTAGATCGAGTTCGGAGATGTTCAATATCGGTTCACTCCTTCTGGTACCTTCCCCACAAAAGGTCGAAATTTTCAAAGAAAATATTTTATTTCACAGAGAGAGAAGCCCAGCTTTGCTCCAACTTCGCAAATCGTAATATTTGCATCAGTTCTAAGACAGATGCGAAAATGGACAGTATCGGTCTACTCCGGCGAGTACCTCCCCCACAAAGGGTCAACATTTAGAATAATTATAACTCTTATAAAAATGTAATGTAAGAATCCGATTGTCTTCATATTACACACATCATATTATTTTCATTTACCCAAGGTCTGGTGTTAATATGGAATAAATCAGCCCACTCCTTCAGGTACCTCCCCCACAAAAGGTCGAAATTTTCAAAAATATATATATATATTTTCTGCACAGAAAGGGAAGCAATAATCCCATTTGGCTCCAACTTTGCAACTTCTACTATTTGCCTCAGTTCTCCGTCAGGTGCAAAAATGGATAACATCGGTCCACTCCATCAAGATCAGCTGTGAAGATGGGAATTATCGGTCTACTCTTTCTGGTACCTCCCCCACAAAGGTTCAAAATTTTGAATATCCAAAACGATCATAAAATCCGAAATATCATATTTCACACATCCCATTATTTCTACATTTTTGAATATTTATAACTCGTATAATATGAGATATGAGAGTCCGATTGTGTTCAAATTACACACAATACTATATTTTTATTAACCCAAGGTCTGATTAACCCACTCCTTCTTCATAAAACTAGAAAGTAACATTCGATTCCATCCAGACTTGTCACATCTCAATATTTCTATCAACACAAGATGTGTTATAAAGATGGTAGAGATCGGACTATTCCTTCTGGTACCTCCCCGTCAAAGGGTCAACATTTTGAATAATTAAAACTATTATAAAATCCGATATAAGCATCCGGTTCTCTTCATAATTCACATATCCCATTTTTTCTAGTAATACAAAATCTGCTGTGAAGATGGGATATATCGGTCCACTCCTTCCGGTATCTCCCCCATAAAGAGTCAAAATTTTGAATATCCATTAAGCTCATAAGCCACGAAAATAACATTCGATTTCATCCAGACTTGTCACATCTCAATATCTATCAACACAAGATCAGTTATAAATATGGTGGAGATCGGACTATTTCTTTTGAATAACGAAAACGAGCATAAATTCCGATACGGATAGTTTTACCACATCTTGTCCAAGTCGACATGTTTAGTTTGAAACCTCCAAAACATTTGTATGCAGGTTAGGTTACACTATCCCCCTAGAATTATTAGAATCCCATTACTTTTTAATATTTTCCTGGGATTTCTAATGTCGATTATAAAAAGTAACACCTGTAGGAGGAAGTGTGAACATTCCAATACACACCCAATTGAATTGAGCCCTTTCTAAAAAGGCTGGCTAACCCAACCTTAAAATCAAGCAGCAAGGGGGAAACAATTGAAAACTGCACAGAACGTCTGACAACATCTGTCAATTTCATTTCTAATTGGAAACACACATTTCAAATTTCAATTGAATGAAAATGTTTGTGATTATTTAATTAGTTAATTATAGTAATTTAATGTTTAGATTGCGTGCGTTTGCAGTTTTGTTTTGCGATTTATTTTCTGGTGCACTCGGTCTTTTGTTTGCATTGTCAGAGAGCTGTCATGGCGCTAAAATATTTGCTTTTTTTCTAAATTTGCCGATTGTTTTTTTTTGTCTGCTTTCGTTGTGAACTATTTCGAATGCAATAATGTAACAGAGTGAATAGAAATCACAAAAAAAAGAAAAAAAAAAACAAATAAATCTACGCCATTCATGTCGTTAATGTTTCTTTTTGCCGTTCGATCATGATTTCAATGATCAAGTTCAAGTTCGAGGTTTGTCGCTGGTATTTTATGTTTTCTATTTTATTTTATTTCAATTCGTGGTATTTGTTGATGGCCATGAGATTTGTTTCTGTACAATCACGCTCGAATGCATGCGAGGTGGGGATTAAAAGGTTATTTGATTTACCTTTTTTTATAGTTTAGAGTGGGGTGCTGGAAATAAGTTCAGAGAAAATGTATTCCATCAATTTTAAGATTGTATGAGGGACGTACAAAGATACGTATAGCGAAAATTTTTCGGCGTGGGTCCATTGAGAAAAAAATTAACAGTTTAATGTAAAAAATACAAAAAACAAGTGAAAAAGCAGTAAGTTCAACCGGGACGAACTTTGAATACCCTCCACCATTTGGAAGAATTTAAAAATTAAAAAAAAATAAATAAATAAATAAAAAATAGAATTTGTTATAAATTCTGTCAAAATCGTAAAAATACAGTATATATATGGAATTTTTGAGGTCTATACGAAGACGTGTACCTTCAATTTTCTGTCACAGGCGTAGTACCCTTTACGAAGTGCAAATAGCAAATTTTAACAATTTCGGTGAATAATATAGCATAAATCATCAAAATACCGGATATAGGGAGGTACCGATATTTAGGGGCTATATGAAGACCTGTTTAGACAATTTTCTGTCACAGGCTGAAGTTCTCATTAGGAACTTCAAATACGAAATTTGAAATAATTACCGTGAATAAAGTCTAGCTACTTTATCATCAAAATACCGAATATCGGGAGGTACCGATATTTAAGGGCTATACGAAGACCCGGACCTGCATAGCCAACTTTCTGTCATAGGCTGTAGAACCCGGTACGAATTGCAAATACGAATATGAAACAATTCCGTTGAATAATGTCGCTGAAATCAGCGAAATACCGAATATAGGGAGGTACCGATATATAGGGGCTATACGAAGACCTGGACCTGCAATGACAACTCTCTGTCAAAGACTTTAGTATCTATTAGGAAATTCAAACACGAAATATGAAACAATTCCTGTGAAAAATGTCGCTGAAATCAGCAAAATGCCCAATATAGGGGGGGGATGTACCGTTATATGGGGCTATACGAAGATGTGGACCTGCATAGTCAATTTTCTGTCACAGGCTGTAGTACCCATTACGAACTATCATAACGAAATTTGCAACAATTCCAGTGAACAATGTCGTCAAAACATCAAAATACGGAATATAGGGAGGTACAGTTACATGGGGGCTATACTTAAACGTGGACCTATGTAGCCCGTTTTCAATACCACAAATCCTGTACACCAAACACACATATGAGTAAAATTTCAACAACCTACTTCGATTCGTTCGGAAGCTAAAGTGATTGAAACAGACGGACGGTCATTGTTAAATCGACATAGAATTTTATGCTGATTAAAAAAATATATTTTGTGGGGTCTAAAATTGATATTTCGAGAGGTTAACAAGAGAATGACAAAGTTAATATACCATCCATACTATGGTGGAGGGTATAAAAATGGCAGGATTGCAGGAACTCCAGAGTAGGCCAACCTTATCCCTGATTTCTATGGAAAGGTTTTTTTAATTATATCCTTATTATTCAAGGAATATAAAGAATTTAATTTTAACTCTTTGAGGGTGTTTTGAGACAATAATACTTAAAAATTCAAAAGTCGGGTCTACTTCTCTTAGTTATACTATTTCGTCACCTCAACCCATTCAGAAGTATTGACGCTTTCGAATAATGCTACCTATAAGATTGTCTATAGAGATTTTTTCTGAAAGAGAATAGTTGACCGGCAACATTTTTCTCCTGAGTCTCTCTAAAGCCTTGAAAAATCAATATCTGTTAATGAACTCCATTGGCTTGGTATCTGTACACCCCTCGTATATCTATTCAATATTTTCATTTTTTCACCCAACTTACCCGCATATTTTTTCAGAATTGCCTATTCTGATAGATTTCTTTTTTTTTCTTCAAAAAAGATTGGTTGACTGGCAACATTTTTTCTGAGTCCGTCTCAAGGCTTGAAACATCAAAATCTGTTAATAAACTCCATTGGCTTGGTATCTGTAAACCCCTCGTATTTCTATTCAATATTTTTATTTTTTCAACCAACTTACCCGCATATTTTTTCCCAATTGCCCATTTTGATAATTTTTTTTTTCAAATAATTGCCTGTCTGACGATCTGTCGTCCCAGCCAACTGACATCTAGCATCATCATCATCATCTCTTGCTAACAACTAGAAAAAAATGTATGTCTTCTTTTTCCAATGGCCATAAATTAAGTGAACAGTAATGTGATATTGACAACGACAACAACAACGGCAACAATAATTTATTGGCTGTTATTGCTCTGCAAATGACAAACGTAGAAATTTGTAGCAGCAAAACAGAGAATGAAAATTAAAACGAAAACGAAAAAATGCAAACTCAAATGAATTCAAAATAGAAATAAACAAATCTTTTGACAGATGATTGTTTTGATAGACAATTGATGGATTCTCCGGCAAGACGACAATGCTAATTGGAAATGAAACAAGTCGTTATTGAGTGACAAACGATGGGAGGGAGTCTAATCGGAGAGGAGTACAAATGAGACAATGTGATGTCAATATATCGTGAGGGGTTTCATAAAAGCTTTTTGGGGATTTTGATTATCAATAAATAATTATCGTTAAAATTGGGATACCAGACTACCGAAATTATGCTTACAAGGGTAAATGATAAAAAAACCAACACTCTTCTAGTAAATATTAAAAATACAATAAAAGTTGGGGTTTGCCATTGAAACTTGTTCGATCGGAACACTGTCAAAAAAACTCCCTTATAATTGGAGAAATATCAAATATCTGGTTAGAGACGATAACGATCGGTCTATGAATGCTACATTCGATATAGTTTCTCAAAAAATTTCTGTGATAAGACCTTTGTCGATATCCCAAAAATTTTGACTGACCCTTTCAGGACATTTGAAGTCGATCTAGCGATGTCCTGTCTGTCTGTTTGACTGGCTGATGCGCACAAAAATAAGCATCCTACTCTCTTCAAATTTCACAAACATTTTTGCTAACACAAGATCTGTTGTGAATATAATATATATCTGGGAGCCCCTTCTGGTATCTCAATCCCCCAAAAAAAAAACCCAATTTTTAAAACTTTTATTTGTCATGACTTGCGAACTAGTCAGCGATAATTAAAAAGACCGTTTATCAGACACAAAAATTATAAATATGTAACTTTGTTTTTTGAAAAGTTCTCTTACCTTGTAAATGTTAGGATTATAGCCTTAAGTTATAATATCACAGTTCACATTCACAGAACATATTTTATTTCATTTCCTTTTCAATATTATTTTACTCTTCGAACTATACTTCACAACTGATGTGTAGTTCGAAATTAAATTTGGTGAGTAGTCAAATTGAGAAGAAGTAGTAACAACAGCCTACCTAGCTACAGGTAGAGAATTCTTTCTAACCACAAAAACGGACTGGCAATATCAAGGTGTGACATTGTAAGGTGCAAACAGCTAACCCACAGGTAGAATTTCGTTCACCTGTTGCCGTGAGCTCTTTTTTAAGTAATCCGCCTTTTTATAACACCTCGGCACATAACAACCTCTGTTTATAATCTTTATCAAGGTTATGTGATTCTAGTAGGGCTTGGTTTTTTGTACAAACCAAATTTCACGAACTCAATGAATTGGTTGTAGGTCAGTTGGCGCTACAATTTTCAAAGAAATTTGGACGACTTTTCAAAAAAAAAAAAAAAATAAATAAATAAAATTGTTCGAATATACAAACAAAATACAACAAAACCCGGATTTTTTTAAATTGTTTAAAGACTTTTCTGTGTTTCAAACCTAGATTTTTTTAAAAACTACGAGCTACCGACATTTTTTGAAAAAGGTTTATAAGAACTATAAAAACCAAAAATATATTTTGAACTATTAATTAACAAGGACACTCTTAGCTACAAATATGGATTTTGTCAATTTATTTCTTAAGGACCTTTTGAGCTTCAAAATAGATTTTTAAGTGAAGCTGAAAATGTTAATTTTTTAAAACATTGTGAGATACAAATGTCGATTTTTTTTTAATATTTCTTCAAGAATGATAAGATGTGCCTGCTTTAAATCTTTTAATATATTTTTTCAAGAACATTTTGCAAACAAGTTTTTTTACACAATATTTTTCAAGGGCCTTCTTCTGATTTCTGATTTCTTCTGACTTTTAATAATATTCTTTCAAGGACCTCCTGGGTTGCAAGCTTGATTTTTTTAAATATTTTATAAGGATCTTCTGAACTACAAACGAACCATTCGAGTTAAAAACATGGACGTTTATTAATTTTTTTAAAGCATTTTTTAAGGATTCGAGGAATTAAAAAAAAAAACAAATTTTTGAAGTACCACTATAGCTATAAACTTATATTTTTTTAAAAATATTTCTTTCACTGATGAATTAAATTTTGGATTTTTCGAGAAAGTTATGGCCGGGCTACATCGGAGGTTGTTTCTATTTTATTTTTTTTTTTTTTGGACGAAAGAATTTATTACAAATTAAAAAAAACCGGATCGAACTTTCAATTCCTCTACCATGAGATAAAGAAAACATTTATATGTGGGCGCAATACCAAAACATGAACTTACATAGACTATTTTCTACTACAAGGATATGTATCTATTGCGAGTCATGAATACCCTTAGATTCAAACGTGGATTTTTAGGACATATCTTCAAGGACTATTTTAACTGAAGACATGTATACCAAAATTGTAGATTTTTTAAGAATATTTTTCAAGGCATTCAAATTCATATTTGAGGATTATTACGAATATTTTTTTACTCTTATCAAGGTATATATATATCAAGGTATTTTTTTTATTAGGAAAAAATTTTGTGTATTTTAAATATAGTTTTTAAATATTAATTTTCTAAAATTTTGCATACATGTGTATTTTCTCAGTAGGCGGGTTAAGTTCGTAAATGGGCCATGACGATCCGTATAGTCCCTACATATAACGGTACCTCCCGATGTTCGACATTTTCATGATTTTAGCGACATTATTCACCGGAATTATTTCAAATTTCATATTTGAATTTCGAAATGAGTACTACAGCGTATGACAAAAAATTTCGTATGCAGGTCCTCGTCTTCTTATAGTCCCCATATAACAGTACCTCGGAATATTCGGTATTTTCATGATATTATTCTTCGGAATTATTTCCAATTTCGTTTTTGAAGTTCGTAAAGGTTTACTTCAGTCTATAACAACAATTTTCGTATGCAGGTCTACGTCTTCGTATAGCCCCCATATAACGCTACTTCCCGATATTCGTCATTTTCATGATTTTAGCGATATTATTCACATGATTTGTTTCAAATTTCATATTTAAAGTTCGTAATGGATACTATAGCCCTGGAAAAAAATTTCGCAAGCAGTCGTATAGTATCCATATATATGATATATATCGGTCCACGTTTTGGTATAGTCCCAATATAACGGTACCGGTATAGCCCCCACATAACATTATCACCCTATATTCGGTATTTTGATGGTTTTTGCCACATTTTTCGCGGATTTGTCTAAAAATGTATAGGTCCACGTTTTGGTATAGCCCCCATATAATGATGATTTTTGGCACATTTGTTTGCGGATTTGTCTAAAAATTTGTATTTGGTCATAATGGGTTCTAATGTTTTCATTACCCTAAGGTGGAGGGTATTAAAAGTTCGGCCCGGCCGAACTTAATGTCTTTTTACTCGATTTTTTTAATTCTTCACGTTCCTTCCACATGGTGGAGGGTATTAAAACTGCGGCCCGGCTGAATTTAGCTACTTTTTTATTTGTTTAATTTATACAAGACCCAAATTCGTGGATTTTTTAAAAGTAGTTAAAAGTGCTCAGAACTTCAATCTTAATTGTTTAGGACTTTTTTTCGAGATATATCAGACCCATAATCCAGGATTTGCAATAAAAATTTGTTAATGTCTATCTGAGAGAAAGATCGTATCAGACCCACAATCTTTAATTTTTTTGAAAAAAAATTTTATTTGACGACTTTTTAGCAATATACTTCATATCACATCAGACTCAAAATCGCCAGTGCATATTATAAAGATTTTTTAATTTTATTTTTTGGCAAATTTTTTTTCAGACAGCTCATCACTACAACTTTACATTTTTGAGGACAGAAACAATTTTTCATTTTTAATTAGTTCATTAATATTTATTAGAACGGTATGTAGAATTTTTAAATTTAACTCAAGGTGCTGTGAAAGTTTTCCTTTTCATTCGGCCCTCCTATTTCATTATTACCTCCTATTTGTTTGTTGTTGTCATTCAATTTGCCTACATGGTGACATACAATGATCTAATTTAATTTTCCAAGGTATAAATTGTTCACATTTCTTATTCAATTTTCTTTGCTATTTTTTTTCGTTTATGTGAATGGAAGTCCAGGGAAGGAAGATGAAGACAAAAAAACTGGCAAAGAATGGCAATAACAAGATATTACTGTCAATAAGCCCACATATGAATAAATAATTGGAAATCCGTTTTTCCATGCTCAAAATCCATGGACATATGGTTGGCTGGTTGGTTGGGCAACAAAAAATCTGTCCAACAGTTATTTGTCCAATGTGTAGGTACAAACATACATGCATAAATCGATTGGATCTTGAATCTTTTATAGTCAAACAGTCAACTTCCCAGCCTGGCTGGCCTGTCGAATGCAATTTATACACTCGATTGAGCTGCATTTAGTTTGTTTGAGTGTTGTTGTTTTTTCTTTCTTTCTTTTTGGCAATTGGGCTCTATGCCAATATGTCTGGTAGGTAATGCTGCCAAACATGTCGAGTTTGTTAGCACTCCCAAGTATTTTAGATAAAGGAGTCGGAGAAGAAGACGATGGAGAGGAAGCAGATGAAGCAAAAAAGCCAATTTATATTTATTTTTTTTATTCATAACATTTGTTAATGGCAGGAAATAAATTTATTCAAAATTGTGAACAGAATCCAATGGTCCAATGCTGGGGTATGTAGGTTTTGAAAACCGTTTTAATATTTATTGGAAGCAGCAGTCAGTTTGTGTGTTTGTTTTTTCAATTTTTGCTCACATCCAGTTTGAGTTGAAATTAATGAATGGATTATTTTATGACAATAGAAAGTATGAATATTATTTCAAGCATTTTGGCAAAGAGCTTGTTTTGAGGTTTATTTGTGATAAATTAGAATTAAAACCATTAATTGACAAAATCTTGAGAAATTGATCAACTTGCAATTTGAATCAATTATTTTAGATCTGAGTCCCAAAAGAATAAATAAATATAAATGAAGGTAGTTAGAAATTCAATATTGCGAAAACTTGTTGTCGTAAAAGAGATGGAAAAAAAATAAAATAAAAAATAAAATAAAAAAAATTAAAAAAAAAAATAAAATAAAAAAAATTAAAAAAAAAATAAATAAAAAAAAAATAAAAAAAAAAATAAATAAAAAAAAAATAAAAAAAAAATAAAATAAAAAAAAAAAAAATAAAATAAAAAAATTAAAATAAAAAAAAAAATAAATTAAAAAAAATAAAAAAATTGAAATAAAAAATAAAAAAAAAAATAAAATAAAAAAATTGAAACAATAAAAAATAATAAAAAAATTGACATCAAAAATTAAATATTTTCACTAAAAAATGTTTTGAGAATCTCCTAATTTTTGCCTTAAAATAAGTCCACCGCCAAGTTTCCTGTTATTGTTTTTTTTATAAACTTAGGCTCATATATCATCTAAGAAGCGAAGAAAAAAATGAAAAATAAACGTCAAACAACATTTCAATGTCACATCATGTCGTTTCGTATCACGCAAACATGTCAGACCATAACAAGTGCCACCCGGCTGCTTCCTAGGCTCGCTTTGCCACTTGACTCTTAGATTTCATTCATTTATCTTCGTTTTTTGTCAAACAATGGCCCCCCAGAGAAGGGTGCTTTGTGGAATTATTATTAATTGAGCACTGAAATGTAACGAAACGAAAATTGAATTGAAAAGACTCATGGGTTTGAAATTTTAATAGATTGTATCAAAGAGGCCCCCCTTTTTTTTGGTATAACAAATATTTAGAGAGGTATAGTGAGTACAAGGGTAAGAAACTGTAGCAGAATTTTAAGAAGGTTTTCTAAATAGTGTTTAATTATTTTGACATGTTTTTGTCAAAGTTTTTTTTTATAAAATTTTCAAGATTTTGAACTCTGTTAATGATTGTAAATATAATCCTCTAATATAGTTCGACTGTCTCTGACAGGCATCTCCGAAAGTCTTTAAATATATATTTAAAAAATTCACGCCCTTTCTTGAAAAATAATAAAATAATTAACAGTACTTAGCAAAATATTTTGAAAAAATTCACAACAGTCTTTGAAAATATATTTTGAAAAAAAAAAAAAAAATACAGTCCTTGAATACTGATTTAAAAAAATGAGATTCACGCCAACTCTTGGAAAAAATAATGTCCATGAAAATTAATTTAAAATCAACGACAATTCCTGAAATAATATTAAAAAAAAAAAAACGTATCCATGAAAAATAACACTGTGCGACAAAATTATTTATTAATAATAACAGGAAAATACAGAAACTTATAAAATTATAGCTAAAGATAGAAGACACGTGTATCGGCGTTTCGAATGTTTACATCGCAAAGTAACCAAAATCTAGGGGACAAATTCCCCATCTTTTATACTTTTCGCAATTTTCTGATTAAGATTCCTTGGAATCCGTTCATTTTAAGTGTACAGGGTGAGATGAAAAAACTGCAACCAACTTCAGACTGCTATTATTTATAAGCCACTCGTCCGATAGCTGGTAAAAAAGCATTTTGGTGAGAATTTTCCAGAAAAGGAAGTCATTCGTGATGGAATTCAAGCGTGATAGTGTGATTTTTTTATTTGGCTGGAAAACAACAAGTGGCTATCGATAGAGCACTCCAGCATTTAAATGTGAATAAATCTTTTGTGTCTCGTACCATCATCGCTCGTTACCGTGATACTGGTAGCGTAGCCCGACATCAAGCAAGTGGACGAAAAAAAACAGCAACATCAGCAGAAATGGTACGAAAAATAAAGAAGCCAATTGATCGAAACCCGCGTCGCCGTGGCCGAAAAATGGCTCGTGAGCTGAACATATCTGAATATTCCTTTCGGCAAATTTTGAAAAATGAGCTCGGGTTAAAGCCATTGAAATTCCAAAAAGTGCAAGAACGTACACCGCAACAGAAAAAAATAGACTCAAAAGAGCTAAAGAGTTGCTTCGCTTGGCCGAAAGTGGTGAACTGCCGAATTTGGTTGTCCAGCAGTTTGCAAACAAACAAAATGATCGTGATTACTTGCCAACCTTCGGTTGGCTACCAGAACTCAAGCGCCGGACATGGTGATTGTGTGGGCCGCCATAACAGTCGATGGCCGCTCTCCGCTCGCATTAATCGACCGTGGCATCACAATAAATGCCTAATATTATCGCGAAGATATTCTGGAGGCTGTATAAAAGCCTTGGACACGCAGTCCTTGGACATTCCAAGAGGACTCAGCACCATCGCACTCAGCACGCACCACCCAAGAATGGTTACAAAATGAGGTTCCTCGCTTCATTTCTAGCGCACAATGGCCACCAAAATCTCCGGTTACCAATCCGTT
The DNA here is from genome assembly GCF_030504385.1 of Musca domestica. Lineage (NCBI taxonomy): Eukaryota > Metazoa > Arthropoda > Insecta > Diptera > Muscidae > Musca > Musca domestica. The sequence goes on along the minus strand of NW_026712391.1, from coordinate 973,473 downwards.
GGACTATTGTGTCTGGAGTATTTTGGAAAGCAAGTTTGGCACTAAAAAATACCAAAGTGTCGATAACCTCAGGCAAGCGCTTGGCCGGGAATGGGCCTAAATACCGCAAAGCAACATTCGGGCAGCGTGTAACGGTTTCATTGGCCGTTTGAGGGCCATAATTCGTTCCAAAGCTGACCAATTCGAACAAATCTAAACTTATTCTAAAATTTGATACTATTTCCGACATTATTTGTTTTCATTCAATGAAATTAAAAAAAAAAAAACTAAAAATTATGGCGTTTGAATTTGTTGCAGTTTTTTTATCTCACCCTGTACAATGAAAATTGAGTTTGCTTTTCATTGATGACTTATAGTAAAATTTGATGAAGAACATTTTCGTCTTTGACGTCATCCTTCAAAATTGATGCTTTGTTGGAGATTTTTGCCAAAATTCTTACAAAGTGAGGGTTTAACCCTAAAATGTATCTTTACTATGTATGAACTCCGGGCGTTTAGGTAAGATTTAGATTTTGAAGTCTTCTAGGACCTATAGTAGAATGTTATGATAAATAATTTTCTAGAATATTTTGACTTGCTACCATCCCGTTTAAAAGGAGTTTTAACCATATTTTGAAAAACGGACTAATGAACCTGTTTGTTGACTCGCTTGAGGATTAATATTTTCGACCAAAATATTCCTCGTATTTTTATCTGAAATATTGCCAAAGACACCATATTTCTAAAATGCCGGGATTTCGTGGAATCTTTGTCCGAAAATTTCCAAAAGTGTGTAAGAGGGGGGAATTTGCCCCTATTTAGGTTACTTAGTGATGTAAACTTTACACTTCTTTTTAAGCTCTTCATTGATAATCTGATGGATTTTCCCCGTAAATGTTGCAGAATTTTGTCGCACAGTGTTATTAAATCGATAGTCCATAAAAATATATCCTCTATTTAGTGCCGGGGTTCCCTGAAAATATCCTAAAAAATGCACGAATGTAGCTCCCGCAATCACCGAAAATGTTTTCTAAAATATGTTTCAATTATAGCTCAGATAATCCCTCAGACCCTGAAAATGTATTCCCAGAAATTTTTAATTACATAATATTCACATCATTATGAATTTCTTCAACGTATTCATGACCTCTGACCTCTAAATATTATCATAAATAATGCGATAACTTAAAAATAACCCACATTAAATTGTAATTAATGTAACTCCGCATCGAAACAAACCCAAACAGATGTCGACGAAAAAAAAGGTTGCAATAAATTACAAATTCATGAAGTTCTTTGTAAAAAAAAGCAAAAAACCAACAGCAACAACAAATGCTGTCATCAATTGCGTCACTTTGACACAGAGTATACATTCGTACATATTCAATTAGAGCGTCACTTATATTTCCCATCATTCAAATTGAAAAGCGAAAAACTGGCTGACATTGCCGCAGCCCCAGCAGCTTCCAAACCCGCCAACTTTTTGATAGAGATGACATCCGTCAGACCTTTATTTTGTTTATTCGTTTTTTTTTCATCTCTCAAAAATAGCAACATAAGCCGACAGTAAGGCTTAATTGACTGTCGTCGAAACTGCCAGTGAAACTGAGTCTGAATTTTTGTTTACATACATTAACCGTGTCTGGCGGCCTCCCATGACTTATTAAAAATAGATTTGATTATTTATACGCCCGTCTTGGCGTGTTTCCGACGCTTTTCGAAAAATTAGCAATATTTGTTGTAACAAATGTTAAATGGGTGTTGTTGTTGTTGTACGAATTGGTATTCATATTCATTTTGTGATGCAGTACAATTTTAATTATTATTGAGTGTGTGTGTGTGGAGTGGTGGGTGGCACACAACGTGAAGAAGCTATTAAGCGGCGCTTGAATTTATCGCCGATGTTGTTGTCGTCGTCGTTTTTCAAATGGCTTTTGGCCGCTACCCATGCTGATGTCATGGTTTTGTGTTAAGTTTGTCATTGCAGCAATAAAGTTTGTGTCTATTAACACCAACAACAAACTTGCCAAGTTTTTTTTTTTTTTATGTATTCTCAACTCATGTAACACTTGACGTTCTCAATTCGAAAGTGTTGAGTTATTTTTATGACAATAGATTTTGCATTAACTTTAATGGCTTTTGGTGGCATACAATGTTTTTGAGTTTTCATTGTGGCATTTAAAATGCACACCAAATGAGTTTGAGTCGGCGATTTGAAAAGAATATGTACAGAAATAAATCTCAATACATTTTGTGGAATTTTTACGATCGGAAAATATCGATTTTCCAATTTTTCTACTTTTTTTCTCAAAATAAATTTTAAGAAACTCAAAACCATAGATCCATGAGAAAATATTTAATACCGACAAAATAATTTTAGTTCTAGAAAAAAATAATTTTAGAACAGCACATAATCCAAAATCCCTTTAAAAAAATTAAAATTAAAAAATGTTAGGTGAAAAAAAAAACACTGCCAATTTTTTTTGGTTATGATTCGACGGATTAGAAATTTCAAGTGTAGGGGACAGTATTATGTTAGTAGATCAAAACCCCAAAAGCTGTTGGGTTCCCAGGCCAAACTTTTTTAGGGCCTATTATATATACAGCGTTATGAGATAGAGCTTTTACATTTGATACAGAAATATGGCTTACATGGAGAGTCAATTGTACAGAATGTGGGTCATGTCGGTCCACGTTTTGTTATAGCCCCCATATAAGATATTACCCTGATTTCAAGTTCTTTGTTTTACAATTAAGCCATATTTTTTCATACTAATTAGAGGGTCTTGACCAATCGATTTGTGCTAAAAATTTGTATTTAGGCTACTATGGGGGATAGAGTGCAATATTACCTATAGCTTTTCTAAAAATATCCATGATACTTTGGTGACTTCCTTTAAGAATTCCGCTACCATGTGATAGTTCTGTTGATAGATTAAAAAATCCACAGTTCTTTGACTGCTCCCTTAAATGGATATGTAAATATCGAAGGATATGTAAATATCGACGGATATGTAAATATCGATGGCGTTTTCACGATCACTTTCAAACACGTTCTTTCAAATTTAAAGATCATAACAAATATTTTAGAAAATCGATGGTTTGCTCTACAAGAACCCTAAAAAATCAATAACCCTTCGATGGCTTTCAAAAAAAAAAAGAAACATTCTTCAAACTCCTTTGTCCCTAAAAATGCTTAAGTTTCTTCGATACTTCCTAAAAAAAATCTTCCTTCGAAATCAAGGCCCCTTTACAGCCCCTAAAATAATTTTTATAATCCATGATATTTTGCCAGCCATTTAATATTGGAAATCTCTAGTCTAATTAAAACTGGAGAAATAGTATAAGAAGAAATAATCTTAAGAAACGATAGTCCTAAGACAGTCTCCACAAAAACAAAAAAAAAAAAGAAAAGTATATAATCTCGAAAAATGTGAAACAATTCACGGTCTTTTAAGGGCCTCTAAATATTCTTAAAAATCCATTATCCATTGAAGAAGTTTTAAATTTTTTAAAGATTCCTGGAATTCGAAGTTTTACTATGTCTTAAAATGCATAGTTCTTTCTGACATCGACTAAAAATATGATATATATACGTGTCTTATATGCCTAAAAATATTTCTTTACATCCACAGAATCTCGACATTCTCGAATTTTTTAAGAATTCCGCTATCATTTGTAAGTTCTGTTAATAGATTTAAAAATCCACAGTTCTTTGACTGCTCCCTTAAAACACATTCTTTCAAATATAAAGACCACAAAAAATATTCTTACAAAATACATGGTCCACTCTACAATCCCAATCTTCCCAAAAAAAAAAAAAAAAAAAAAAAAAAAAAAAAAATATATATATATATATATATATATATACATATATATATATATTTATATATATATATTATATACAAAGTCTTTTGTACCTAAAAATGCCTAAGTTTCTTCGATAGTTCCTAATCTTCCTTCAAAATCAAGACCTCTTGACAGCCCCTAAAGTAATTTTTCTAATCTATGATATTTTGTCAGCCATTTAATATTGGAAATCTCAAATCTAATTTAATATCCATGTGTCCTTAGTCCACAAAAAAACAAAAAATTTTCTCGAAAAAAGAGAAACCACTCACAGTCTTCTAAGGGCCTCTAAAATATTCTTAAAAATGAAGGAATTTTAATTTTTTATGTCTTAAAATGCATAGTTCTTTCTGACATCGACTAAAAATATTTAAGGATATATATCCATGTTTCTTATATGCCTAAAAATATTTCTTTACATCCACAGAATCTCGAATTTTTAAATTTCCTTCGTCAGCTTAAAAAAAAAAAAATCAAAAATTCTGCTCTTTTCTCTTTCATGGCCCCTTGGAAAATTTAATTAAAAAGCCTAAAAATCAGTATTTCTTTGAGCCCAAAAAATATTATTTATTAAAATACGCGGTCCATTAAGGGAGCCTTAAAAATATTCTTCGCAAAAAATATTTAATTATTATTTCGTCTTCGATTGTAATGAAATAAAATTAAAAAAATCACGATTGTAGCTCCGAGAGACTTTAAAAGAATATTTAACAAACAACATTTGCAGATCTGATAGTTTTAGAAAATATCCGTCCATGAAAATATTTGTAATTTTTTTTTTGAATGATAGCCCCGAAATTCTTTGAAAAAAATGTCACGATTGCAGCTCCGATAATATAAATATATAAAAAATACAAGAATATAACTCAGATAGCCTTTGAAAGAATATAATTTAAAAGACTTTTATTATAACTCTATTAGTCCAAAAAAAATAAATTGAAAATAATTATATGATTATGAGTTTGATAGCAAAAAAAAAAAATAAATAAATAAATAAAATAAATAAATAAAAATAAGGTCCTCCAATATATATACTTAAAAAAATTATAAAAATTCACAGCAACGGCTCTTATAATATGTTTGAATATCTTGATAGGCTCGAAGACAATTTTTAAAATATTTCCATGATTATAGCTATGATAGCCCTAGCTTTAAAAGGACCTAGCAACTTATTTTTAAAAATTCTTGATCAGTTCCTTGATAGTTTTGAAAATTGTTTTAAAAAGAACACAGCTATAGTTCTGATAGTCCTTTAAAGAACATATATAGAAATATTCTCAAAAATCATTGATTTCGAAAAACTATTTTAAAATATTCATGATTACAGCACCCTAATTCCTTGAAAATGTTAAAAAAGTAGATAAAGATAAATAGATAAAGATAAAATTTACGATTGCATTAATACATGTATTATGTATGTATTAATAAAAAAATTACATAAAAATTCAAGTCTGTAATTCTTAAAGTCCTTGCAAACATATTTCTGACCAATTTAAAATTATAGTACTGATTTTGATGACTCATTATTATTCTATCACAAAATTAGGTTAACATTCAGAATTTTAATCCTCTAAAAAATTAAAAACAAGTTGTATTGATTTATGATACAGTCCTAGTCTTAAGAGTGACAGGTGACACTTTTGGCAAGTGATATTAATCATATTAAAAAAAAAATTATATATACATATATAGGGTGGCGCAAAAGCAATCCTCTCAGAATCAGAAAATGCTATAAATTTTACATTTGGTACCCAATATCTTAATTACAGTCAAAAAACATCGAAATTTTACTTTTGTGCCACCTTGTACAAAAATATCAATATTTCAACCAAGCAAATCCCTTTAGCATGACAAAGGAATTAACTTCAAAATATCTCAAAAGAAGACAAAGTGCACAAAACAACTATCTTTCTATGGAATCTGTGCTGCATATGAATGCCACTAGGTCTTATTGATGTGGTTGCCGATCCGATTTTTATTTTGTTATGTTTTGCACACACTACTGACTGACTGACTGACTTAATGAATGAATGAATGTACGAACGACGGAATATCTGCTTAACAAACGGAATCTGTACAAGAGCTAAAAAAAATTGTATTTATTTTTTGACGTACTGACATAAATATGTCAAAATGTTGAATGTTGTATTTCGAGAAGAAACAACGTATTCATTTAAAAATTTTGACAGGTACGTAGAGAAACCAATTGTGTGAGGAATATTCGCAACAAGGGGCCTTGTATTGAATATCAATTATTGTGAGACTAGATATGTGGTTATGACTTTACGGAGATTGTGGAGATATAAAGATCGACTATTTGCAAATAAAATGGGAATCAAACCACTCGACGGCATGTTTAACTCTTTTTTAAGAGACCCAAAGGAGTTTCCTTTTCTTTTGAGTAAAAATAACTTTTCTCTACAAAAGATATTGCGCTAATGTTTTCTTAATAAAAAATAAGTCGGATTTTCGCAAGGATTTGTTCTGGACTCAGAAATTTTTATTTTTGTAGCTGTGGACTTTTGTCACACCCACCTACAATGACTTCCACGTTATACACCTTTTTTAACAGCTTGTGTTTAATTGACGACTTTAAACTCTAAAACGACAACTTCTCGTCAAAGATCACAATATCAGATCTTATTTGTTTATTTCCCTATACAGGGTAAGATAAAAAAACTGCAACAAAATCAAACGCCATAATTTTTACTTTTTTAAAATTTTATTAAATGAAATCAAAAAATGACGGAAATAGTACCAAATTTTAGAATAAGTTTAGATTTGTTCGAATTGGTCACCTTTGACACGAATTATGGTTTTCAAAAGGCCAATGAAACCATCACACGCTGCTCGAATGATGCTCTGCGAATTTTGGCCCATTCTCGGCGAAGCGCTTGCTTGAGGTGATCGACACATTGGCATTTTTTAGTGGCAACCTTGCTTTACAAAATACTCCAGACACAGTAGTCCAACGGATTGGTATCTGGAGATTTTGGTGGTAATTGTGCGCTGGAAATGAAGCGAGGAACCTAATTTTGTAACCATTCTTTGGTGGCGCGTGCTGAGTGCGATGGTGCTGAGTCCTATTAGAATGTCCAAGGTCTGCGGCCAAAATGTTTGCGTGCCTAAGGCTTTAATACACCCTCCAGAATATTTTCGGGACAATATTCGGCATTTATTCTGATGGCACGGTCGATTAATACGAGCACAGAGCGACCATCGGCTGTTATGGTGGCCCACACCATCACCATGGTCGCCGTTTGAGTTCTGGTGGCCAACCGAAGGTGCAAATTTTCAACTGACCTTTTTGGCAAGTAAACACGATCATTTTGTTTGTTGTTGTTGTTTACAAACTTCTGGACAACGAATGTTTTCTCATCGGAGAAAACCAAATTCGGCAGTTCACCACTTTCGGCCAAGCGAAGCAACTCTTTTGAGTCTATTTTCTTTCTGTTGCGGTGTAAGTTCTTGCACTTTTTGGAATTTCAATGGCTTTACCCCGAGCTTATTTTTCAATATTTGCCGAATGGAATATTGCGATATGTTCAGCTCATGAGCCATTTTTCGGCCACTGCGACACGGATTTCGATCAAGTCGCTTCTTTATTTTTCGAACCATTTCTGCTGATGTTGATGTTTACTTCCGTCCACTTCCTTGACGTCGGGGCTACGCTACCAGTATCACGTAATCGGTAAAGAGCGATGGTACGAGGCACAGAAGATTTAGGAGGCACAGAAGATTTATTGACATTTAAATGCTGGTGTGCTCTAACGATAGCCACTTTTGTTTTTCCAGACAAATATAAAAAATCACACTATCACGCTTGAATTCCGTCACGAATAACTTTTTTTGCTGGAAAATTCTCACCAAAATGATTTTGTACACTTGTAAACAACATAATGAGCTGTCACTGGAATAATTTTAACAGCTGTCGGAAGAGTGACTTAGAAATGACAGCAGTCTCAAGTTGATTGCAGTTTTTTCATCTCACTCTCTAAGGCCCTCGGAAGCCCCGGTTCTTTTATAAAACTAATAAAACACTTATCGAATTTAATAAATACCAATCCATATATATCTAAGGTCAATTATTTTTTTCTCCATTAAAGGCCCCTTTGGAATTTGCTATAATGTATCGAACATTTTTCTTATTCTACGTAAAATATACACCCTCTCTTTGTATCGTAAAAACGCAACACACCCGTAATAATTCGCAGACAACCGACAAGAAACGAAGCAAGCGATGACGGCGTTAAATAAATTAATGTATGTTTCAATTTGTGGCATTGCAGTCAGTCAGCCAGCCAGCCAGCCAACCAGGCAGACAGACAGTGAGACAGTCCGTCATCCAGTCCGGACACAAGGTATTCATAGTTCTTACACCGCATTCAAGTATTCTCTGGTTATTCATTTGGAATGCATTGCATGTCCAATGCTATTGCTGTTGTCGGACATGGCATAACCTACAACAACAACAACACACACAGAACAGCAGCAACATTTAGTAGCCACTTTTTTTGGTAGTTGGCTTTTGAAGATTTTTATGATTTTTGCAATTAGTTGCTATAAACGCATTAATTGATTGTCATTGAAGGTTGCTAATTTGTTTAATTAGGTATGAAACATTGTTTTCATTAAACTCGTGCATTTATGTACTCATTAAAAGCTCGTAAATGAGCTTTTAGTGAGTACGTGAATTGAAGTCAGATTGTTTTGTCGGTTATCAGCTACTTGGGTATACTTGAATGAGAGTACTTAGAATCTTTTGATAGACTCGGAGCTCAATAATTGGGAAATAACCACTTAGGGCCCATTTAGGAAAATTACAGTCCTTATAAAATCAAAAATTTTAGTCTTAAAAATTCTTAGAAATTGGCTATCAAAGCTCTTAAGTCTTAGAAAAATATGAATATAGTCCTCACGGAAATATTTAAATTATGCCTACCATTTATAGTCCCCCAGAAAATATAGTTCTAAAAATCGAGAATTATGGTCCTTCAAAAATATATCTAGTATTATTCTAATTGTAGTTCCTCAGAAAAGATCCCTCAAGGGCCCACGTTTATAGCCCAACAATCCCGAAATAATTCCATTGTACCCAGACACGTAGATCTGCAGAAAATATCGCTAGAAGCCAACTGTATAGCCGTAACTCGTTCGAATTTGAACAAACAGTGAAACTCATTAGAATTCGAGCGTGAGCGCTCCAGGGAGCAGACATAAATCGAGCAAACTCAATTTTTCGATGTCGTTCCAATAGGAGTGAACGAGTTTTCCATGTTTTTGAGTGAAGCAAAGTTCGTTCCAAATCGAGCAGATTCTATTTTTGTACTTTTCATTTTTGCACAGTACACAGAAAAATCAAAACCGGTTTGCTGTTGCACTCACTCATATATTACTTATTCCACTCATTTTTGCTCTTAGCGGAAACAAGAGTGACTCGCGAAGCTGCCACACAAAACAAAAGATTGAAGAGTAGACTTCGATTCTGCTCGCGAGCAAGTTTCGATCCGGAATGGGATGCTATGCCAAAAAGTAGAACTTTCGGGAGTATCAATGGAAGTTTCATACGGAGTTTACTCTTCACACCTTTTTTAATGGGGGAATTTCTCCTGATTGAAAAATTAGAGTGGGGGTCGAATTGCTCGAAATGGAGTAAACGTTTACTCTAAGAGAAAAATCGAGTAGAAACAATTATTGTAGGTTCATTCGTATGGGTGTGTGTAACAGCAAACCGGTTTTAATGTTGTAATGAACTGTGGGCAGAAGAAAAAATCAGCAAAATCAAAGAGACCAGTGGATTTTATGTGCTTTTTTGGTATATGTTGCCGACAATGCTCCTCAACGTGTTTTTTATTCCTTGGCAGTTTTGGGTTGTGAAAATATACATACATTCAAATACAATATGGCAAAAACTAAAAGAGTACTCGGCGAGAGTTCAATATGCTCGATTTTAAGCTAATTTTGTTCCAACACTAAAATGAGGGGACCATGCTCTGTAGTGCTCTCGCTGGAATTCGAGCAATTTTTATGGGAAGACTGCCAAAAAGTCAAGTATTATAGTCCCTCAGAAAGTCCTGGATTATAGTCCGACAGAGCCTAGTCCAAATAAATTAAAGATCAAACAACTGATGATTCTAAAAAAAATTGTTAATCAAACATTTAAACATTTTTGTAAATATCCTTGAAGTGGAAAAGGCGGAAGCGGGTAATAGGGAGAGGAAGGGGGGAGATCAAATTTCGAACGACTATTGCTCCCACTTAAAACAGAAGGAAACATTCTAGGAGTTTAGAATGCGAGTGATATCGAAAAAGTGAGTTTGTACGATTTTTTTTTCTGCACCCAGGAGCGCTCGAATTTGAGTGAGTTTCAATATTTGTTCAAATTTTAGCGACTTTTCGGAAGTCTAGTTCTTACAACCACTGAATTTGTTCTTTGGCTTATGTATGGTTAATAGAGCAAGAACGAATAAGAAGAAAAAATTTTAAAATTCTACAAACACTCGCGTGTATATATGAAAGATAAATCCGACATAAAAAAGAGCAGATCTCTCATATGTCTGTCAGACGCTTCGGAAAATAATTAGAAATTTTAGACTTGACAAATTTTCGATCATTTCAAACGATATAACAGTCAGAAAACGTTAATAAGGTTCAGATTTCTGCAACTCAATACCTAAAGCTAGAAATATTAGTATCTTGTCTGCGAGAGAAGGAGAGAGAGAGAGAGAGCAGACATTTTTTGTGGCGCTCTGTTTTTAATGGTTTAGCCAACATGAGAAACAAATAAGCCAAAGAGCCAAAAACAAAAAACTCTTCTTGGTGAGATTTTAAATGAGAACACATGGAAAAGAGGGACCGAGAGACAAACGCTGAAATACCAAACTAAGCACCCTCATCGGTGGAGAGGTTAAGATAGTATGTCAAAGAAAAGACAGAGAGAGAGAGAGAGAGAGAGAGAAAATGAGCACGAATAGTGGCAAACAAATAAAAATATAATTTTGGAATGTATAAAAGGCACAAAATTTTAAAAATCTGAAAGATTGTTGAATTTTTAAAAGTTTTACATTTTTTCGAAAATATAGACAAAATAAGAACATATTTTTGGAATAAAAGAAAAGCTAAAATTTTTTCAAAGAAATTTCTTCTTCTATGGTAAGCGTTTCTATTATAGGAATGCAAGAAGATTTCGAACAAGAAATAGGGAGAGCAAGAGACAAAGCCAAACCAAACACTGAAGTGCTGATTTAAGTTCTACCTTCAGTGATGGGATTTGAGATTGTTCCCAGCAGTCCGCTCGCCATTACAATTTAATACCCATCCGAATGTATGCTATTTTGTCAATAGGAAAAAATGAAATAACAGTGGTTTATAGCATACAACTAGCATCAGATTTGGATGAGTCGCATTGCTATTACATTGTGGAACAAAATCCATATTAGAATTAAAAAACAAAACAAAATATAATAAAATGTGTCTATCGCACTTCAATCTGAATCGGATGCCTTTGTATTGTTTTGTAAAGTTTTTTTTTGTTGTTATTCATTTTTGATGCTTCTTTCTTTTTAAAAGCAAAATTATTCTGTGAAGTGTTTTTGAAAGTGCAAGTTGTGAATATTGAAAAAAAGTTAATAAAATAAAATAAATTAATAAAATAAGAATATAGTAAGTCTTGTGTGTTAAATAAGTTTAATAAAATGTCAGGATTCATTAGGAGAAATTTAAGACGATAAAATAAAGTGGAAGCGGACAATTTAAAAAGAAAAGCTCAGTTGAGGACGGACTGTTTGGAAAACAATTAAACAATGACTAAATGAGCAGATTCCATGCATTCCAAAATTGTAGAAGATTTTGGAAAATATGTAAGAATATTAAAAAATCTCCGTTAGAATCCATTAATAATTTAATTTTTTTCAGGTTAGTATCATAAAAATTATAATTTCACCAGATGTCCTTATTAAAAACTTCTGCAAGATTATTGACATTTCTATAATATTATCGTACAACTATGATGGTACCCGAAATAAAAAGGCGTTTAAGGAATTTAAACTTTAAAATATGGTCATTTTCGGTAAGTTAACTTTTTTCTTACATATTTATTGAAAAGTGATATTATATTACCTTAAAATGTAATCCATTAGTCTATTCTATAGTATAACTGTTTAATATTAAAAAAATGTTCTATATTTTCTATCCTTATTTCAGAAGCTGTCCGATGTGAAGGATTCAATGAACAGAATTACGCCAAAAAATTAGAAATTGTTTCAAATTCCATAAGGCCAGACACTTCCGAACAATGTCCTACAATAAAAAAAAAACTGGAAGAATTTAATTTTTTTCTTTAGTTTAAGCTTTGTTTCTTCCCACGTCTTTTTAATAACTTTTATGAATTTCTTTTTTATGCATTATTTCTAATTATAATAAGAATATTTTATTGTTGAAACACGGTTTTATAATACGAATATTTTAATAAAAAAACAGCTGAAATTTAAGTTCCACAATCTAAAATGTTGATGGAATCGGACCCATCCAACCTTCGCTTACAATGTTGATAGATTTCGGACCCATCCAACATTCGCTTACATTGTCGGTCGATTTCGGACCCGTCCAACATTCGCTTACATTGTCGGTAGATTTCGGACTCGTCTGACGGCCTAGGCCATCGCTGTGTAAATGTAAGTAGAAATTGTATACAGGCTTTGGATGGGTCGCACCTACATTGTCATTGGTCTCAGATGGAAGATGTATGTGCTAAAAAATCCGCTGGGTTAGCAAACAAGTGAGAGAGAGGAAATGAGAGCAATAAAAATAGGAATATAATTTTGGAATGGATGAAAGTTATTATATTTTCCAAAAATTCTGGTTTGGTACAGAATTGTTATATGTTGGGTATTAAAAAAAAACTTTAATCGGAATTATGAAAATTAATATTCTTTGTGTGTTTTCTAAAATTTTATAAAATTTCGATGTAAACAACTTATAAACAAAATTATGCCAAGAAAAAACTCTTAACATTTTTCTTTATTCTTGAAAATGATTTTGATTTCCCTAAATTAAGACATTTAAACTTTCTGTATTTTTTCATCTATCTTCTGAATAAACATGTTAAATCCTTTCTCTGTCAGTGACTGTTTCCGAACCATTAAACAGAATAGACGGATTGTTTGTTATTAATGCTTGAATGGCTGTATTTTGTTAGTCATCTTTTGCTCGTTTTATTTTCTTTTCTTTTTCTCTGAAGTATTTCAAAAAGTTGTTACATTTTTGTTGAGCAAGAAATCTCTAAGGATAAAAATGCTAAAAAAAACTCCATGCATACAATGGGGGATGCTATTAAGCTGGTATGCACATATTGAAAAGTTTCCTGTTCTTCTTGAGTGAGGTAAGCTTGATGTAAAAGATGATCAAGGGATTTCCACACACTGATTGCTAACAATGTCTAAGGTAATCACTCAATTTCTTTTTGGGGGAGGGGGTACATAATTTTCCAACTATTTGATGAGTAATGAATACCATGTTCGTTGTTATTTTGCGAATTGCGCAAATTAAACAGGAACATGTCAATTGCCATAGAATTCAACTCATGATGTCAGTTTAATGAAGATGAAAATAATTACGTATTGTGACAGTTAGCTTTTGGTGTGTCATTTTTGTTCGAGGGCCAAGAAAATGCAAATATTTTTTATTGCTTCTGCTGCTGATGATTAATCAGCAGAGCTCCCGCTGGGGTGTCATTGAATGAATCACAGATTGGCCCGTGTTACAACAACATCTTAATAATTTTTAATGAATTCTAATGGAAATTGAGATGTTTTGAGTTTTGCCTATTGCGCCACTCATTGTGTGTGGTAGTACATTCCAATTAAGAGATATTACTCATACTCAAATGTATTAAAAGTATTTACACTGAAGGCAAGTTGGAAGGTATTTTATACAGGGTGAGATGAAAAAACTGCAACCAACTTCAGACTGCTGTAATTTCTAAGCCACTCGTCCGACAGCTGCTAAAATTATTCCAGAGACAGCTCATTATATTGTTTACAAGCGTACAAAAGCATTATGGTGAGAATTTTCCAGAAAATAAGTTATAGCTGATAGAATTCAAGCGTTATGGTGTGATTTCTTTATATTTGGCTGGAAAACCACAAGTGGCTATCGTTAGAGCACTCCAGCATTTAAATGTGAATAAACCATTCGTGTCTCGTACCGTGATACTGGTAGCGTAGCCCGACGTCAAGGTAGAGCACGAAAGAAAACAGCAACACCAGAAGAAATGGTTCGAAAAGTAAAGAAAGCGACTTGATCGAAACCCGCATCGCCGTAGCCGAAAAATGGCTCGTGAGCTGAACATATCGCAATATTCCATTCGGCAAATATTGAAAAATGAGCTCGGGGTAAAGCCATTGAAATTCGCAAAGTGCGAGAACTTACACCGCAACAGAAAGAAAATAGACTCGAAAGAGCTAAAGAGTTGCTTCGCTTAGTCGAAAGTGGTGACCTGCCGAATTTCGTTTTCTCCGATGAGAAAACATTCGTTGTCCAGTAGTTTGTAAACAAACAAAATTATCGTATTTACAAAGAGGTCAGCTGAAAATGTGCATCATCGGTTGGCCGCCAGAACTCAAGCGCCGGCCATGGTGATGGTGTGGGCCGCAAGAACAGCCGATGGTCACTCTCCGCTCGTATTAATCGACCGTGACATCAGAATAAATGCCGAATATTATCGCGGAAAAAATTTTGGAGGGTGTATTACATCCTTGGGCACGCAAACATTTTGGCCGTAGTCTTTGGACATTCCAACAGGACTCAGCACGCGCCACCCAAGAATGGTTACAAAATGAGGCTCCTCGCTTCATTTCCCGCGCACAATGGCCACCAGAATCCCCGGATACCAATCCGTTGGACTATTGTGTCTGGAGTATTTTGAAAAGAAAGGTTGGCACTAACAAATACCAAAGTGCCGATCACCTCAAGCAAGCGCTTCGCCGGAGATGGGCCAAAATACCGCAGAGCTACATCCGAGCAGCGTGTGACGGTTTAATTGGCCGTTTGAAGGCCATAATTCGTGCCAAAGGAGACCAATTCGAACAAATCTAAACTTATTCTAAAATTTGATGCTATTTCCGTCATTTTTTGCTTTCATTCAATTAAATAAAAAAATAATAATAATAAGAATTATGGCGTTTGACTTTGTTGCAGTTTTTTTTTTTTATCTCACCCTGTATTTGTAGAAATCTTATTTATATCACGTATACACTGCTATTAAAATTATAATAAATTAACAAAAATTTTTTTTTAACAATTTTTAATTAAAAAATATATATTTAAGAAAATGCTTTATTATGTAGCTTTATTAACCAAGCAATGCATGCTCTCCCAGCAAAGGATATCGAATTTAAATTCTGTTCTTCTTTTTTCCGCTCCATTTCACCTTTTTAACTTTTGCTCTCTCTTTCTCTTTCTCTCTCCAATCGTTTGGTATTCCAGTTGGCGTTTCACATCTAATTGTTATTTAAACATGTAATTCATTACAGCAGTTTATTTTTTGTTTTTTTATGTTTCTCCAACAGCAGTTCGTAGTCGGAGACATACTTGTACACATATCTATCTGTATGAGTGTGTATGTATGCGGATGTCGTTTATTGTTATGAAAGTTTAAGCATTTAATTATACAAATTGTAATAACACAATGGACGCACACATATACACAGAAACACACACACACACACTGAACCTCAACTGGGACAGAAGTCGCACAAAAACTGTCTGCTGACTTCCAAAGGGATATGCGTTGCAAAGGAAACAGTATAAAATTTGAAGCAAAAGTTACTGAATGCAAGCACCCGGGTGATAGTCCGCGATGTTGCTGGGGGGATTGGTGTGATAAGTTTGGGGGAATTTTCCGCAGGTAAAACCCAAAGGAAATCAAAAGATATTCAAGATATTCTTTCGCAAGTTATGAATTATATAGTAAAAATTGTGACCGTTTGTGGGCGAGGCACTTGAAAGCGTAGGCCAATATCTATCATTTTCACACCAGAACTTGCGTTAGTGAATTTTGAAGAGAAACTGTTGTTTATTTCGTAATTTATGAGAAATATTCAAAATGTTGACCCGTTGTGGGGGAGGTACCAGAATGAGTGAGCCGATAAATCCCATCTTCACCTCAGATCTTGTGTTAGCGAAAATGTGCGGATGTGTGAAATTTGAACAGAATTGGATGCTTATTTCGCATTTTTGAGATATATAATTATTCAAAATTTTGACCCGTTGTTGGAAGGTACTAGAAGGAGTGGTCCGACAAGATCCATCCGCACAACAGATCTTGTATTGATAAATATATTGTGATATTCGCAGTTTGAAAGGGATCGGAAGCTTACGAGCTTCATGGCCATTCAAAATTTTGACCCATTGTGGTGGAGGTACCAGAAGTAGTGGATCGATATATCCCATCATCACACCGGATCTGGTGTTGGTAGAAATATGAGATGTGTAAAATTTGAAGACAATCGGACTGTTATTTCAAATTTTATAAGAGTTATAATTATTCGAAATTTTGACTCTTTGTGGGGGAGGTACCTGATGTAGTAGTAAATTATTTTCTGTAAAGATGTTGACCTTTTGTGGAGGAGGTATCAGAAGGAGTGGACATACATTACCCATCCCGAACTCGATCTAAGTTTAATAATAATATTGGTTCATCGTACCAAATCGGATATTCCCTTCGATAGCTAGTGCGCACCAGACAGCCATGCAAATAGACTGAAATCTTTATTCCGACGAGGCACGTTTTGACCGTATCAAACGATATATACCCTCTGTTTTCATATGACTGAGGGTATAAAAATCTGTATATATGACGTGTCGAATTTTTTTTACGCCACTTCGGAGTTTAGAGCAGTAGGAGCAAAATTAATTTGGGCCTGGCCGAATATAATGTCCTGCAAACATAACTATTTATAGGTGGAGTTTTGGCTCATGTTATGACAAAATAACGACCGGATGCCTCATAGATTCAGTCGAAAAATACATCTTTGTCATCTTATGACAAAATAACTACCGGATGCCTCGCAGATTCAGGCCAAAAATACAGCTTGACATGCCACACACAAATAGTATTCATTATTCCGAACGTCAACCAAAAGGACCACTAAAAAGGCACCTAAGGCAAAAACTGCAACTGCTAAGCCCAAAAAGACTGCAGCAATAACGAAGCCAGCTACTGCGATTTTTTAGTCTTAGGCGTTAGATAAATACAATGGTGTGCCATTTAGTGCCAGTGTAATTATTTTTAGTATTTCGAATTTCTAAAAGTGCATTTGTATCATAACCCTGGATACCTGTCCCAATCAGACCTACGAAAATCTCGCTCGAATTGGAGCTAAAACAGAACTCACTCGAATTGAGGAGGAAGCACTCCTGAAAGTAGATATGAATCGAGCAAAACGGCATTTTTCAAGCACGCTTCGCTCATTTCAGGGTGGGAGCTAAATTCGCTAGAAGCCGAGCAGATTCTACTCTTGCCGAGTACTCGTTTGGTTTTAGTTTTTATGGCGTTGTTGTATCTTAACCCACAACTGCATACGAAACAAAATCAAACACGTTAAAGAGCATTTTTAAAACCATCATAGTGTTTTTGCTTTTGTTGTTTTTACACAAAATGCACCGGCCCCTTGCTTCTGCTATTCTTTTCTTTGATTGGTTGCTTTTACACACGAATGGGCACACAAAGCCACTACATAAAAACTCCCACACTTCGATCACTCCCTCTCGCGAGAAAGTTACGCTCTCGAGTGAAAACGGGAAAATCTGTGCTCTGGTCCTAAAAATCTCAGAGACTGGTATTATTCAAGGGGTCTTTACTTATGCTTAGCTCGCTTTTCCATCTTTTGTAGATAAATTGAACATTTTGGACCGCATCTGGTCTTTTAGTCAAGTTGAACCAGATTGAAAATATCGAAAATAAAGTATATTGGTCACGTTTTGATATAGCCTCTATGTAACAAAATCTAAAATATTTTTGCAGATTTTTTAGCTATTCGTGTTCCTCTATATAATGGAGCCATCCGGAATTCGAGTTTTTACCTATAATTTCATTACTGATTTTTTATTAAGTTACTCTTTTCCCAAATTATTACATTTTCCTCTTACCAAAAACAATAGAAAATTTTCCTACAAATGACAGTAAACCAAGTTGTGATTGTCTGCATAAATATGTATGTTCAGATGTATATATATATGTAAATGTTTGCTCTTGTAGGTTTGTGTGGTGTGCTGCCCTTTTTTCCTTTTTCACATATTTTAATTCACTTCGCTCTCTCTCTGACTCGGTGTGTAACAGTTTTACCAAAACACGTCCCTTTAGAAAACGTTTAGTATTCTAATTCAGTTTTCCATAGGAAACGAGAAGCGAAGTGTTATTTTTGCCATAGAAGCATAGAATTCCTTTTATTCCCTCTCTCTCTCTCTTCCTCTATCTGGCTCTCAGTTAAACTGTCATAATAATATTAACGGAACGACCCGGGGTTTGAATTCCAACTGTAAAGTTTAGTATCCGTTTGCATTTTGTCCCCACATTTTGTGTGTGTATGTGTCGGTGTGTGCAGAATATTTGCCACCATTGTGTGGACCTTTAGGCTCAGAATGTTGATGCCAAGTCGCAAAGCATAATTTGTGCGATGTAACCTTTTTTTGCATGCCATGAGTCATGTGCGTGTATGTGTGTGTGTGTGAACTTTTGAGGCTTGCATTAATTCAATTGTGGGGTTGTTGTTGTTTTTTTTTTTCTGCTTTACTTTCTTGCTTGCTCACACGTTCGCTCATTTGTTGTGAATATGATTCACATTCAGGATATTATTCTAATTGTGTGCGTGTGTACGTGTGAGTCTAGGTTTCATTTTAATTTCATATTTGTAGTTGTTTTTTTTAGTTTCTTTTCACTTTTGGTCCCATTGCACTTTTTTTGGTGCTGGGATATCTCTGCTGCCATTGTGTGTGTGTTTTGTCCCTAAACTACGGGGGGACTAAATATTTTGGGTTCATTATTTAAGTTTCAGTATCTGATATTGAGTTCAACATAGGTAAACATAATTGTCATACATATAGAGTACATAAATATTCAAACATAAATATTTATTTTTGTGCAGTAACATTTAGATATGGATTCCTTGGCTTGTTTTAGGTGGGAGTTATGCTAAGACCTCCTATGGACGACATCAATATTTTTAAAAACATATATTAAAAACAAAACATGTAAACTGTTTAAATTTAAGACCTTTTAAAGGTACAAACGTGGAATTTTTGACAAAATATTTTGGTAACCATTCAGTGACACAAGGGTTGATTTTTAATAAATATTTTTGAAGCATATCCTATAAACCTGTATTTTTAAGATTTTGGTTGACGGCTTTTAAAAGATTTAAACGTGGATGTTTTGACATAAAATTGAATTTTACAACAATTTCTTCTCGGACCAATTCGAGACACAAAAGAGAGTTTTTTCCATTTTTTAAGGAGCTTTCCTTGGAAAAATCAGGATTTTTTAAACACCAGACACACCAATGTCGATCATTTACCAAATGCTTCATAAAATGATTTTCGAATAGATATTTGAGAATCTATCAAAGACAAAAACGAAGATTTTTCTTAAAATTGTTTTTGGTACCTTTCAGGGCCCTAGAGTGTATTTTTTTTAACAATATTTTCCCTAGGATTTAACTCAGATTCGAATGTGGGCCTTTTTTAACAAAATTTGTTTCAGAGCATATCAGAGACACAAATGTGTCTGCCAAGCGGAGATCTAAACTTGGATTATTGGCAGTCAGTAAATGTCCGAAGATCCACAAAGTTCTTCCGTCTATAGAAGATCATCTACAGGGTGAGATGAAAAAACTGCAACCAACTTCAGACTGCTGTTAATGGTTCGAAAAGTAAAGAAGCGATTTGATAGAAACCGGCGTCGCAGCGGCCGAAAAATGGCTCGTGAGCTGAACATATCACAGTATTCCATTCGGCAAATATTGCAAAATGAGCTCGGTATAAAGTCATTGAAATTCCAAAAAGTGCAAGAACTTACACCGCCTCAGAAAGAAAATATACTCAAAAGAGCTAAAGAGTTGTTTCGCTTGGCCGAGAGTGGTGAAATGCGGAATTTGGTTTTCTCCGTCTCCGATGAGAAAACATTCATTGTCCCGCAGTTTGTAAACAAACAAAATGATCGTGTTTACTTGCCAAAGAGGTCAGCTGAAAATATGCACCTTCGGTTGGCCACCAGAATTCAAGCGCCGGCCATGGTGATGGTGTGGACCGCTATAACAGCCGATGGTGGCTCTCCGCTCGTATTAATCGATCTTTGCATCAGAATAAATGCCGAATATTATCTCGAAAATATTCTGGAGGGTGTATTGAAGCCTTTGGGCACGCAAACATTTATAAAATGAGATTCCTCGCTTCATTTCCAGCACACAATGGCCACCAAATTCTCCGGATACCAATCCGTTCTACTAATGTGTCTGGAGTATTCGGGAAAGCAAGGTTCGCACTAGAAAATACAAAAGTGTCGATCACCTCAAGCAAGCGCTTCACCGGGAATGGGCCAAAATACCGTAGAGAAATATTCGGGCAAAGTGTGACGGTTTCATTGGCCGTTTTAAGGCCATAATTCGTGACCGATTCGAACAAATCAAAACTTATTCTAAAATTGGATTCTATTTCCGACATTTTTTGCTTTCATTCAATAAAATTAAAAAAAAAAAGTAAAAATTGTGGCTTTTGACTTTGGTGAACTTGTTGGAACTCGCGAGTGCTCCCACATAAAATAAAATAGGGGAGAGATAACTCTTTGTAAAACGCATACTCTCGAGTACTTTCGTTTGCGAATTTTTGCACCTCGCAAGTAGAGTCGAGCAAATCGGAATTTAAGTTCAAAGTCATAGACAACTCAACGTTTTTTTTATTGTTGCTTTCTTTGTTTGTCGAAGTCTAGTATCGAAGATCTTGGTTTTACCTTTTAATGGGTTAATTGTTTCATATAGCTTCCAAGTTTTTTGTTGGTCGGGTGTACATTTAAAATTGGCTTAATTTTCTGGTTGAGAGGGGAGTGGAGAGAATTCTGGAGACCCTCAATTCTATTAAATCTTTTTCCGAAATATTTCGTCAGTAATTTTAGTCCTTGTTTTCTTTTTTACATTTGACATCTATACCTACCTGAATTTCAACAAGACACTGTTCTCTCACAACCAGTTTTCATCTTCAAGTTTCTCCCTATTGCACCCCCTATTGCACAAGCACCTCCACACATTTATTTTGATAACATTTGATCCTGTTTGCCAGCATTGTGTTATATTCATGAGAAAATATTTAACTATGCGAATACAACACGAGAAAAAAAAATCAAATCTTTTTATATTCAAATATAAAAGCTACAGCAGTTGGATGGAGAAAAATGGAGAATATGAAGAGAAATGATATTCAACAATGGAATGAACGAGCTGGAGAAAGGAAACAGACATGCACATACACATGTGTGTATACAATTCATAGGAAATGTAACTTTTACTTAAAGTCAAACACACACACACACACTCATGCACCCATTTATGCAAACATGAACAGGATATTCTGCATGACGTTCAAGTAAAAGGAAGACAGTATTTTATTTTCCAAAATACTTTGGTGTTCAAAGAATGGAACCATTTGTGTAAAATGATGATATCTTGCCATCCGTACAATTGGTTTACATATTACAGTGGTTTATGATTTGAATTGAGGGATGGATAGATAGATATGTCTGTATGTGACTAACTAGGGAAGTAGCTGAAAGGAATATTGGGTTTTTGCATTATTTTATTTTCTTTTTTTTCAGTTTGGGGTCATTTGTTGGCAAAAGGGAAGTGATTTGAATGTCACAAAATGTTGGAAATTGAATTATGCATATATTTTTGCAAAAATCAAATACGTACATACATATAAATATTACGTATGAGTGCTTTTAATTTGGGACCACATGTCGTATAACTAATTTTGTTGAGTATACGACCGGGACCCAAATGACTAAGGTAACTAATTTAGGTATTGTATTTATAAGTTATTGACATTATTGTTTCAGTTTTTGTTGCTTGCTAAGATGAAATTGATTTAATTAATTGATTTAATTAGGCAACATAAAAATATTTCCAGTTTGGTACATAATTCTCTAATAAATGACCAAATTCAGGGTCAACATATCTGGCACTTTTAATGTTAATACCCTACACCACATTCAGGTAAGCGTAATTTGTCTTTGTGCATTTGTTTGTAACATGGAGAAGGAAGCGAGATAGACCCATAGTTACTTTTGAGGATCTTCATAGAATCACTTTCTGAGTCGATTTATGCATGTCGGTCGGTCCGTCCGCATGTCCATGTATATTTGTGAAAAAAATGCGAGAATGAGATTAAATTTTGCACACAATATTTGTTGGGCCCAAGAACGAACCCTATTGATATTGGTGAGAATCGTTCAAATTTATATATAGCTCCCATATATATCTTCAACCGAGTTCGGGTTAATTGTGCACCAAATAACCAATATCAGTCCAAATGACCTGATTTTTGGCACATCCGACCGAATTTAGTCTAGAAGCAAGTACATCAAATCTAGAGGCAAGTACATCAAATCGGTTCAGATATGGCTATAGCTCCCATATATATATTTCATCCGATTTGAGGTTCAAAGTCCCTCACATGCGTAATATGCACTCCACAATGATCTTTGGTACCAGATATAAGATACTGTTCGGAAATATGTGCCTCAAATTTTGTCAAGATCGGTTCAGATTTGGATATACATGATGAGATAAAAAAACTGCAACAAAGTCAAACGCTATAATTCTTACATTTTTTTTAAATTTGATTGAATGAAAGCAAAAAAAAGTCGGAAATAGCTTCATATTTTAAAATAAGTTTAGATTTGTTCGAATTGATCACCTTTGAAACGAATTATGGCCTTCAAACGGCCAATGAAACCGTCACACGCTGCCCGAATGTTGCTCTGCGGTATTTTGACCCATTCCCGATGAAGCGCTTGCTTGAGGTGGTCGACACTTTGGTATTCTTTAGTGCCAACCGTGCTTTCCTAAATACTCCAGACACAATAGTCCAACGGATTAGTATCCGGACATTTTGGTGGCCATTGCGCGCTGGAAATGAAGCGAGGAACCTCATTTTGTAACCATTCTTGGGTGGCGCGTGCTGAGTGCGGAATGTCCAAGGTCTGTGACCAAAATCTTGCGTGCCCAAGGCTTTGATGCCCCCTCCAGAATATTTTCGCGATAATATTCGACATTTATTCGAGCGGAGAGCGACCATCGGCGGTTATGGCGGCTCACATCATCATGTCCAGCGCTTGAGTTTTGGTGGTCAACCGAAAGTGCTCATTTTCAGCTGACCTCTTTGGCAATTAAACACGATCATTTTGTTTGTTTACGAACAGCTGAAAACGAATGTTTTCTCATCGGAGAAACCAACTTCGGCAGTTCACTCTCGCCCAAGCGAAGCAACTCTTTAGGTCTTTTGAGTTTATTTTCTTTCTGTTGCGGTGTAAGTTCTTGCACTTTTTGGAATTTCAATGGCTTTACCCCGAGCTCATTTTATTCATTCAATATTTGCCGAATGGAATATTGCGATATATTCAGCTCACGAGCCATTTTTCGGCCACTGCGACGCGGGTTTCGATCAAGTCGCTTCTTTACTTTTCGAAGCATTTCTGCTGATGTTGCTGTTTTCTTCCGTCCACTTCCTTGACGTCGGGCTACGCTACCAGTATCACGGTAACGAGCGATGGTACGAGACACAAAAGATTTATTCACATTTTAATGTGCCCTAACGATAGCCATTTGTGGTTTTCCGGACAATTATAAAGAAATCACACTATCACGCTTGAATTCCAAATGTTGGACCACGTTTTCGCTTAGCCCCCTTATGAATGTACCCGATACTCGGAATTTTGGAAATCTTTTCTGACGGATTTGTTTAAAGTTCGGTACTTAGAATTTGTAATGGGTTCTCCCTCTTGTGGCAGACGTTTTTCGATATTCTGTATACTGGTGATTTAAGACATATTTTCAGCGGAAACGTTTAAAATTCTATATGAAAAACTTGAAATGGACTCATTTTCTATGGTAACTGTTGGAATAGGCCCATGATTTCTTATGACCTCTATGCGGTACCTTCAAATATTTTGTATTTTTTTAGAATTTAGTTCCATATTTATCAGATCTTTTCCAATTTGACATGATCCCGATTTCTTATTTGATTTTGTTAAAAAAAAAAATTAACCAAACTCGAAATACTTCAAATTATTAGTAAATTCAACATATTGACCCAGTTAACAAATATGTCTAGAATTGATTTTTCTAACATTACTTTTTCGAGCAAACCAAAATAAATAACTTTCCATATAAAGGATACCATTAAATCACACTTTCGAATATAAATACTCAACTTACTTCCCCCCTAACTCTTCCCTGCCCTAAAAGTTACGTTATCAGTCAGATATTTGCCACTGCCAAACAATCAAATTTCAATTAATTTCCAAAATACACAAACAACTTTCTAATTGATAACTTAAACAATTTGTTATTGTTGTTCGTCTATTTACATAGCATATCTCTCAATTAAGATTAGCTGTTGTTGTTGTTTGTGTTCTTGTGTTCGACATCAAAATATTGTTTATCAATGCAAATGCGAAAATGTAGAAGACAAACTGACATTAAAATAAAATGAAATTGTAAAAAAAAAAAGATTTAAGCCATTAAACCATTTATGGCATTGGCTGGCGCAAATTCAATTACGGAATAATGCTCATAATATCAATAATGATAATAATAATAATTCAATTGAGTTTTATTGAATAGCAATGATCAGCTGTAAAATGATGATGGTCATGGGACGCCACAATGGCATTGATAAATCACGGTATATGGTAATGTTGCAATATTGATTGACACCATTGATGGCCGCACGAAAATGTATTGTAATCCAAGTTAACGTTAAAGAAGATAGATTTTAAAATTACATATAGAAAATATTCAGGATATAAATTTGGATTGAAAATCTAAACCAAGAGATTTTACCTAAATACATTACATAAAAAATCGGTCATCTCTCACTCGAAATCGAAACGCGATAAAAACTGGCAAAAGGATAGTAATCTTAATCCACTTAATATTCTCGATGAACCTCTCTTCAAGATTGTCTTCAAAAGTCATCGGAAAAAATCATAAAACTCACAAAAATTAAAATTATCCTCTTAATGGTTTTTAGATTGCTCTGAAACTCTAAACTCCAAGTTCTAAAAACTTTCTCAAAATTTTAAAAAAAAAATACAAATTTTTTTTAGAGATTGTTTAAGACTGTCCTCCACTCAATATCTAAAAACTATTTTTAATAATCAAAAAATTTTAGAAAAAATATTGTGGATTTTAAGGACTTTGCAAAAAAATAGCAATGAAATGACTGGTTGAAATCCCAGTCGAAACAGCTGAAGCTAGAATCTTGAAATTTTGCATGAGGGTAAGCCTAGGTTTTTGGGAAAAAATTTAGTACGAAATGTACCGGGTGAAATGAAAAAAACTGCAACCAATTTCAAACTGCTGTCATTTCTAAGCCCCTCGTTCGACAGCTGTTAAAATTATTCCAGTGACAGCTCATTATATTGTTTGCAAGGGTACAAAAGCATTTTGGTGAGAATTTTTCAGAAAAAAAGTTATTCGTGATGGAATTCAAGCGTGATAGTATGATTTCTTTATATTTGGCTGGAAAGCCACAAGTGGCTATCGTTAGACCACTCCAGCGTTTAAATGTGAATAAATCTATTGTGTCTCCTACCATCGCTGGTTACCGTGATACTGGTAGGGTTGCCCGTCGTCAAGAAAATGGACGGAAGAAAACAGCAACATCAGCAGAAATGGTTCGAAAAGTAAAAAAGCGACTTGATCGAAACCCGCGTATCAGTGGCCGAAAAATGGTCGTGAGCTGAAAATATCGCAATATTCCATTCGGCAAATATTAAAAAATGAGCTGGGGGTAAAGCCATTGAAATTCCAAAAAGTCCAAGAACTTACACCGCAACAGAAAGAAAATAGACTTAAAAGAGCTAAAGAGTTGCTTCGCTTGGCTGAAACGGGTGAACTGCCAAATTTGGTTTTCTCCGTCTACGATGAGAAAACATTCGTTGTGCAGCAGTTTGTAAACAAACAAAATGATCGTGTTTACTTGCCCAAGAGGTCAGCTGAAAATGTGCACCTTCGGTTGGCCACCAGAACTCAAGTGCCGGCCATGGTGATGGTGTGGGCCGCCATAAAAGCCGATGGTCGCTCTCCGCTCGTATTATCGACCGTGGCATCAAAATACATTTTTTTATTAATTCTTTATTAAGATATTTCAAAAAATTTTCACAATTCAATGAACCCGCGAAGCTTTGGGCTTGTCTGCAGACTCGGCTTGAAAAGTAATATAAAACATGTTTCACAATAACATCTGATGCCGAATACTATCACGAAAATATTCTGGAGGGTGTATTAAAGCCTTGGGCACGCAAAAATTATGGCCGCAGACCTTGGACATTCCAACAGGACTCAGCACCATCGCACTCAGCACGCGCCACACAAGAATGGTTACAAAATGAGGTTTTTCGCTTCATTTCCAACGCATAATGCCTACCAAAATCTCCGGATATCAATCCATTGGACGACTGTGTCTGGAGTATTTTGGAAAGCAAGGTTGTCACTGAAAAATACCAAAGTGTCGATCACCTCAAGCAAGTGCTTCGCCGAGAATGGGCCAAAAAAATTTCATTGGTCGTGTTTAGGCCATACTTTGTGTCAAAGGTGACCAATTCGAACAAATCTAAACTTATTCTAAAATTTGATGCTATTTCCAATATTTTTTTGCATTCTATCAATAAAATTAAAGAAAAAATGTATAAATTATGGCGTTTGATTTTGTTGCAGTTTTTTTATCTCACACTGTACAATAGCTAGTCTGGTTTGTGAAAATTTCAAGGGATCTTGAAATGGAAGGAAGTCTCAGCTCCTTAGGCCAAACGTTGTTAAGGCTTGAAGATTGTTTGGAATTTATACAAAAGGGGAGGCCATAATTCTTGCCAAAGGTGACCAATTCGAACAAATCTAAACTTATTCCAAAATTTAATACTATTTCCGACCTTTTTGGCTTTCATTCAATAAAATTTAAATGAAAAAATGTAAAAATTGTGGCGTTTGATTTTGTTGCAGTTCTTGTCTCACCCTGTACAATAGCTAATCTGGTTTGTCGAAAATTTCAAGGGAACTTGATTGAATTCGTTTGTATAAGAAAACCCCAAAGAAGTCGCAACTTCTTAGGCCAATCGTTGTTTAAGCCTGAAGATTGTTTGGAAAATATACAAAAGCGGTTTCTATAGTTTGCCTAATATTCCTTCACATTTAAGATGGAGCTTTGAAATTTGGTACAGAAATTGAAAAAAAAAAATCAAATTAAAATTTTGTAAAAATTAAATAAAGACAGTTAAAATTTCCGCTCAATATAATTCTATAAGTAAAAATGATCTCATTTAATATTATTCCCCATATTTTAGAAACATTTTTTTCTATCAGATTGCACTCTTAAAAATATATTTGCAGCTGATATTCCCAAATATTTACTCATCATTGCCTGATGAAATTACCATCCATTACTTCAGTGCTGTCATTCTATACCAGGCAACGTTTTGCAATCCCCAACCTTTTGCAGTATGACATACAAATCCCTGCAAAAATTATTCTTCCCATAAAAAAATCCCATTTATTTGCTTTCATGACTACCAGTCGCTATTTACCCTTCTGCTAATGGAGTTTCCCCACCCATATCCACGGAATTTATGATGGGGGAAATATTCAAATTTAATGATTCATTTCAAATTCCAAATGCATAATCCTAACCAAATAAGTTGTGTAGATATGTCGCCAGATAATGCTGCCAAAAAACATTATTAACTGTCACAATTTGTGATTTGTATGTTTTTTTTTTTTTTTTTTTTTGGTGCCAGGCGATGATGTGAGAAAATGTGTGCTTCCCGTCTGCATTGATTATTATTGTTATTATTATATATTTTGTTTTATTTATTTGGGTAACCAAATTTAGAATTGAACATCCTATTCAAAATAGACACCAGCAAAATATTGGCTGCTGGCTTGATAATTTATAAATGAATGGCAAGCCAAAAAAGGAACTCGAATATAAATAAACTTAAGAGTCGTCTCATATATTATTCAAAATATTTTTCAAAACAAGCCGAGAAGAAAGAAAAAGTCAACATCAAGTTGAGATTTTAATGGGCAAAACCAATCAAAGCCACTTGAATACAAAGTCGCACTGCTGCTGCTGCTGCTGCTAAAGCCAATCATCAATATCCTCTTAGTTGGAGGTATCACTGAAAGTGTTTTACCTCCTTTTTTTGGAGAGCACTTCGTTGTCAGCTAGCTATCCGGCTGTTTGGCTGGCTAACAACCATGCCATGTTTCAAGGGATTTGTGCGTAGAAGCTACCCCTAGTAGTCACAGAGTCAACTCCTGGGGGGCTTTCA
Source organism: Musca domestica (assembly GCF_030504385.1). NCBI lineage: Eukaryota > Metazoa > Arthropoda > Insecta > Diptera > Muscidae > Musca > Musca domestica. The sequence continues at coordinate 945,047 of NW_026712391.1, read as the reverse complement.
TTCTAAGCCAATTTAGTTACGAACACGAGTTTTTTTTTTCACTCTCGCCTCTCCTCCAAGGATCATTGTTTCAATTTGTTATTCAATGTAAGGTTTTTGCCAAAGCCATGGGAATTGTTGAAGTGGAAAGTTGTTGTTCCAATATTTTTTTTGTAAATATTACACTTTTTATATTCTCCGTTTGAAGGTAGGGTGCAAGGTGTACACTTACAGTTCAATGGAGGAAGACAATTGTCTAAATATTGAAAGAGAACTAAAAAAGGGGTTTGAGTTTTGAAAAGAAAAAAAAAAAAGAAAAAATTTCGGAGCTTTAAATTGGACGGAGCTGCAAACGTGGATTTTTAATTTATTTAAATACAGTAGACGGCCTCAGGGTCCATCTACCATACCTCTACAATAGACGGACTCCGGGGCCCATCTACTCTACAGTAGACGGCTGCAAACGTGGATTTTTAATTTATTTAAATACAGTAGACATCCTCAGTGTCCATCTACCATACAGTAGACGGAATTTAGGGGGACACCTACTCTACAGCAGACGGACTCCGGGGCCCATCTACTCTACAGTAGATGATCTCTGGGTCCATCTACTCTACAGTAGATGGCCTCTGCGTCCATCTACTCTAAAGTATATAGTCTCTGGGTCCATCTACTCTACAGTAGATGACCTCTGGGCCCATCTACTCTACAGTCGACGGTCACTGGGTACACTTACTTTACAGTAGACGGCCTCTGGGTCCATCCACTCTACAGTAGATGGCCTCTGAGTCCAACTACTCTACAGTAGACGGCCTCTGCGTCCATCTACTCTACAGTAGACGGCCTCTGCGTCCATCTACTCTACAGTAGACGGCCTCTGCGTCCAACTACTCTACAGTAGACGGCCTCTGGGTCCATCCACTCTACAGTAGATGGCCTCTGAGTCCAACTACTCTACAGTAGACGGCCTCTGCGTCCATCTACTCTACAGTAGACGGCCTCTGCGTCCATCTACTCTACAGTAGACGGCCTCTGCGTCCATCTACTCTACAGTAGACGGCCTCTGCGTCCATCTACTCTACAGTAGACGGCTTCCGCATCCATCTACTCTATAGTAGATTTTTTTTCTGGGTCTATCAACTTTATATTAGGTGGCCTCTGGGTCCATCTACTCAACAGTAGATAGCCTCTGGGGCCATCTACTTTATAGTAGATGGCCTCTGGCTCCATCTACTCTACTGTAGAAAGCCTCTGATTCCATCTACTTTTCAGTAGACGGCCACTGGGTCCATGTACTTTTCAGGAGACGGCCACTGGGTCCATCTACTTTTCAGTAGACGGCCACTGGGTCCATCTACTCTATAGTAGATTTTTTTTCTGGGTCCATCAACTTTATATTAGATGGCCTCTGGGTCCATCTACTCTACAGTAGACGGCCCCTGGGCCCATCAACTCTACAGTAGACGGCATCTGGGTATATCTACTGTACTGTAGATGACCTCTGGGTCCATCTACTCTACCGTAGACGGCCTCTGGTCCATCTACTCTTTGGTTCTGGGGCCATCTACTTTAAAGTAGACGGCCTCAAAAGCCAATATTCTAAACATTAACCATTTCTTCTGGGCATATTAAGCCTAGGTCAATTAGGCGTTTACGTTATGACAATGATAATACGCCCTAATGAAAAGGTAACATATGACATCAAGACGTTGATCTCTTTATGAATTTTGGATTTTTTTTTTTCAAAATCAGCTTCAGGACAATAGGAGCTACAAACATGGATTTTTTAAAATATTTTTCAAGAATAATGGGAATTAAAATGGCGAGTTTTCATGGATCCAGTCCATTTGGTCAAACGAGAAAATTTTTTAACAGCATTTATTTAAGGACAATTTTGTCCTATGTGAGCTACAAAAGCGGATGTTTTAAGAATATTTTCAAAGAACTTATTTATAAACTTGGTTATTTTTAAATTATTTTTTCATGAACTATCGTCCTCCAAAATGGATTTTTAAAGAGGGGTTTCAAAGGACCTTCTGTTTGGCAATAATAGATCTTTCAACATAGAAGAATATTTCTCAAGTAGTAGCTATAAACGTTGGGGTTTTATTTATCCAAGTTACAAAATAAGGTTTAAAAAAAATTTTAAGTGCCTTCTGGAATACCAACGTGTTTTTTAAATATAATTTTAAGGACGATCTGAGAATTATCCTTGCTCGTTCGAATCACAATTTACACAAATATTCTATTATCCATGACAGTTTTTAATGATACTTCAAAATTTGTGACATTTCACATGAATGTTTCACAGAAAAATTAAAACAAGAAAACTTTTCTGGAAATTTGGTTTTCCTATTGCTAAAATTTTTCAATGATTTTAGTTTTCAAACAAACACAAGCCACACACACATATCATACATACGTATGGGCGTATGAGTGAATTTTTTTAAATAATGCCATGAAATGTTGAAAAATAAAAAAAAAAAAACACAAAACTTTTTGCTCCTCTGTGTGTTGCCGCCGTCATTGCTGTTGCATTTATGGCATGCGAAACGAGAAAGTTGCATTTCCGTTTTGGTGGGTTTCTTTCTGCCAAAGGAGCAACAGCCAAATGTCACTTGCAATACAGCCAAAAGAAAGGAAAACAAACAACATAAAAAAAAAACAAAAACCAAAAAATGTTAACATATTTGTTCACAAAATAAAAACAAAACTTCCATTCGGTATTCGAATATGCAGCTGAGAGCGCTTTGGTAAATATTGTGACCTTTTTTTTTTCGTCGAACAACTATTTGCATAAAAACAACAAGTTATCCGGAGGGTGTTTCGGTAGAAGTGGAGGTACTCAGAAAACGAAACGAAATTTTAAAATTTAATAGTTTTTTGTTGAAAAAAAAAAGAGAAACGAAAGAAATGAAGTGCAGTAGTTGAATTACCGCATAGCTCAACAAACAATTCACAGAAAGAGAATGGCGTTTCATTTTCTTTTTTTTGATGCTGGAAAATGTCCTTTAGCATTGAAGTTGTTCTACATCAAGGTTATATTCGAAGTGTTTCCTTTTTTCATGAGAGGAATTGCAATTCGATTGTTTATTTAAGGACATCCTTTTTTTTAATAAGAAAGTCGTGTTTGTTTCTGATACTATGTTCAAATGCAAGCAAAATTGGTAAAATTAAGTTTGGACCCTCAGGAAAACAATTGTAAAAAGACATATAGTATAATAACCGTTTATTTTTTTAATATTATTCGGAGGTCCTTGAAGGTAATAATTTTTTTTTTTAATACATTCTACGTTTTTTGAATACCTTCGAATAATTATTCTCCATTTTTAAGAAGTTTTTTTTTTTTCAAAGGACCTTCGGCGTAGCTGTTGCTGTTTTTTTTTCAAACAATTTTTGTCATTGGACCTTCAGAGAGATTATTTATCAATTTTTTGCAAAGGACCTTCAGTGTGTCTGTTTTGAATTCCGAAGTATAACAAAAGCTGATTTTTGAGGCAATTTAAAGAGCATTTTGGATTTTTAAAGGTCCGTCAGAATGATAATTGTGCATTTTTGTAGAAAGATCTTCAGGTTTCGTTTGAAGGATGTAAGAAGAATAAGATCACTCTGAATAAAGATACCGAACATTTAACACCTTCATTTCCCTACACCGCAAACAAGAACGACATCGCTAGAGTTCTCAACAGGATTGTGTGTGAATCTAGGCGTCTGTCGATTCCGGGAACTGGAAGGATGAGTTCCTTATTTTCGAGACTTTTAGAGTAATGATATTTTTTCAAAGGCCCTTCTCCTTTATAATCGTATATTTAAAGATGGGTTTCAAAGATCATAGACTTTTTAGAATTTTTTATAGAACTTTTATCTTAAAACATTGTTTTTTTTTAAATTTTTGCCTAAAATACATCCTTTTTAAAGTTATGTCTGTGTGATTCAAACGACCTTCCATCGCACGATCACAGGTTTTTTTAAGATCTTCAAAAGTCCTTCTCTCTTAAAATGAGAAATATTTAAAGATATAATTTTTAATTTTTTTTTTAAGTACATTCTTTGGATTTTTGATTTCTATTTTTTTAAAGGACCTCTATTTTGTAAAAGCGATTTTTTAAGATTTAAGATAAGGACCCTCATTTTTTTTTAATCTTAAATTTTAAAGAATTTTTTTTCAAAGGATCTTCCTATTTATCCTTTGTGTGCATAGATTTTCCAAAGGACCTTCTTCGTTTTTTTTTTTTTTTTTTTTTTTTTTTTCAAAGAATATTGTTGCCAAAATTCGGAATTTCTAAGGAGAGTTTTGTAAAAACCATTCGGGCCATATTCGTTTGTTTTTTAAGAATTATATTTGTGAAGATTCTTAGCTCTTAAAATCTTGGATATTTGAAATATTTTTGGAATACCCTCTGAAGTCAAAATCTAACATTTTTAAAAATTATTATCGTATCGACCTTCGTATCCAAATTATGGATATTTTTGTTCTTTTTCAGACAAGGCATGTTGGTTTGGAATAATATTTTTTCAGATCTTTAGAGGCAAAATATTTAGTCTTTTTTGTAAATATTTTTTTGGGAAAACCTTTGGAACAAAATAGTAGATTATTGATAGAATATCTGTCAGGAAAATTTTCTATGCAAAATCTGCAGTTTTTGAAGATTATTTTTGGTAAGGACTTTCGGGGACAAAGTCACGAATTTATAAAAAAAATGTGTGTGAAGATCTTCGGATTTTTAAATGTTTTTAGTGAATATTTCGGGGTTTAAATCATGAACCTCGGAATATTTTTTATGAAGACCTTGGTGTTGAAATTACGGATTCTTAAAATTTTTTGATATAGACCCTCAGCCAGTTTTGGGAAAATTGGGGTTCATTTATATTGTTTAGAAGCAATTTGCCCAGAGTAGGTTGATTGTGCCAACAAAGCTATTTTTGGGATGACTTTCGGATCAGAATTCACAATTTTTAATAGTTTTTCTTGGAAAGACCATTGAAGCCAATATCAGGATTTTTAAATGTGCTGGGTAGACGGAGCCAAGTTCGAAGAAAATAGTTGATTATAATGTATGTTTTTTCCATACATCTTCAAAAATCTTGTCAAGAAAATCTTCCTTAGGCAAAATCTGCAGTTTTTGCAGAATATTTTTTGCAAGGACTTTCGTAGATTTAATCATGAATTTTTGAGAAAATTGTGTGAAGATCTTCGGAGCCAAAATGATTGTTTATTTAAATATGTTTTGTGAGTATTTTCGGGGTTAAAATCATGGACCTCGGATTTTTTATGAAGAGTATTTTCGGGGTTAAAATCATGAACCTTGGAATTTTTTTATGGAGACCTCGTTGTTGAAATTACGGATTCTTAAAATGTTTTGATAAAGACCCTCACCCAGTGTAGGAAAATCGGGGTTCATTTATATTGTTTAGATGCAATTTGTCCAGAATAGGTTAATTGTACCAACAAAGCTATTTTTGGGAAGACTTTCGGATCAAAAATTCACAGTTTTTAATAGTTTTTGTTTGGAAAGACCATCGAAGCCCATATCAGGATTTTTAAATGTGCTGGGTAGACGGAGCCAAGTTCGAAGAAAATAGCGGATTATAATGCATGTTTTTCCATACGTCTTCAAAAACCTTGGACTTTAAAAGGAAATTTGTCAGGAAAATCTTCCTCAGACAAAATCTGCAGTTTTTAAAGAATATTTTTTGCAAGGACTTTCGGAGATTAAATCATGAATTGTTGAGAAATTTATGTGAAGATCTTCCTCCCATTTTTTATGAAGGCCTTCGGTATTGAAATTATGGATTTTTTAATTTTTTTTATGGAGACCCTGAGATAATTGTTTGTAAACACCTTAAATACATAATAGTGGGTTATAACTTCTAGAACAGCCTGCATCTAGTGTAGGAAATTGGGGTTCATTTATATTGTTTAGATTCAATTTGTCCAGAGTAGGTTAATTGTAACCAAAAAAATTTTTATTAAAAATCCAGGACAATTTTATATGTCTTTGCATTTCCAATAAAGTTGTGAACCAAATTTTAATTGAATTTTCTCAAGAATGAAAACTCCCATAGCCTTTACATGTGTAACCACACGCATTGAAAGTTTTCAAAATCCATTTATTTGAGGGACACAATTTTGCCTTCATGGCCTTTTGTAAGAAACCAGCCACAAGGAACATATTCCATTCCGATATTTATTTTGCCTGTCATTATCAGCCAGGCAGGCTGTAAATGCATTTTCATTCCAAATGCTTGGGCAAAACGATTCCTTGGGTTGTTCATTCGTTCGTTCAGCATCTATTCTTCGTCGCCGTTTTTTTCTCCCTTTTCTACGATAACAATATTTTCTTCTTGCAGAAAGAAGAAGAAAAAAATGACAACAAACATAACCTCATAAATTCTGATATATTCGCGTGAAATGGAAACATTTGCTTTATATGAATTTCATCTTTATTCGCTCTCCTCCCTTGGAGTTTTTCCTTCTTTTTTGCAGCCTGCTTTTCTTAAACAAATTGGATCCTCCCGTTTTGTGTTGCTGTGGCTTTTTCGATAAATGTTTTAACAGACACGGCTGGCTAGGCATTTTTGCTGGTGATAGGAAAACTGGTGCAGTCAGTGTTTGGAGGAGGGGGTGGAAAAAAGTGAAAAGGCCAGTGGAAAAAGTGTTTCCTTGGAGAATGAAAATAAATTTATGTTGGCCCCAAGTTTTTTTTTTAATAAAACATAACAAAGATATTGAATAATAAATGACAATAACATAACAGGGAGAAAAAGAAAACGTCGTTACAAACAAACGAAGGAATGAACGAACAAACTATGAAGGACATTAAGTGAAATGAGAAAATGTTTTCAGGGCTTTAGGCCAAAGTATAATTTAAGAAAGAATTATTTGTTGGAATTGGGGTTGAAAGCAAGAGAATGGAATCGAAGTCAGTATGAAAACGGACTCAAATGGATTGTTTCAATTTAATTCATTAAGTATTTCAAACATTTTGAAATGCATGTTTTTTGAACCCTTCTGGGGAGCTTTAAAAAAATAGTCTCCAGTCCTTTATTATTGAAAACAACAAAGGTCACCACTGAAGAAATGATACTCAAAAAAAAAAAAAATATAATAATAATAATAATAAATAAATAACTAAATAAATAAAAAAATAAATAAATAAATTAAAAAAAAATAAAAATGAGAACAAAATGGAAGTCAATATGAAAGTGAACTCAAATGGATTCTTCCAATTTAGCACATGAAGTATTTCATACATTTTCAAATGTACACGGTGAGATGAAAAAACCGGATCCAACTACAGACTGCTGTCATTTCTAAGCCACTCGTCCAACAGCTGTTAAAATTATTCCAGTGACAGCTCATTATATTGTTTACAAGCGTACAAAAGCATTTTGGGGAGAATTTTCCAGAAAAAAAGTTATTCGTGATGGAATTCAAGCGTTACGGTGTGATTTCTTTATTTTTGGCTGGAAAGCCACAAGTGGCTATCGTTAGAGCACTCCAGCGTTTAAATGTGAATAAATCATTTGTGTCTCGTAAAATCGCTCGTTACCGGCTACTGGTCGCGTAGCCCGGCGTCAAGAAAGTGGAAGGAAGAAAACAGCAACATCAGCAGAAAAGGTTCGGAAAGTAAAGAAACGACTTGATCGAAACCTGCGCCGCAGTGGCCGAAAAATGGCTCGTGAGCTGAACATATCGCAATATTCCATTCGGCAAATATTAAAAAATGAGCTCGGGATAAAGCCATTGAAATTCCAAAAAGTGCAAGAACTTACACCGCAGCAGAAAGAAAATAGACTCAAAAGAGCTAAAGAGTTTCTTCGCTTGGACGAAAGTGGTGAACTGCCGAATTTGGTTTTCCCCATCTCCGATGAGAAAATATTCGTTGTCCAGAAGTTTGTAAACAAACAAAATGATCGTGTTTACTTGCCCAAGAGGTCAGCTGAAAATGTGAACCTTCGGTTGGCCACCAGAACTCTAGCGCAGACCATGGTGAAGGTGTGGGCCACCATAACAGCCGATGGTCGCTCTCCGTTCGTATCAATTGACCGTGGCATCAGAATAAATGCCGAATATTATCGTGAAAGTATTCTGGAGGGTTCGTGATTTTGAGTTCGCTATGGCTTAACCCCACGGTGCTCTAAACACCGGGTGAATATAATGCGTCTACAAACGCCCCCACAAAAAAGAGTACCAATTCGCTTCCACGTATTTAAACACGGTCGCCTTCTTGTTTAGGAGCGGAGCCTATCTAAACGCCTGCCTTTCTATGGGTCAGGCACCCTGTTGGTAATGCAAGTCCACATTCCAGCAACACACTCTCCCCTCGATTTGGGTTTAAACCACAGCCACCGCGATGCTCCCACAAGGGGGCCAACACCAACTGCCAGGCTAGATCCGAAGATCTAGGGGCACCTGGCATCCGCGGTACCAGATATTCTGGAGGGTGTATTAAAGCCTTGGGCACGCAAACATTTTGACCGCAGACCTTGGACATTCCAACAGGACTCAGCACCATCGCACTCAGCACGCGCCACCCAATATTGGTTACAAAATGAGGTTCCTCGCTTCATTTAGAGGGCACAATGGCCACCAAAATCCCCCGGATATCAATCCGTTGGACTATTGTGTCTCGAGTATTTTGGATAGCAAGGTTGGCACTAAAAAATACCAAAGTATCGATCACCTCAAGCAAGCGCTTCGCCGGGAATGGGCCAAAATACCACAGAGCAACATTCCGGCAGCGTGTGACGGTTTCACCCGCCATAATTCGTGCTAAAATTGACCTATTCGAACAAATCTAAACTTATTCTAAAATTTTATGCTATTTCCGGCATTTTTTGCTTTCATTCAATAAAATTTAAAAAAAATGTACAAATTATTGCGTTTGACTTTGTTGAAGTTTTTTTATCTCACCCTGTATGTGTTTTGAAATGAAAATTTTAATATTTTTAACCCCCCTCAGGGACCTTTAAAAAATAATATCTAGCCCTGGATCTTACCCTTTGTTTCTGTTGCCTTATGTTATGGTCCACTACAACGGGTGCTTAATTAAACAATATCTGAAAGAAAAATAAAAACAAATTGTCAGAAAAATGCATTAATTGAAAGAAATAATATATAAATAAATAATTTCTTGATGCCCCGCCACGACAATACCTAAATATGCAACCTTTAAATTAATAATTTATTTATATATTTTTGAAATAAAAAAACTTATATTCTTTTTGAAAACTTAAATGTTAAAAAATAATAAATTTCAAAGAAACTTCCTTGAAAACATTCGAAACTTTTCCCCTACAGAAATGCCAATTAATTTTTATTATATTTTTCAAGAAATTTGTCTCGTCTCGAATGTTTCCATTGCGCTGTGCTGCGATTCGCAATTTAAAAAGTCAACAAATATGTTTTTGAATTACAAATGCGATTCGGTTCTCTAGGGGGGTAGTTTAAAATGCAATCAGCATGATTAGCTTCAGACATTGTTGCCGTTATCATTTTGCCAACAATAAAACATAATTGACATTAAATGACAACGTGGAAAAACAATCTGAAAACACAAACGCAAATAGAAAAACACTGGGCGACAGAAATTAAAACTAAGTTAAGAAAAAAAATTAAATTAAGAAAAAATAAATGAATTTTAAAGAGTGAATAGATAAAAAAATAATTTAAAAAATATAAAAATTAAAAAAAGAGAAATAATTACAAAAATGTATAGATTTTCAATAAACTTAATTTTTTTAAATATTGGAAATGGCTGGATTTTAAAATTCACTAATGTGGATTATTTCGGTAACCTTACGATTACGTGGATTAAAAAAAATAATTTTAATTATTTTTTCCAAGACCCTGATCTAAAATTTTGGATTTTTCTAATTTTTTTTTTCAAGGAATATTTGAGATTGAAACGTGATTTTTTAGGGAATTTTTGAAGAACCCCAAAGGCTACAAATGAATATTTTTTAAAGAGACATCTGACCCCCCTCCCCCCTCCTAAGGTTACAAACTTGGACTTTTTACAATATTTTTTCAAGGACCACCTAAGCCAGAAGGCGTTCGAAGAACTACAACACAAAAATGTTTGGGTGTGTGAAATTTGAAGAGAGTTGGATGCTTATTTCGCTTTCTTTTAGCGTTTTGTTTTTCAAAATCTTGAACCCTATGTGGGGCCAAACAAATGGTCCGATCTCTCCCATCTTTATAACAGATCTTGTGTTGATGGAAATATTGAGATGTACCAAGTCTGAAATGGAATCGGACATTAATTTCGCGACATGGACATTCAAAATTTTGAGCCTCTGTGGAGGAGGTACCAGACTGCATCGATATATCCCATCTTTAGAACAGATCTTGTGTTAATAGAAATAATGGGATGTGTGAAATTTGAAGACAATCGAACTAAGGATAAGGAGCGGAACGATTTTGTCCATTTTCGCACCTGACCTATAACTGAAGCAACTATTAGGATTTGCAAAGTTGGAGCAAAATCGGATTATACTTTCTCTTTCTGTGCAGAAAGTTATTTTCTTTAAAAATGTTGACTTTTTTTAGGGGGGGGGAGTGTTGATTACTAGAAGGAGTGGATCTAGTTTGCCCATCACGATCTAAGTTTGACAAAAATATTGCGATGTACCATTATCATGCGCACCACCCAGACACATAAATGGTTGGACGGATCGACTCCAAATGTCCTAAAACTGATTTGGTCCAAAGAAACCTAGGGTCTTAAACCGTTATTTCGACTAGGCACGTTTTGACCGTATCAAATGATATATACCCTCTGTAGCCATATGGATGAGGTTTTTAAAGGCTTTTTTTCTCAAAGAGTCATGAAGCGATAACTATAGATTCCAGAAATGTGCTTTCTTGGGCTACCGTAGACTCAAAATTGGATTTTAAGCATATTTTTTATTCATAGACAGAGCTACTAACGGATAGGACCATCTGATCTACAAGCGTAGATTTTAAAAGGTCATAATGAACTGCAAGGACAATCAGAGCCACTTGCGTTTATTTTTCTTTTTAAGAATTTTGCATCAATAATATTTTTTTTAATTTAATTTATGTAATATTTTTCCAGAACCAGCTGGACCACAAGTGAGATTTTTCGCAATAATTTTGACTTCTTTTTATAAATTGTTGATAATAAATTTTATAACCTATCCCTGCTATAATTGTCACTATTTTTCTATGGATCCTCCATTATTTCTGTAACCAATTTTATTTGCCAATTTGTCAAAGTAATTTAATTTTATTTAATATGCCTGAAATAGTAAATGACAATGTCCTCCCATCCCTACTTGCCTCTAAAGAGAAACCCCCGCACCCTCTCCATACTTGTTTTTTCTTCTTCTTTAATTAAAGTGACTAACATAGGCACTTCTTCGGTAATTGATTAGCTGTCATTAGGTTTTGCATGTTTTTCGCATTATTGACAATTAACTTTGATTTGTACGTTGTTGGCGGCATTGCCTGGGTAACTGTCAGTGATGGTAGGTGTTGTTGTTGCTGTTTTTTTTTCTGTCATTGTCTTGTTATCACCTCTCTGATTTGCGTATTTTATGCATTATCAACGAACGATGTAAGCACGTTTTTCTGGCATATCTTAGATATTTTAATTTAATTTTCAAATAACATTGACATATCCAGGAATTGCGTGAAAATACTCAATGACATCGACGACGACAACAACGACAGTATTGCTTGATTATTGACACTTTACATGATTTATTTTGCGAATAGCTAATAAGTAGATCCCTATCTCAACCCCATTCCATTGGGGCGAAAATAAGGAACACAAATTAATTAGCGAAACAGATATCGCTTACATGGAATGATAAATATTTATTCAATGAACAACGGCAGCAAATATTGATTCAGGTTACTATTGGTGTATCCCACATCACCATACAGGGTGAGATGAAAAAACTGCAACCAACTGTCTCGTCCGACAGCTGTTAATATTATTCCAGTGACAGCTCATTATATTGTTTACAAGCGTACAAAAGCATTTTGGTGAGAATTTTCCAGAAAAAAAGTTATTCACGGTGGAATTCAAGCGTGATAGTGCGATTTCTTTATATTTGGCTGGAAAACCACAAATGGCTATCGTTAGAGCACTCCAGCATTTAAGTGTGAATAAATCTTTTGTGTCTCCTACCATCGCTCGTCACTGTGATACTGGTAGCGTAGCCCGACGTCAAGGAAGTGGACGGAAGAAAACAGCAACATCAGCAGAAATGGTTCGAAAAGTGCAGAAGCGACTTGATTGAAACCCGCGTCGCAGTGGCCGAAGAATGACTCATTAGCTGAACATATGGCAATATTCCATTCGGCAAATATTGAAAAATGAGCTTGGGGTAAAGCCATTGAAATTCCAAAAGTTGCAAGAACTTATACCGCAATAGAAAGAAAATAGACTCAAAAGAACTAGAGTAGCTTCGCCTGGCCGAAAGTGGTGACTGCCCAATTTGGTTTTCTCCAATGCCAAAAATATTCTGGTGGGTGTATTAAACCCTTGGGCACGCAAACAATTTGGCTGCAGACCTTGGACATTTCAACAGCACTCAGCACGCGCTACCCAAGATTGGTTACAAAATGAGGTTTCTCGTTTCATTTCCAGCGCACAATTGCCACCAAAATCTCCGGATACCAATCCGTATACCATTCCAATATTTTGGAAAGCAAGTTGGACTAGAGTAACATTCGGGCATCGTATGACGGTTTCATTGGCTGTTTGAAGGCAATAATTCATGCCAAAGATGACCAATTCGAACAAATCTAAACTTATTCTAAAATTTGATGCTATTTCCGATATTTCTTGCTTTTGTATATACACTGGTATGTCTAACATTATTATTTCGATGAGTTACAAACGGAATGACGAACTTTATATACCCTCCATACTATGTATGGTGGAGGGTATATAAATAATCAATCTTTGTGTGTCTGATTTTCCTTGGGAAAAATATCACTAAAAAATCCATAGTCCATAAAAAAATTCTTTACAAAAAATATGTTTTGAAGCTTTTCAGGTCCTTGACAAATATACTCCTTAATAGTCCTGGAAAAATTATTTTAAAAAAACGAGGTTTCGAGAGTTCTTGAAAAAATATTATCCTTTCGTTTGTTTTTGTAGACGTTACAAAATATTCTAAAAAATGCAAGTATTATGGGTCTCATAGTCCTTGGGAAACGTTCCTAAAATCGGGGTTTTTGTCTCTGATGGCCTCGAGAGTTCTTGAAAAAATATTATCCTTTTTGTTTGCGCTTGTATACTTAAAAAAAATATTCTTAAAAAAATGCAAGCTTGTGGGTCTTATAGTCCTTTGGAATTATTTCTAAAATCGGGGGTTTTGGCTCTGATTGTCCTTCAATAAATATTCTTAGAAGCCGATTTTGTGGCTTTGGTATTCCTAGCTCTCTTAATCCTCCTGACTATAACTCCCATTTCTTCTTAACCACCCCCAAAACCACAAAGCCGCATGAAAATGTTTTCCAAATTCCAATACAAATATTTGGACACTTGAAGCGAAAGAAAAACGCTCACCACTTTGTTGTTGAATATGATTTCATGTCAATTTCACATTCTTTCCTTTGAAAGCGAACATCAAAGCCCATCCGCCCGTAACAAACACTTTGAGGTCATCATAATGTTTTAACAAGACAATGATATATCACCCGAACTATGTAAAGAGCAACAAATTTTTCGTTTGGGTTTTTCTTCGTCTTCTTCGCTTTTCTATCTTGGACAATTACAATTTCTTTTGTGTGTGAGTGTGCGTTGGTTCTTTTCCGAGATAGGAAAATGTTTTGCAAAAAAATGAAAACAAGAAAAAAATAGAGACAAAGAAGAATATCTCAAGACGCAAACAGACAAAAACGTCCATTTGAGTAGACAAACTGCAGTCTCATCGACAGCAGCAATAGAAACAACAACAACGGCAGTAGCAACAACAACAGCAATAACAACAAATGGGCCACATGTTCAAATGTCAGTCCAAAGATGTGAAGTTTGTGTTGTTGAACAAACAAAACCATTACAAAAGGCCGCCTTTTATTCTTTGGCTTTTTATCTCCGGGGGTATCCATTTCAAAAAACAAAAAAAAAAAAAAAAGGCTGACAAAAGAAAAAAAAAACAGACAAAACTGAAAATGAAACGATGCAAAAATAAAAGTTTGTAGTGAGTGAAAACAGTGGTTATAAGGTATTAAGAAAGAAAATTTTATCTCTAAATAATAAAAATTCCGATTCACACAACCTCCATTGAAAATCCCAATTCTCTAATTTGAAGGGTTGACATCAAATTGGATTCTCAGTTTTCTGGTTGAGAAAAATATTTCAGATTTCAGAATCGCCGACTTGTTTCGCAAGTTATGACATATAAAACTATTGAAATTTGTGACCCTTTATGGCTGAAGTACCAGAAGGGGTTCTCAGATATATCACATCTTCACAGCATATCTTGTGTTAGGAAAAATGTTTGTATGTGTAAAATTTGAAGAGAGTTGGTAGCTTATTTCACTTTCTTTGAGCGCTTTGTTTTTCAAAATTTTGAGACCTGAATGGGGGTGGCACCAAAAGATCTTGTGTTGATGGAAAAATTGAGCTGTACCAAGTCTAAATGGAATCGGATCTTAATTTGGCGTTTTATGAGATTCATTGATATTCAAAATGTTGGCCTTTTGTGGGGGAGGTACCAGAAGGAGTGGATCGGCATAACCCATCTTCACACCAGACCTTGGGTTAATAGAAATATTGTGATGGGTGTTATTTGACGAGAACCGGATGATTATTTCGAATTTTATGATCGTTTTTGTTATGCAAAACTTTTACCCTTTGTAGGGGAGGTACCAGAAAGAATCATCGGATCTCTGCTATCTTTATAGCAGATCTTGTGTTGATGGAAATATTGAGATGTGCCAAGTCTGAATTGAAATGGATGTTAATTTCGTGTTTTATGAACTTCTTGGAGATTCAAAATTTTTGTGGGAGAGGTACCAGAAGGTGTAGACCGATATAACCCATCTTCACAGCAAATCTTGTGTTAGTAGTAATAATGGGATGGATGAAATATTAAGGGAACCGGTGCTTATTTCGGAGTTTATAATCGTTTTGGTTATTCAAAACTTTGGCCCTTTGTGGGCGAGGTACCAGAAGGAGTGGTTCGATCTCTACCATTTTTATAACAGATCTTGTATTGATGGAAATATTGAAATGTACAAAGTCTGAATGGAGTCGGATGTTAATTTCGTGTTTTATGAGCTTCATGAACATTCAAAATGTTGACCCTTTCTGGGGGAGGTAACTGAAGGAGTGGACCGATTTAACCCATCTTCACAGCAGATCTTGTGTTGTTGGAAATGATGGGATGTATGAAATATTAAGGGAACCGGATGCTTATTTTGGGTTTTATAAACGTTTTGGTTATTCAAAACTTCGACCCTTTGTGGGGGAGGTACCAGAAGGAGTGGTCCGATCTCTACCATCTTTATAATATATCTTGTGTTGATAGAAATATTGAGATGTTTGGAGTCTGAATGGAATCGGATATTAATATCGCGTTTTATGAGATTCATTTGTATATCAAAATGTTGACCCTTTGTGGGGAAGGTACCAGAGGGAGTGGGCCGATATATTCCATCTTCACACCAGACCTTGGGTTAATAAAAATATTCTAACGTGTGTAATTTGAAGGCAATCGGACACCTACATCACATTTTATAAGAGTTATAATCAACATTTTGACCCTTTGTGGGAGAAGTACATGATGGAGTGGACCGGTATTGTCCATTTTCACACCTGACTTAGCACTGACGCAAATAATAGGATTTGCAAGGTTGGAGCACAATCGGATTATCTTTCTGTGCAGAATATATATATATATTTTTTTTTTTGAAAATTTCGACCTTTTGTGGGGGAGGTACCGGAAGGAGTGAGCCGATATTGTCCATCTCCGAACTCAATCTAAGTTTGACAAAAATATTACGATATACCAAGTTTGGAGCAAATCGGACAGACAGACAGACGGACGGACATCGTTAGATCGACTCCAAATGGTCTGAAACGGATTTGGTTCAAAGCGACCTAGGGTCTAAAACCCTTATTTAGATAAGGCATGTTTAGGCCGTATCAAATGATATATATCCTCTCTAGCCATATGACTGAAAATTTTGGTATGAAGGCAGCTGTTGATGTTTGACAGGCAGGGTTTTTGAAATTTTGTCATAAGAAGTGCTTAGAACGTTCCTAACTTTGGAAGCCAGAACTCTCAAATCCTTTGAACATTTCATATACAAGAGATACAGCAGAATCCCCACAATGAATGAATGAAAAAGAATTCAATGATCAATTTTTTATTTTTTTTTTTATCTCAAAATCACGTTGCATATGAAATATTTTTTCTATTTTTATGCCCCTTTTTGGACCACAAAACACCCAGCAAATAAATATAAATAAACATGTTCAAATGGTTTCAGAATTCTTTTTTTTTGAGACTTATTTGGTATTCTATTTCTCTCTCTCTCTCCCTCCCCCTTTTATTTGTTTTGGTTATAAATTTTTGCTAAACGGCAACAGCTCAGAAAAAAACTACAAAAACAAAATATGAAAGAAAACTGCTTAGAAGAACTGTACAAATTACAATTTCTGATACCCTGATGAATGAATGGACAGAGAGGAACACAAGACCGACCTACTCATAGCGGATGGATGGATAGACGATGCTTTTGAGATATTGAAGATGCTTATTTATGCATTATTTTGAAATGATTTTTTGTTGGTTGTTCATCGCTGGGAAACCGTTGTCAAAATCGAAGTAACAGGAAACTGTTGGTGGGGGCACAAAGAGAATTTGTAAAAAATAAAGACACGGAGGCAGATTTGCTTTTTGAATAAAGAAAGGCAAAAAGTATGATAAAGAGCCTGGTACTTTGTTGTACGGCTAAGGTATCAGATGTTGCTGTTGTCAGTCGGTTTATTTTATTTTCGCCTATACTCCCTCATTGTGCCAAGATGACGATTGCATTTCAAATGGGAGGGTGAATGTGTATTTATATTAAATATTTTATGTCGGAAAGTTTTATACACTCAATGAAACTACAATACAATTTTTTTAGGAAAATCGATTGGAAAATATGGCCTCAAATCTCACAAATATGACCATCTCAGTTGTTTTGCAATTTATGACAGACAAAAGTATTGAAAATTGTGACACTTTGTGGGTGAGGTACCAGAAGGGGTTCGCAGATATATAGCATCTTCACAATAGATCTTGTGTTAGCAAAAATGTTTGTATGTATGAGATTTGAAGAGAGTTGAATGCTTATTTCGCCTTCTTTGAGCGTTTTGTTTTTCAAAATCTTGAACCCTATGCGGGGCAAGTAGCAAAAAAAAATGGTCCGATCTCTACCATCTTTATAACAGATCTTGTGTTGATGGATATATTGAGATGTATCAAGTCTGGAATGGAATCGAATGTTGATTTCGCTTATGAGCTTCATGGATATTCAAAATTTAGATCCTTTGACGTACCACAAGGAGAGGCCCGATATATCCCATCTTCACACCAGATATTGTGTTAGGAAAAATATTGGTATGTGTGAAAAATAAAGAGAACCTGATGCTTATTTCGGATTTTATAAACGTTTTGGTTCAAAACTTTGACCCTTTGTGGGAGAGGTACCAGAAAAAATGGTCCGATCTCTAGCGTCTTTATAACAGATCCTGTATTGATAGAAATATTCAGATTTAGCAAGTCTAAATGGAATCCGATGTTTTAATTTCGCGTTTTATGAACTTAATGGATATTCAAAATTTCGACGTTTTGTGGGGGAGGTACCAGAAGGAGTGAACGGATATATTCCGACTTAATACCAGATCTTGGCTTTATAAAAATATAAGGATGTGTGAAACTTGAAGACTATCGGACTCTTACATCATATATTATAAGAGTTATAATTATTCTAAATGTTGACCCTTTGTGGGGGAGGCACTTAATGAAGTGGACCTAACTTATCCATTTTTGCACCTGACCTAGAACTGACGCAAATATTAGGATTTTCAAAGTTAGAGGAAAATTGGATTATTGCTTCCCTTTATGCGCCGAAAAAAAGTATTTTTTTGAAAATTTAGACTTTTTTAGGAGGAGGTACCAAAAGAAGTGGACCGATATACTCCAAAACTTGGGCTAATAAAATTATTGGAATGTGTGAAATTTGAAGACAATCGGACTCTTACATCGTATTTTATAAGAGTTGTAATTTTTCAAAATGTTGACCCTGTGTGTGGGGGGGGGGGTGTACTTGATAGAGTAGACCGATATTGTCTATTTTCGCACCTGACCTAGCGCTGACGCAAATATTAGGATTTGCAAAGTGGGAGCAAAATCGGATTATCGTTTATTTTTTTGTGCAGAAAAAATATATTTTTAATAATTTCGACCTCTTGTGAGACTGGTTTCCAGAAGGAGTGGATCGATATATTCCAATTTAACACCAGACCTTGGGTTAATACAAATATTGGGATGTGTGAAATTTGAAGACAATTGGTTTTTTACATCACATTTTATAAGAGTTGTAATTTTTCAAAATGTTGACCCTTGAAGGAGCGGACCGGTATTGTACATTTTCGCACCTGACCTAGCACTGAAAAAATTGAATTCTGTCGCACAGTGGTTTTTCTAGAATTACTTTTTTTTGCCCCGAGTAAATTTTTTAGGTCGTAAAAACTTTTAAAAGTTTGTCTATTTATAGAAGAACTTTGGTAGCAGCGACAAAAGAACAGTGGTAGGACGTTGTCCAGAGAATACCTTTTTCGCTGTAGAAAACTTATAAAAGACACTTCTTTGTAAAAGCTATTCAAAAATCTCTTCTCTTTAGGAGTCTGATTCCTTCTTTACGTGATTGCTTCTCTTAAGAGCTTCTCTCCCTTATAAAAGGTTTTCTTTTTCTCTAGAAGACCTTAAAAAGCTATCTTCTCTTTAGATGTCCTTTAAACAGATCTCTTATCTTGAGAATATCTTCAGAATTGTGCCTTTATGGATATTCCTTAAATAATACTTTGTAAATAACACAAATATGATTTTAAAATTAAGTTTATAAACTTGTAACAATATTTTGTTGTTGCTATAAATGTAATATCCTCCTTATCCTCTTATATGTTATTTTCCCACGAAAAAAATGATCCTGTTTTACATTTTATAATGGAATTGAATGAATGGTTAAATTCCCAATTGAAAATAACACTGCTTGCTGTCACAACTTGTATTTCAAACCATATTTGCATGTAAATGAGAGAAACAACGATTTCGAATGTGTGTGTGTGTGTGTGTGTGTGTGAGTGTGTTGTGACGTATCTTCACCGATAAAACGATGAATGTACAGCTTTTCGGAAAATTAACACTCAATCACAAACCATATGACGACTCTAATGAAGTGTTAATTTGATTGATGGAAGGAAACGCCTACGCTTCAGTGATTCCCATCCATATATTCGGAGAGATAATGTTGAAATTTCATTTTGTAGAGGAGAAGTGAACTCCGAACTGATAACCAGAATTGAAAGCTTTATGCCACTATCACAACTCAACGGATGTGGCATTTAAAAGTAATCATTTTCATTTACATTTTCATATTTAAAGTTAATGTGTCTGTGTGTGTGTTTGTATTTTTTGCATTTCAGGAAATTCGCTCAAAAATATTTATGAATATTTACTCGGTAATTGGATGTTGGAAATGAGACTCCAAATGGAATATGTGTGTGTGTGTTTGTGGTAAGTTTAAGCCAATATAATTTAAATTAAATCTTATTTGTGTGGATTTATAAGAGATTATCATTTAATGAGGAAATAACTTTTGATGGGATTTTTGAGTTATACAGGGTGACATGAAAAAAACTGCAACCAACTTCAGACTGATGTCATTTCTAAGCCATTCGTCCGACAGCTGTTAAAATTATTCCAGTGACAGCTCCTTATATTGTTTACAAGCGTACAAAAGCATTTTGCTGAGAATTTTCCAGAAAAAAGTTATTCGTGTTCGGAATTCAAGAGTGATACTGTGATTTCTTTATATTTGGCCGGAAAACCACAAGTGGCTATCGTTAGAGCACTCCAGCATTTAAATGTGAATAAAACTTTTGTGTCTCGTACCATCGCTCGTTACAGCTACCGTGATACTGGTAGCGTAGGTAGACGTCAAGGAATTGGACGGAAGAAGACGTCAACATCAGCAGAAATGGTTTGAAAAGTAAAGCAGCGACTTGATCGAAACCCGCGTTGCAGTGGCCGAATAATGGCTCGTGAGCTGAACAAAAAATGGCTCGTGAGCTGAACATATCGCAATATCCCATTCGGCAAATATTGAAAAATGAGTTCGGGGTAAAGTCATTGAATTTTCAAAAAAGTGCAAGAACTTACACCGCAACAGAAAGAAAATAGACTCAAAAGAGCTAAAGAGTTGCTACGCTTGGCCGAAAATGGTGAACTGCCGAATTTGGTTTTCTTCGTGTCCGATGAGAAAACATTCGTTGTCCAGCATTTGTAAACAAACAAAATGATCGTGCTTACTTGCCAAAGAGGTCAGCTGAAAATGTGCACCTTCGGTTGGCCACCAGAACTCAAGCGCCGGCCATGGTGATGATGTGGGCCGCCAGAACAGCCGATGGTCGCTATCTGCTCGTATTAATCGACCGTGGGATCAGAATAAAATCCGAATATTATCGCGTCAGTATTCTGGAGGTTGTATTAACGCCTTGGGCACGCAAACACTCAGAAAAGCACTCAGCACGCACCACCCAAGAATGGTTACAAAATGAGGCTCCTCGCTTCATTTCCAGCGCACAATGACCACCAAAATATCCGCATACCGTGACGGTTTTATTGGCCGTTTGAAGGCCATAATTCGTGCCAAAGGTAACCAATTCGAAAAATAGTTTAGCTGAAAATGTGCACCTTCGGTTGGCCACCAGAACTCAAGTGCCAGTCATGGTAATGGTTTGGGCCGCCATAACCCCCGATGGTCGCTCTCTGATCGTATTAGTCGACCGTGGCATCAGAATAAATACCGAATATTATCTCGAAAATATTCTGGAGGGTGCATTAAAGCCTTGGGCACGCAAACACTCAGCACCCGCCACCCAAGAATGGTTACAGAATGAGGTTCCTCACTTCATTTCCAGGGCCAAAAACTCCGGATACCAATCCGTTGGACTATTGTGTCTGGAGTATTTTGGAAAGCAAGGTGGGCACTAACAAATACCAAAGTGTCGATCACCTGAAGCAAGCGCTTCGCCGTGAATGGGCCAAAATACAGCAGAGCAACTTTCGGGAAGCGTGTGACGGTCATAATTCGTGTCAAAGGTGACCAATTCGAATAAGAGTTCAGCTGAAAATGTACACCTTCGGTTGGACACCAGAACTCAAGCGCCGGCCATGGTGGTGATGTGGGCCGAAATAACAGCCGATGGTCGCTCTACGCTCGTATTTATCGACCGTGCCGAATATTATCGCGAAAATATTCTGGAGGGTGCATTAACGCCTTGGGCACGCAAAAACTCAGCACGCGCCACCCAGGATGGATGAGGTTCCTCGCTCCGTTTCCAGCACACAATGGCCTCAAAAATCTTTCGATACCAATCCTTTGGACTATTGTGTCTGGAGTATTTTGGAAAGCAAGTTTGGCACTAAAAAATACCAAAGTTATGGCGTTTTGAACGGCCATAATTCGTACCAAAGGTAACCAAATTTGAACAAATCTATACTTAATCTTAAATTTGATGCTATTTCCGACATTTTTTGCTTTCATTCAATAAAATTAAAAAAAAAATGTGAAAATTATGGCCTTTGACATTGTTGCAGTTTTTTTATCTCTCCCTCTATGTAGATATTTCATTTATTTTAATGACATCTGTTGGTTTTCCAGTTTTGAATATTTATAAATAAATATGCCAACTCTAAACCCTTTTCAAGAATGCCAAATCCCTTAAATTAATATCCTGCCAATTGTGTTCAAAAATAAATTCACTTGACTCGTATAATTTGATTCTGCCATTTAAACAATTTACTCTTCATTATTTTGTGATATTCGTCCATTACTTTGTAAAGCGGCAAATATTTCTGAGCACACATAAATATTGGATGACATTTGTTATTCATATGCTAAAAATAACAACAACATCATCATCATCATCATCATCACCAGCAAATGTTGGCTATGCTGCACAGATGGATGCTCCTGCCTGCCAGTCATGGCGCTGATGATGATGATGATGCCGCAACGACGTGTGTATGACGATGTGTCGTTACCATTAAATCAGTTTTATGTTTGGATTTTTATTCTTTCTTTTGTTTATTTGTTACTCATTTGCTATTTAGCACAGTTCCATCAATAAGCGGAGATAAATAGATGTATGGAGGTGGTGGTGGCAAGCAAACAAGCCGGCTGGCTGGCTGGTTGGCTGGCAGTGTTGCCTGCCACATGCCCAACTTCTGCTACTGCATCGTCATCGTCTGCACAATGTAAACACAAAATAAATAAATATTTTAGTTATAAGTGTAATGATGTTTGTGCGCCTGGGCCTGTAAATAAGTTTGCCAATGCGAAGTAGTACCACATTGAGATTTTTTCGCCAACAGTGCAACATAAATATAGTGGGCGTATACTTAATACACCCACTTTGTGAGTAATTAAGTGAAAGGCATATGCTTCCGTTATGTAAAAATAACTTCTTGAATGACATTTTTTATACCCCCTGTGGAGGGTAAATTTTGTTTGTCATTAGATTTGTAATTCCTCGAAAACAACTTCAATGGCCCAAAATGAACATTGAAAGATATATAACTCCCTGATTTTCTCCCAAATTGTCACTGTCTAACATTCTGTTGTAAGGGAGGGGAATATATATCCCAATTCTTTTGGTAACTCCCACACAAATTTTCAAGAAATTCAAAAAAGGCGACAATTCCTAGAACGCAATTTAGAATACCTTTAGTAGGGAGGACCTTAAGGAGGTTTTTCACCGAAAAATTTCTTTGTATATAATACCTTCTTGTCTAGAGAATACCAATGCAAGGCCTTATAAGCTATGATGATCTGCATAAGGTCTTCTGTACACAGACTATTTTTAAGAGGTCTCCTATACATAAAAGATGTTTGTTTTATGCACAGATCGCAAGTAATATCGAATGGAGGTCTTCTATGTCTTCTTAGGACAACATTCTATGCAAATAACTTTAGGTGTTAGAAAGAAAGTTTTCTGTTAAAAAAAGAGGTAAATTCAAGATTTCTGTACATTGAAGAGCACTAAAACGGTATTCTTTAAATAGAATACCTCTAAAAGGTCTGAAACACTCCATAGGCTTTGTATTAGCAAATTTTCTCTAATAGGTCTCCACTATAAAAAAACGAGTAAAAAAGCAATAACTTCGGCCGGGTCGAAATTTGAATACCCTCCATTAAATGGAATTTTTCATTGGGAAATTTTCAAAAAAATAAATAAAAAAAAAAACAAGTTAAAAAGCTGTAAGTTCGGCCGGGCCGAACTTTGAATACCCTCCAACATTTGGTAAAAATTTAATTTTCAAAAAAATAAAATCCGTTAAAAATTCTGTTAAAATCTCAAAAATACCGAATGTAGCCGTATATTAGAGACTATAAGACGACGTGGTCCTGCATAGGAAACTTTTGTCACAAGCTATTACAATATTCAAATGCGAAACTTGAAAAAAATCTGTTTATAATGTAGCTAAAATCATCAAAACATCGAATATAGTGAGGTACCATGGGGGGTTATAAAACGTGGACCTGCACAGACAATTTTCTGGCATAGACTGTAGTATCCATTACGAACTTCAAATACAAAATGTGAAATAGTTCCGGTAAATAATGTCGCTAAAATCATCAAAATACCGAATTTTTCTTTCTGTTGCGGTGTAAGTTCTTGCAATTTTTTGAATATCAATGGCTTTACCCCAAGCTCATTTTTCAATATTTGCCGAATGAAATATTGCCATATGTTCAGCTCACGAGCCATTTTTCGGCCACTGATTGGACTACTTTCAATTATATCATCAAAATAAGTTCCCACTGTATTTAGCCAATTCTCCAAGCATATGAGTCGTGTCGTATTTCATTGGAAGGAAAAATAAATGTTGATGCAATTTTGTGTCCGTTTCAAATAATGTTTTATTTGCCAACACAAATTACAATATTTCAGTGTTTATCTCCTCGATTATGTGTGTGTGTGAGAGAGAGAGAGAGAGTGAATGCGAGTGTGTGTTTGAGTGAGTGTAAACAGCAAAAGATGAGTCCGTTTACTGGCTATGCATTTTCGTGGACATGCCAGCATCAATTGCTTTCGGTTTGGTGCTGGCAATGTTTCTTTAATTATTTGTACACAAAACTATTAGAGCAGATAATAATTTGTGTAGGAAAAAAAAAAATAAAAATAAAATAATTACGATGATTAGGAATTTGATATTTTGGGCAAGTGGAACAACAAGGAGAGACAGACTGGAAAAAAATTGAACTAAATTGGGGGAATTAGAAAATAAATAAAAACCAGTAAAGAAAGTCTTAAAGTTGGGCGGGGTCGACTTTAAGATAACCTACACCACATTGCTAATTTAGTAGAGCTCCGCATAATAATTAAAAGTTTTTGTGGGAGAATTCAATCATACACGCTGTGATTATAATTTAAAGTTCAAACGACTAAATATGCCGAATCATTTGTATTATTTAAATTCGTATATTGTATTGCCCATTTGGGGCACAATTAATTTGAAATCCGATACAGATATATATGGGAGCTATATCCAAATCTGAACCGATATCGACAAAATTCGGCAAAAATGTTTCTGACATATTTTGATATATTTCCCTGAATATCGTTGTTATGAAGTGCAAGTACGGTTGTGGTTAACAAATATAACAAATCGGATGAACAATATATATGGGAGCTATAGCTATATCTGAACCGATCTTCAGCAAATTTGACATACTAGCTTCTAGACTCAATTCGGTCGTAAGTGCCAAATTCCATCCCATTTGGGAAAAATATTAGACGTTTGGTGCACAATAAAATTTAAATCGGGCGAAGTTATATATGGGAGCTATATCCAAATCTGTACCGATTTCGATAAAATTTAGCAAATGTATTTCTGAGCTGTATTTGATATATTTTCCCAAATAATGTTGTTACAGAGTGCATATTACGACTGCGGAGGACAAAAATAACAAATCGGATGAACAATATATATGGGAGCTATAGCTGTATCTGAACCGATTTCGATCAAATTTGGCATACTTATTTTCAGGCCTAAATTGGTTGTATGTGCAAAATTCCATACTTTTCGGGTTGATATTACTCGTTTGGTGCACAATAAAAGGCAAATCGGACGAAGATATATATGGGAGCTATATTTTGACCGATTATCTCCAATTTCAATAGGTTTCGTCCTTGGGCCAAACAAATGATTTGTGCAAAATTTCATCTGGATAGGGCAATAAATGCGAACTGTACTTTGTTTACAAAAATACATGGACAGGCGGACGGACGGACATGCATAAATCGACTCAGAATGTGATTCTATGCAGATCATCAAAAGGAACTATTTGTCTATCTCGTTTCCTTTTGCCTGTTACAAACAAATGCACAAATACATATTACCCTGACCACTTCGTGGTATAGGGTATAATAAAGTGTTCCAGTTGAATTTCAATATTTTAATTTATCATTTTTATAAACTGATGTCTTTTTTAATTTGTTCTACAAATAATTTCTTTGGATATGAGAGCAATATCAAATGAATGACTTACATAAACCGCCAGATGTCTATGGTGAATGGTTTAGCCAAGATCATGAATGATCGGCAATAGACTCTCATCAATTTCAATAGTTTGCTTTTTTTTTAATATTTACTCTTCAAATGCCTAAAATACAAACAAATATTTAAAAATGCATCATTGCTTTGACACCCCTGACAGCAAAGGCAAACAACTATAACCGAACAAATAAAATTCAATTTTCCATTTAATATTTGTGAAAATTTAATTTTTTTTATGAGCGCGTTTGTGTGCATTCCATTTTCAAAACAAAAACTAAATTAACATTTCTATGTGAATTCGAATACAAAAAAAAAAAAAAAAAAATATCAGACAGAGAGTGAGTGTGTTTGTGCGCTGTTTGGCCATAGATTGTTGAAATTGTTCTCCGGCCAATTGGTTGTCCCCAAAACCCAGTGTCTTCAATTAAGTGTGAAATAGTTAGACGTCGGTCGTACCAGTCAAACAGTCATTCACTTTGTTGTATGTGCTCGCTAAACGGTTAAAAGTTCCAGTAAAAAAAGAAAGAAAAAAAAACGTTTAAATTTTATGTTTAGACAATGAAATGGGAAATGAATTTCTGGGAACTTGTGGCAGCGATGTTGGATGGGCTACCCTACCCTCCTCCCCAGAAACAAAGACCAAAAAGGGCTTCAAAGTGCTCTAAAGTTTGTTGTCTGCACAAATAGATGAAAGTTTTAACAAACAATTTACTACTATTATTATGCGTCATGACGACGATGGCGACACGACCCCCGCGAGGTGATGATGGCTGCAACTTTGGTGGGGCTTAAGAGGCTTAAAATGCCGGTAAATGTTTGTGCTGTTGTTGTTGCTGCTCTTAGAAAAGTTATTTGATAGTGAGCAAAGAAAATGTTGTTAGGAATCATATTTTTATTTACTTTAGGTGGCGCTAAAGCGTTTTGATGTTCGACCAGCGAACAGTTATTGATGTACTTAGAAGCTTATAGATACAAAAATGCTGTTTTGAAATATTTATGCGATAAAATTTCATTTTTTCAATAATTACAGGAAAAATGCAGAAGATTTTGAAAATAGTAAAGCTAAAATTACAAGAGCTGTGTACCAGCGATTCGAAAGTTAGCATCGCAAAGTAAACAAAAAAGAAGTGGCAAATTCATTTTTTTGAGATTAATATACCTTGGAATCCAGGCATTTTAGGTACAATGTGTCTCGAAGAGCCAATGTGGACGAGGATTATTTTGGATTTTATTTTTGAAACCTCAAGCTGGGGAATCGCTGTCTTTTTGGTTCTTCTTTTTAATATGAAAGCTCCCATTAAAGAGGAATGTAGCAAGTCGAAATAATCTACAGAAATATTGGTCTTACGATAATTGTCAATGGTCCTAGGACACATCAAAAGACTAATTTTACCAAAAAACCGTACTTCATGCGAGTTCTTGAAAAATTCGCCTACAAAACATTTTTGTCAAAGACAAAAAAATATTCTCCCTCAAATTTTACTTTAACTCACCAAGGAAAAGAAATCTCTGCTGGATAATATATGTCAAAGAAATTGTTTGCATCAATGTTGCTTAAAAACGCGAAATTTTTATGCATGAAAGTAACATAAAACCTCGTTTTGGGCAAAAGGTAGGCTGAAGAGGTACCAGAAGGAAAGGTCCGATATATTCCATCTTCACACCAAACATTGGATTAATAAAAATATTGTGATGTGTTTATAATTTGAAGACAACGTTGGAGAAAAATCAGGTTATCCTTTCTCCTTCTGTGCAGTAGCTATATACCCTCAGCCATATGGCCACAGAGGGTACATATCATTTGATACGGCCAAAACATGCCTCATCGATATAAAGGTTTTGGACCAAATCCGTTTCAGGACATTTGGAGTCGATCTAAAGATGTCTGTCCGTCGGGCTGGCTGGTGCGCACAATAACTCTCGAAGCGATTTTCCGATATAGTCCAAACTTGGCATATCATAATATTGTCGTAAAACTTAGATCTAGTTAGGAGATGGGCAACATCGGTCTCCCTCCCTCACAAAAGATCAAATTTTCAAAGAAAATAATTTGCCACATAGAAAAAGAAAAGGATCATTCCATTTTGTGCAAATTTTGCAAATTCCAATATTTTTGTCTGTGCTAGGTCAGGTGAGAAAATGGACAATATTGGCCCACTCCACAAAGTACACCCCCCAATTAGGGTAAACATTTGAAATAATTATAAATATCACAAAATGCGAAATAAGCATTCGATTCTCTTACAATTTCACACATCCCATTATTTTTACTAAATATGCTAGCGATCGGACCATTCCTTCTGGTATCTCCCCCACGATGGGTCAAAGAGTTGAATAACCAAGACGATTATAAAATCCGAAATAAGCATTCGATTATCTTCATATTTTACACACCCCATTATTTCTACTAATACAAGATCTGCTGTGAAGATGGTAAATATCGCACCACTCCTTCTGGTACCTCCCCCACAAAAGGTCATAGTTTTGAATTTTCATAAAGCTCATAAACCCGAAACTAACATACCATTCCATTCAGACTTGGTACATCTCAATATTTCCATGAACACAAGATCTGTTATAAAGATAGTAGGGATCGAACCATTTCTTCTAGTACCTCCCCCACATAGGGTTCAAAATTTTGAAAAACATTTTATGTCTTTAATATTATTTGACGTAGAGCTTCAAAATTAGGCAGAACTATTTGTATTGTATCTAGGATGGTTGGTACTGAAAATGAAATATATTGGTCCACGTTTTGGTATGGCTGCTATATAACGGTACCTCCCGATATTCGGTGTTTTGATAATTTTTGCCACATTTTTCTACCAATTTGTCTAAAAATTGGTATTTGTAAGTCATATTGGGTTCTAGTTTCGGTGGGGAATAATTTTACTGGTCCACGTTTTGGTATAGCTCCCATATAACGGTACCTCCCAATATACCGTATTTTAGTGATTTTCGGCACATTTTTCCACGGATTGGCCTAAAAATTGGGATCTAGCTCCAAAAAATGGGTTCTAGCTCCTGTGGCGGAACATATTATGTGTATGTCCATGTTTTCGTATAGCCTTCACATAATAATACTACCGAATATTTAGTATTTTAATGATTTTAGCAACATTTTTCCACGGATTTGAAGTTCATAATGGGTTCTAACTCCGGTGACATAACATTAAATATTTCGGTCCACGTTATCCAATAGCACACGTATAAAGATAACCACCGATATTCGGTACTGTGATAATCCAAGTCACATTTACCCACGAAATTGTTTCAAATTTGGTATTTAGGAAGATTTTGCAGATGGCAATCCTTGAAGTATAAAATTGTCTATAGAGGTTCCCGTGTTAGTATGGCCCAAAAAAAAAAACGGCCTGGTCCACCTTGTTTTTTGTTTTATGGTTTAACAGCATTATCCAAACGGTCTTACTGGTATTTTTTGTTTAAAAATTAACACTTTTTAATTCAGATACTTTTATATGAATATATTTGCTTTACCCAATGGTGGGGGGTATTAATATTTCGGCCCGGCCGAACTTAATGTTTTTTATTTGTTTATATTTAAAAATTCCTGGAATTTAGGTAAGATTTGGAGTTTCGATGTTTTCTGGAAGAATTTTATTAGAAATGATTTCGTAATATATTTTGACTTCATACGATCCCGTCTAAAGGGAGTTTTTAATAATTTTTATTTTTTTTTAAAGAACCAAATAAGACCGCTTTGAAGACTTGCGGGAGGGTTTACATTTTCCACCAAAATAATGCTCATATTGTTATCTGTAATATTGTCGAAGACTATATATATCTAAAATACAAATATTCCATACAAAAATTTTAGAAAATGTGGAAAATGGGGAGAACGCTCTTCGCCTCTACTTAGGTTACTTGACGATCTAAACTTTCAAGTCACTGACTTTTAGCTCTAATTTAAGAACCTGATTTTTTCATTTAAAAATTTGTTGTGCTGCACAGTGTTAGTTTGTTTGTAGATCCTAGAACAATGGAATTGTAGCTCCATATATAGTAATAGTATTTTATTATCCAGAAATAGTACTTTATTTATAGTAAGCAATTTCTCAAAACTTGAGTGATAGAGATATTCTCATTTTTTTATTATCTTAAAAAAAAAAAATTCTTAAAATTATTTATGTTTTTTGTTATTATATGATCTTGAAAATTTCAATTAGTTATTCAGAATTTCCGAAACTTATTTTTTTTAATTGTTGACAACAAATATGGATACTCTTAATCTTTGATTTTGAAATTTTTCCACTTTCTTAAGATATAAATTTGTTGAATCTGGTTACCAAATTCTGAGTCTCTTAAATAGATTTATTCATATATTTATTGAAAACTATCATCAATGATATAAAGCAATTAAAAGTGACCCCATAAAATGTCACCTGATGACAGTCTTTTTTTTCTTTCTTGTTATTATATTCTCAAATAAATATTAAATTAAGCAAAACTCAATCATTTTGCAATTTATCATCAGCTTCTTCTGCTCCTCCCAAATTTTCATAAACCTTTTGTCGAAAAAAAAAACATAAAATTGACAGTAAATAAAATTTCCTAGTCATTTGAAATACTAAATATAAATTGGACAGAATTGAATTAAATTGGCTTTAATATTGAATCAAATTGAAGGAGAGCGAGAGTGAATGACAAAAAAGACAAATTATAACAAAAAAGAGACATTGAAAAGTTTTGGTGTCCAAAAAAAAAAAAAAAAATACTTTTGATCTATGGACTTGGGGGACAACGATAGAAAACTCTTCTCTATTATGATTTGATTATGTGGATCAAAAAAATTGAAGGAAAAAAATTGACCAATACTGTTTTGAGTTCTTAATGTGGGGTTTAAAAGTCAAATTTAATCGATTTTTGTGAAAAGAAAGAGATATTTTTCCAACAAATGCGGTTGTTAAAGTTTCCAATTAATTGCTGCCAGAAATCAGCTACTGGTGTTGTTGATTTTTTGCCGGGGGTTTCTGTTTTTAATTCAATTACAGAAAATAGGGCAAATTTGTTTCTTTCTTTTTTTTTGTGACCAAATAAATGCAATTTTTTGTGTGTCGTATTTTTACAGATAAGTGTTTAATCATCCATGTAGCATTTTAACTATGCAAGTAAGTGTGTAAATGTGTGTGTGTTTATTTGTTTACATACACTTGTTTTCAATTAAACTTGATTAATTTCCATGTTCTGTTTTTATTTTCGATTTTTTTTTGCGGGGCCGAGAATTGTGAGGTGGAACTTCCTTTACATTGGAATACACCCATGATATGTATTTTGAGTTGGGGTGAAAATTTGAAAAAAAACACAACAATTTGAAAATTGCACAGTGTATCAAGTTAAGAGTAGTAGGAATTAAATTATATATTTTTAAGACTGAAGGAAAATGAAAAAATATTTGAAGGAAAAAATAAACATAAGACCCATTGCTTTGCCACAGCCCAGATTGGATATTTACAGTGAAATTTTAAGAACATTTACAGCGAATTGGGAAAATGTGCTAAATTTTTCAAAAAAAAAAAAATAAATAAAATAAAATAAATAAATAAATAAATAAATAAATAAATAAATAAAATAAAATAAAAAAAAAATACTTCTTGATTAACAAAAATTGTTTCGTGTTTTTTCATGTTAAAGATTAAGTATATAAATTTCGTTTGGTCAGTTATACATTTTTAAGACTGAAGGAAAATGAAGAAAATTTTGAAGGAACAATAAAAATAAGAGCCATTGCTTTGCCATAAAACATTTGGTTAAGAATTATTTTAAGGGCATTCGTTTCAATATTTTCATTATTTCTATATTTAAAATAAAAAACCGATATAATCTCAGTTTTTGAGGGGAGTATTTTGAATAAAATATGGCATTACAGTTACATGTTGAGATAAAAAAACTGAAACAAAGTCAAACGCCATTATTTTTACATTTTTATACCCTCCACCATAGCATGGAGGGTATATTAAGTTTGTTACTCCGTTTGTAACACCTTGAAGTATACATTTTAGACCCCACAAAATATATATATTCTTGGTCAGCATACAATTCGATTTTGGGATGCCTGTCCGTCTCTCCGTCTGTGGAAATAACTCTAGCTACCGAACGAATCGAAATAGATTGATTAAATTTTACTCAAATGTGTATTATGTCTGCAGGACTTTTGGTATTGAAAATGGGCCATGTAGGTCCACGTCTTCGTATAGCCCCCATATAACGGTACCCCCTGATATTCGGTATTTTGATGATTTTAGCGACATTATTTACCGGAATTATTTCAAATTTCGCATTTGAAGTTCGTAATGGATACTACAGCATATGCCAGAAAATTGTTTAGGCAGGCTTATGACAAAAGTTGCGTATGCAGGTCCACGTCGTCGTATAGACCCTAATATGCGGCTACATTCGGTATTTTTAAAATTTAACAGAATTTACCAATTGTACCAGAATGTACCAAATGGTGGAGGGTGGAACTTACAGCGTTTTAACTTGTTTTTTTTTTTTTAATTTTATTGAATGAAAGTAGAAAAGACAGGAAATAGCATCAAATTTTAGAATAAGTTTAGATTTGTTCGAATTGGTCACCTTTGGCATGAATTATGGCCTTCAAACGGCAAATGAAACCGTCACACGCTTCCCGAATGTTGCTCTGCGGTATTTTGGCCCATTCCCGACGAAGCGCTTGCTTAAGGTGATAGACACTTTGGTATTTTTTAGTGCCAACCTTGCTTTCCAAAATACTCCAGAAACAATAGTTCTGTTGGAATGTCCAAGGTCTGCGGCCAAAATGTTTGCGTGCCCAAGGCTTTAATACACCCTCCAGAATATTTTCGCGATAATATACGGCATTTATTTTGATGCCATGGTCGATTAATACAAGCAGATAGCGGCCATCGGCTGTTATGGCGGCCCACATTATCAGCATGGCCGGCGCTTGAGTTCTGGTGGCCAACCGAGCTGACCTCTTTGGCAAGTAAACACAATCATTTTGTTTGTTTACAAACTGCAGTTCACCACTTTCGGCCAAGCGAAGCAACTCTTTAGCTCTTTAGAGTCTATAATCTTTCTGTTGCGGTGTAAGTTCTTGCACTTTTTGGAATTTCAATGACTTTACCCCCAGCTCATTTTTCAATATTTGCCGAATGGAAAAATGCGATATAATAATTCGAGTAAAGTGCGGAAGAGGGGGGAACCTGCCCCTATATTTAGCTTACTTCGCGATTTAAACTTTCAAAATGCCGTTAAACTGGTCTACTTTTCTTCAGCTATACTATTTTCAAAATCTGCTGGGTTTTCTCAGTAATTTTTTGAATTTTGAAATTTGTCGCACAGTTTTATTCAGGCCAAAAAAAATTCTTATAATCCGCTTAAAAATGGGTTCGAAATTTAAAATAAAATATTACAATCTATCTATTTGTACTATAATACGGTATATCTCTCCTCGGAGGAGTTACCAACCTCCCTGCGATACAGTGTTAAATACAACTTTTGTTCTCAAAACATCAATTCCTCGAATATCCATTCCAATCTTTAGAAATCTCTCACCCCCCCACCCTCATCAATTAGCCAGATTTAAGTGGCACAAACATTTTCCAAGAAATCCATCTGCCGCATATCCTTAAAATAAAAATGTAACTTTGTTCTGTAACAAAACATTCCCGGAATATCGACAATATTGAAATGTTACATTACAGCTACACACGTCAGTAAACCATTTAGCTGGAAATTGTAAAGGAGATCCTTATTTCCACAAAATTATACAAGGACATCAAACTGTAGATAGGAGGAGGGGTGGGGGTTCCGATTCCGTTTCAAATTCAATATTGAGAAGAATTTCTTTTTTCCTCTTTATTTTGCAATATTTTTGTAGGAGCTGCAGTTCAAATGTATTTTCAGTAAAAAAATATGGGTTGTCGTATCAACAAAGCCTTTAAGTAGTTGGGTGGGTGGCTGGATGAATGGGTATTAGTGGTTTTTTTTATTGAATTTCCTATTACAGTGGCAAACGGTTATTAAGAACAGGGTTGGTTTCAAATTTGTAAAATATTTTTTCTGTAGAACAGGAACAGTTTTCCTTTCATGGATCCTCTTCTTTAGGCCTTCCAAAATATATTAGAAGTACAAGTCTAGCAATAACTCTTCCTTAAAAGAATTTGACTATGTACAGGGTTTTAGCTTTGAAGGGCTCCGTCCATAGGTCTCCTTCTAGATACCAGACCCATGTATAATATATCCCTAGCAATTGATTTTAACCCTGCTCCCCTGTATATAGAGTGAATATGCAACGTTTGTATATTTTTCCAGGATTCTTTTCATTAGGTCTTCCAAAACTTATAAGAAGTAGGAGATTAGCAATAATTCTTCTTTAAAAAAATTTTTGACCGTGTAAAGAGTTATATCTTTGAAGACATTCTATGTGATTTGTATGGCTCTGTCCATAAGTCTCCTTCTCTAGATAACAGACCCATGTAGAATATATCCCAATGAATTCATTTTAACCCTGCTTCCCTGTATATAGAGTTAATATGCAATGTTTGTATTTCTTCCGATTCTTCTCATCATTTTACTTATTTTTTTTCTTCTCCTTAACTGCCATTGGCGTTGGTGTCAGACTAGCATTGCACAGTACCTACTCACCTTAATGTAATTAAAAAAAAAAAAAAAAAAAAAAAAAAAACTGGGTGCAGCTCCTTGCATGAAGACTATTGTTTGCCGCACATTTCTCGTTTACCGTTTGTTTGCTGCTTTGGAAAATTAAAAGTATTGGCTATTGATGTGAGCTTTTCTTTTCTTTCGTTTTGATATTCCCAGTAAAGGAAAGCGAGTGCAAGCAATTATTTTGTTAGCAATGCTCATTCATAATCATAATAAATAACAACCATCATTGGTCGGGGAAAATGACTGCAGAAATTTTGAAAAAAGAAAGAAATGCTAATTTAAATTTTATGAGGAAAATCGAGGGACAGTGGTCTCCGGGTTAAAAAAATTTAATTTCCAAAAGGAGAAAAAATAATAGTAACACTGTGCGAAATAAAAAATAATTACTGGGAAAATCCAGCAGATTATGAAAGTAGAGCTAAAAAAGAAGGCACGTGTGATGGGGTTTTGAAAGTTTATATGGAAAACTAACCTAAATAGAAGGGTCAAGTTCTCTCCCTCTTCCAAATTTTTGGAAATTTTCGGATTAAGATTCCTCGGGTTTCTTGCATTTTAGATATATATTGTCTTAAGCTATATTACTGACAATAATACAATAAATATTTTGGTGGATGTGGATAGTTTTAACCCTTAGGCGAGTCAACAAAGGGGCCTTTATGATCCTATTTAAAAAAATTGGATCAAAACCCCCTATCGACGGAAACGTCTAGAAAGTCAAAATATTCGACAAAATTATTTTTTAACAAGATTTAGGCACCTTTAAGGACCACCACCAAATGCTTACCCTAGAACATGGAACAAAAATTCTGGGGGTTGCTTTGTGTGGCCAACCAAAAAAACGAATGACAAAACTTTAACTTCAACAATAAATCCCTACATTTTAGGTATCCGCCATAAGTCAGCAACAATAAATCCTACATAATTCTAAATAAAACATTCCAGACACATACGAGTATTAATGTGTGGTGATCACCGCAAACCCCCAGATTGTTGTTGAATTTGCTGCCTTGTATATTTTTTGTCTAGCTAAAAAGACAACCATATCCCAATAATTGCCTTGCTGTCTCAAGAATTTCTTGCCTGCTTTGACACCTTTAAGGACCTACAGTAGAATTTTATGATAAATAACTTTGTAGAATATTTTGATTTGCTACGATCCCGTTTAAGGGGAGTATTTAGCCATATTTTTCAAAAGGACCAAAAATACTCATTTTTTTAAGGCGAGTTAAAATTTTCAACAAAAATAATCCTCGTATTTTTGTCTGAAATATTACCGAAGACACTATGAACTTTAAGTACACAATTTCCTAGAAATCTTTATACGAAAATTTTGATAAGAGTGGTAAACAGGTAACTTGCCTCCTCTGTTTAGGTTACTTGGCAATGTAAACTCTCCGTGAGGTAAAAAATGGTCTTTTCGACCCCTTTTTAAAAATTGGGTTAAAACCACCCTTAAACGGGATTCTAGCAAGTTGAAATATTCTACAAATACATTTGTCATAAGATTCTAATATAGGTCCCAGAAGACATCAAGAGTCTACATCTTATCTAACCGCCAGGCATTCATATATATTAAAGAGAAATTTTGGGTTTAAGGCCATACTTGGTGTGAATTTTTGAAAAAATCTCTAACAAAGCATAAAGTACGAAGGATGACGTCAAAGACCGAAATATTCTTCATCAAATTTAAATTAAAAAAAAAAAATCGCAACAAATTTAAACGCCATCATTTTTACATTTTTTTTTTAATTTCATTGAATGAAAGCAAAAAATGTCGGAAATAGCATCAAATTTTAGAATAAGTTTAGATTTATTCGAATTGGTCACCTTTGGCACGAATTATGGCCTTTAAATGGTCAATGCAACCGACACACGCTGCCCGAATGTTGCTCTGCGGTATTTTGGCCCATTCCAGGCGAAGCGCTTGCTTGAGGTGATTTGGCACTTTTTAATGCCAACCTTGCTTTCCAAAATACTCCAGACACAATAGTCCAACGGATTGGTATCCGGAGATTTTGGTGGCCATTGTGAGCTGAAAATGAAGCGAGGAACCTCATTTCGTAACCGTTCTTGGGTGGCGTCTGCTGAGTGCGATGGTGCTGAGTCCTGTTAAGGTGTCCAAGGTCTGCGGCCAAAATGTTTGCGTGCCCAAGGCTTTAATACACCCTCCAGAATATTTTCGCGATAAAATTTGGCATTTATTCTGATGCCACGTTCGATTAATACGAGCGGAGGGCGACCATCGGCTGTTATGGCGGCCCACAACAATCACCACCATCTGGTGGCCAACCGAAGTTTCAGATTTTCAGCTGACCTCTTTGGCAAGTAAACACAATAATTTTGTTTGTTTACAAATTGCTGGACAACGAATGTTTTCTCATTGGAGACGGAGAAAACCTAATTAGGCTGTTCACCACTTTCGGCCAAGCGCGAAGCAACTCTTTAGCTCTTTTTAGTCTATTTTCTTTCTGTTGCGGTCTGGTTCATGCACTTTTTTGGAATTTCAAAGGCCTCACCCCAAGCTAATTTTTCAATATTTGCCGAATGGAATATTGCGATATGTTCAGCTCACGAGCCATTTTTCGGCCACTACGACGCGGGCCGACGCGATAAAGTCGCTTCTTTACTTTTCGAATCATTTCTGCCGATGTTGCTGCAGTTTTCTTCCGTCCACTTCCTTGACATCGGGCAACGCTACCAGTATCACGGTAATGAGCGATGGTACGAGACACAAAAGATTTATTCACATTTAAATGCTGGAGTGCTCTCACGATAACCACTTGTGGTCCTCCAGCCAAATATAAAGAAATCACACTGTCGCCCTCCGTCACGAATAACTTATTTTCTGGAAAATTCTCACCAAAAAGCTTTTGTACGCTTGTAAACAATATAATGGGCTGTCACTGGAATAATTTTAACAACTGTCGGATGAGTGGCTTAGAAATGACAGCAGTCTGAAGTAGGTTGCCGTTTTTTCATCTTACCCTGTAATCGCCATTTTTTATAAATTCGTATATATTTTAATTTCTACAATTCCAAATGTTCTTATTTAGCCAAAAGATATATATTTCCCCCCGATTTCTCAGAAGAAAGTATCTCCACCACTGTCCACATTATTATTCCATTTAAAAAAGTTGCAAGTCAATCATTTCAATTCTCTTTCAAATCGTCCGTCTCGTATGATGCCATTCAACCAGATTACTCTAGTTTTTATTTTGATACATTTCAGTTTTTTGTTTGTTTCCTCCTTTTAAACTAACGACTGAATCTAAATCAGCAATGGCACGGGTTATGCGGCACGAGTTGCCAGTCAGTCAGCCAGTCAGTCACACCATGTAGCCAACTCATCGCTCAGTGTTCCAAGTCAATGCAACATCCACAGCCGTCACTCATTCATGCATTCAACGATGAGACGAGGCAACGAACGATTCAACGGCTCATTGATGATAGCATCAAAGCTAATCAGTTGATCGGAGATCAGTCATAAAATAGGCGGCACAGAGTGGTGGGCCTATTAATTAGAAACTCAACTCGACTCGTTGCCAGTCCAACTCCATTGGCGAATGCAGAAGAGGAAGAAAATAATAAAAATATTTCACTGTCTCTTTCACAGATGTGCAGTTGGCAAAAGCGTAGAATAGAATGTGAATTGATTGGAATTTATTTATTCTTGCTTGCAACTTGCAGCAGCCACAAGTCAACACTCACTTTTCAATGTAAGTCGGATGGATGGATGGCTTGTTGGTTGGCTGGCTGTTTGGCTAGCTTTGTAACTAACTGACTGCCACATATCAATGGTCTGTGGAAATATTAGATTTAGAGATAGATGTACACTCTCACACACACACATCCATCAATTGCTTGCACAGATAACTCTTCGCATACATTTGAGTGTGCGACTCTGTGTGTGTGTGTGGAATAACAAAATGTTTGGGCAGCCAGACAATGTGACTGGTTGGCTGTCTGGCAACAGCTATTGGCCCCCTGGCTGTTTTCAAAAGTGACACACTTTTCTGTTTTGACGCGCCACCAACAAAAGCAATAACAATCATTTCCACAGATCCCAGCAAAGATTCCCTCCATGATCCCCAATGGTGGCAGGGAGGTGAGGGCGTTGCATAGATTAAAGTGGAAAACATATTAAACTTCTAGGTTTTGTTCTTGTTTGTTTTTTTCGGGATAGTTGGTTTTTCTTTCGTTGACTTGGTGTTGGGAGTTTATTTTTTTCCATTGAACTATGTATGTATGTGCGCTATTTGAGAGTATGTGTGTGAGTGTTCGAGCGGCTTAGGAGTGTATCAGCAGTGACTGACTGCTTTGCACATTAAAAATCATTGGCGTAGAAGTTCATACATTTCTCGTATTTGGAAAAGGTTTTTTTTTTGTCTTGTTGCCGGTTTTTTGTTGTTCTTTCTTTCTTCAGAAGTTGGAAAACAAAGTTTTAAATGAACTTCCATTCCATGTTGAATGAATTTGTTTAACTTTCGCCGTATTTACTTGAAAAGTAGCAGGGTTTATTTTGTTACATTCCGGCTAATATGTTAATGTGTCTGACGAAGACGAGGAAAGTAAGAAGTAATTTTAAGAAAAAATGGGAAACTTCTACGTTACTTAAACTATCTTATGCAGTACTTTTCAATCTACTGAGGACATATAGAAACCCTCTTTAGCTCGTTAGAAGCCTTAGAATACCCATTTATAATGCCGGTTTATAGAAGGCACTAGATAAAAGGTATTCTGTACATTGCAGATCTGAACTTAAACTAAAACAACTACACGGTGTACCTAGTCTTCAAAAGCCCTATGGAAACACTTGTTTCACAGATTTTTTTTCTCATAAAAAAGAGAAGTTGAACCTATATGAGGTACAGGATCTCTAATAAAAACCTCAGAAGAAAGTCCCATATCAGGTCTTTAGAAGAAAGGTATCGGAGAACTTTTTGACTATTAGATGAACTTACTTGGAAAGTTTTTTACTGGTTCAAAGCCTGCTAAAGCACCTACTGATGATCTTTTCTTCATAGATAGATGGATTAATAGTTTTCAATCTATTCTGCTGAAGATCTTCTGTACATAAGAGGCAGGAGAACAACTTACGTTAGTTAAAATTTCTTTCTTTTGGTAAATTTTTTCCGGAGGTAGATATTTTGACACTGACTCCGGAAGTTTTTTTCTTTTGGGACGGATCCTTCTACCCGGATATTCGAACCGAAAATAAGATTCCAAAACCCTGGTTAGACTCGGATATACTACATCGATATAGACAATATAGGTATCACTTGAAAACATATGAAAATACCTACAACAGGGGCTATTCAAAATGGTTCGAACGCTATATTAAAATAGTCAATTTTTTGGATACGGTATTTTCTAAAACCACCAAAAAGTCGAAAAACGGTCCATTATGGGCGCAAAAAGAAAAAAATATATATAAAAAGTACCAAATTAAACTAGACCCTTGAACCTTTCTAAAATGTGTGTTATTATCTTTCGTAAATTTAGAGATATTAGTCTGATAATTAAACTTCCTAAATTGGATCCTTTTTTGGGGTAGAAAACCTTCTACCGGGGCTTGATATT
Source organism: Musca domestica (assembly GCF_030504385.1). NCBI lineage: Eukaryota > Metazoa > Arthropoda > Insecta > Diptera > Muscidae > Musca > Musca domestica. Next base: position 904,994 of record NW_026712391.1, on the reverse strand, counting down.
TTATCCTCTGACGTATGTCCAACATGTTCCCTTATTTAATATTGTTTGATATTTGTTGAAAAGCCGTCGTTCGGCCGAGGCTTGCGATTTTTCTTCCTGGGTATGTCCATCACGGGCTACCCGAATCGATTTTTTTTAAAACATCATTTCAATGATTTGAACAGAATCAGGTTATGCGTGTTCAAAGACTTATATCTCTCAACCCAGGGGGGTTTTATAAAAATTCAAAAAAGCGATTATTTTGCTATAAACCCATGAAGAATCGGCAGAATCTTTACTAGACTATAGTTAAGCCAAGGCATGCTGAAGATATTCTAACCATAGAAAACCTGTTGAAGATCCTCCGTGCACAAAAGTTTTATTTAACATCTTTATCCATTGAATACCTTATGAGGGTCCTGTATCTATTGAAGACTTATTAAAGCGTTTTTATCCGTAGAAGACTAATTAAGGGTATTTTGTCTAAAAATGCTTGAAGTTCTGCTGAAGGTCTATTGAAGGTCGGCTTAAGGTCTATTCAAGAAGGCTTCTGTGTCGTGCAGACCCATTGCAGTTTTTCTATATACCTCAGTCCTTTTGAAGATCTTCTTCTATCCACGGAAGACCTGTTGATTTTTTTTTTGTGAGGAGACCTCCTGATGGTCTTCTTTATATGAAAAATTTAGTTAGGGTCTTCTACCTATTTAAGACATCTTGAATTTTTCCTATCCCTTATTGAAGATCATTTATTCATAAAATAGTTGCTAAAGGTCTTTAAAACTAGAAGGTCTGATGATGATCTTCTATCCATGGAAGACCCATTAAAGAGTTTCAATCCGTAAAATGAAGACATATTAGCGGTCTGCTATACTTTAAAGATCGTAAAGATCTTCTACTCATAGTAAGGACTTTTATCTCTAATAGACCCGTTAGAGGTCTTCTATTCATAAAAGGCCTATACAAGTTATTCTATTTATGGAAGACCCGTTGAATGGTTTTTTTCTTTGGGAAACATGTTTAAGGTTTTCTATAAATAGGAAAATTACAGGAGGCACTCTATCCATAGAAGACTTTTCGACGTCCTCCTTTCCAAAGAAGGCCTCTTGGGGTTACTTTTTTACACAAGATACCAACCGTTTTATTTTTTTATTACAAGAAGACCTCTTGAGGGTACTGTTTTATAGAAGGTCATGGTAGTTTGTTTAATGTCAAGAAGGCCTCTTAAGGGTATTGTAATTTGAAAGACCTAAAATCCATAGAAGACTGTTGGCGAAATTCGATTTAAAGAAATACCGTTGGAATCAGCTGTAATTCGAAATTTCGGGTTGTCATTGTGAGGATTCACTGTGTAAAAAACTCAATAGAGTAGTGATCTCTATATGTAAAATATAGATATAAAACATTCTGAAGGTTGTTGGATGTATTCTAGTTAAAATTTGGCGTAAATGGACGCAAGTTCCTTTGCACGTCCATTATTTGGCTAATATTCGGCATATCTAATGTGTCAGATCCAATTTTTTTAATAAGTGGCTACAATTTAGCGAAAAGTGTTCTCATTGAATGAAAATTCGACCTCTAATAGTTTGCATATAGGTTCACAATTTAAAATAAATCCTATAAAGCGGTACGGACCAATTCTAAATCAAGATTTTCTTCACAATTTCCGAGAAGAAGATGCTTTGAGATGCTAACAGGAAAAATATATTCTCTTAATTTTTTTTGTTGTTGCAAAATGGTCAGGCCTTATCCCTTTATTTTTGTTTGTATAAAAAAAAAACAACAATAAAGGGATAAAGCCTGACCATTTTGCAACAACAAAATACTACGGTATCCCGAACAAACAAGCCTACACTGTTCTCTATTCTCTTAAAAATTCTTCAATGCAGATCCAGGACTTGGAAGGTTCGTAGAAGTAGTAGAAATATTCAGTATTTACAGATGTTGGTACATTGTCAGTATATTATAATTTAAGAGACCTGACGTTTTTATAGAGATTTTGCTGATTTTTATCGATTAAATGTTAACGGAAATACTTTGGAATAGAGTTCACGTCTATTATTTTTCATGTTTTTTTTTTGTGGATTTCCGCCGTTTTTTTTTTGAAAAAAGATTCTTGTTATATTTCCAATGCATTTTTGGCATGTCATCGGCCATTTATTGCCAGATCAAGACATTTTATCCAATCTTTATAATTTATATCTTTCTCGCAAATCTACTTATCAGCCCATTATTTTATTTAACGAAATGAGTGGCTATTTTTTAGCCATTAAAAGTCATTTTGGTCACTGAAAGCCGTTTATTTATCGATCTTCAGAGGGCAAAAAAAAATTGTCATCGGACACGCTCTTCTTAAAATAATGGGTTCGTAACCAGATTTGTAATAAGCATATTTACTGCGATGTAACGGTATCCCAAAATTTTAGGGATTTTGTGTTCAACAGAGTTTGGCACACATTTTTCGCAGGGAGGGAGGGTACAACAATTTTGGGGCGACTGAACTTAAGTCTTCTTGTAGTTGTTTTTTTATTTTTAATTTCTTTTAACACAAACCTGAAATGTATACGATGTAAATCTTTGTACGCTTCCCTCATGTATATTTTATGAATAGAAAAAAAAAACATAACTTAGTTTAGGTATTATATTCTATTTATATTTCTGTGTTAGAAGAAATTGTTTTTCTTTCTGTTTGTTTTCCCTGCTAGAATTTCTTCCGAACAGGTTGGGCTTCACATAACTTTCATGGTATTTTGCCGTTGCCTACCACTCAAAAACTTGTTGCCTGCTGTGGAATCTTATCCGCTGCGTGGTCTTAAACTTATCCATGGTATGTGGCCTTTTGACTGGCTGGCCGGCCGTCTTTGCCTTTGGGCTGGAAAACCATTTCGTCATGTTTTGTTTTTCCACATTTGGCTTTAAGGGCTTTTTTTACAGTAAACAATGTAGTTAAAAGCTGCTGCTGTGACTGCTGTCTTAGTGGCTGGGATTTAAAAATGCATGCCAACATCGTTGATATGATGGGCAACCTTAGCAGTTGTTGATGTGGCCCTGGTAACAAATTGCCTGTCATTGTCTTGGGCTAGGAGTCGCTTTGCTCTATTGACGTATGTTTATATTTCCATACACTTTACATTGGCATCTTAAAACGCCGTTTTCTACTTTTTAAGAAGGTTTATTTTTAAATTATTTTTGTCTGAATTTAAAGTGAAAATATTGCTTTAATTTTCCTAGGAAGTAAATGTTTTTGAAATGTGGTTTTAAATGATTTTTGATTTTTTGATTAAAAGTATACAATTTTAAGAATTTTAAGGCATACCTTTTTGAGATAATTTGACGAGAACAAGGTTTCAAATTATATTAATTTTTAAGGGCAATTGATTTTTAATTAAATCCTCCGCTGTTGTTCCGACCGATTTTTTGAATTTAAATAATTTTTGGACAACATAAACAAGGAATGTTACAGTTAAAACGTTATCGACAATATTATTTTTATACCCTACACCATAAGTTGGTCAGGGTATTATGTCAGGGTATGTTGTGGATTTGTTTGTAACAGGCAAAAGGAAACGAGAGAGACCCATAGTTCCTTTTATGATCTGCATAGAATCACATTCTGTCTGTCCGTCCCCCCTCTGTCCATGTATTTTTGTAAACAAAGTACAGGTCGCATTTATTTCCCGATTCAGATGAAATTTTGCACAAATAATTTGTTTGACCCAAGGACGAACCCTATTAAAATTGGATGTAATCGGTCAAAATTTATATATAGCTCCCATATATATCTTCGTCCGATTTGCCTTTTATTGTGCACCAAATGTGTAATATCAGACCGAATAGTATGGAATTTTGCACATACAACCAAAATAAGTATGCCAAATTTGATCGAAATCGGTTCAGATATAGCTATAGCTCCCATATGTATTGTTCATCCGATTTGTTATTTTTGTCCTCCGCAGTCGTAATATGCACTCTGTAACAACAATATTTGGGGAAATATATTAAATACAGCTCATAAATACATTTACTAAATTTTATTGAGATCGGTTCAGATTTGGATATAGCTCCCATATATAACTTTGTCAGATTTACCTTTTATTGTGCACCAAATAAATATTTGTCCAAATGGGATGAAATTTGGCACTTACGACCGAATTGAGTCTAGAAGTTAGAATGTCAAATTTGGTAAAGATCGGTTCAGATATAGCTATAGCTCCCATATATATTGTTCATTCGATTTTTTGTATATGTTACCACCAGCCGTAATATGCACTCCGTAACAACGATATTCAGGGAGATATATCAAATACAGCTCAGAAATATTTTTGCCAAATTTTATCGACATCAGTTCCGATTTAGATATAGCTCCCATATATATCTGTATCCGTTTTCAAATTAATTGTGCACCAAATGGGCAATACAAGTCCGAATTTAAAAGATGCAAATGCTTCGGCATATTTAGTCCTTTGAACTTTAAATAATAATTATAATCATAGCGTGTATGATTGAATTCTCCCATAAAAACGTTTAATTGTTATGCGGAGCTCTACTAAATTAGCAAAGGGGTGTAGGGTATCATAAAGTCGGCCTCGCCCAACTTTAAGACTTTCTTTACTGGTTTTATTTAATTTAATTTTTTTTTTGTAAATTAAATATCAATATTATGAAAAAATTGCCTTAGCCTCAAGGCTTAATTGTTACCCTTGAGGCTTTGTAACATATGGTATCATACGAACGAAATTTAGACGTTTCCAAAGTATTTTATTTTCTTTTCATTTAGGATGTACTTTCCATTTGACCTTCAGTTATTTTTGTACAATTTCATATTTTCAGCTTCGAATACAATTATTTTTTTTCGAATTTTCTTTTTTTTTCGTATTTCATTTTTTTATAACATCACTCTTTTTTTCCCATGACTGCTTAGAGGAAGCACTTTGCTGGAAAATGCTTTTATATTCGTAATTTCACTTTTAGTTTCATATGAAGCTATTTAAGTCCAACAACGTTTTAAGTGCGCGGCAAATGTTCAAAGTAATCACAACACCATTAACGGCAGTGCCAACAGAAGAGTACTACTTGGGCTTAAGTTTGAGTGCTATTTGGGTGGCACAGAGGCACATTGCTGTGAACTATTCGGGGTTGTACTTTGGGTGCAGTGTTTCCAATGAATATTTGATATTTATTTATACAATTTTTGGAAAAAAAAATAATATGTCTTTAGCTTACCAATATATTTTGAAAAAAGACGAAATTTTCAATTACCTGTAATGAAAAAAAAATTATAAATTATTTTCAATTCATACACAGTTTACAGCTAACTTATATCGAAATATACATTTTAGATACAACAATATATATATATATATATATATATATATATATATATACATATATATATATATATATATATATATATATATATATATATATATATATATATATATATATATATATATATATATATATATATATATATATATATATATATATATATATATTAGCAAAAAATTCTATGTCGATTTAACGATGCCCGTTCTTCTGTCTGCCTGTCCGTCTATGGAAATCCCTCTAACCTCCTCATGAATTGAGATATTATTGTGGTAAAATTTTACTTAGATGTGCGTTTGGTATTGAAAATGAGCTGTATAGGTCCACGTGTTGATGTAGCCCCACATTACGGCACTTCCCCATAATCTGTGTTTTGATAAATTTTGCAGCCTGTGATAGAAAATTGCTTATGCAGGCGCAGGTCTTCGTATAGCCTCCATATAACTGAATTTCCCTATACACGGCATTTTTATGAAATTAACAGCATTTTTCAACGTGTTTTTTTTTTTTTTTTTTTTGGAAATTCCCAAATTCCTTTCAAATGGTGGAGAGTATTCAATGTTTAACCCCGCCGGACCTACATTTTTACATAACCGAGTTTAGGAAGGGGAAGGAATTCGGTAATTAATATTTTAAAGCTGAGGCAACAAAAACATCGCCGTAGCGTAGTTTTTAGACGCATACACTTTAAAAAATGGAAAAAAATAGAAATTTAAAAAAAAAAAAAAAAAAAAAAAAACAGAAACGTTATGATTTCGCCCCCGTGGGACCCTGGTATACGTTCTCTGTAACAAATTAATGGTGAAATAATGGAAAACAAATTGGTTACTGATACCAAAGTATACTATATAAACTCAATATTTGGTAATGCATCTTTTTTAATGGTAGGGTCTCACTTGAAAATTTTGTTCAGGACCTTAAAAATACCAACAATTAGGAGAATACCTTTCTATGGGATTCATATCAAAAACCAAACAGTTCTTATCAAACAGTGACTTTTGCTATGTTTTGCTTCACCAAATTCGGCGGCTATACGATTATTCGGCGGCTATACGAAAGCGTGGATTTGCACATACAATGTTCCGCCGTCGGAGCTTGATCCCATAACGAACTACAAATACCAATTTTTAGACAAATCCGTTAAAAAATATGGCAAATATCACCAAAATATCGAATTTGGGGAGGGACCCTTATATGGGGGCTATACAAAAACGTGGACCTATATAACCAATATTCTGTCACCGAAACTGGAACCCATTACAAACAACAAATAAGATTTTTTAGACCAAGCCGTGAAAAAGTGTGGCAAAAATCATCAAAATTCCGAATATCGAGAGGTACTGTTGTACAGGGTTATACGATAACATGGACCTACAGGGTGAGACAAAAAAACTACAACAAAGTCAAACACCATAATTTCTAGATTTTTTTTTTAAATTTTGTCGAATGCAAACAAAAAATGTCGGAAATAGCATCAAATTTTTGAATAAGCTTAGATTTGTTCGAATTGGTTATTTTTGGCGCGAATTATGGCCTTCAAACGGCCAATGGAACCGCCACACGCTGGCCGAATGTTGCTTTGCGGTATTTCGCCCCATTCCCGGCGAGACGTTTGCTTAAGGTAATCGACACTTGGGTATTTTTTAGTGCCAACCTTGCTTTCCAAAATACTCCCGACACAATAGTCCAACGGATTGGTATCCGGTGATTTTGGTGGCCATTGTGCCCTGGAAATGAAGCGAGGAACCTCATTTTGTAACCATTCTTGGGTTTCGCGTGCTGAGTGCGATGGTGCTGAGTGCTGTTGGAATGTCCAAGGTCCAAGGCCAAAAGAATATTTTCGCGATAATATTCGGCATATTCGATTAATACGAGCGGAGAGCGACCATCGGATGTTATGGCGGCCCACACCAATACCATGGCCGGCGCTTGAGTTCTGGTGGCCAACCGAAGGTGCACATTTTCAGCTGACCTCTTTGGTAAGTAAACACGATCATTTTGTTTGTTTCAAATTGCTGGACAACGAATGTTTTCTCATCGGAAACGGAGACAACCAAATTCTGCAGTTCATCACTTTCGAAGCAACTCTTTATTACGTTTGAGTCTATTTTCTTTCTATTGCGGTGTAAGTTCTTGCACTTTTTGGTATTTCAATGGCTTAACCCCGAGTTCATTTTCAATATTTGCCGAATTGAATGTTGCGATATGTTCAGCTCACGACACATTTTTCGGCCACTGCGACGCGGGTTTTGATCAAGTCGCGTCTTTACTTTTCAAACCATTTCTGCTGATGTTGCTGTTTTCTTCCGTCCACTTCCTTGTCGTCGGGTTACGCTACCGCTAGTATTACTGCAACGAGCGATGGCACGAGACACAAAAATTTACACAAATAAAAAGAAATCACCCTATCACGCCTGAATTCCATCACGAATAACGTTTTTTTCTGGAAAATTCTCACCAAAATGCTATTGTACGCTGGTAAGCAATATAATGAGCTGTCACCGGAGTAATTTTAACAGCTGTCGGACGAGTGGCTTAGAAATGACAGCAGTCTGAATTTGGTTGCAGTTTTTTCATATCACCCTGTATTTATAAAAATACTCATGCTATTGTATATCAGAAGCGCATCCGCTTGTTGGAATTCAAATATAGGCTTTGCAGGTTTTCACAATGATTTTTGTCTTACTCTTGAAATGGTCATTTGTGCGAAAGTGGGAGCTTTCCAAATTTATTTGTTGTCGATCCCTTCGTTTTGCATATTTTTTCAAGCTTTTTTCATTCGAAATAGTTTTCAGTGAACATAATATTTATTAATATTTTTGTGTAAGGCCTAATTGACATGCTTCCATAGAGAATATTTCCATATTCTTCGTTTCCTCGCCTTTCTGTTGTTAAAGTATTTACCTGAATGCTAACGTATAATATTGTAATTTAAATGCATTTGATTGTACGACATTTATTTTCAATTTATTTATTGTTTTTCTTTTTTTTTCTCTCAAAATTGCATTCAATAAAATGTAAAATAAATATTTAAATGTTATTATTAAACGATCATCTGAATTAAGTAATTATTTTGTGGATAAATCGTTGCAACGATTGACACGTTCCAAGCTACGCAATTTTCTTCGCAGAAAAAAAAAACGACGTTTACCTGTCGACAAATAAGGAAACGTTGAAAATTGTTCAAATTGCCAGTGAATTTAATCACGATTTGATTTGATTTGTGGCAGGTTTTGAGATTTCTTAATATTTATATATAAATATGTAATTGCCTTTTGTAATTTATTAATTTTGAATGAAATGTAGGAATGTTGGGCTTAGTTTGAAGCCACCATAGATTTTAATAAAATTTTCGATATGAATGTAATGTTCATAAAATAATCAAAAAGAAAAAAAAAAAAAATGTGACGAGAGGTTTTTTCAATTCTTCTTTAGAAATTCTGATATTTCGTCTGAAATTCAGAAAAATTGGTACATGCTCAAAAAACAGTTTGTCGTGATTTTTTTCAAAAAAAAAAAAAAAAAAAAAAAAAAAAAAAAACTTTACTAAAGCGTCTTAGTTTTCAATACTTGAGGAATTTTTCGAAATATTTTTTAAGGACTGCCAAGGCTATAGTCATGTATTTTTTCAATATTTTTGAATACTTATTAAAAAAATATATTTTTAAGGAGGCATGAAAGCGTATTTTTTATCATATTACTGAAATGTTAACACATACATTGAGAGGACTATTAAGGTTTGGGTCCATAAGCAGCTTGGCATCAATGGCTAGCCATCGTAATGTCAAATTTTTAGGAAAAACGACGTCAAGATTCGAGTTCGGCTCTGGCATTCCTTTATGATATGTCACAAAATATGACATTTTAAGACTTCAACCTGTCTATGTACCCATACCTTTAGAGATACAAGCATAAATTTCTCTCAATAATTTTCCATCAGCCTCAGAGAGGGTATATATAATTTGATACGGCCAAAAGCCAAAGCCAAATCCGATTCAGGGCATTTGGAGTCGATCTAGCGTTACCCGTACTTCCGCTCGTCCGTCTGTCTGGCAGGTGCACACGATAACTCTCGAAGGGAGTATCAGAAATATTTCACTTCACATAAAGAGGAAGGATAATCCGATTGTGCTCCCAATTTCCAAATCCTACTATTTTTATTAGTGCTAGGTCACGTGAGAAAATGGATAATATCGGTTCACTCCATCAAGTACCTCCCCCACAAAGGGTCAACATTTGGAATAATTATAACTATTACAAAATGTGATGTAAATGTCCGATTGTCTTTAAATTGCACACATCACAATATTTTTATTAACCCAAGGTTTGGTGTGAATACGGAATATATCGGTCTACTTCTTCTGGTACCTCACCCACAAAGTGTCAAAATTTTGAATTTCCACGAAGCTCATAAAACGCGAAATTAACATTCGATTCCATTTAGACTTGGCGCGTTTCAGCATTTTCATCAACACAAGATCTGTCATGAGGATGGTAGAGATTCGACACTCCCCCCAAAGGGTTAACATTTTTGAATAACCAAAACGATCACAAAATCCGAAATAAACATCCGGTTCTCTTCAAATTACACACATTTCATTATTTATACTAACGCAAGGTCTGGTCTGAAAATGGGATATATCGGTTTACCCCAAAATATCCTCGAAGCTCCTAAAACACGAAATTAGCATTCGATCTCATGCAGACTTGATACATCTCAATATTTTCATCAACACAAGATCTGTCATGAGGATGGTAGATATTCGACCATTTTTTCTGGTACCTCCCCCACAATGGCTCAAATTTTTGAATAACCGAAACGATCACAAAATCCGAAACAAGTATGCGGTTCTCTTCAAATTACACACATCCCATTATTTCTATTAACGCAAGGTCTGGTATGAAGATATATCGGTCTACTCCTACTCGTACTTCCCCCAAAACAGGGTAAAAAATTTGAATATCTACGAAGCTTATAAAACACGAAATTAGCATTCGATCTCATGCAGACTTGATACATCTCAATATTTCCCTCAACACAAGATCTGTTATAAAGAAGTTAGAGATCGGTCCATTTCTTTTGGTACCTCTTTCACATAGGGTTCAAGATTTTGAAAATCAAAACACTCAAAGAAACCGAAATAAGCATCCAACACTCTTTAAAATTTCACACACAACCATTTTTTCTAACGCAAGACCTGTTGTGAAGATGATATATATCTGCGAAACCCTTCTGGTACCTCACACACAAAGGGTAAAAATTTTCAATACTCTCATCTGTCATAATTTGCGAAACAAGTCAGCGATTCTTTACAACTTGCTATATTTAAATATTTCCCACTATGGCGGCCCACACCATCACCATGGCCAACGCTTGAGTTCTGCTGGCCAACCGAAGGTGTACATTTTCAGCTGACCTCGCTTACGAATGCTTTCTCATCACTTTTGAGTCTATTTTCTTTCTGTTGCGGTGTAAGTTCTTGCATTTTTTGGAATTTCAATGGCTTTACCCCGAGCTCATTTTTCAATATTTGCCGAATGGAATATTGCGATATGCTCAGCTCACGAGCCATTTTTCGACCACTGCGACGCGGGTTTCGATCAAGTCGCTTCTTTGCTTTTCGAACCATTTCGGTTGATGTTGCTGTTTTCTTCCGTCCACTTCCTTAACGTCGGGATACGCTACCAGTATGACGTTAACGAGCGATTTTACGAGACGCTAAAGATTCATTCACATTTAAATGTTGGAGTTCTCTAACCATAGCCTCTTGTGGTTTTCCAGCAAATATAAAGAAATCACACTATCACGCTTGAATTCCGAACACGAATAACTTTTTTTCTGGAAAATTCTCATCAAAATACTTTTGTCCGCTTGTAAACAATATAATGAGCTGTCACTGGAATAATTTTAATAGCTGTCGGACGAGTGGCTAAGAAATGACAGCAGTCTGATGTTGGTTGCAGTACATTTTAACTTTTTCTAAAAATGATCACATATCTCATATAAATGGAAGTAACCAATATAGTCCAAACCTGGCACGTCACAATATTTATATCACATACGAAATGGACATTTTTGGCCCTTTCTTTCGGAACCTACTCGAACATTGGCTGGAGGTATCTGAGGGTATATATCGGCAAAACCGACCGATATTTTGTTTGAATCTTTTGTAATATTTTTTTTAAAATAGTTTAATATTTTTTAGACTTATTTTCATTTCTTAACAGAACCGCTGTCATACAAGTATTGTAGTGTCCGTCATGTTCGACCATATTTGTGTTAGATTTTGTTCGACATCACTTCGTTTACACATTGTTTTTTTTTTCAATATTTTCACGTTTTAACTATTAAAATGTCACAGTTTTCCTTTACCGCTTTTTGTTTCTCTGTGCAATTACCAACTGTTTCTGTTTCTGTTACTTTTTTGATTTTTTACGAACTTTGATGGAATGTTGTTTAGTTTCGTTTTGCTTTGTTTTTTCATCCGTGTGTGTGTGTGTTTGTGTTTTGTGACTCAAAGCAACTTCTGTTGTTGGCGGTGGCAGCATTGGCTATGCGGTTTGTTTGTGATTTGTTGTTGTGGAAAAAAGTGTTGTTTGCTTTGAAATGGAGTTATAAATTAAATTTATTGCAGGTTTTTTTTCCCATCGTGGCATTTGGTGACAAAACATTTTAGTTAATTTATTTAAAGTTTTGCGACTTTTTTTTCCATGGGACAGCTAAATATTTAAAAGGTAAATCAATGCAGCAATTGCTGTTTGCAAACTTTAGGCGTTAGAGAAACCAGTCACATGGATGTCTTTTTAAAAACTCAAAAACTACTCGTGAAAGGAGATATTAGCGTGGAATTGTACGGGTTTTTTAAAGGAGTTTAAAGAATATATTTAACGAGACCAGGAGAGCGAAAAGTGCGTTATGACTGATCGTCGAAATAATGGTTTTAGATACTGTGTTCTTCAGAATATTTATAGACTAGAAATGTTTGTCGTCCATTTTTATCTGATGCTCTCGAAAGAATTATACTCTCAACAGAATTATTGGAATCAAAGCGTCGCCTGTTTTTAATATTTTTTTTATCAAAATTTTTTATTGAAAATGGAAAATATTGGTCTATTTATTTTAGCAATCATCAAAAAAAAAAAAAAAAAAAAAAAAAAAAAAAAAAAAAAAAAATTGAAGAAAGCAGCCGATTTGGTTGAAGTTTTGCATACTCCCACCAAAAAAGAATAATTTCAACTCTCGAAGACTATTAAATACTTTATGTCAATATTAGAATTGATGTCAATATGGAATATAACCTCCACAATTATTGGCCTCTCTACTAAATAAAAAAGTGCACAATGTAGTTCAGGGACGGAAATGGGCAAGATTGACTCAAGCCTTCTGACCCTCCACACATCGCAAATTTTAAATATACAGGGTAAGGTAAAAAACTGCAGCAAAGTCAAACGTCATAATTTTTACATTTTTTTAATTTTATTGTATGAAAGCAACAAATGTCGGAAATAGCATCAGATTTTAGAATAAGTTTAGATTTGTTCGAATTGTTCATCTTTGGCACGAGTTATGGCTTTTAAACGGCCAATGAAACCGTCACACGCTGCCCGAATGTTGATCTGCAGTATTTTGGCCCATTCCCGGCGAAGCGCTTGCTTGAGGTGATCGACACATTGGTATTGTTTAGTGCCAACCTTACTTTGCAAATTGCTCCAGACACAATAGTCCAACGGATTGGTATCCGGAGATTTTGGTGGCCATTGTGCGCTGGAAATGAAGCGAGGAACCTCATTTTGTAACCATTCTTGGGTGCCGAGTGCTGAGTGCGATGGGGCTGAGTCCTATTGGAATGTCCATGGTCTGCGGCCAAAATGTTTGCGTGCCCAAGGCTTTAATGCACCCTCCACAATATTTTCGCGATAATATTCGGCCTTTATTCTGATGCCACGGTCGATTAATACGAGCGGAGAGCGACCATCGGCCGATATGGCGGCCCACACCAGCACCATGGCCGGCGCTTGAGTTCTGGTGGCCAACCGAAGGTGCACATTTTCAGCTGACCTCTTTGGCAAGTAAACACGATCATTTTGTTTGTTTACAAACTGCCGGACAACAAATGTCTTCTCATCAGAGACGGAGAAAACCAAATTCGGCATTCACCACTTTCGGCCAAGCGGAGCAACTCTTTAGCTCTTTTGAGTCTATTTTCTTTCTGTCGGCCTACCCCTTCTGGAATATCCCCCAAAAAGGGTCACAATTTTAACTACTTATATTTTTAATAACGTGCGAATCAAGTCGGCGATTTTATTCAAACTTAGTATATCTAAATATTTCATTTGATAGGAATATTCCGTATTTTCCCCACAAGTGGTTAAAATTATTCCCAACAATTTTTTATTGATGTCTGAGTGTCTTCAAATTTTGCACATCCAAATATTTTTATCAGTATTAGAATCAGTGCAAGACTTCGGTCCACTGTATTTGGTACCTCACGAATATTTCAACATTTTAAAACAATTTTCAAATATCTTATATAAAGTGGAGAAAGTAGTCGATATAATTCAAACGCTAAAATATATATCCGACTTATATCTGATACGAAATGGACAATATTGGCCAACTTCTTGGGATCTCCAGCATAAAGGCTAAACATTTTGATTATAATAATGGATGTCAAAATATATTTAAATAAACGGACAATAGCTGAGGCTATACATCGGTCGGCAAAACCGAATGATACATTTAAACTGGTTTTAATTAATATTTTGTATAATTTTTAGAACATAGTTATTATTGAGTTTATACGTTTAAACTTAATTAAGAATTTTCAATAAATTAAATATAAAATTTCAATAGCAAATGGAAATTTAATATCAATTTTTATAGCCACTTATCTGCTGCATATCCCAGCCATATCGCATATTAAGTTCCTAACTATGTAACAAATTTATCAAAAATTAATTTAATGTTTTTTTTTGTAGCCCTAAAAGGTTAAGCAACATGTTTTCATACCACAAATGTAATTTTCAGACTAGTTTTAATTAATTTTCATTATTAATAATAACAATAAAAAAATTAGGCCATAACGGTTTTTATAGCCCTCAGTTGCAAGTGTTACAAAACAAGTGGATAATTTATTCATGTCTAGTAATTAAACTATTTAAACTTTATGATGTTGCACTCATTACGGAAAATGCTACCAGGCGAATGGTAATAAAAATTTGTTTAAATTTTCATGGAGGATAATGAAAAATTAATAAAATTTAATTAAATAAAAAATAAACATTAAAATTCAATGAAAACTAATTCGTAAACTAAAAAATCAAGTAAGGCCTGCAAGAAAACAGGGACGACCTGTTGACTTGTACAACAGGTATAGCCCGCCGGGGACCAATGGACCGTCGGGGATAATAGCTAAAATTGGACGCATACAAAATATGCTCCAAGGAGAAAGAAAGGCCATTGTGGCTAAAACCATTATTTTATCTTAGTTCGTTTTGACTCTAGGGTGATTTACGGTAATCAAAAGTATACAGGGTGAGATGAAAAAACTGCAACCAACTTCAGACTGCTGTCATTTCCAAGCCATTCGTCCGGCATTCCATTCGGAAAATATTAAAAAATGAGCTCGGGGTAATGCTATTGGAATTCCAAAAAGCGCAAGAACTTCTGTCGCTACAGAAACAAAATAGACTCAAAAGAGCTAAAGTGTCGATCACCTCAAGCAAACGCTTCGCCGGGAATGGGCCAAAATACCGCAGAACAAGATTCGGGCAGCGTGTGACGGTTTCATTGGCCGCTTGAAGGCCATAATTCGTGCCAAAGGTGACCAATTCGAACAAAACTAAACTTATTCTAAAATATGATGCTATGTCCGACATTTTTTGCTTTCATTCAATAAAATTAAAAAAAAAATGTAGAATTAAAAATATTCGCAAGTTGGAAGGCTTCTGTCCAGCCCTAAACTCTAACTCCATACAAACTCGATTGTCGATTGGTCTATAATTGTGACCTGTAGAGCAACAGAAAAGTCAGAAAAATTATCTCTTTTTGGTCCATTTCAACTCCTAAATGGTCAGGCATAATCCCTTTATTGTTATTGCTATTCTGACTCTAGTCCTTCCTCCATTTTCGATTTCGTGAAGATCGGGCCATGATTACGACCTGTAGCGTGATTACAAATAACATTGATTAAGCTCGGCGAGATAGAAATATATCCATACCTATGTGCAGGACCAATATTTCGAGGTGTTACATAATTTTTGGCCCGATCAAACTTATAATACCCACAACATATATGCGAACTAAAAATGCGATTGTGCTTTTACAAGGTTTGCTGGGTTTTAAAGCTATATATAAGATTTCGATTTCGCTTTCACAAGTTTTGCTGGGTTTAAAAGCTGTTTATAAGATGTGTTCTGCATTGGCTCCCAGTTGACCATCAATGCAAATACTTTGACATCATAATTTGCGTAAACCGAGTTACGGGGTTATACCTCATCTGTAACAGTATCTGGATTTCAGTGATCTAAAGTGTCCTTTTAAGGGTCTTTGAAATGCACATTTGCGGATTTCTACATATCTTCCTCAGATCACGAAATAGTCCATTTTCCAAAAATATGCAATGACTCAAAAATGTAGCTTTCATCGTTGACCAATTGTAGCCCATGATCTATACAGTATTACATTAGAATTTCTTTGAAAACTTTCTGAATTCCCGAAATATACACTTTAGATAAACTAAACAAACAATTTCTTTATGGGATGTCCTAATATTGTGGTATACTTACAAACAAATGGATTCATTCATGAGTACTGACCTGAAAAGATAAAAAAATGCAAAAATGTTATTAAAACATTAAAAATCTTTATGAGAAATAAGTACTTGATTTGGAATTAAAAAGTACTTTTATTGGACCACATTAAAAATCCTATACAATTTTCACACCTCATTATTCCATTGTTTAAAAAATTCCTAAATGTTGCAATAAATAGTTATCATAACTTCCATTAATTGTTCGGCAATAATTGCTAATAAAAATGTAGCTCTCTCCCATTGTATTGGACATAAAAACAAAGGCAGAAAACAAACACCATAGTCGAAGCGATACAACGACATCCCCCCAATATTGTGGTACGTACAATCCCCAAAAACAGTAGATTTTAATGGGCCATGACACGGGGACATAATGTTTGGTCCTTTCATTAACATAAATTCGAAATGAAATGTCATCCACCAGCAAATGATGGGAACAATATGCCAACAATTTCTTTCTCTATACAGCACGGCCCCTACCGGGGGAGGGCAAAATGAGAAACAGTTAAATATGTTTATATGCCAATTGTTATTCGGATGAATGTATATATGTATGTTGACAATTGTTATTGTTGTTGGCCAACTGCCCGAGAAGAGTGGGCTTTAATGTCATTGGGTGCGAGTTAATGACATCAATAACCATAAAATCTACTGCTAATAGAAGTTATAAATTACTTCCACAGCAAAAATGGTAATGTTTATAAGGCACTCGTAAACATTCGATATGGAAGGTGCTACAAATTGTCTCAAGTGTTATGATGAATATTAATTATAAAATTTTTGATAATCATCATACGCCATGTGATACTCAATGGCTATGGGCATATATGGCTTATACCTTTCTTATCTGTGCATATATTCTAAAGGTGCATATATTCTAAAGAAGTGCCTGAATGTCGTTTAAAAAATGTTCGTAAGAATTTCATTTTTTGTGCCAGAAATCTTTGAAATATTTCTGCAAACTTCCTGATTGGTTGAGTAATTATTCCTATAAACCATTGTTTTTTTTTTTTTCTAAAAAGACCTAGAGTCGCTTTTTGGTTTAATCTACGATTTCTGTCTGGAAGAGCCATGGAACAATTATAGTTATAAATTACTTCCACAGCAAAATTGTTATATTTACAAGGCACTGGTAAACACTTGATATGGAAGTTGTTACAAATATTAAATATTATATGAGGAATTTATATATATATTTTGTTATGTAGAAAATATTCGGAGACCTTCAAACCTCAATAGATTTTTCATAAACTCATCCGCGGACAATTAATGTTGGTAGTTTTTAAAAGATTTATATGGGTGGCGTATGATTGATATTATTAGCAACAATTGTGATGATCATCATACGCCACCTGGTACTAAATGTTTCTCAAATTGTGGAGAAAAGCATATGTGTGGTAGACCACTCAATGGTGTCTTACCTATTCAAGATTTGAGAATATCATTCATGCATGGAACCCTGCAATAGGCCAGTTTTCATGGAATACTGGTTTGAGGTCTTGTATCGCTGTAAATTCTTTTGAAGGAGTCTATATAAAGTATCAATCGGTTTGTCGAAACCATAACTGTTCTAAAAACTCAACAATATTGTTCAGAAAGACGTTGTGTTTTTAAAATCCAAGATTTTTGACCGTAGAGTAATTTTTTTGAATTAATCAACACTTTTTGTCGGGAAAGGCCTTGGAAAGAAGATCTAAAACTCCAGGATTCTTTTCTTGTTTTTCTTAATTCTGAAATTTTTGGCTTTGATATTTTTCAATTCACAAGTTTTGTTGGGATACACCCTCAGCCAATGTTCGTTTATTTAAATATATGTTAACTTGCATTATTACTCTAATTAATTCAAGCTTTCAATCCTTTCCGAATGAGTGGACCGATATATCTGGCCTAGATCTGATATAAAACGTATCAGATTTGGACTATATCGGCTACTTCCTCCTCAATATATGAGATATATGTATTAATTTTTGAGAAATGTTGAAATAGAGGATCTAAATCTAATACTGATAAAAATATGTGGATGTGCAAAATTTAATGAAAATCAAACCAGGTACCAGAAGGGATGGGTCGATATAACTTCAACTTTATATAAAATGTTGGGTAAGTAAAACTATTAGGATGTGTGAAATTTGAAAGTAATTGGGTGCTAATTTATGAAAGATATAATTATTCAAAATGTTGACCCCTTTGGAGTGGTCTGATATGTTCCAACTTCACACCAGAACATGTGATTGTAGTAATATTGGGATGTGGGAAATTTTAAGGCAATCGAATCCTTATACCGTATTTAATAAGAGTCATAATTATTAAAAATTTGGGCACTCCGTAGGGTAGGCACTTAATGGAGAGGGCCGATATTGTCCATTTTTGCACTTCACCTACCTGGACAAAATTGGAGGATCCTTCCGTGTTCGATAAAATTTTCTGTGAAAATGTTCAGATTTGGCGGGGAGGTACCGGAAGGGGTGAGCTGATGTTGGGATGTGTAAAATATGAAAAGAATCGGATGCTTAATTCACATTTTTTTGGTTATTGAAAATTTTTGACCTTTTGGGGGCGGGAATGGGAAGGGTAATCTTATTTAAAATTTATAATTTTTATAATTTTGTTGGCATGTTTGTTCGGGAAACCGTAGTATTTTGTTGTGGCAAAATATTCATGTTTAATCCTATTATTGTTGTTTTTATAAAAACAACGTTTATTTATTAGTGGAGAAAGATGATATGTTTACCAGGGAGTAAGGCAGGGAATACCCTTGTTTTTTTTTTTGGGATAATTCTCCCCAGGAGTTTTTTTTTTAAATATTGACCTTTGTGGGAGAGAAACATGATGGAGTGGGCCGATATAGTCCATTTTCGCACCTAACCTATCGCCAATGAAAATATTAGCCTTTGCTAAGATTAAAAAAATCGGATGGTCTTTTTTTTCTATTATTTAATTTTGAAAAATTTGGCCTTTTGTGGGAGACGTACCAGCATTTGTTTTGTTAACAAAGTACAGGTCGAATTTATTGCATGATCCAGATAATATTTGGCACAAATAATAGTATGGCATTTTGCACATATGACAAAATTAAGCCTGGATATAAGTATGCCAAATTTGATCGAAATCGGTTCAGAAATAGCTATCGCTCTCATATATATTGTTCATCCGATTTCATATCACACTCTGTAACAACGATATTTGGGGAAATCTATGTAGTACATCACAGTCATACCTTTCCCAAATTTTATCGAGATCGTTTCAGATTTGAATATAGCTTCCATATCAGATTTGCTTTTTATTATGCACCAAATGTGTAATGTTGCTCAAATATAATGGCATTTGGCACTTACGACCAAAGTGAGCCAAGAAATTTAGTCTCTCTTTTAGTCTCTCTTCACTGGTTTTTTTTGGGATGTTGAATTCAAATATCCTGCTACACTGTTTATCCAATATCCAGCCATAAATATACTCAAATCCCTTAACAAATTCTTTTTTTCTAATAACAGTCTGGCTTATATTTCGTTTGGAACTTTTCATGTTTGCGCCATTATAACACACGTAGTACTTAAAACATCAAGTCAAGAATTTTAAAGATATTTTCATTTTTTTGTTGTCTGCAAGGTCTCAAAACTTTTATGACATCAAAAAAAAAAAAAAAAAAAAAAAAAGAAAAAAAAAACATTTCTTTTACGGCGAAAAAGTGAAAAGCAAAACCATTTAATCGCTTTTTTTCTCTTACATGCTTGTTGCATACACTCGTAGCTCCCATCTAAGCTCCCGAGTTTTTAGCACCAAACAAATGACTCAGTGTCGCAAATGTATAAAAAAGGAGACTCTCTGCACATAAAAATATTTATGATTGTCTCATGTAAGTGAGGTTATGATTGCCATATGATAATTGCGGGTGAAATTACCGTAAAGAGCATGGAGTCGTAAATATTTAATGTCTTGACTCGAACAAATAATCCAAAAAAATTAAAAGAAAAAATGGAAACAAAAATTAACCACAAGGACAACAAACAAATTTGCTGGGTATATATGCATGTGTGAGTGTTTGCCTTGTAAATCCTCTTTTGTTATTTGTTTCTTGCGATTTTATGAGCGCTGCGTATGAAAATCGTAAAAATATATTTTTTAAATGTTTTTCATGTATTTTTGCCATTGGCTTGCAACAAAGGAATATTAAATTCTGGAGAGGGAGAGAGAGATAAAGTAAAAGTAAACTATTACAATTTATTTTGCATACGCCTTCGCTCCACATGAAGTACTTGAAGTACCCATTGTTATGTGTTCGTGTTCCAGAGAATTTATGTTAATCATACGCCACCGATTAGTTACTGGGGGTGGAGTGCTGTAGTGATATGAAGTAATGATTTTTTATGCTTCCTTTTATGGGAAGGAGCAGCAAATAAATTTACAATAAAATATATATTGTAAGTAAAATGCATAAAATACATGAAGTATATTTACGCTCTACCTATTACCTTACATCATTTACGCTATATATAAAATTATAATAGTCCAAGTCTGGATGGAATAAGGGAGAGTAGTAGCTTCAATATAATAGAAAAAAATTCAGATTCAGATACTGCAACATTTTTCAGATGTATATGGATGCAACTTTAAATTATAAAAAATTGGTGTTCAATAGCCCGTTTAATAAACGACAGAGAATAGGTTACAAAAGATAGCGTCTGTTATGAACTGACATATTCCAGAGTATTTTAAAGCTTGAAGTACAAAAATCGAAAATTCTTAAATATTTTAAATTATATAATTATTTGTCCTCTAGACCGACATATCCCAAATTTACATTAGATCTAATATGAGTAGAGTATATGCGAAGTTTGAACAGAACTGAGGAAAAATTTCGAATTTTATGAAAGTCTGATTTTTATTTTCATGGAACTGGATATGCGATCTGTGGAAAATATCCGAAACAGATTTCACATTTTACAAGATTTATTTTTATTGAAATAGGAATTTTTGTTGGGGTGGTACCAGAGAGAGAAGTTTCAAGCAAATCTATGACTTGTTTGACTCATATAATGAGACTCAAAATTATTCAAAATTTTGGACCTTTTTGGGAGAGGTGCCAGAAGGAGTATTCTGATTTATTTTATTTTCACACCTGATTTTGAGCTGGTTAAAATATTGAGGAATGTAATATTTTAAGATAACTTTCACATTATATAGGCGCTGTGGTTATTTTTTTTTTACCTGAAGGAATACTCCCTCTCGAATTCGGGCAAAGAGAGAATTTTTGCTTATTTCGAACATATCGAAGCAATGTTCCTTGTCCAAATTGTATTTATTTAAATACATATTCGTTTTTCTCTTTCTGAGAACTTTTCCTGTAGCTTTTGAAAAATCACCCTTTATATTGGGCATACCTAACGCTCGGCATGATTTTTTTTTTTTTGCAAAATTTTGAACTTTTGTGGGGAATGTGCCGGAATAAATGAATGTATTACCCATCTACAAACTCAATCTAAGTTAGAAAGAAATATTGAAAGTGTTTTCTGCTACTAATTGTTCCAGGAACTAGTCTTGCTATCGCCAAATATTATTAGCATACTGCGATAGGCGATAATGTTTAAAAAAAGTGATTACTGTGGAAATTATTATCAATAAAAAATTAATTAAAATTTAAAAAGTGTGTTATCGCGTAGTCTCTGCAATAGATTTTTAAGATTTTTTAAAAAATTATGCACTAAATTTTCGAATTCGGCCTATGCGGAGCATACACTTGATATATGCATGAACCGAACGAAAAATGCTCTTTAAAAAAATCGATATCCATTGAAATTCCGGCTTACAGTGGATGTATTGAAAAATTATACATTAGATCTAAGATCTAGAGCGGTTATATATCATTTGATGACGTGTCTCCTCGAAATAACGTTTTTAGACCCTATGTTTCTTTGGACCAATTCCGTTTTAGGGCTTTTGGAGTCGATCTAGCGATGTTCGTCCGTCTGTCTGGCTGAACCACGATAACTCTCAAAGGAATCTTCTGTTTTGATCCAAACTTGGTACATCGTAATATTATTATCAAACTTAGATCGAGATCGGAGATGGGAAATATCGGTCCACTCCTTCCCCACAAAAGATCGAAATTTTCGAAATAAAAAAACTTTACTGCACAGAAAGAGAAAGGATAATCCGATTTTGTTCCAACTTGGTAATATTTGCATCAGTGCTAGGTAAGGTGCGAAAATGGACAATGTCAGTACCACTCCCACAAAGGGTCAACAGTTCGACTGTCTTCAATTTACACACATCACAATATTTTTATCAACCCAAGGTATGGTGTGACGATGACATGTGTCGGTTCTGCTACCTCCCTCAGAAAGGGTCAACATTTTGAATAACCAAAAACGATAACAAAAAATCCGAAACAAGCATCCGGTCCTCTTCATATTTTACACATTCCATTATTTCCACTAACACAAGATCTGGTGTGATGATGGAATGTATCGGTCCACTCCTTCTGGTACCTCTCCCACAAAGGGTCCAGGTTTTGTATATTCATGAAGTTCAAAAAAAAAAAAAAAAAAAAAAAACGAGAAATTAACATCCGATTCCATTCAGACTTGGCACATCTCGATATTTCTATCAGTGCAAGATCTGTTATAAAGATGGTACCATTCCTTCTGGTACCTCCCCCACAAAGGGTTAATGTTTTTAATGACCAAAACAGCTATAAAATCTCTTTATATTTCACACTTCCCATTATTTCCAATGACACGAGATCTGCTGTGAAAATGAGACATATGGGTCGACTCCTTCTGGTGGATACTAACTTTGAGAGTTATCGTGCACAGCAGCCAGCCAGCCAGACAGACGGACGGATGGACGGACGAGCGTCGCTAGATCGACTCCAAATGTGCTGAAACGGATTTGGTCTAAAGAGACCTAGGGTCCAAACACATACGATTCTCTTTATATTTCACAAATCCAATTTCCATTACCACAAGATCTGCTGTGAAAATGAGACATATGGGTCCACTCCTTCTGATACCTCCCCCACAAAGGTTCAAAAATGTAATGAAATTTATAAAACACGAAATTAACATGCGATTGCATTCAGTGTATCTTATAATTTGCATCAACACAAGATCTGTTATAACGATGGTAGAGATCGGACCATTTCTTCTGGTATCTCTCTTTATATAGGTTCGAGATTTGAAAAATAAATGAAAATGAACGAAACGCTTCAAGAAAGCAAATAAGCATCCAACTCTCTTCAATTTTCACACATACTTTTGCTAACGCAAGATCTGTTGTGAAGATGATATATATCTGCCAACCCCTTCTGGTACCTCAGACACAAAGCGTCATATCTTGCGAATTGCGATATATAAATATTTTTCTCAACCAGAAACCTGAAATGATTATGGAATATATGATTTCGCATAGAATTGGATATTAGTGTTCGATTTTTTATTGCCCTATATTTCGATGCAAACTTTCAAAACGCCGATACACCTGTCTTCTATTTTTAGCTCTACTTTCAGAATCTATGTGGTTTTCCTGTATCGAATCGAATAAATTGCATTTTGTTGCACAATGTAATCCTTTCAAGGTTTTTGGCTCAATATTTTTCAAAGTCTTGGGTATTGAGCTTAGTGTGCCCCGAATATATGCTGCTGCTCCACCAGAGGAAAGTTCCACATATGTCTCTATATCAAATTTATTAAATTTTCCTTATCTTAAGCACAAGCACAATTGATCGGCGTGGTAGATTGTAACATTGATTTTATTTATTTTCGTATTGGACCCACATATTATTGGATTTATACACCGTTTGTGAAAAAAAAAAAAAACAATTTTCAAATATTTTTTTTTTAAATAACCCATATAATCATAATTCAATTATATTACGATCACGTCACAAATATAAATAAACAATATATTTTAGTTCATATCAGCCATAATAACACTCTAAAAATAGTTGTTAGTAAACATAAATGACGTACTTAAGACGATAACAACTATCACTTGGGTTCGACTGAAAGAAAAAAACATAATCACTTATTATTACCAACCATAATTCTTATTTTCTTAAAAAGAAAAAAAAAATTGAAGAATTTTTTTTAATATTTAATTCACTTCTCTCTAGCTTTTTTAACACTTTATATTCTATTGCTCTTCTTTTGGAAATATATTCACGTCAAATTTTCTTTTTTTAAATCGGTTTTATTTATTTTATAGATTTTGCAATATTTCGTTTTTTATTGTTAAACAATTGAAACAAATATGCATTTATGGCACGTCCGTTTTTTTTTTTTTTTTTTTTTTTTTTTTTTGGCTACCAACTACTCGAACCATAAACGACCACTTTAAAACTAAGACTGATATCCGTTGTCATAATGCCACAGACTATTTATATGACTTAGTTTTTATGTAGTTATCTCTTTTTTGCCGGGAGTGACATCATTTGTGTATCGCGAAAAAAATTGTCATTTGGAATTTCGCAGAAATATCATTTTGCCATCTCTAAAACCAATAAAAAAAAAAAAACGACAACAACGAATGAATGAATGCCCTTGCACTTCGTTGATTCTAAGGAGACCCAACTACAAGATAAACAATTGTTGTCTTATCTGAGTGTGTTCTAATTTCAAACATGAATGTAGATATTAAATATATATAAATAAGTTAAAAAAAAAATAAAAAATATTTGCCAACCCGCAACACTTTGCGGTTAAATATTTACGAAAATAAAATGGACCATTCGTCATTCATCTAACCCAGGGATGGTTGATTAAATTGTTTTGTTGCAATTGTTTTTTTTTTTTTTTTTTTTTTTTTTTTGTTTTTTGGTTTCAATTAAACAAATGTTTAGAAAACAATGAAAGTGATACCTTATGATCATGTCGAATTAACGGCAGTTTTGGGGTGACGTTGACGTCAATACTAAAAGGAAAATTAGAAGATTTCAAAAAATATGGAAGAAACATACTTATTCAGGGTGAGATAAAAAACAGCACTGCAATTTTTATTTTTTTTAAATTTTATTGAATGAAAGCAGAAAATTTCGGAAATAGCATCAAATTTTAGAATAAGTTTAGATTGTCCGAATTGATCACCTTTGGCACGAATTATGGCCTTCAAACGGCCAATGAAACCGTCACACGTTGACCGAATGTTGCTCTGCGGTATTTTGGCCCATTCCCGGCGAAGCGCTTGTTTGAGGTGATCGACACTTTGGTATTTTTTAATGCCAACCTTGCTTTCCGAAATACTCCAGACACAATAGTTCAACGGATTGGTATCCGGAGATTTTGGTGGCCATTGTGCGCTGTGCGAAATGAAGCGAGGAACTTTTTGTTATCATTCTTGGGTGGCGCGTTCTGAGTGCGATGGTGCTGAGTCCTGTTGGAATGTCCAAGGTCTGCGGCATAATGTTTGAGTGCCCAAGGCTTTAATACACCCTCCAGAATATTTTCACGATAATATTCGGCATTTATTCTGATGCCGCGGTCAATTAATGCGAGCGGAGAGCGACCATCGGCTGTTATGGCGGCCCACACCATTACCATGGCCGGCGCTTTAGTTCTGGTGGCCAACCGAAGGTGCACATTTTCAGCTCTTTGGCAAGTAAACACGATCATTTTGTTTGTTTACAAACTGCTGGACAACGAATGTTTTCTCATCGAAGACGGAGAAGACCAAATTCGGCAGTGCACCTTTTTCGGCCAAGCGAAGCAACTCTTTAGCTCTCTTGAGTCTATTTTCTTTCTGTTGCGGTGTAATTTCTTGCAGTTTTTTGAATTTCAAGGGCTTTACCCCGAGCTCATTTTTCAATATTTGCCGAATAGAATATTTCGGCGATATGTTCAGCTCACGAGCTCTTTTTCGGCCACTTCGACGCGGGTTTCGATCAAGTCGCTTCTTTACTTTTCGAACCTTTTCTGCTGATGTTGCTGTTTTTTTCCGCCCACTTCCTTGGCGTCGCTGACTTGTTGAATATTGTGACCCTTTGTGGGTAAGGTACCAGAAGGGGTTCGCAGATATATGTCGTCTTCACAACAGATCTTGTGAAAAAATGTTTGTGTGTGTGAAATTTTTAAGTTGGATGTTTATTTGACTTTATTTGAGCGTTTGATTTTTCAAAATCTTGAACCTACAAGAAGAAATGATTCGATCTCTACCATCCTTATAACAGATCTTGTGTTTATGGAAATATTGAGATATACCAAGTCTGAATGAAATCGGATGTTACTTCTGCGTTTTATGTGCTTCAAGGATATTCCAATTTTCGATCCTTTGTGAGGGAGGTACCATAAGGAGTGGACCGATATATCCCATCTTCACAGCAGATCTTGTATTAGTAGAAATAATGGGATGTGTAAAATGTGAAGAGAACTGAATGCTTATTTCGGATTTTATAATCTTTTGGTTATTCAAAATTTTGACCCTTTGTGGGAGAGGTACCAGAAGAGGGCGGCCAATTTATCCCATCTTCACACCAGATCGTGTGTTGATAGAAATATTCGTATGTGCGAAATTTGAAGATAATCGGTCTTTAATTTCACATTTTATAAGAGTTATGATTATTCAAAATTTTGGCCCTTTGTGGGGGAGGAACTCGATGAAGTGGGCCGAAATTGCTCATTTTCGCACCCAACCTAGGACTGGTGAAAATATTTAGATTTGCAAAGCTTGAACACAGTTGTATATATCTTTCTTGTTCTATGAGGTAAATTATTTTCTATGAAAATATAGGTCTTTTGGCCCATCTCCGATCGCGACCTAAGTTTTATAATAATATTATGATGTACCAATTTTAGACCAAATCAGATCTTCCCTTCGTGAGTTATCGTTCGCACCAACCAGACAGACGGACATACAGTCATAGATCCACTCCAAATGTCCTGAAACTGAGTTGT
The DNA here is from genome assembly GCF_030504385.1 of Musca domestica. Taxonomy (NCBI): domain Eukaryota; kingdom Metazoa; phylum Arthropoda; class Insecta; order Diptera; family Muscidae; genus Musca; species Musca domestica. The sequence continues at coordinate 877,996 of NW_026712391.1, read as the reverse complement.
TCCAAAGGCTCTAAATCGTTATTACGCTCTAAAACCTTTTTTGGATTTTTGTCCAGAGACATAATTGTCTTGGAAAATGAGGAAGAAATAGGCCATTTGGATTGAATTTTGATTTTTAGAAATTTGAAGAAGAATACATTTACATCATTTTCATTGAATAGGACAGCCGCAGGGCCGAAACTACAGTAATTTTCAAAAAAAAAAAAAAAAAAAAAAAAAAAAAAAAAAAAAAATAAATAAACAAATAAATAAAAATAAAGAAAAATGAGAGAGAGAGAGAGAGAGAGAGTATCCTATGGTTCTATATTTCAGGTTCTGGAACCCAACTTCATACATTTATGTATAAAAGTCTTTTGAAAGTATCAAATAATTTTTAGAACATGTCTTATATTTGGCGAAAAACCAGTAGATGTATATAAAGTCATAACGTGCAAAGAGGACTCTCTTCTATGCACAGAGCATCTTCCTGAAGTTTTCTATTCGTAGAAGATCAACAACTGGCCTTTTTTATCCTTCTATATAAGGAATATTTCCAACGGGACCAATGTTTTGGAAATGTTCTTTAAGTTCTCTCGAAGTCCACTACTCATCATATTTTTCCCACATCAGGAAGTTGTGCTGAAAAATACATCTGTCACTTTAAATGGGAATATTGTCATAGCATCAAAAACATTTATAATTAAAATTTAATTTTTTTATGTTATAATACTGCGGATTACCACAAACTGTGTTTTGAGCCTAATAGCCGCCTAACAGATTTCCATTATTTCATTATCGCCATTCGAAATCACAACATATGTCATTATTTGTTTTCTGTTTTTTCTGCTCTGCTCTTATTCTTGTTTGCATATCCTCACATTTCATTGCGATCATAATCAGATTATTAAAACCCATTAATTTTATTTTGTTTTTATTGTTTCCAACAGCTTTTTTTTAACTTTTCTCTTTTTAATTTGATAAACAATTTAATTATGCTAATAAGTGGTAATTAACATTTTATGTCGTTTACACTTTTCTGCCAATATTTGTCATAAATTGGCTGGGCGCTCGTTAACGCATTCAATGGCTCGAATGATGACTTAATAAATGCAATTAATCATACGCCCCGGTGGTCATTTGCATTTCATTTTAATTAAATGCTCTCTCGCTCTCTTTGCCACTCTCTCTCTCCTTCTCTGGAATTCTTCGGGAAATGCAATGCAACTAAATAAAAAATTTTTGCATTGCAATTTAATTTCATTTCCCTGCTTCCGTATTTCAATCCGGTAGTAGATGCTTTGAGAGGAATTTCCCCAGGCCTTGGCCCTAATTGAGTGTTAAATACCCAATGTAATTTTCTATTTAATAATAATATTCTAATAGCCACTTGCCCTTTTGCATTATTCGATGATTTCCTTTCGATTGAATTATTTTAATTGCCGTTCAGTTTTCCTCCATTTTTTTCCTTTGCCCTCGCTTTGCCATTTCTTTCTCTGTGTTTCGCCCATTTGTTTTTACAATTTCCGTTCCAGCAGCTGACTTTTATTGTAAAGTCATCATAACTTTTTAATTGAAATTGTAATTGAATTATATGCAACTCCGTAAAGCAGACGAACGGAGTGTAAGGTCGGATATAAGACAAGACATTCTTTGAGGCTGGTTGATGATGACGATGATCTTTTAAATATTATAAACTGAAATGTTTATAGGTTGTTATTGTGGGGCAGAGGAGTTTCAATTATGGAAATATTTAAAAGTAATTGATAAAATATTGAAATCATTAATAAAAAATGGCAAAAGTTCATTTTCCCACCCTTAAATACATTTTAAGGGTCTCCTGAACACAGTTCAACTTCAAAAGAAAATTTTCAGACTTCAGAAGGTCTCTTGAGGTTTTCTGTCTAAAGAATATTTAAAAGATCTATAGTCTACAGAAGAATTATTTGGGTCTTCTTTCTGCTGACGGTCTTATATTTACAGAGATTAAAGGTCTTCTGCCTATAGAAGATCAGCCTAAGGTCTTCTATCAACAGAAGACCTGTCAGTTAATAGGTCTTTTATTGACAGTTTTCTGTTCATAAAAGACCTATTAAGGGTTGTCTGTTCATAGGAGACCTGTTGAAGATCTTTTGTGTAAAGAAGATCTTCTGTGTGTTCTGTACATAGAAGACCTGTTGAAGGTCTTATATCTAATGAAGATCCTCTGAAGGTCTTTTGTCTATAGAAGGCCTGCTAAGGACCTCTACAGAAGACCAGACCAAGTAACGATCCTCTATTTAAAGAAGACCAGATGAAGGTCTACTACCCATAGGAGACCTGTGGATGGTCTTCTTCCACAGGAGACCTCTTGTAGATTTTTCTACAGAAACTGTAGAAAACTCCTTGAAAATCTTCGGTCTATAGAAGACCTCTTAAAGTTTTTCTGTCTACGGAAGACCTCTGTCTATAGAAGAGTCTTGGAGATTTTTTGTCTCTAGCAGTCTTCTGGAAGGTCTCTATCTATAGAAGAAACTCTTGAAATTTTGTTGTCTACACAAGACTTCTGGAAGGTCCTCTGCCTACAGAAGACCTCTGGAAGGTCTTTTGCCTACAGAATACCTCTGGAAGGTGCTTTGTCTGTATAGAAGACTTCTGGAAGGTCTTCTGTTTATAGAAGCCTTCTGGAAGTTCTCTATCTATAGAAGACCTGTTTAATGTCCTCTGTCTATAGAAGACCCTTGGAAAGTCATCTGTCTACAGAAGACCAACTAAAGGTCCTCTATCTAAATAGGACCTGCTGAAGATGTATTGTCTATAGAAGACCTGTGAATGATCTTCTGTCCACAGGAGACATCTGGTAGATCTTCTGTCTACAGAAAACCTCTTGAAGATTTTCTGTCTATAGAAAACCTGTGGAAGGTCTGCTTCTTCTCTCTATAGAAGAACTGTGAAGGTCTTCGGTCAATAGAAGACCTATTAAAGACCTTCTCTTTATAGAAAACCTCTTGATTGTCTTCCCTCTGTAGAAGACCTGTTGAAGGATTTCTTGAGTATCTTATTTCTACGGAAAGCCTTTTGAAGTGATTTTAAGTTTTTAAGTTCTTCTGTTTTCAGAAGAGCTATTTAAGATCTTCTCTCTTTAGAAGACCTCTTGAAGGTATTCTGTTTGTAGAAGACCTGTTAAAGGTATTCTCTCTGTAGAATACCTGTTGAAGGTATTATCTCTGTAGAAGACCTGTTGAAGGTCTTCTGTCTATATAAGACCTCTTGAAGACCTTTTGTCTATAGAATACCTCTCCTCACTATAGAAGAAACACTTCTGTGTATAGAAGATCTGTGAAAGGTCCTCTGTCTGTGGAATCCCCTTACGATCTTTTGTCAATAGAATATCTATTGAAGGCCGTCTGTCTACAAAGGACATGTTGAAGATTTTCTGTTTACAGAAGACCTCTTCGGGATCTACCGTCTATAGAGCACATCTCGAAGGTCTGCCGTCTACAGAACACCTCTGGAATGTCTTCTCTCTGTAGAAGACCTATTGAGTATCTACTGTCTACAGAAGATCTTTTGATGATCTTCTTTCTAAAGATAACCTGTTTAGTGTCCTGTTAGAAGACCTGTAAAATCTGTCTATAGAAGACCTTTTGGTTATATTCTGCCTATCTTTTGATGGGTTTTTGCCTATAGAATGCCTGTTGAAGGTACTCTGACTATTGATGATCTGTGGATTGTGCTCTGTCTAGAGAGGACCTCTTGAGGGTCTTCGCTCCCTATAGATGTGTTGAAGATATTTTATCCATAGACCACCTGCTGACATTCTTCTGTAAAATGTCTTCTACCCACAAAAAAAAAAAAAAAATCGTTGAAGGCCTAATAGCTATGAAGAAGTCTTTTTTTCTGGGAGAAATCTATTGTGGCATTTCAGAATGACTTCTATTAAAGTTAAAGGCCATACTTATCCTTTGTTTTTATTAGTCTCCAACTTCAAAATCTCTTCAAGCCTCTTTTAAATGTTGCAAATATTTCCAGTGACTTCCGAAATCCTCCATTTGTATTTCCATGAGTTTTTTATGTAAATATGTTTTCTCGCACTTGACGTGACATGGTAGACGACCTTGTTTGTTACTTTATTGCTTTGTGTGAATTTGCCTGTCCTTCCCCCCCTCTCCCTCTTTCTCCTACTCTCTCTGTCTACATAAAGTAGTCCTGTAATCCTTATGGAGTCGTAAAAGAAAATCCTTTTTAATTCTGCTTGAGTGGTATTTATTTATATTTGCTTGTCATGTATCTCTCCTACCAGGCAACCAACCATCTGCCGTTTGTTCCTGGTGACCCGTTACTTTATATGTGTTTTATTTACATATACATACACACAACACAACTGTTGTTTGTACTAAGTTGAGTACATTTGTTAATTTCTGCTTGAATAAATTTAAAAAAAATAAAATCTGTTTCTTTTTGGTTTACTGCCTGAAAAAAAGATATTGAATGAATTTCCAAAGAGAACCGCATCTCTTTGGTGCTATTTGTTTTACATTTTAAATTTATTTTGCCGCCAAAGGAGCCTATTAAAGTAGAACAAGGTTAAATTTAATTCAGCCGTACTTTTTAATGGAAAAATGGGGAAATTGATATTTTCCGCAGTATAAAATTTCTGTCATTTAAAATTTGCACACATAAGGGTAGATGGAGCAAAAAGTTTCATTAACTGGGCTTTATTTCATTAAGTTATATAGGTTTTTATGGCTGAGCCCCCATTTTTCGACACAATTTTAAAAAGAAACAAGTAACAAAGCTTTATGTTCAGCCAGGGCGATCTTTGAATACCCTCCACCATTTGAAACGATTTTGGCAATTTTCAAAAACAAAAAAAAAAAAATAAAATAAAATAAAATTCGTTAAAAATTCTGTTAAAAAAAAATACCGAATGTAGCCGTTATATTAAGATCTATACGACGACGTGGACCTGCATAGGCTACTTTTGTCATAAACCATTACAATACTCAAATGCGAAACTTGAATAAAAAAAATAGGTAAATAATTTCACTACAATCGTCAAAATTGCGAATATAGGGAGGTACCGTTATATTGGGGCTATTCGAAGATGTGGACCTGCACAGACACTTTTCTGTCACAGGGTGTAGTATCCATTACGAACTTCAAATGCCAAATTTGAAACAATTCCGGTGAATAATGTCGCTTAAACCATCAAAATTTCGAATATTAATGGGTACCGTTATATGGGGGCTATACGAAGACGTGGACTTGCACAGACAATTTTCTGTCATAGGATGTAGCATACGTCACGAACTTCAAATGCCAAATTTGAAGCAATTCCGGTGTATAAAGTCGCTAAAATCATCAAAATACCGAATATTGGGAGGTGCCGTTATATGGGGCTATACGAAGGCGTAGACCTGCACAGACAATTTTCTGTCATAGGCTGCAGCATCTATTACGAACTTCAAATGCCAAATTTGAAACAATTCCGGTGAATAATGTTGCTAAAATCATCAAAGTACCGAATATCGGGAGATGCCGTTATATGGGGGCTATACGAAGACGTGGACCTGCACAGACAATTTTCTGTCACAGGTTGTAGTACCCATTACGAACTTCAAATATCAAATTTGAAACAATTCCGGCGAATAATGTCGCTAAAATCATCAAAATACCAAAAAAAGGGAGGTACCATTATATGGGGTCTATACGAAGTCGTGGACCTGCACAGATAATTTTCTGTCATAGACTGTAGTATCCATTACGAACTTCAAATACAAAATTTGAAACAATTCCGGTAAATAATGTCGCTAAAATCATCAAAATACCGAATATCGGGAGGTACCCTTATATGGGGGCTATACGAAGACGTGGACGTGCACAGACAATTTTCTGTCATAGGCTGTAGTACCCATTACAAACTTCAAATACCAAATTTTCAACAATTCCGGTGAATATTGTCGTTAAATTTATCAAAATACCGAATATCGGTGGTACCGTTATATGGGGGCTATACGAAGACCTGGACCTGCACAGACAATTTTCTGTCGTAGGCTGTAGCATCCGTTACGAACTTTAAATACCAAATTTGAAAAAATTCCGGTGAATAATGTCGCTAAAATCACCAAAATACCGAAAAAAGGGAGGTACCATTATATGGGGGCTATAGGAAGACGTGGACCTACATCGCTCATTTTCAATACCAAAAGTCCTTCAGACATAATACACATTTGAGTAAAATTTTATCAATCTACTTCATTTCGCTCGGAGGCTAGAGTGATTTCCACAGACGAACAGACCGATAGACGTGCAGACGGACGGACATCGCTAAATCGAAAAAGATTTTATGCTGATTAAGAATATATATACTTTGTGGGGTCTAAAATGTATTTTATATATACAAACGGAATGACAAACCTAATATATCCTCCATACTATGGTGGAGGGTAAAAAAATCCTTTTAGCTTTTTTACGTTGGGCGCCATCTCCGTTCATTTTTTCTAAAGCATTATTAGGGATATCCACGTGTATATTTCGGCATTTTTTGGCAGATTTTTTAAGTTGAGTCTACCTACCCGTACTGTTCTCCTCTTAATTCCCTTGAGTCATTAACCTCTTGCGATTTCGTGTTTAATTATATTTTGCGAAATTCTTTTCCAATCTCCTTTACGTTTTCTCTTTTTAAATGCCATAATCCATTAGCATTAAATTAACAACCATTACCCTGGCATCTTAGCACCCCATTGCATTTTAGAAAATTTCTTTACTTAAACTATTTCATTCTTTCCTTTCTAAGAATTTTCCAAAATCCCAAAAATTTATCGGAGATGGAAAGAAAGAATCCTTTATCTTTTTGTAACAAGCAAGGGATTGCACACCAAAAAACGTATCCTTGTTGTCTAAACGAGTGACAGCTACAACAATGAATGGCAAGATTCTCCAAAGATTTAAAATACATATTTCCTTTCAATGTTGGATTTCTTGTTAAATACTCTGAGAGAAAAAAGGACACATAGCAGGACATAATACCTGGCAAGGTGGAAAAGGAAGAGAAGAAAACTTTTGAATAGTTTACCAAGTTTTTTTCTTTCAGTTTATACTTATTTTGTCAGTTTCCTTGTAAGAAAATCGGAAAACAAAGACATTGTCAAACGGTAAACAATTCAAGCAGCAAAACTTGCTGTAGGTCCAAGTGCTACATGCAACCTGCAACCGGGAGGGGGAGTGGTATGCTGCCTGCCATCTTTGTCCTGCAATGTAAACAGCATTCACATGCCATCGAAATGTTTGTGTATGGGTGTGCTGCAATAATCCCCTTTAGGGAATTATTTCAAAGTTCATTTTTATTTCCAAGCAAAGATTTCGAAATGAATGATTTTCAAAAGAAAAAAAAAATAATCTTTTCCAGAAAGAGAGCAAAATGTATGTAATGGAATTGACCGACCCTGTACTCAATATATATACATATATTATATAAAATTGACATACATATCTGTCACGCTTGCCATGGTTTTAAAACAAAAAACACCTCCCTACCAGCAACCGTTTTCAAGAATATATGTCACATTGCCCTGCAACATTCGAGTTGATTGGTAAATATGCTCTAATGAAACATGTTTTCCTTTGAAGACCTAATGCAGTCACTAACTTACTAACACTTGTGTGTGGGAACACACACACACACATTAAGAGTCCTATGAACTCAATTAAACACGAATCCTTTTACTCGTTTGCGAGGCAAACACAAATACACTTGGACATACAAAGACAACCAAATACACACACACATATTCACACATAACGTAATCGTTTTGTTTTGCCCTGTTCTGTGGTCTTGCGACTCTCTCTGTCTCTCCCCCACTCTTTAACAACATTTACCCCACACACATATGTGTGTGTAAACACATACTTAAACGTTGAAGTACCTTCGTACAGAGTGAATGAATGACTTGATGCCAGTCCTTATTACCCCTACAGTTTTACTACCTTTGTATTTGGGTGTGAGTGTTCGCATCTTATTCAATATGAATGAAGCCTTCGACAAATTGATTTGAAGCTTTTGCTTCGTGAGCCACCTTACACAGAACTTCCTCGTTAATGGGGTGACCATATTGGCTTGCGAACTAGAGGAAAGATCACAGATTTTTAAGAATATTTTTTTATGGATCAAAGATAAAAACGTGAACTCTCAAGGACCTTGTTGAGCCTCAAACGGAGTTTTTTTTTAAGTGAATTTTTTATAAATTTTTCAAAGGACCTTCGGAGCTTCAAGCGTGAATTTTGTGAAGAAACTCTTTCAAAGAAACTTTGGGACCACAAACGTGGATCTTCGCAAAGATTTGTCTTCTGGGACCTGAGTTGTTAAAAATGTAGGTTTCTTAATAAACTTTTTCAAAGGACATGAGGAGCCACAAACGTGGACTTTTTGAGGGAACTTTTTCAAAGGACCTGGAGGGCAACAAATGTGGATTTTTTAAAGAAACTGGGAAGAGATAAATGTGGATTTTTAGAAGCCAAAAACTTGGGATTTTTTAAATCATTTTTCATAGGAACTTCGAAGATCTAGATTTTTTTAAGAAAATTTTTTAAAGACCTCGTTGAGCCACAAATGAACTTTAAAAGAAAGTTTTCAGATGAACTGGGGAGCTAAAACGTGGATTTTTTAATATATTTTTCAGAGAAACTTGGGAACCACAAATCTGTATTTTTCAGAAAATTTTTCATATTTTAAATCGAATTGTCAGAGAAACTGCGGTGCCACAAATGCGAATTTTAAAAAGAAAAAGTCAGAGGAACTGGAGAGCCACAAACGTGGATTTTTTAAAGAAATTTCCAGTGGAACTAGGGTGCCCCAAATCTAGATTTTTTAAAAAACATTTTTCAGAGGAGCTGAGGAGCCACTATCGTGGATTTTTTAAAGAAAATTTTCCAAAAGACCACACTACAAACGTGGATTTAAAAAAAAACGAGGATTTTTTAAAGAAAATTTCCAAAAGACCACACCACAAACGTGGATTTAAAAAAACGTAGATTTTTTAAAGAAAATTTCCAAAAGACCACACCACAAACGTGGATTTAAAAAAACGTAGATTTTTTAAAGAAATTTTTCCAAAAGTCTTGATGAGCCACATACGTGGGTTTTTATAGAACCTTTTTTAAAAGACCTGAGGAGCTAAAATGTGGATTTTTTTAAAGAAATTTTTCCAAAAGACCTGATGGGCCACAAACGTGGATTTTTTAAGAATTTTTTTTGAAGGACCTGTGGCTCCACAGTGCCACAAATCTGGTTTATTTAAAGAAACGTTTTGTAGGACCTGATGAGGCGCAAACGTAATTCTTTTAGGGACCTGATGATCTGAGGGTCCAAAAATCTGTTTTTTTTAAGAAACTTGTCAAAGGACCTTGCGGACCACAAACGTGGAATTTTTAAGAAACCTTTTCGAAGGGCAACATATTGCCACAAATATATGTTTTAAGAAATAATTTTCTAGGACCTGATGATAAATATTTTTGTGGAACAGACGAGCTGCATTCTGGGATTAAAAAAAAAACAAGGACTGCACGATGTGAATGTGAATTTTTTTTAATATTTTGTTTGTCAAGGACTTCATGAGCTATAAACGAGAAATTTTACCCAGAACCTGTTAATACTGATTTTTTTAATTCAAGGACTAAATGTATATTTTTTAGAGTATTATTTTTTAAACGGGAAATGACAATTTTAGTTTAGAGAATATTTTTCATTGGCAAAATATCGATTCTTTTGGAACATTTGTTAAAGGTCAAATTTAATTTTTTATAATATTATTTAAGACCCAAACTTTTTTTGGTAAATTTTTAAAGAAAAGCAACATGGTTTTTAAATGTTTTTGAAGAACCACTAGATTGCAACCGTGGATTAATTATTAAGGACCATTGGACAGTTTTTAAGAATTGTTAAAGGACTCTTTGAGCTACAACATTGCATTTTTCCAAAAAGCAACTAAATATTGAATTCTTAGAGCATGTATCCTCAGGACTAAAAAGGAGCAATCTTCAACTTTTTTTAAGTGATGCCTTGTCACCTTTTTTCAAGCTGATTTAAATTAAGCTAAATTAGTTCGAACCCTTCGACAAAGAAGCCCATTATATCTGCTGCTTACACATTGTCGTAACACTCATGGCCTCCGCACCCAAAATGGACGATATGAAGGAGACATAAAGACGGAATGGGGTAAACTTTGTACAAGACTGGAATTTCTGATTACGCAATTTCATTACATAATGCCAAAATGCCCCCCACATACATGTACCCCATCCAATTAATATATGTGTGTCTACGGGTGTGTCCTTCAAGAGGGTGAAGAAAACAAAGCAGAGAGAGAGAAAAAAATGTACTTACACAAAGTAATTAAATATAAATTATTGTTATTATTTTATATGGGTGTATGGCAAAGGAAAGAGGCTTTGCTTGTTCGCTTACGCCAGTTAACCTGGCGAATTAATGACAAAATCATAGACTTTTATAGGGACCTGCTGACAGTGGAGATATCCTCAATTATGTAAATTTATAACATAAATACATTTTATTTTTCCCTCGACTTTCAGTTTATATTCTCCATGGACTTGGGAAAATTGTATTGTTGTTGTACACTCCCGATTATTTTATTCGACTTTCTTTCTACTATTGAAGGGGGAGAAGAAGAGAGCGAATCAAATAAACTTTTCTCCGCTTACCTGAAGAGCGTATATTTTCCCCACTTTACTCGGCTTGTTAAATTCTAATTATAAATGCGTTCGCTGGTGGTTCCACAAAACGATAATCAGCTGTGGTGATGGTCAACGGGGTGACGGTGACGTTCAGGAGGGACGTTGGTATATTCTTATTGTTAACTTTTCAGCTGCGAGTTTTACTTTCACTTCTTCGCCAAATGTAATCGAAACAAACAAACAGAGCAGCTCATATACAATGAATTTTCGGCAAAGGGAATTACTTCAATGTGTTCTGAAAGATACACGAAAAAAGGCAATGGAAAAAGAGAATAAGAAATTAGATTTGCAATTCATTTAAAATTTCTAAGATGTTGTTTTTTTTTTCTTTTTTTTTTAACGGAAATTTGTAGTTTTTTTGTTTCAGTGAAAGGGTGGGAATAAGGGAGTTTACAAGTAAGAAGGAGATAATGAGAATTGCTTTATATTCTTGTTTTAATTACATTTTAATATTAAAAAAAAGATTAAAATTGTTGGATAGTTAGGAAGACTTTTTTTGAGGAAAGTATAACAAATAGTTAAAGACTTCGATTTGTGATAAATCCAAAAATGAATAATCATTTGAAAATTTATAGAAATTAAAAATTCCCAACAGCTGCCTATATCGAATACTTTGATTTATTCCTGGAAATATCTTAAGAAGCTATATATTAAACAAGCTAAGGAGTCGATTTTGCCGACAGAAAAAACGACTGAAGCAAGCATCCTGAAATTTTTCACCAGAGCTAGTCCTGGATTCTGTAATTTGGAATGAGAGTCACTAATGAAGTGCGGGATAGATATACCAAAGAGTTTTTGGAAATTCCAACCTTGTTACTAAATTTTCCAAAATGGTACTAAACTTCTTAAATGGTACCATTTGGTATTATGAATTGAATATATTGAAGTTTGGTATGAGAATTGAGGTTGGAAAGTAAATTTGAGTTATAAAGATGGCTTTGGAAATGTGAACTAAGAGTGCACGAGACACAAAAGATTTATTCGCATTTAAATGCTGGAGTGCTCAAACGATAGCCACTTGTGCTTTTCCAGCCAAATTAAAGAAATCACACTATCGCGCTTGAATTCCATCACTAATAACTTATTTTCTGGAAAATTCTCACCAAAATGCTTTTTTACGCTTGTAAACAATATATTGATCTGTCACTGGAATAATTTTAAAAGCTGTCGGACGAGTGGCTTAGAAATGACAGCAGTCTGAAGTTGGTTGCAGTTTTTTCATCTCACTCTGTACATCTCTTTTCGACACTTTTCTTCGTCCTTTAAACTTCTCTACAAAGAACTATCAATTTTAATCGCATAATGAACTCAGTGGGCCGACGGGTTAAAAAAGGGTTTTTTGACAGTTTCATGTATTGTTATCTTTAGAGATTGGTTAAATTTGGTAAAATCCTGGAATTGATTTCAACATAGATTTTTAAAACTTCTCCAACAAAAATATTTAAAGGCTACACAAAATTTTTAATTTTTATTTATTTACTTTTTTTAATTTCTATTTTTTTATTTTCCCCTTCGATAATTACACACGTCTAATGTCGGCCATAATTAATTACCTCCTCATTCCTCACACGCGCACAACAAATGGTGGTGGCAGTCAAAAGTTTTAATTGAAATGAATTCTCAGCAATTTCTTGAGTAAATAAGGTTACACACCTTTCATCCTTCGAACAATAGAAGTAAATTATTTAAATTTTGCCTTTTGCCTGACGTCGTCTGAGGGCAGATGTCGATGCAAATCAACGGAGAAGATGAAGACAATCTAATTTCTCATTACGACAATGCTTTTGTTAATAAACTTCCAAGTGACCTGGGGCGGGATGGGAGGTGAGGGAGATCAATCACCAGCGTTTGCAGTGGATGGGTGATAAGTAACAGATACATGGCTGGGTAGCTGTTGAGTGGCGTTTAGAGGTGTCTTGGGTTAACTAGTTAAACAACGGCCTAACACTTAACCTTTTAAATGTGGTTGGCAAACAAAGTAACTTGATTAACCCAGAGCGGGGGTACACTGGGAAAAATTTAGTTGTACAATTATTTAACAAGTTAAAAAGCAGAAACTTTGAATTCCCTCCACCATTTGGAACGAATTTGGAAAGTTTCAAAAAATAAAATCCGTTAAAAATTCTGTTAAAATCCTAAAAATTACCGAAGATAGCTGTCATAAGCCATTACCATATTCAACTTCGAAACTTGAAATAAACGGTGAATAATGCAGCTAATATCATCAAAATACCGTATATAGGGAGGTACTGTTATTTCGTAGTAGTCATATGAAGGCTGTAGCATTCATTACGAACTTCATCTGAAACAATTTCGGTGAGTATTGTACCTAAAATTGTCAAAATACCGAATATAGGGAGGTACTGATATATGGGGCCTATACGAAGACCTGGACCTGCATAGACAATTTTCTGCCACATACTGTAGTTCCCATTACGAACTCTAAATACGTAATTTGAAACTACTATGGCAAGTAATGAGGCTTAAATTAATAAAAAGACCGAATATCGGGAGGTATCATTATATGGGGGCTATACGAAGACGTGGACCTGCACAGACAATTTTCTATCATAGACTGATGTATCCATTACGAACTTCAAATGCCAAATTTAAAACAATTCCGGTGAATAATGTCGCTAAAATCATCAAAATACCGAATATCGGGAGGGACCGTTATATGGGGGCTATACGAAGATCTGGACATGCATACAACATTTTTTGCCATAGGTTGTAGTATCCATTAGGATCTTCCAGTACGAAATTTAAAGCGATTCCGGTGAATAATGTTGCTGAAATCATCAAAATACCGAATATCGGAGGTCCGTTATATGGGGGCTATAGGAAGACGTGGATCTGCAATTTTCTGCCATAGGCTGTAGTATTCATTACGAACTTCAAATACTAAATTTGAAATAGTTCCGATAAATCATGTCGCAAAAATCATCAAAATACCGAAATCGGGGGGTACCGTTATATGTGGACTATACGAAGACGTGGACCTGCACAGATAATTTTCCGTCATAGGCTGTAGTATTCATTACGAACTTCGAATACCAAATTTGAAACTTTTTCGGTGAATAATGTCACAAAAACCTTCAAAGTACCGCATATCGGGAGGTACCTTTATATGGGGGCTATACAAAGATGTGGATCTACATGGTCCATTTTCAAACCCATGTCTTGCATGTATAATACACATATGAGTAAATTTTTATCAACTTACTTCATTTCGTTCGGAAGCTAGAGTGATTTCCGCAGACGGACAGATGAACGAACATTTTTAAATCGACATAGAATTTTATGCTGATCAAGGATATATCTACTTTGTAGGGTCTAAAATGTATATTTCGAAGTGTTACAAACGGAATGACAAAATTAATATACCCTCCATACTATGGTGGAGGGTATAACAAAAAAAAAAAAAAAAAAAAAAAAAACTCATTCGCTCCGTGTACCCAACTCACAAAGCGATAAAACAAAACTATAAAAGAAACTTTACAACGATGTTTGTATCAAGTTGCCATCACCCGACTAACCCGCATTATTCTAAGTATTACACACAAATCATTAATCATTTCGTTTTGTTTTGTTGTAGTTTGTTGTTATGCCATAACATTTGTTGCCATTTTTATCTTAATTTGATGCGACGGATAGTGTAAATCCCAGATGCGGTTACAACTTGTCATTTATTTTTGCGTTCAACCGCTTCGAATTCGAAGATTTGTTTTAGCGTTTATTTCTTTGCCAAACATCACACCACAAAGCTGAGAATAGGGCCGGGCGTGGCGGATTGTGTTAATGCAGCAGCATCGGATTGTGGTTACGAATGAAGTGAGCCAGCCAAATTCAATTGAATTGAAGATTTGCCAAGTAAGACATGGCGGTGGGAGAGTATTGTATTGTATGGTGGTGGTTATTTGTCATTTCAATCTAATTGAGATCTTTGGCGAAGTGATCTTAATATGTCTAAATAAAAATATCAATTATAATACAGTAGTTTAAATTAATATATACGAATTTTTTGTGTTGAAAATGGGTTTCGATCTCATATTTTTTTAAATAATGTGATTTAAAGAGCTTCTTGGTCTTTAAAATTGAAAAATCTAGAAATAACGCTGCTATTTTAATTTGATCCAATTTATTTGATAAAAAATGTTTTTTGCAAGCTTTACAAGTCGACTTTCCAAAAAGTAAATAAAATATCGAAAATATTTGACGTCGTCCTATTCATATCCGCCTACCGCCCAAGATATCTCTAAAAAACATTATCAATTAAATTCAAATTTTCGAATCATACATTAGGTGCATTCGGAATTTTACTATGAAGACTTGTCTCTTATAAAAATTTCGTGGAAGATCATACTAAAAGTACTAAAAAAGGTACGAAAAGTACTAAAGAATGTTATTAATATCTAACATTAGATGAAAGAGCAGATATATAAATCTCTAATTTGGTTTGATGTAACATTTGATGAAAAAGTTTCAGAAAAGAATGCGGTTTTAGATCGACATGCTAAAAAGATAGAAAAACTACTAAAATATACTACAAGTCTCATTATTAGTATTGAAGAACGGGAATTGTGTATGTGTATTTGCCAATAAGAAACAAAATGATGCAACAAAGCAGTTTTAGAAAAAGAAGTACTAACGGAAGTTTCTGGAATGCAGTGTGGTGAAGTGAAATTTTTTCCAGAGGTAGGTATTTTACCCAGATTCCAGCAACCTTTTTTTTTGGCAACAGACCCGGGACCCCTTTTTGAGCCAAAAATCCATTTAAGATCCTGGCTAGACGCGAATCCACAAGTGGTCTTATGATGGGATTATTTAAAGCGGTTCAGAAATTATCTATTTTGGGATCCGGATTTTTTATAAACCCCAAAAAGTCAAAAAAAAAAAAAAAAAAAAAACGGCCCACTATGGGTGCCAACAAAATGGATGCCAAATTGACACTTACACTCTTACCTTTCCAAAATACTACAATTTGTGCTAATATCTATATCGGACAAGTGGATCCGGGTCTAGCCCGTGTCTTGAACCCGGACTTTCGGGTCAAAAATCTAGTCTCGGGTATCTAATTCTGTTTAATATTTAGTACGATTTAATACTAAATATTAACTAGAATTAGAGCTAGTTTTAATACCTTCCCCTATTCTATGGAGGGTATATTAACTGATGATAGACCCTACAAAGTATACAGGAGAAGATAAAAAAAATGCAACAAAGTCAAAAGCCACAATTTTTACATTTTTTTTTAATTTTATTGAATGAAGCCAAAAAATGTCGGAAATAACATCAAATTTTAGAATAAGTTTAGATTTGTTTGAATTGGTCACCTTTGGCAAGAATTATGGCCTTCAAACGGCCAATGAAACCGCCACATGCTGCCCGAATGTTGCTCTGCGGTATTTTGGCACATTCCCGTCGAAGCGCTTGTCAGAGGTGATCGACATTTTCGTATTTTTTAGTGCCAACCTTGCTTTCCAAACTACGCCAGACACAATAGTCCAACGGATTGGTTTCCGGAGATTTTGGTGGCCATTGTGCGCTGGAAATGAAGCGAGGGGCGCGTGCTGAGTGCGATGGTGCTGAGTCCTGTTGGAATGTCCAAGGTCTGCCTCCAATGTTTGCGCGCCCAAGGCTTTAAAACACCCTCCAGAATATTTTCGCGATAATATTTGGCATTTATTCCGATCCATGGTCGATTTATACGAGCGGAGAGCGAGCATCGGCTGTTATGGCGGCCCCCATCATCACCATGGCGGGCGCTTGAGTTCTGGTGGCCAACCGAAGGTGCACATTTTCAGCTGACCTCTCTGGCAAGTAAACACGATCATTTTGTTTGTTTACAAACTGCTGGACAACGAATGTTTTCTCATCTGAGACGGAGAAAACCAAATTCAGCAGTTCACCACCTTCGGCCAAACGTAACAACTCTTTAGCTCTTTTGAGTCTATTTTCTTTCTGTTGCGGTGTAACTTCTTGCACTTTTTGGAATTTCAATGGCTTTACCCCGAGCTCATTTTTCAATATTTGCCGAATGGAATATTGCGATATGTTCAGCTTACGAGCCATTTTTCGGCCACTGCGACGTGGGTTTCGATTAAGTTCGAGACACAAAAGATTTATTCACATTTAAATGCTGGAGTGCTCTAACGATAGACACTTGTGGTTTTCCAGCCAAATATAAAGAAATCTCACTCTCACTAGCTTGAATTCCGAACACGAATAACTTCTTTTCTGGAAAATTCTCACCAAAATGCTTTTGCAGGCTTGTAAACAATATAATGAACTGTCAGTGGAATAATGTTAACAGCTGTCGGACGAGTGGCTTACAATTAACAGCAGTCTGGTTGCAGTTTTTTCGA
Organism: Musca domestica; assembly: GCF_030504385.1. Lineage (NCBI taxonomy): Eukaryota > Metazoa > Arthropoda > Insecta > Diptera > Muscidae > Musca > Musca domestica. The sequence continues at coordinate 860,924 of NW_026712391.1, read as the reverse complement.
GGAGTTACAAACGAAATGACAAAGTTAATTTACCCTCCAATGTATAAAAATACAAAATACATCTCCCCAGACTTTCCATCTCCGAAGGACTTCTTCAGATGCCTTTCCTATATTGAACACCGTTTTAAATACATTTTATGTATGGAAGATCTTTCCAGAAAGCATATTGTTTATCAAAGGGTATGAACGTTTTGCAATAGAAATTACTGTAAATTGGTTAATGGAATACTGAATGCAATCCTTATTCAAAAACCGATTTTCGTTACCTTGTTGTTTGTTTTCCAAAACTTGATGTGTTTTCATTTCGAAATGTTTTTTCCTTAACCCTTTTGTCATAATTTCCAAACACTGTGCCACTTGACTTGCCATAAAACATTTGAATGTTTAGCAAAACGTTAGCTTCTAGAGCCCACAAATATCACGTAAATAATATATAAAATGTTTAATGGCAAATACAAATACAAACATACATACATAGGCATATATACACATGCTTTACATGACAATAACTGAAAAACACTTACACAAACAAAAGAAAAAAAAAACAGAAAAGAAAACCCCAAACGACCGCCATATGGAACCATTTCGAGGTGTACAATGAAAGATGCCACAACAATACCTCCAGAGATACGAGACAAGTACGTCATGGTCTTTTGATGCAGTTTACTAAGTACCGTATTAAATCACTTGAATGACTGTGTGTGTGTGTCTGTCTGTCTGTCCGACTTGAGGGCTGCTACATTTTGTTGTCAATTCTTGGGCGAGACGATGGAACACAATGTGGTATAGTCCAGTAGCAATGGCTAGGAGAAACATGCCAACCCTCAATGTATGGTGTGGGTTATATCAGATGTCGTCGTCGTAGTCCGAGAGCCGGGGCACAAGCAACAGCATTGTTGCCGTTGTTTGTAATGCAATCTGATAGACACTTATCAGGCTGGTAGATCTGTTAGTTCCGCAGTTGTCGTTCTTGTTGCTGTTTTTTTTTTTTTTTTCTACTGGCCCCCAGTCTCCATGATGATTTTTCTCCAAACATACAGCAGCAGCAGCAGCAACAAAAAAGTTTTACGAAAAAAAACGTTATCCATAAAAACGGAACTTTGTTATTGTCGTTGTCTTGGTCGTCGTCGTGCCACAACAACAACAAAGCACATCAAACTATTTTTCCACATTGAAATTTTTTTTGTTGTATTTTATATTTTCTTCAGTTTTGAGGAAGTTCTAAAAAATCATTGCTGTTGTTGTTGTTGTGTGTGTTTTCCAGCTTCACAATCCATTCGCTGTCGACAATGTTTGCTATTCTTGAGTAGTTATCTCAAATTTCATTGAGGAAGTGAAAGATGGAAGGTTTATCTAAACAACAGCTCAAAGGTCATCCAGCAGCTGCTGGCGTTGTTGTTGTTGTTGGATGATGACTGTTGAGGATAATGAAGACGACACAATAAAGTTGCAATGAAGCAATTTAAGGTAGTTTATTAACCAGGGAAGTGAATTATTCATTTTTCATAGGAAAATGTTTTTATTATTAAATGTTGTTGGAATTTATTTTCTCAAGATCATTAGGAAGTTTTGTTGACAGGAAAAATGGCTACAAGGTTATTACGCTTGGTTTAGTATTGCTTTTTTGAAGGCATGGAATTAATTAAATCTTAGTTCTGTCAATGGGTCAAATCGTTTCGTTGCATTGATGATTTAATGTAAAAGTCACACAAATTTTCGAACCCTGCGGAATTTTGCTAAGCACATGAGCCAAATTTAGTAAAATAGATAAATACAATTTCATACCCTCTAATAATTTATTGGGAGAACATAATGAAAACTACATATCTCTTGCATTACCGGTATGTTAAAAAGTAATGGGTTATTTTTTAAACATAAACATTGAAGGCAGCAGGTCCTTCGGGAAACATATTAAAACAAAAGAATTGAGATGAAATGCTAACATTATGCACATGTGTATTTTGACAGTAGGCAGATTGAGTTCGTAAATGGGTCATGTCGGTCCAAGTATAGCTCCCATATAAAATTATCAAAATACCGAATATTGGGAGTTATATTCGGTATTTTGATAATTTTAGCGACATTATAGCCCAGAACTGTTTTAAATTTCGTATTGGAAGATGCTAATGGGTACTAACACCTACGAAAAAAAATTACTTACACAGGTCCAGGTCGTATAGCTTCTATATAATAGTACCTCTCAATATTCTGTATTTTCGTGATATTAAAGACATTATAGAAAGGAATTGTTTCAAATTTAAAGTTCGTAATGGATATTTCAATCTATAACAGAAAATTGCAGGTCCATGTCTTCGTGTGCTCCACATAACGGTTCGTCCCTATTTTTCGGTATATTTATGATATTAGCGACATTAACGGAATTGTTTTAAATTTCGTATTTGAAAGTCCTAATTGGCACTATAACCTATGATAAAATATTGCTGATGCAGGTTCTCGTCCTCGTATAGACCTCACATAACGGTTTTCATTTAAACGATATTTTTCGACGATTCTGAAAATGAAGCAAGGAACCTCATTCTGTAACCATTATTGGCAGGCGCTTGCTGAGTGCGATGGTGCTGAGTCCTGTTGGAATGTCTATGGACTGAGGCCAAAATGTTTGCGTGCCCAAGGCTTTTTATACCCTCCAGAATATTTTCGCGATAATATTCGGCATTTATTCTGATGCCACGGTCGATTAATACGACCGGAGAACGATAATCGGTTGTTATGGCGGCCCACACCATCAACACAGCCGGCGTTTGAGTTCTGGTGGCCAACCGAAGGTGTACATTTTCAGCTGACCTCCTTGGCAACGAATGTTTTTTCATCGGAGAAAACCAAATTCGGCAATTCACCACTTTCGGCCAAGCAAAGTAACTCTTTAGCTCTTTTGAGTCTATTTTCTTTCTGTTGCGGTGGAAGTTCTTGCACTTTTTCGAATTTCAATGGCATTACCCCGAGCTCTTTTTTCAATAGTTGTCGAATGGAATATTGCGATATGTTCAGCTCAGGAACTGTTTTTTCGGCCACTGCGACGCGGGTTTCGATCAAGTTGCTTCTTTACTTTTCGAACCATTTCTGCTGATGTTGCTGTTTTCTTCTGTCCACTTCCTTGAAGTCGGGCTACGCTACCAGTATCACGGTAATGAGCGATGATACGATACACAACGTGCTCTAACCCCTTGTGGTTTTCCAGCCAAATATAAAGAAATCACGCTTGAATTCCATCACGTATAACTTGTTTTCTGGAAAATTCTCACCAAAATGCTTTTGTAAGCTTGTAAACAATATAATGAGCTGTCACTGGAATAACTTTAACAGCTGTCGGACAAGTGGCTTTGAAACGACAGCAGTCTGAAGTGGCTTGCATTTTTTTCATTTCACCCTTTATATTTACGCTTTGTCAACTAGTAATACTTAGCTCAAGTCTGATTTGAAAGATTTTTCTTTAGTTTTTCATCCTTGAACAACGCTGAGAAATATTGAAGAAGCTAAATTTGCGCATTGGGGATACAGGAACCCCACACGCATACGTTGAAAAGCCGATGCACCCATAATGAGTCACTGTTTGGTGCGGATTTTGGTCGAGGGGTATTTTTTGTTCGTAAATGAGCAAAGAATGACCTTTACGATATCGAACCATGTCAAACGAAATGTTGTTTGCAAAAATTGACAAAATTTGGGTTCTACCGAAGCTACACGATTTAAAAAAAAGTTATTTGGCGAACCTTATAGACGACAGTGACTTCTCTAGAGTACCACTTGAGGTGCCATATGCTAAATGGAAGTATCGTTAATTTGGTAAATTGACCTTGAAATTGAAATTTGCAGAAAGTTTTATACTTGTAGAAGACGTCTTGATCGATGCTCTATTTATAAAGGACTTCAAAACATGAGGGACGTCTTGGTATGCATTTATTTTTACAATATAAAAAAGTATTCTGCAAAGACTTTCAATATGTGGGAGGGGTTTCCTCAGGCTATATAGAAGGTCTCCATCTTATCAAAAAAAAAAAAAAAAAAATAATAATAATAATAATAATAATAAATTAAATAATAATAATAATAAATAAAACTTTTATTTAATGTCAAGAGACGTTCTCCTCGCATTTCTTCTACACAGACGAAATTCTGGGAGCCTTCTCTACATAACTAATGTTTATCTAAGTTCGATTTTTTTCAAATAATTCATAAATACATACATTAAACATTCAAACACCGTCCTACCACAACTTTTTTATTGTTCGCTTTTTCCGTTTTCAATAAAAGCACACACACATAATTTCTCATAAATACTTTCGAAATAATCTCTTAACAGTGTTTATTATTAAGTTTTATTAAAGTCAATATGTCTTGAACTAGACACCATAATAGATCAAGAACAACAGCAACAACAACTACAGCAAAAAGTTATTGTAACATTAGAAGAAAAGGCAATAACATTATGCCCTCCAAACAAAAGTTTAAGAAAACTTAGATCTAAAGACGGCCAGAGCCAGTGTCAGCCACTTGAGTGGCTGACAACAACGCCAACAACAACGAAAAAAAGACAAAGAATATAAAATCGTATCTACTTTTCATCAATTACCGTTTATTGTACTTTTGCAGTCGATCTGTTTAGATGCTCCCAGAGGGTAGCTGTTATAAAGCGAAACAAAATCAATTTTGAAAGTTTTTCAATGCATCTCGGAGGAGATACAAAAAGAGCAGAATATGGAGAAAGAAGTGGAGTGGATGGTTGCTTGGAAAATGAACTGAAAATATAATACCTAAATACCTTCACTTTTTTTTGGTTTTTTTTTTTTTTTTTTTTTTTTTTTTTCATTTCAGTAACAGACTTTACAAAGCCAAACTGTTTGAATTGTTGTTGTGGCTTTGTTGATTTGATTGCTGAGAACATTGTTTCCACTGAAAGTAACCAAACAAAACAAAATAAACAAACAAACCAACTGACAAACAATCGAGTAGACATGGCAATTGTTGCAAGTTTCAATTTAGTTTTGACATCCATCGTTTTTACGCATTGCTAACCCGGCATTGGGTTTGGAGCTGGAGTTGCTGCTGGTGATTGGTTTGAGTGATGACCGCATTTTCATATTGGCACAGTCATTGACTTAACTCGATACTGTCGCTCGGCCAATCGGTTGGTCTGTCGCAGTGAAATGCAATGCACAACCACCAACAACAACACCCAAAAAAACATTTTCCATTGACTGACTAGCAGCCATGGTTGTAGGCTTTTATTTGTTTTGTTGTTATCCGGCCCATGGTGGAGAGGTGGGGGGTTTTAGTGTCTTTGGTTTGAGTTTGTGGTTACGGCATAAAGTGGCAACCACACATTCGCTGGCCAACATTGATGAATGGCCCAACACCAGAAACACAATGTTGTTGTTGTGGCAAATTGCCGGAGAAAAATAGCAACAACAACAACAACAATTTCGAAAACATGATTGTTTGCGTATCAAGCATGCACAGCCACTTGAACCTTTTGGTAGTAGCCAAAAAATAAACAAGTTAAAAAGCTGTAAGTTCGGCCGGGCCGAACTTTTAATACCCTCCACCATTTGGTACAAATTTGGCAATTTCCAAAAAATAAAACCCGTTAAAAATTCTGTTAAAATCTTAAAAATACCGAATGCTTATACGACGACGTGGGCAGGCAACTTTTGTCATAAATTATTACAATATTTAAATGCGAAACTTGAAGAAAAATCTGTTTATAATGTAGCTAAAATCAAAATACCGAATATGGGGGGTACCGTTATATGGGGGCTATACGAAGACGTGGACCTGCACAGACAATTTTCTGGCATGGGCTGAAGTATCCATTACGAACTTCACATACGAAATTTGAAACAATCCCTGTAAATAACGTCGCTAAAATCATTAAAATACCGAATATCGGGGGGTACCGTTATATGGGGGCTATATGAAGACGTGGACCTACATGGCTCATTTTTTGATTTAGGATGTAGTATCCATTACGAACTTCAAATACCAAATTTGAAACGATTCCGGTAAACAATGTCGCTAAAATCATCGAAAAACCGAATATCGGGGGGTACCGTTATATGGGGGCTACAGGAAGACGTGGACCTACACAGATAATTTTCTGTCTTAGGCTGTAGCATCCATTACAAACTTCAAATGCCAAATTTGAAATAATTCCGGTGAATAATGTCGCTAAAATCATCAAAATACCGAATATCGGGAGGTACCGTTATATGGGGGCTATATGATTACTTAGACCTACATGGCCCATTTACGAACTTAACCTGCCTACTGGTAAAAAATACATGTGTGCAAAATTTTAGCCTTCTATCTCAATTTGTTCGAAAGATAGCGTGATTACAACAGACAGACAGACAGACAGACAGACAGACAGACGGACAGACAGACACACAGACAGACAGACGGACATGGTTAAATCGTCTTAGAATTTTACGCTGATCAAGAATATATATACTTTGTTGGGTCTGACATGAATATTTCGAGGAGTTACAAACGGAATGACAAAATTAATATACCCTCCATAGTATGGTGGAGGGTATAAAATGCATACTCCAACTAATTGAACTGTTAAGTGGCCATTCACCCACTGCGGTGATTAATTGCACGAGGTGAGATTGGCACATGTCCAAAGATAGAATTTGGGGTTTTCTTCTATATTCAGAATATATAATAGTAATTAAATATTGAAACAATTTATAACTTTGGGTTCTAAAAAGCATTTTTTGAAAGTTTGAGAAGTGTTGTCCACAATCGAAATATATATTTAATCGAAGGTCTGATTTTTATCCCCTTAGCCATATGGGAAGAAAGGGTGTATATCATTGGATACGACCAAAACGTGTCTCATTGAAATAACGGTTTTAGACGGAGGTCATACGACATGTCTTAATTTCGCTATAATTCACAAAAACTAAGTTCATTAAAAACATCCTAATGACAGATTGCATAGATCGATAGGCCTTTACCTGGAACACATTGCTTTACGTAGAACTTCTACTAAAGTATCTCTAACTAGGATAGTTATTTTTAACTTGGTAAAATGAAAGACATCATTCGCAAAGCTTGATCTCCTGGCAACTCTCAAACTAGGTCTCTTTGGACCAAATGCTTTTCAGGACATTTGGAGTCGATCTATCGATGTCAGACCGCCCATCTGTCTGTTTGGCTGGTGCGCACTATAACTCTCGAAGGGAGTTAGGTATTGGTACAAACTTGGTACATCGTTACAAAGATATTATCAAACTTATATCTAGTTCGGAGATGGGCAATATCGGTCAAATCATCTGTCACTTATCCCAAAATAGTTTGACATTTTCAACAAAAAAAATATTTTTTTTTTTTTCACAGGAAGAGAAAGGATAATCCGATTTTGCTCCAACTTTGCAAATCCTAATGTTTGTATCATTGCTATATCAGGCGCGAGAAAGGACAATATCAGTCCACTCCTTCAAGTACCTCCACCTCAAGAGGGTCAAAATATATCCATGAAGCTCATAAAACACGAAATTAGCCGATCCGATTCCATTCAGAATTGGTACATCTCAATATTCCCATCAACACCATATATTTTATAAAGATGACAAAGATCGGACCATTCCTTCCGGTAACTCCCTAAAAAAGGTCAACATTTTCAAAAAAAAAAATATATATATATATATATTTTACTGCACAGAAAGAGACAGAATAATCCGATTTTGCTCCGACTTTGCAAATCCCAATATTTGCATCAATGCTAGGTCAGGTGAGAAAATTGACAATATGGGTCGACTCTATCAAGTACTTCCCCCACAATAGGTCAAAATTTTCATTTATTCTAATGTCACATTCCGCATTTATTCTAATGTCAATACGAGCGGAGAGGGACGATCGGTTGTTATGGCGGCCCTCACCATCACCATGGCCAGCGCTTGAGTTCAGGTGGCCAACCGAAGGTGCACATTTTCAGCTGACCTCTTTGGCAAGTAAACACGATCATTTTGTTTGTTTACAAACAGCTTAACAACGAATGTTTTCTCATCGGAGACGGAGAAAACCAAATTCGGCAGTTCACCACTTTCGGCCAAGTGAAGCAACTCTTCACCTCTTTTGAGTCTATTTTCTTTCTGTTGCGGTGTAAATTCTTACACTTTTTGGAATTTCAATGACTTTACCACGAGCCATTTTTCAGCCACTGCGACGCGGGTTTCGATCAAGTCGCTTCTTTATTTTTCGAACCATTTCTGCTGATGTTGCTGTTTTCTTCCGTCCACTTCCTTGACGTCGGGCTATGCTACCAGTATCACGCAATCGGTAACGAGCGATGGTACGAGACACAAAAGATTTATTCGCATTTAAATTCTGGAGTGGTCTAACGATAGCCACTTGTGGTTTTCCAGCCAAATATAAAGAAATCACGCTATCACGCTTGAATTCCATGACGAATAACTTTTTTCTAGAAAGTTCTCATCAAAATGCTTTTGTACACTTGCAAACAATATAATGAGCTGTCACTGGAATAATTTTAATAGCTGTCGGCCGAATGGCTTAGAAATGACAGCAGTCTGAAGTTGGTTGCAATTTTTTCATCTCACCCTGTATACACATCACAGTGTTTTTACAAACCCAGTCTGGTGTGAAGATGACATATATCGGTCAACTCCTTCTGGTACCTCACCCACAAATGGTCAAAATTTTGAATATCTAAATTTACATCCGATTTTATTCAGACTTGTCAAATCTCTATTTTTATATCAGCACAAGATCTGTTATAAAGATGGTAGAGATCGGACTATTTCTTCTAGTAGCTCTCCCACAAAGGGTCATAGTTTTGAATAACCATATATTATACATCCCCTTCATATTTCACACTCTTTCTAGTAACTCACCCACAGAGGGTCAATGTATTTTATATCCATAAAGCTCATAAAACTTGAAATTAACATTCGATTCCCTTTTCTAAAACGCGAGATCTGTTATAGAAATGGTAGAGGCCAGATCTTTTCTTCAGGTACCTCCCCCACATTGGGTTCAAGATTTTGAAAAGCAGAACGCTCATCGAAAGCGAAATAAACATCCAACTGTCAAATTTCACACATCAAGTATTTTTGCTAACACAAGATCTGTTGTGATGATGGTATATATCTGCGAACACCTTCTGGTACCTCTGTCATAACTTGTCAGAGATTCATTACAACTTACTATATCTAAATATTTCCAGAAACCTGAGATGAATATGGAATTAATGATTTTTTTTTTTTTTTTTTGAAATTTTGCCCATGCCAATATTGTTATTTGTATTAGTTGAAGTATGAAAATCGAATACTTCGGTAGACTATATCTGGTACCGCATGCATATTTTAATATTTTCAAAAGATTATCACATGTCAATGTAGTCCAAACATGGCACGTCGCAGAATTTATATCATATTTATTTAGGTCCGACAGCAAATTGACAATATTGGCCCATTCCTTCGGAACCTACTCCATAGAGGGTGAAACTTTTGAAAAGGTGACGCAAAAGTAATCCTCCTATCAGAAAAAGCTACAAATTTTACGATTGGTCTGTAATGTCTTAATTATATCCGAAAAAATCGAAATGTCTGTCAAGTACATATGCATTTACAAGGTGATGCAAAAGTAAACTTCCGATGTTTTTGTCTGTAATTAAGACATTTGGGGTTAATCATAAAATTTGTAGCATTTTCTGATAGGAGGATTACCTTTTCGCCACCTGGTTTTTTTCAATAATCGAACATTGCCTGAGGGTATACATCTGTCGGCAAAAAGTGACACATGTGCCAATCATATTTTTGGGTTCACTTCAAATTTGACATTTTGATCCTATCGCCTGGTTTCATTTTTGGAACCAAATGCTTGAATAACTGTGAAACTTTCCCCTTTTCCCCATTAAATCCATCTGGCAACTCTGGGCACAGAATGGCCAAGGATAAAGCAATGATTGAAATGCCTAAATTTTACTTCACAAAATCACATGACGTAGTGCTTTTCGATTTGTGTGAACCACAAAATTCTGAAGTTACTTAAAATGGTATGGAATTCAAGTTATGTTAATACACCCAGCCTAGCAAACACCTCCCTCCCTACCTCCTTTCCCGAAAATGAACTCTTAACCAATACTATCATGGTAACTGAAATGTAATACAAAGACAATAAGCCAATTTATCTTAAGACTATTAATGTTTAAGGTTAGGTCAGGGTATTGGAATGCGAGCAAAACTATGAGCAAACAACAACATAAAGTAATGACAACAACACGAACAACAACATCGGCCTAACGCAAAATATCTGTTGTTCTGAGCAAAGCTTTCAATAAGTCCAATAACATTTATCAAACTGAGAATATTTTGCAATGTGAGTCAATTTAGTTCTAATATCAAATACCAAAGGTAGTAGGAGTAGTGGCTTCTCTTTGTATCTCTGACCTGGACTGCACAGAATTGTTAACTAAATTTATTAGCTTCCAACATTAGAATCTCCGTTTGCCGTGGCCAGCAAGCAATTTCTTTGAAACATTTGTTAAATTTTAATAACAGCATTTTCCGGAGAATTATTGCAAACATTTATTTAAAAGAAATTGCCAAGGTAGTAGGGAGGTAGGAGCTCAGCAATTCTATGGGAATTTAAAGTGAACTCGAGGATATTTAATGGCATAATCAAGATGAGAAATATCTTTATTCTTTGATAAACAAAAAAAAAAAAAGGTCAAGGTTGATTATAGCTTGCGAAGTGTGTCAACAATGAAATATGATTTGTGTGCGAAGAAAAGGATGAAAGTTCGGAAAATAACGGAAGAATTTTAGGAAGAAAATAAACTAATCTCAAAAAATAAAAATGAAGGAGAATTGAAATATTTTCATAGAAAAGATTTTGATATTTGCTTTTATTCAGTGGAAAAGTGTCAATATGTTATGACTAAATTCTCAATTTTGGGTGTGAAATACCTGGAATTTTCAAATGTCAAGATAACATTTTCATTCATCGGAAATGTAGCAAAAAATAATCGGCAACAGTTATACTTTTTTTTTTAAATAAAAACTGAAAAAGAATGAAAATAAGTAAAGCTTTCTACAGAATTTATTCACCTCTTAGGAGGAGCATATAAAATATATTCAGGGTGAGATGAAAAAGCCGCAACCAACCTTTGACTGCTGTCACTTCTAAACCTCTCGTCCGGCAGCTGTTAAAATTATTCCAGTGACAGTTCACTATAATGTTTACAAGCAACAGAAAGAAAATAGACTCAAAAGAGCTCAAGAGATGCTTCGCTTGGCCGAAAGTGGTGAACTGCCGAATAAGGTTTTCTCCGTCTCCGATGAGAGAACATTCGTTGTCCAGCAGTTTCTAAACAAACAAAATGATCGTGTTTAGTTACTAAAGAGGTCAGCACAAAATATGCACCTTCGGTTGGCCTCCAGAACTCAAGCACCGGCCATGGTGATGGTGTGGGCCGCCATAATAGCCGATGGTCGCTCTCCGCTCGTATTAATCAACTGTGGCATTAAAATAAATACCGAATATTATCGCGAAAATATTCTGGAGGGTGTATTAAAGCCTTGGGTACCCAGACATGTTGGCCGCAGACCTAGGATATTCCAAAAGAACTCAGCACCATCGCACTCAGCACGCGCCACCCAAGAATGGTTACAAAATGAAGTTCCTCGCTTCATTTCCAGCCACCAAAATCTCAGAATACCAATCCGTTGGACTATTGTGTCTGGAGTATTTTGGAAAGCAAGGTTGGCGTAAAAGCCGATGGTCGCTCTCCGCTTGTATTAATCGACCGTGACATCAGAATAAATGCCGAATATTAAGACGAAAATACTCTGGAGGGTGTATTAAAGCCTTGGACACGCAAACATTTTGGCTGCAGACCTTGGACATTCCAACAGGACTCAGCACCATCGCACTCAGCACACGCCACCCAAGAATGTTTACGAAATTAGGTTCCTCGCTTCATTTCCAGCGGACAATGGCTACAAAAATCTCCAGATACCAATCCGTTGGGCTATTGTGTCTGGAGTATTTTGGACAGCAAGGCTTGCACTAAAAAATACCCAAGTGTCGAACACCTCAAGCAATCGCTTCGCCGAGAAAATACCGCAGAGCAACATTCGGGCAGCGTGTGATGGTTTCATTGGCCGTTTGAAGGTGCCAAAGGTGCCCAATTGGAACAAATCTAGACTTATTTTTAAAATTTGATGCTATTTCCGACATTTTTGATTTTATTCAATAATTTTGTTATACCCTCCACCATACATAGTATGGAGGGTATATTAAGTTCGTCATTCCGTTTGTAACTGATCGAAATAATCATTTTAGACCCAACGAAGTATATATATTCTTGATCAGCGTAAAATTCTAAGACGATTTAGCCCTTTCCGTCCGCCTGTCCGTCTGTTGTAAGTACACTACAGTCTATACGAATTAAGATAAGAAGCTAAAATTGTGCACAGATCTCTCTTTTGTCTGCAGGCAGGTCAAGTTCGAAGATGGGCTATATTGGTCCACGACATCGTATAGTCCCCATATAACGGTACCTCCCGATATTCCGTGTTTTTATGATTTTAACCACATTTTTCAACGGAATTAAAAATTTCTGCTTTTTTACTTGTTTTTTTTTAAGTAAAAATTATGGCGTTTGACTTTGTTGCAGTTTTTTTTATCTCACCCTGAATAGCATTGGTTCTTAAACTATTTTTAAAACCTTTTATTTTTTGTAAATAATTTTTATTTTGTTTGCTTTTATATGACACTGTAGATACCCCATTCACCACTTAGTCTCTCTCTTTCCCTCTCTCTATCTCTCTCTGTCGTTGTTCCTTTTATAAATAATCTCTAATATTTCTCCTTATCATAAATCAAATGTAACAAAATGTCAAAGCTAATGCTTTCAACATTTAAGTCTTGTTGTCTCTAAAAAATAACAACAACAGTCTTAAGTGAGAGAAGGGGTAAAAAGGATTATTTGAACAAGACTTTTGCTTCACCTCCAATATTTTAGATTTAGTCTGTTTTTTTTTTCAGTTTGGCGATAAGTTAAGCAACTACAACAAATAAATCAAAATAGTTGGTCACTCTTCCCTTTGTTGTTTTCATGAAAAGGATTTGCTTGTAAAATATACTGCACGTTCATTTGCCATTTGTCCACGAGAATTGGAAAGTTGTTTTTTTTTTGTTAGCAGTGTATTAAAGTGGTGTGGAAGTAAGAATTATTTTTCAAATATTTGAAAAAAAAAGAGTTCTGCGTTTCTGAAAAATTGATAGAGTGGTTTGAGAAAGTTGCAACATTGCCTCTAAATGGCCTCAATTATATTTTCCGGTATCCAGGTCCAGGCGAAGAATCCTGAATCTCTAACAGAAACAGTAACTGCTAGAATTCCCCATAGCCAACTGTGAGCCATTACGGAATTATCTTGATGTGTTTGTTAAAATTGACAATCATTTTTTATGAATAGGAGGGTATTTTTTCGATATATTCTTTGAAAATAACTTATTTGTCTACATTGTTTTGAACTTGTCCTATCCATACAATTTTCAAAAGAATTTTAGGTTTATCTGCATCATATTGGTAAATTATTTGGTCACACTTGGTCCGAAGGTGTCACATAAGGATGGGTTTCTGGAAATTTGTACAAGAACAGAACGAAAAAAAAACAACCAGTAAAGAAAGTCCTAAAGTAGGGCGGGTCGACTTTTTGATACCCTACACCATTTAGCTAATTTAGTAGAGCTCCACATAACAATTAAAAGTTTTTATGGAAGAATTCAATCATACACGCTATGATTATAATTATAATTTAAAGTTCAATGAACTAAATATGCCGAAGCATTTGTATCTTTTAAATTCGGACTTGTATTGCCAATTTAGTTCAAAATTAATTTGAAATCAGATATATATGGGAGCTATATCCAAGTCGGAACCGATCTCGATAAAATTTGGCAAAGATATTTCTGAGTTGTATTTGATATATTTCCCTGAATATCGTTGTTACGGAGTGCATATTACGGCTGTGGGTAACAAATATAACAAATCGGATGAACAATATATATGGGAGCTATAGCTATATCTGAACCGATCTCGATAAAATTTGGCAAAGGTATTTCTGAGCTGCATTTGATATATTTCCCCAAATATTGTTCTTACAGAGTCCATATTACGGCTTTATTTGAGTGAACCCATTAAGCTGAAATGCTGAGATTTGTAAATAAGATGAATATTATATTGTAGGACTGAGGTATGCAGAAAGTTCGTGATATTCGTACTTATGTGTACTATATGGTACTAAATTTGGCAAAATTTAAGTTTTGGGAGAACCGGTAGAGTTAGAAAACTGAAATTTGGAAATAAGAATACTATTGCACTGTGGGACTGAGGTACTTTTTGAAATGTGTACTTAAGTGTACTAAATAATATTAAATTTAGTACAATTTGTATTTGGGCTAGCCGAAAGTGGCAGAGTTCTGAAATTCGGAATGAAGAATACTGTTAAAGTGTATATATGGGGTATGTCGGAAATTTTGGTAATTCGTACTTGTGTGTACTAAATTTGGTACAATTTAGATTTTTGTGAACCAATAGAGCTGGAATCCTGAAATTTGTAATTAAGATTACTGCTGGAGTGTAGGATTGGGGTAGTTAGGGAGCTTTGGAAATTCGTACTTATGTGTACTTAATTTGGTATTGGGTGAAGAGATAGTGCTTGAAATCTGAAATATGCGATTAGAGTCCGTATTCTTGTATAGATTGGAAATATGAGGGTGGTTTCGGGAAAAGTCTACTATAATTCCACAAAAAGTACTAAATGGAACTATATTTGGTATTGGGTAAAGGGATAGAGATAAAATTCTGAAATTTAATTCTTAAATTTCTGATGGTATCTGTTTCTGCGATTAGATAATGAAATGGAAATGCGTGCTGTATTTATACAAAAAGTACTAAATGATACTTAATTTCATACTGGGGGATAGGGCTGGATTCCTTAAATTTGATATTGAGGTCTCTGTTGGTATCAGGAATAGAGATATGGAGGTGGTGTTGGAAATGTGTACTATTATTGTACGAAATAGCACTAAATTTTGTCTTGATTGAAGAAATAGAATTAAATATTCTGAAATTTAATATTTATCTTACTGGTATCTGTGGTTTGAAAATATATCCTGTATTTGCACGAGTAGTACTAAATGGTACGTAATTGAGTATTTGATGAAGGTATAGGGCAGGAATCTTAAAATTTGATGATGAGATCTCTGTTGCTATCTAAGATTGAGATATGGATGTGGTTTTGCAAATGTGTACTATACGTGTACGAAAAGTACTAAATGGTACTAAATTTGATCTTGATTGAAGAAATAGAGATAATAATTTGAAATTAGATATTTAGATTAGTTGTGGTAGCTGTGTTTGAGATTTGACGATGGTTTGGAAATTCGACTTTTTTTGGGTACGAAAATTACTAAACGGTACTAAATTAGGTATTGGGTGAAGAGACAGAGCTGGAATCACAAAATTTAATATTGCGCTAACTGTTGGTGTCTAGGATTGGGATATGGAACGGTTTAGTACTAAAAATATTCGAAAAGTACTAATTGTACTTAATTCGTTATTGGGTATCTCTACACTTAGAAATTCCGAAATTTGACATATAGGTCTCTGTTGGCATCTGGAATTGAGATATGAAGATGGTTTTTGAAATGTGAACTATAATAGTACTAAAAGTGCAAACTTTGGTATTGAGTGAATGAATAGAGCTGAATTCCTGAAATCTTATGTAGATGTAACTGTTGGAGACTATGACTAAGATATGGCGGTGGTTTTTGGAATTGTGCACTATAATTGTTCGAAAAGTACTAAGTGATAATAATATGATATTGAGTGAATATATAGAGCTGGAATCCCGAAATTTGATATCAAGGACTACTGTAGGTATATGATGTTGAGATCTGGTGATGGTTTTGCAAATGTATACTATATTTGTTCCAAAAGGACTAAGTGTTATAAATTTGGTAATGCGTAAAGGTATAGAGCTGAAGTCCTGAAATTGGTTATGTTTGTCACTATTGATATCTGTAGTTGAAAGAAGTTGGTTTTGGCAGTACGTACTTTTAACGCACGAAAAGTGCAAAATGCTACGAAATTCCATGGATAGAGATGGAATTCTGAAATTTGATATTGATGTAGCAGTTGGTTTCTAGGGTTTACATGTGGAGACGTTAAAATAGTTTTAGACTGAAAACTTGGATGTGGGTCTATTGTGCAATGGTTTTACTAATATCCTCCTAGGTAAACTTTTAAAGACTTTTTGCTATAAAAGTTAAAAATTTCCTGCTATTAACTCTGAAAAAGGAAAGCTCGAACGTCTGAAAATTTTGACTTTTGATGTCTTGTGGGACCCATAGTAGAATTTCATGACACATAATTATGTGGAATAGTTTGACTTGCTATGCTCCCTTTTTAATGGTTTTTGAAATCATTTTTCAAAAAGAACCCAAAAGATCCATTTTTTACATTTTGAAGCAAATAATTCTCGTAGTGCTATCGGTAATATTTTCAAAGACAAGATATACGTAAAATGCAAGGTTTTCAAGGAATCCTAGTCCAAAAAGTTAAAAAAAATTGGAAGAGAGTGGATCTTGTTCCCTCTATTTAGGTTACTCTGCGATGGAAACCTTTAAAATGCCCATACACGTGTCTGGTATTTTTTCAGCTCTTCTTTGATAATCAAGAGGTTTTTCCTTCCCTTCTCTTTTCTTTTTTTATTTTTTATTTATTTATTTTTTTTTTTTTTTTTGAAAAAATCTGAACAGTGCCGAACATTGTTTTATACCTAAATATCTCGTCGAAAATATCTCTGACGTAGTCGACCAAGTTTATCATATATTTTTATTTAGGATATTTGATTTCTTGTAGCATTCTTACCCACTTGTCTCTTTATTTTCCTCAACATTGCCATTTTATTAATTTTCTCCTCGACCCCCTCTAATACACCCACCACTCACACCAATGAACTCTTAAGAAATAAATATCCACTTATTTGTTACAGATTATAGATTCTTCTTTGGCATCAAATGTTGTTGCCGGTTGTATTTTGGTTGGCTGTCGGTTTTGGTTACTTGGCGAGTGAGTGGCTGGAGCACACCAAGGATGATATTCTTGGTCGTGATACTGATGATGATGGCAATGATGAAGTCGATGATGGCGATGCTGATGAGCAGAAGGTGACCATGACTATGGTTAAATGTTGTAAACGACTGTTGTTTAATCAAGGGTGGGGTATAAGGGCCGGCATGGGTTCCATTGCGCGTTTAGCTGGCACAACCCATTAGACACGTACAAAAAGTGGTACGAGTACCACGTTTGAGCTGGCGATAAATTAAACAGACAACAACAAAAGCGACAAAAACGTATACAGAATAAAAGAAGACCAAGACCAAATGCTAGCTTGGGTGTACACCTTATTGCGAGCCATGTGAAACGTGGATCTAGAGATTTGTAAAAAAATGTTGTTGTTTTTTTCTTCACTTCTTTCAGTTCCTATCATGTAGAAATGCTGGAAGTTTGTATAAAAATAAAAAAACAAAAATATATATGTGGAAGAAGCTTGGCAATGTTGTGACGATGATGACAAAGACACCGCAATGATTGGCATATATGTAACGACGCAGAGTGTCGTTTCGACGGCCAGGCAGAAATAAACCAGGCAAATTGTACGCTTTCTGCTGCTGTGCGGGGAACAGATGTTTGGCGAAGTGAGGCTATGCTGTGGCAGCTTAAATGCTTAGCCGCTCAGTATGACGTTTAATCGTATTTAGGGAACACAGACGCCATTAGATGGTGGTGTTTACTTGTAAAGCTGTTAAATGCGTATGGTGTTTTGTTGTTTTTTTTTTTTTTCTTGGAAAAAGAGCAGTACGAGGGGGAGTGTGTGAAATGTGGTAAATTGTTGTGTTATGAATGGAATACAAATTTCTGGATTTTTTTTGGGTATGTGTAAGGTTCTTTTATAACATTCCGTTTAAATATGTTTTAAATAACGCTATGATACAATAAATAAAATAAAATAAATAAATAAAAATAAAATAAATAAATAAAAACAAAAATAAATACAGAAAAACATCAGCAAATTTTGAAAGTAGAGCTAATAATAGGAGAATCGTGTATCGGCGTTTTGTAATTTTGTATCGCAAAGTAATCTCAGTAGCGAGAAAAGTTTCTCCTTTCTTCAACATTTTTTTAAATATTAGGATTAAGATTACTTATAAACCTTGGCATATCGTTTATTCGGAAATATTATTAATATAAATACGTTTATTATTTTGGTAGGAAACCCTCAAGCGTGTCTCCAGAGGTGTGTTTTTGGTCCCTTAAATAAAAAAAAATGACATTTTTAAAGATTGGAAAATGTTTTTATTTCGCTCACGGCTTCATTTGGAACATTTGAGAATTTTAATTTTTTGCACGTTTCGTAATATTTGAGATGCCATTGAGTCTTGTTAAATATGTTCAAGTCCTATTATAGCTTGTGCTAGCAGAATAAAATGAGAATTGGATTTAAATTTGAAGATGAAGATTGTCATCAAATTTGCTTTCTATGGCCCAAGCTTGGAGTTTAAATGCTTCCATTTCTTTCTAAACAAAAAAAATCGCCCTTGGATCGAAATGCGTTCCTTCTGATTTTCGGCAGCGTTCAGCCAAATCGAATTTGTACCATTTTGGGTTCATCTAAGCAAATTTTTGGAAAACCTGACTTAAAGCCCGTTGGACTAAAGAACCAAATTATATTTTGAACCGAAGATTTTTAACTCTTACTTGACTTTACTTATTGGCGTTACGTTTGTTTTGGTCCAAATGGTGTTCAAAACATCTGTTTAAAAGATGGCAGATTCAAAACATAAGTTCCTAAAAAACACACATTTTTATGTCTTTCATTAGACAGTCAAAAATTCAGCTACTCAATCAAGATTTTTCTATAAAATTATATTTTTTGAACATTGTTGGCATGTTTGTTCTGGATACCATAGTATTTTGTGGTTGCAAAATGGTCAGGTTTAATCCCAATATTGTTGTTTTTATAAAAACAACGTTTGTTTATTAGTGAAGAAAGATGTTAATGTTTACCAGGGGGTAAGGCTGGGAATACCTAGGTTTCGGAAAGAGCCACCAATCCTCATCAGTTATATTTTTTATAAAAAAGGTCGTAGTACCCAGTGTGCTACCTGACTATTATCGAGGGGGTTAACTGTTGTTTTTTATACCCTAAGTCATATGGTTGCAGGGGGTATGTATCAATTGATACGGCCAAAAATACCTCCTCGATATAACGGTTTTAGACCCTAGGCCTATTTGGACTAAATCCGTCTCTGGACATTTTGAGTCGATATAGCGATGTCCGTCCGTCCGTTTGTCTGGTGCGCACGATCATTCTCGAAGGGTTTATCCGATTTGGTCCAACCTTGGTACATCGTAATATTTTTGTCACACTTAGATCGAGTTCGGATATGGGCAATATCGGCCCGTTCCTTCTGGTACCTCTCCAACAAAAGGTTTAAATTTTCAAAAAAAATATCTGACTGCACAGAAAGAGGATAATCCGATTTTGCCCCAACCAAATACTTGCAAATCCAAATACTTACATTAGTGCTTGGTCAATATCGGTACACTCAATCCAGTACTTTCCCCACAAAGGGTCAAAATTTTGAATAATTATAACTCTTATAAAATGTGATGTAAGAGTCCGATTGTCTTGAAATTTCACACATCCCAATAAATTTATCAACCCAAGGTCTGGTGTGAAAATAAAATTTATCGGTCCACTCCCTCTTTTACCTAACACACAAAATGCCGAAATTTTTAAAATATTTATTTTTGCACAGAAATGCAAATTTTAATCCGATTTTGTTCCAACTTTGCAAATCCTAATATTTTTATCAGTGCTACGTCAGGTACAGGGTTGTCCATATTCGACGAACCCATGTTTTTTTTTGGCCATTTCGATGACTCTTTAGGCCCATTCCAATCGACGAGGCTTGTCCGCAGGGAACAAATGCAAATCAATGCGAATAATCCGTTGTAAAGTGGACCGAGCCATGCCCAACTGCTGAGAACGGCGTTTTTGGGATGTTCTTGGGGACCTCTCAACACTGGCTCGTACGGCAGCGATATCCTTGGCCGATCGCCTTGGTCGACTTTTATATGGCCTCTTCGAGCCTTACCAGTCGAAAATTTTTCGTATAAACGCTTAATGGTGTTCTTAAAAGGCGCACTTCTCACATTTTTTAATGTTTTAAAAGCTCGTTGAGTTTTCACAATTGACTTCTTCTGTTGAATGTAAACTTCAACTATTTCAGATCGCTCGCATGGCGTGTATTGGTTCATGGTAAAAATCTGCTTGGACTGACGCTTCAAACGCGGTATGTCATTAAGCGATGTGACGTCTCTGTCAAAAGTTATGGCGTTGCCAGATGGGTCCGTCGAATATGGGCAACCCTGTACGTCAGAGTCCGAAGGTCTTCAATTTTTACACATCGCAATAATTTTATTAACCCAAGATCTGGTGCCAAGATGGAATACCTCGGTCCATTCCTTCTAATCCCTCATCCACAGAAGTTTGAAATTTTCAAAAAAAAAAAAAAAAAAAAAAAAAAACACAATAAAAATATTTTCTGCACAGAAAGATAAGCAATTCGATTTTTTTCCATTTTTGTAAATCCTAATATTTGCGTCAGTTTTAGGTAAGGTGCTAAAATGAATAATATCGGTCCACTCCATCAAGTCCTTCTGGTACCTAAAATCCGAAATAAGCATCAGGTTCTCTTTATATTTCACACATACCATTTTCACTAACAAAAAATCTGTTGTGAAGATGGGATATATCGGTCCACTCCTTCTGGTACAAAGGCTCTCCTCAAATTTCACAACTACAAACATTTTTGCTAATACTCGAATTCGAGTAGAGAGAAAGAGCAGTTTACTCGCATTTTCGAGTTTTAATTTTATTACATTTTCGTTGCACTTGTGGCATATCTATCTTTCGTTGTCAAAGAATTTACATCAGAGACCTGTGAGCCAAAGTTGATCAAAGGTTCATGGCTTGTGGCCACACTTAAATATTTTTTTGTGGCCATACTTAAACATTTTTAATTTTTTCGTAAAATGTTAAATTACAGTAAACCAAAATGATAATATTATAACGCTCCCATCCAATCCGTCCAATGGTAGAGTAATTAACTCGTTATAATTGAACCGAAAATCCAGTTGATTTCTCCACTATGAAACGTTGTGCAAATAGTCATGCACACAAAATTGAAGTTACCTTTCATCTTCATGAAATTTGAAATACCTATCCCTTCCATTATAAAACTATCTCCCCTCTCTACAATAATTTGAAGCATTTTTGTCTCATGTTTTCCATGGCGGAAACATAATAAATATTGATGGCAAATTTATTGATGAGTTACGTACTACATACATATTCACAATCTGGTGACTAGCTTTAGAACCGGCAAATACTTCTACATTTCAAATTGAGGAAGGAAAATTGAACTAAAGTACATTTTATCTATATCCCCCCACCCATGATTCTGTCGCTTGGCATACAAAACTACAAGCAGCAATCAATGTAATCCCCAACATCAAGAGATGGGGACAAACATAGATACATAAATACCTACATATAAACAAGTACAAAACACACACGTATTCATCGAGTACACCACACCACGATGAACTAAAACCCAATGGTCTGTCATCATCATCATCGCCATCGTTGTTGTCGTCGTCGGCATGTCGTAATGTTGGGCGACCTAAGACCACGACCTTAGCTAATAAATTATTTAGAGAACCTTTTATTTTTAGTGGTTGCTTGTTTGCACGATGTCATGAGAGAAAAGCGAGAGCGAGAGAGGCATTAGAGGGAACGGTCGTTGAAGAGATAAAACATGCTGGAAGAGAAGACAAGCCAGAGATTGCCAGCCATTTTTAGTTATGCTTTGGAAAATGTAACATTTAATTCACAAGCAACCAAAAAAAAAAAAATTCTCTGTTTATCTAAATTGTGTTATTTTTTTTTCTTAGACAAGTGATAGGCAACATGTTGACATCGCATGATTAGCAACATGTTGCAATGTTTTCATTTGTTTGCTAATTAAAAACAAAGTTTTTTGATCTTCGTTGTAATAACAAAAATGTGCTGTCATGGCCATTTGTTTGTTGTTTTTCTCTCCAGATTTTCTATTTCTATTTCCTTATTTTCTTCGAAGAAGTCGTTCTGATGTGTCTGGCTAAACAAATATTGAATTTCATGTGCGTGTGCCATTGTCACCGTTACTGCCGCGTCTATGTGTGTGTAACTTCTGACATTACATTGCGAAATGTAAACACTACCGCATGGCGGATGCTATGCATATTTTAGTGCCATCCATGTGAAATCATTCATAAAATTATCTCATAAATATATGAAAATGTCGACATCTAAATAAACAAACAAAGAAAGAAAATACGATGCGGGCAAAAGAACATGGTGATCGCACGTCCTATTGTAAACAGTGTGGCGTAGATGGTGTTGAGTTGAAGTTTTATGGATTTAGAAAGAATTTGTATTTGAATAAAATTTTACCTTAGATTCTAATGACAAAACCACACATTATTGCAACATACCTAAAAAGGAAGAAAATAAAATGAGAAAAATTAGAATAAAATAAATGTGATACACAAAAATAAAATGTTACAGATATTTTCGTATCACAATCAAGTAATGAGTATGTCCGAACCGATAAATTTAAATTTAATTAGCAAAGAACCAAACCAAGCGAACTTTTTCTCTGTTTCAGAAAGGGTTAATAATGAGAAAAATAGTAAAGCAGAGTAAAATGTAAAGAAAATTAAAATGCCTCCACCCTCCACCATTTGGAACGAATTTGGCAATTCTCAAAAACAATAAAATCCCTTAAAAATTCTTTTAAAATCTTAAAAATGCCGAATGTAGCTGTTATATTAGGGTCTATACGAAGACATGAACCTGCGTAGGTAACATTTGTCGCAAGCCATTACAAACTTAAAAATCGGTTATAATGCCGATAAAATCAAAATACCGAATATCGGGAGGTACCGTTATATGGGGGCTATACGAAGACGTGCACCTGCACAGACAATTTTCTGTCATAGGCTGTAGTATCCACTACGAACATCAAATACCAAATTTGAAACAATTCCGGTGAATAAATTCGCTAAAATCATCAAAATACCGAATATCGGGAGGTACCGTTATATGGGGGCTATATGAAAACGTGGACCTACACAGGCAATTTTTTGTCGTAGGCTGTAGTACCCATTACGAACATCAAATATCAAATTTGAAATAATTCTGGTGAAAAATGTCCCTAAATTCATTAAAATACCGAATATCGGGGGGCACCGTTATATGGGGGCTACGCGAAGACCATTTCCCATGCAGACATAACATGGATTTGAGCAAAATTTTATCAATCTACTACAATTCGTTCGGAAGCTAGAGTGATTTCCACAGACGGACGGACATCGCATATGATGGCAGATAAAGGACCCTCTGTGGGTGAGGTCCCAGAAGGGGTACGCAGATTTATATTCACAACAGATCTTGTGTTGGCAAAAATGTCTGTTTGTGTGAAATTTGAAGAGATTTGGATGCTTATTTAGCTCTCTTTGAGCTTTTTGTTTTTCAAAATCTTGAACTCTATGTGGAGGAGGTACAATAGGAATGGTCCAATCCTGCTATATTTGTGTATTTCGCGGATGTTGTGTATTCCAAATTTTGACCCTTTACGGAAGAGGTACCAGAAGGATTGGATCGATATATCCCATCTTCACAGCAGAAATAATGGGATTTATGAAATATGAAAAGAACCGGATGCTTATCTTGGATTCTATAATATGGTAACTCCTCCGTGACGGAGTTACCAAAAGGAAGGGTCCGATCCTTACCATATTTATATTAGATCTTGTGTTGATGGAATTGTTTGGATGTACCAAGTCTGAATCGAATCGTATGTTGATTTCGCGTTTTATGAGCTTCACGGATATTCCAAATTTTGACCCTTTGTGGGGGAGGTACCAAAGGGTGTGGACCGATATATTACATCTTCACAGCAGACCTTGGGCTAATAAAAATATTGTGATGTGTGTAATTTTAAGGGAACCAGACGTTATTTCAGATTTTATAATCGTTTTGGTCAATCAAAATGTTGACCCTTTGGGGCGGAGGTACCAAAAGGAGTGGTCCGATGTCTACCATCTTTATGACAGACCTTGTGTTGATGGAATTATTTATATGCACCAAGTCTGAATGAATCGTATATTAATTTCGCGTTTTATGAGCTTCACGGATTTTCAAAATTGTGACCCTTTGTGGGGGAGGTACCAGAAGGTGTGGACCGATACATTCCATCTTTACACCAGACCTTGGGTTAATAAAAATATTGTGATGCATGCAATTTTAAGATAATGGGTCTTACATCACATTTTATAAGAGCTATAATTATCCTTTCACTTTCTGTGCAGTATTTTTCTTTTTTTTTTTTTTCTTTTGAAAATTTCGAGGTACCAGAAGTAGTGGGCCGATGTTGCCCATCTCCGAATTCGATCTAGCTTCCTGAGTTATCGTGCGCACCAGCCAGCCAGACAGACGGACGGACACACGGACATCGTTAGATCGCCTAAAAATCGCTAGATCGCCTACAGATAAAAATTTGGTCCAAAGAGACCTTCGATGAGGCACGTTTTGGCCGTATCAAATCTTCATTTACAGCCCAATATATGGACCATATAGGTTCTAAAGAGAGTGTGTACCTCGTGTTTTTACCCCGCTGGAACATATTGTTCGATTTTCTCTGCTAACTGCCCAGAAAATTTCAAATATCATTTGAATAAGTGGTGTTTGTGGATATTTTTAAATTTTTAACCAGCTTCTAAGGTTTTTTAAGAATTCTGTTCAAAGGTTTCTAGGTGGATTTTTTCAAATGGATTTCTGGCAATAAATTGGTAATTTTTAAAAATATTTTTTAAGAAATTCCTTTTAATAATTGTGAATTAAAAAAACGTTTCAATGACATCCCCGCTAAATTTTGGAAAAATTATAAATTTTAATTTTTTTAGTCTCCTGGCCCGAAATTGATTTTTTTAAAGTACTTAGTACTTAGTAAAAACGTGGATTTTTTTAAGAATACTTTTTAATTTCTGTCAAAGAATTGCCAGTTGTTTTCACGCACTTCCAGGAGCAATGGGATTTTCTTAAAAGGAATTTCTGCAAAAATTGTCAATTTTTAAAAATATTTTTTAAGAACTTCCTTTCAAGAATTGTGGATTTTTAAACAAAATTTACCCAGAAAATTTTTGGAAAAAATATATAAGTCTCCGGCTTAAAATTGGATTTTCGTGGATTTATAAAGTACTATCTAAGAAAAAAAGGGGTTGTTTATAAGAATACCTTGTACCAATACATGAAAAGGTTTAGAATTTCACATTTTCTGGCAAAACATTTTGAATTATGAACTTTTTTTAAATCCCTTTCTAGAATTGTGGATTTTTTTTTAAGTTTTCAATGACTTCTCAGCAAAAGTGTGGAAAAAAATATAAATTTTACGTTTTTCAAGAACTATCCAACAAAAAGTGGATTTTTTAGGAATATTTATTACCTTGTACCAATACAAGAGATGGTTTGAATTTTACATTTATTTAGTAAAAAAAACGTATCTAAAATTATTTTTCAAAATAAATGCTCTACCTTCATGCATGAATATGCTGGGCATCACATTTTCCAGTTTTAGTTTCTTACACTTAAAATATTTAACTTAAAATAGATTCACTGTCGTTGCGAATGTATGTTATTGCTATTTTGTGTGTTTTGCTATTTTTTTTATAAAATAATGTTGACCTTAACGTTGTAAAGCAATTTTCCTCTATGGAGCTGTTGTTGTTGTTGCGAACATAAAATAGCAATGTTTGCGACCGACCAACAACCAGTCTCACATGGATAAGCCCACGAAATTTCTTCTCGTCTATTGCCTAGGAAATTTACTTGGACCGAATAGTAGTTGGAGAGCTGTTACCGGAGAAGGTGGTACTTTATCATCCAACTTAAGTTCAACCTGTTTACATGGCTAGTTGCCGTTGTTGGTGCTGTTGCTGCACCCAAATGGACGACAGGCAGTCAGGCCATTTACATTCCTCTGACAAACTACATTACATATGTAAATACATGTGTTTGTTGGTATGTATGCATGCACGTTGACATTGTAAAACAGTTGTGTTCATACCAAAAAAAAAAAAATATATAAAACGTGGCTGAGAGAAAAACAAAAGAGAAATACTTTTATGAAACCCCATTTCAGAGACATATTATTCCCATTTGAAATGTTTTGTTCTGTTTGTTATTTTTAGAGTTTGTCGCTTTGTTGTGTGGTTGTCGTTTCTGTTTGTTTGTTTGTTTGCGAGTAAACAAGAATGCATTGTTATTAAAAAGGCAGACATTATTTCTAGTTGGTAATGAGACCAATTTCAAGGTGAATGACAAAACCGAATGATATTTAACAAAAATTCATTCAATACTTGTTGTGAACATTTTGTTGTATTAGTTGTTGTGGGAATTTCAATATTTGAAGTCATGTAAAATGGGGTTTAAATTTACAAACTATGGAAAACCAAATAAATCCAAAAGATATGTAAGTCATGTAGGCATATGTTTCTTATTTTCTCAAATTTTAAGAATAACAGTTTGTTATTGGAGTATTCCCCTTGAGCTAACTTCAGCCTGTCATATCCATTACACCGTGCTATAAAATAATCTTTTTTTTGCAAGAATTACAGGAGAATTCCAGCAGATTATGAAAGTGAAGCGATAAATAGAAGTCACCTATAATGGCTTTTAGAGTGTTTAGATCGCAAAATAACCTTAGCAGAGGCATTTTTTGAAATGGAAGAACTCTAGTTTAGTAAAAACTCTCAGAGTTTTTTTTTTTTAATTAAAAGAAGTATCAAATGTAGAAAAATACCCAGAAAATCAAGCCTCTAGCCTCGGCCGAAGTCCATCTACCTAAAACAACATCATATCCTGGGAAGAAAATCTCAGTCCGCGGCCGGCGGCATTCTACTTAAAAGAAGTATCGAATTTAGAAAAATATTGGTTCGTGTAGCTGGTTGTACATGCCCAATGGGAGATTCTCCAGCCCCGGGCAAAGGCCGGCTATTTAGAAAGATCAAATTAAAACAAAAAAAGTTCGATTAACCCGTCTTGGACATAGCCAGAGGAGTAAATTTCAAACGTCGGCGGAAGACCGGTTACCAAAACCAGAATGTTGGAAGAGATTCGGGTTGTCCGGGCTTAAAGACACAAATCTCTGGATCCAGGAAAGATAATTACACAAATTGGAGTGTAAGCTATAATTTGGCATATTTTTTGGGGACTCCCAAAATTGGCCCTTTTTTAACCTTTTGGGGATTTTTTTTTATAAAATCCGGGTCCAAAATATCAATAATTTGTACACACACAGTTCCATAAAATAACCTAAATAACTTCATCTGGTGACCACTTGTTAGATGGGTATTTTATACCCTCAGCCATATGGCTAGCAAGGCTTTAGACAGGTCTCTTTGGACCAAATCCGTTTCAGGATTCATTTGGAGTCGATCTAGTTTTGTCCATCCGTCAGTCTGTCTGTCTCTCTGACTGGATGGTGCGCACGATAACTCTCGATCGAAGTGTTCGATTTGGTCCAAATTTGGTACATCGTAATATTATTATCAAACTTAGTTCGAGTCGAGTTCGGAGGTTCTCTCCTTCTAGTACCATATCCACAAAAGGTCAAAATTTTCAAAAAAAAAAAAAAAAAACAAAAAAAATATATATACATTTTACTGCACAGAAAGAGTTTAGGATAATCCGATTTGGCTCCAACTTTGCAAATCCTAATATTTTCATCAGTGCAGGTGAGAAAATAGACAATATCGGTCAACTTCATCTATTACCTCCCCCGCAAAGGGTCAAAATTTCGAAAAATTATAACTTTTGTAAAATGTGATTTGAGATTCTGATTGTCTTCAAATTACATACATCACAATATTTTTTTATTAACCCCAGATCTAGTGTGAAGATGGAACATATCGGTCCACTCCTTTTGGTGCCTCCCCGATTCCATTCAGGCGAGGTACATAATAATATTTATTTAGGTTCAAATGGACAATAATTGTCCATTCCTTCCGAACCTACTCCACAGAGGGTCAATTTGAATAATCATAACAGAAGTCAAAATATATTTAAATAATCGAACATTGGCTGAGGGTATACATCTGTCGGCAAAACCGACTGATACTGTTAAAAGACCTCATCTGGGGACCACTTGTTGGATATGAATTTTTATTAGTTAATTGTTTATTGTTCATAACGGTTTAGTAATTCCGGGTCTCATCCAAACTATCTGGCCAACTATGCGGGCATCCGGGTCCGTCCCCCAAGAAATGCTCTTTCGGAATCAAGGTGCAAATACCTACCTCTAGAAATAAAATTCAAAGACTCCGAGTTTTTACTAAAATAGTCTTACATTCCTTCTGACTTTCGGTAACGTTCAGCCAAATCGAATTTGTTCACCTAAGCAAAATTTTGGCAACATCGACCTGACTTAAAGTCGATTGGACTAAAGAACCAACATTTATTTTGAACCGACCATTTTTAAACTCCGACTTGACTTAATTTATTGGCGATAAGTTTGTTTTGGTCCAAATGTTCTTCAAAACATCTGTACAAACGATGGCAGATTCGAAACACAATTTCCCAAGAAAAAAACACAAAGTTTTTTGTCGAGGTTTGACATTTTTCATAAGACAGTCAGAACTTTAACTACGCAAACAAAACTTTTCTATAAGATTATATTTTTTAAAAAAAAGGTCGTAGTACCCAGTTCGGTTGTTAGTAACGCAAAATTTAATTTGGACTTTCCCGTAGAAAGGGGTTGGATATTGACTTTTCCCTCGCCACATCGCTATAGAGAGTATATATCATTTGATACGGCCAAAAATGCATCGAAATAACGACGTTAGACCCTAAGTAAGCCTCTTTGGATCAAATCCGTCTTAGGACATTTGGAGTCGATCTAGCGTCTGTCTATCTAGAAATTTTCGGATTTAAAATTTCCACAGAATTTCAAATTTGTTTTTGAATTTAAAAAAAAAAAATGTTCGCGTAGCCCGGTTGAATATACTCAGAGGAGTAAAATTAAGGCACTGACCGAATGTCGGTTACCAAGCATACAATTTAGAAAATCTGAAAAGAATGTTCCTAAAGAATCGGTAAGTTCGGGTTTAAATACCCATATCTCTTAATCCAGGAAAGATAATAACACAAATTGCAGAATTTTGGGAAAGGTTAGAGTGTAGGCTATAATTTGGCATAAATTTTGTGGACTCTTAAAATGGGGTCTTTTTCGACTTTAGGGGACTTATTAAAAAAATCAATATTTTTGTTACATCTCCCAAACCGTTTTAAATAACCCCATCATGTGACCACTTGTTGGATAGGTATTTTTAATAGTTCATATGGGTTTGGTAGGTCTAGGTCTTGCAACCGGACTTTCGGGTCAAATATCCGGGCATAAGGGTCCGTTCCAAGAAAAAATATTTTTCAGAATCAGAGTGCAAATGCCTACCTCGAAAAATCCGAGAGTTTTTACTAAACTAGAGTCAAGCCTTTAAAGTGTTCAGATTCAAATTCCTTGGGATTCAGTGATTTTAGGTATAAAGTGTGTGAATTATTTCAGTTGAACACTTTGACCCTCCAGCGAGTCATGAAATAGGTCTTTTTGGTTCTTTTTTACAAAATATGGTTGAACACTACCTCTAAACGAAATCGTAGCAAATCAAAATGTTTTACAAAATTATTTAACATAAAATTCTACTATAGGTCCTAGAAGACATCAAAAGTCTAAATCTTACCTAAACGCCACGAATTCAAAAATATTAAAAACACGTTTTGGTGTTATAGCCATAGTTTATGTGAGTTTGTGCAGAAATCTTCAATAAAGCATCATTTTAGAAGGATGGTACCAAAGACCAAAATATTCTTCATCAAATTTTACTATAAGTCACCAAAGAAGAGAAATCTCTATTTCCATCCATGTTTTCAAAAAAAAAAATAAATAAATAAATAAATAAAAATATATTTTAATTAATTTTTTCCAAAAAACAAAAAAAAACTTAGATATTCCCTTTTTTTCAATTTTACCTTGGAATTTTTTCGATTTGACGTATGAAAACCACATAAAATATGTATCAAGTCCAAATGGAATCGAATGTTAATTTCGCGTTTTGTGAGCTTTATGGGTATTTAAAATGTAAATCCTTTGTGGAGGAGGTACCACAAGGAGTGGACAGATATATTCCATCTTCATACCAGACCTTGGGTCAATAAAAATATTTGGAAGTGTGTAATTTGAAGACAATTGGACTCTTACATCATATTTTATGAGAATTATAACTATTCAAAATTTTGACCCTTTGTGGCGGAGGTACTTGATGGAGTGGACCGTTACTGTTCATTTTCGCACCTAACTTAGCACTGATGGAAACATTAGGATTTGCAAAGTTTAAGCAAAACCGAATTATCCTTTCCATTTTTGAAGTTTTCTGGCTTTTGTGTGGGAGGTACAGGAAGGAAGGAAGGAGTGGACCAATATTGCCCATCTCCGAACTCGATCTAAGTGTGACAATAATATTACGATGTACTAAGTTTGGAACAAATCGGTTACTCCCTTCGAGAGTTATCGTGCGCAACAGCCAGGCAGACGGACGGACGAACATCAGTAGATCGACTCCAAACGTCCTGAAATGGATTTTGGTCCAAAGAGACCTACGGTCTGAAATCGTTATTTCTATGAGGCACGTTTTGGCCGTATAAGTGATATATACCCTCTCTCTGGCCATATGACGGAGGATATAATCATGAGGACATCTATAAATTATCGTTAAGTGCACCTAATCGTATCCCATTATTTATGGCATTTAAGACACTTCCTCAAGCATTTCATTTTAAATTAACTAAATGCTTAATAAAGCATCTAACATATTGTGTCAAATAATTAATTGCACTCAATTAAATGTATAACACCCAAAATATTATCACAGCCGGTCAGTCAGTCACTGCTCGCAAGACAAATTTCTCAAAAAAAAGCTCTCTCAGTGTATTTGTGTTTCTATTTGTGTGTGTGTGTGTCTTTTATTATAAATTAAATGCAATTTATTATTTAAAAAAA
This sequence comes from Musca domestica, assembly GCF_030504385.1. Taxonomy (NCBI): domain Eukaryota; kingdom Metazoa; phylum Arthropoda; class Insecta; order Diptera; family Muscidae; genus Musca; species Musca domestica. The sequence continues at coordinate 829,643 of NW_026712391.1, read as the reverse complement.
AATATATGTAAAATGAAAATCTAACCAACACTCATGCATAACATGCATTGCCAATTTAATTTGTTGGCAATAATTAAAAGGCAAGTCACCACCAGGTTGCGGTGTTCTCTCTGCTCTGCAAATGAAGCAGAGCTTTGTGACAAGGTTGCGCTTGAAGAAAATTGCAGTCAAGCAGAATAAATAAGAAGAATATATTGGAATATAGAAAATCTATTTAAATAAATATATAATATCATTTATATTATTGAATTTAACTGGAATTGAATTGCAATTGTCAATTCTAGTCAATAGTTAACGCTTCATGGAACCATTGAGTTATCAATGAATTCAAATGAATTGATTTTCATAATAGGATTTTAATTTGAAAATATGGTTGATGGATTATTTTTATTTTGTCAATGTGAATTGAGGGTATTGAAAATGAATTAGACAATTTACAAAAAAAAAAAAAAAAATAAATAAATAAATAAATAAATAAATAAAAATAAAATAAACGTATGGACTTATAGTGAATGACAAAAAACCAAAATTTGATTATTGTATTGACAGTTTTTTTTACAATTTTACTGATCATACCCAAATTTTTTGGTGAAGGACAATAAATTAGGTCCAGACGTTTGAAAGTACTCTACATTTTCCTAATTTTTTGAAAGAAAAAAAAAAAAAGACGAATGAAATAATAATTTCTCGGAATCTTTTTAGTTGGCGCAAAATAGTCAGATTTGATCCCATCATTGATGTTTTACTGGGTTCATTATTCTGTTTATCACCTTTTATAAAAAAAAAAATAAATTATTAAAAAAAAAAATCAGAAAAAAACTGAAATTCACAGAAACCATCGGAATTAGGTTAAAGATAAGAAAATTTTGTTGGAAATTGTGGTAGAAACATTCAAAATACCAAAAATCGGAAAGTGTCGTTTTATGGGTGCTATACCCAAAAAAAACATTGAGCTCGGACGGGCCGAACTTTAATACCTCAGGGTAAAGGAAACGTTAGAACCCATTATGACCCAAAAATACCCATGTTTAGACATATTCGTGGGAAAATGTGGCAAAATCATTAAAATACTAAAAAACGGGAGGTACCGTTATATGGGGGTTATACCAAGGCGTGGACCCATACATACAATATTTTGACACACGAACTAGGACCCATTATACCAAATACCAATTTACAGACAAATTCGTGAAAAGAATGTGGCAAAAACTCATCAAAATACCGAATGTCGGGAGTTAATATACTCTCCTTTCCAAGGCGGAGGGTATAAAAAGCTGCAACAAAGTCAAACGCCATAATTTTTACATTTTTTTTGAATGAAAGCAAAAAATGTCCGAAATAGCATCAAATTTTAGAATAAGTTTAGATTTGTTCGAATTGGTCACCTTTGGCACGAATTATGGCCTTTAAATGGCCAATGAAACCGTCACACACTGCCCGAATGTTGCTTCGCGGTATTTTGGCCCATTCCCGGCGAAGCGTTTGCTTGAAGTGATCGACATTTTGGTATTTTTTATTGCCATCCTTGCTTTCCAAAATACACCAGACACAATAGTCCAACGGATTTGTATCTGGAGATCTTGGTGGCCATTGTACACTGGAAATGAAGCAGGAAACCTAATTTTGTAACCATTCTTGGGTGGTGCGTGATGGATGTGATGGTGCTGAGTCCTGTTGAAATGTCCAAGGTCTGCAGCCAAAATGTTTGCATTTACAAGGCTTTCCACAATATTTTCGCTATAATATTCGGCAATTATTCTGATGCCACGGTCGATTAATACGAGCGGAGAGCAACCATCGGCTGTTATGGCAGCCCACACCATCACCACGGCCGGCGCTTGAGTTCTGGTGGCCAACCGAAGGTGCACATTTTCAGCTGATCTCTTTGACAAGTAAACACGACCATTTTGTTTGGTTACAAACTGCTGGACAATGAATGTTTTCTCATCGGAGATGGAGAAACACAACATCCGCCGGTTCACAACTTTCGGCCAAACAAAGCAATTCTTTAGCTCTTTTGAGCGTATTTTCTTTCTGTTGCGGTGTAAGTTCTTGCACTTTTTGGAATTTCAATGACTTTACCCCCGAGCTCATTTTTCAATATTTGCCGAATGGAATTTTGCGATATGTTCAGCTCACGAACCATTTTTTTGGCCACTGCAACGCGGGTTTCGATCAAGTCGCTTCTTTACTTTTCGAACCATTTCTGCTGATGTTGCTGTTTTCTTCCGTCCACTTCTTTGCCGCCGGGCTACGCTACCAGGTAACCACGGTAACGAGCGATGGTCCGAGACACAAAAGATTTATTCACATTCAAATGGTGGAGTGCTCTAACGATAGCCACTTGTGATTTTCCAGCCAAATATAAGGAAATCACACTATCACGCTTGAATTCCGAACACGTATAACTTTTTTTCTGGAAAATTCTCATCAAAATCCTTTTCTACGCCTGTAAACAATATAATGACCTGTCAGTGGAATAATTTTAACAGCTGTCGGACGAAAGGCTTAGAAATGACAGCAGTCTGAAGTTGGTTGCGGTTTTTTATAACCTCCACCTTGGAAAGTAACATGTCTAAATATTCGTCGTAGTCCCCATAATGTATATATATTTATAATCAGCATAAATTTCTAAGTCGATTTAACGATGTCCGTATGTCTGTCCGACTGTATGTCCGTCCGTCTATCTGTCTGTTAAAATCACGGTACAGGCCACATTATTTGACATAGAGCGTCAAAATTTAGCAGAACAATTTTTGAACAATTGTGTCTAGGATGGTTGGTATTGAAAATGACATATATCGGTCCACGTTTTGGTATAGTCAATATTCGGTATTTTGGTGATTTTGCCGCATTTGTCTAAAAATTGGTATTTGTTGGTCATAGTGGGTTCTAGCTCCGGTGGCGCAACATTGCATGTATAAGTTCACGTTTTGGTATAGCGTCCATATAACGGTACCTCCCGATATTCGGTATTTTGGTGATTTTTGCCACATTTTCCCAAGAATATGTTTAAAAATTGGTATTTGTTGGTCATAATTGGCTCTAATGTTTCCATTACCCTAAGGTGGAGGGCATTAAAAGTTCGGCCGGCCGAACTTAATGTTTTTTTACTTGTTTCATTTCACTGCGTACATCTGTTGGCAAAACCAGTTGATCCGTTTTAACTTGTTTTATTTAGAAAATATCTGGTGTGAATGTGGGATGTATCGGTCCACTCCCTCTCGTACCATCCACCAGTTACAATTTTTAGTATTTATATCTCCCATAACTTGCGGAAAAAATTCAGCAATTCTTTTTACACTTGGTATAGCTAATTATCTCTCTCTCTCTTTCAACCAGAAATCTGATGTGAATATGGAAGCTATTGGCCCACTCCTTAGGGAATCTACCCCACAAAAATTCAACATCATTTATTCGCCTAAAATTGCAAATTTTCATTCAAATTCATACATACACATATTTATACCCTACACCACATAGTGGTAAGGGTATTATGTCTTTGTGCATTTGTTTGTATAATGGAGAAGGAATCGAGATAGACCCATAGTTACTTTTGAGGATCTCCATAGAATCACTTTCTGAGTTAATTTATGTCCCGTCTGCCCGCCCGTCAGTCCATGTATTCTTGTGAACAAAATGCAGGTCGTATTTATTATCCGATTGAGATGAAATTTTCCAAACAACATTTGTTTGGCCCAAGGACGAAACCTATTCAAATTGGAAATAATCGCTCTAAATTTAGATATAGCTCCCACATATATTTTCGTCCGATTTGCCCTTTATTGGGCACCATACGTGTAATATCAGAATAGTATGCAATTTATGCAACCAAATTCGGCCTTAAAATAAGTATGCCAAATTTGATCGAAATCGGTTCAGATATAGCTATAGCTCCCATGTATATTGTTCATCCGACTTGTTATATTTGTTACCCACAGCCGTAATATGCACTCCCTAACAACGATATTCAGGGAAATATATCAAATACAGCTCAGAAATATCTTTGGCAAATTTTATCGAGATCGGTTCAGATTTGGATATAGCTCCCATATATACCTTTATCTGATTTCAAATTAACTGTGCACCAAATGGGCAATACATGCCCGAATTTAAAATATACACATGCTTCGGCATATCTAGTCCTTTGAACTTTAAATAATAATTATAATCATAGCGTGTATGATTAAATTCTCCGATAAGAACTTTTAATTGTTTTGTGGAGCTCAACTAAATTAGCAAAGTGGTGTAGGGTATCATAAAGTCGGCCCCGCCCGACTTTAGGACTTTCTTTACTGGTTTTTACTGGTATTAGATGATGTTGAATACTTCCGCAATATGTGGTACCTCACGCATATTTCAACATTTTCCAAAACTTATCACATATCTCATAAAAAGCGAAGGATGTATTGGGTATAGTCTAAATCTGGCACATGTAATATTTATATTAGATTTAGGTCCCACTACTTCGGAACCTTCCCTATAAAGGTTCAACATTTTGAATAATCATAACGCAAAGTTGAGGGTCTATTTAACTTATGTTCATTGAGATACGAATGAAAGACGTTGCATATTAAAATATATAATTTTTATTTATTCAACAAAGCTAAATAATTATGAGCTCAAAATTAAACTAAATTGCAATCAAGAAGACTTATCGACTCATCCTTATTGTAATCAATTTTGGCTTTTCTAATATGTAAAATTATATATTTCTCATCAAATTATTTTTTAAATTGTACCCAATTTTCATTTGATGTTTACCGCCATTTTGGGGGGCGTTCCCTTATCGAATTGTGACATTTGTTGTAATCAACCACTTAACCTCAAAACATTTTGTATTACCCTAGGGAAAATCTGCAATGCACTCAATAAATGGTTAAACAGTCTACCGAAACTTGTTTGCTTTGGTTTTGGCCTTATCGGTAAGTGGCTGGCTGACAGCAATGTAAGCGGTTTAGCTTAATTTTGTTTAAACATATCAACAACAACAACAACATTAGAAACAATAAATTAATTAATAATTGTAGCAAACGATATGCATTTCAAAGCAGATAACCAATCCGTTGAATTTTCTCATTCGATCAGCTGGTATTGTCAGCGTCATAGATGGATGGCATCATCACCACGGCATCAACAGCCACAATACGGCTCATGGCTAAGAATAAAATATGGATGGACGATTTGCTGACTAAGTGATAACCATATGACTGACTGACTGACTAGCTGACAAACAGCCAGTATTGATTGCATTTCAAATATTACAAAATGTATATTTTCATTAATTAAATGTATGACAGGCGGGCCAGCCAGTCAGTCAATTTATACAAGGCAGCTGATGTACTTACGATTTTGTTACGTAAATATTTGCTGAATCGATGGCGTCGAAATGTGATGACAAATGTTTGAAAATATTTCATTTTTTTCGATTTTAATAAGTGCTTTTCATCATTAATCTATGAATTGTTGTTCATGTCTATAATTATTTGTGCTACAATTTTTGTGTCTATTTTTAAATTTTTTTAAATCAAATATTAATCAGATGAAAAGTTATATTTTAACATGACACTAAAAAAAACAGTGTTTTAATCTGATTTGTCTGACAACCGTACAGAACATTTTCAAATCGGATGATTATTGGTGAAATTGTTCAGGAAAATAATCGAAAAGTGATTAATTTACGGTTTAAAGAAATGAAAAGAAAAAAAAATTTTTAACCTCTAACATTTGGGTTCTCTAACCCAATAGAAAACAAACAAGTAAAAAAGCTTTAAGTTCGGCAGGGTCGAACTTTAAACGAACGAATTTGGAAATTCTCAAAAACAATAAAATCCGTAAAAAATTCTGTTAAAATCTTAAAAATACCGAATGTAGCTGTTATATTAGGGTTTATACGACGACATGGACCTGCATAGATAACATTAGTCAAAAGCCATTACAATATTCAAATGCGAAACTTAAAAAAAAAAATCGGTAACAATGTAGCTCAAATCATCGAAATACCGAATAACGGGAGGTACCGTTATATGGGGGCTATACGAAGACATGGACCGGCACAGACAATTTTCTGTCTTAGGCTGTAATATCCATTACGAATTTTAACTACCAAATTTGAAACAATTCCGGTAAAAAATGTCGGGAGGTATTGTTATATGGGGGCTATACCAAAACGTGGACCTACATGGCCCATTTTCAATACCAAGAGACCTGCAGACATAACATATATTTGAGTAAAATTTTATAAATCTACTTTAATTCGTTCGGAGGCTAGAGTGATTTCCACAGACGGATAGACGTACGGACTGACATCGCTAAATCGACATACAATTTTATGCTGATCAAGAATATATATGCCTTGTGGGGAATCGGTAAAATCTTGGGGGGTTGTAGCTGTACCAAAGTACCAAATCGTGGCTCTATATCGGAAATAATTTGTGGGGTGGGTGTGTTTACTCCGTAAAATGCAAACATCAGTTGCAACTTATTTGGTTTGAAAAGGCATAAGAAATCTTCACCATGTTTAAAATGGATAGATTTAACAACAAGAGGACCATGACAAACGAGTCTTTTTGTAGAGAAAGAAATTACCCACTGAGTATGCTAAATTTCAAAATATAGCCGGATAGGTTGAAAATTGAGGCCGAATGCTTTAAAATATCGAAACGAAGGAGGAATACAAGGTGAAATGGAAAAAACTGCAACCAATTTCAGACAGCTGTCATTTCCAAGCCACTCATGCGACAGCTGTTAAAATCATTCCAGTGACAGCTCATTATATTGTTTACAAGCGTACAAAAGCATTTTGGTGAGAATTTTCCAGAAAAAAATTATTCGTGTTCGGACTTCAAGTGTGATAGTGTGATTTCTTTATATTTGACTGGAAAACCACAAATGGCTATCGTTAGAGCACACCAGCATTTAAATGTGAATAAATTTTTTGTGCCTCGTACCATCGCTCGTTACCGTGATACTGGTAGCGTAGCCCGACATCAAGGAAGTGGACGGAAGAAAACAGCAACATCAGCAGAAATGGTTTGAAAAGTAAAGAAGCGACTTGATCGAAACCCGCATCGCAGTGGCCCAAAAATGGCTTGTGAGCCGAACACATCGCAATATTTCATTCGGCAAATATTGAAAAATGAGCTCGGAGTAAAGCCATTGAAAATCCAAAAAGTGCAAGAACTTACACCGCAAAGGATGAAAATAGACTCAAAAGAGCTAAAGAGTTGCTCCGCTTGACCGAAAGTGGTGAAGTGCCGAATTTGGTTTTCTCCGTCTCCGATGACAAAACATTCGTTGTCCAAATTGCCAAAGAGATCAGCTGAAAAGGTGCACCTTCTGTTGGCCACCAGAACTCAAGTGCCGGCCATGGTGATGGTGTGGGCTGCCATAACAGCCGATTGTCGCTCTCCGCTCGTATTAATCGACCGAGGTATCAGAATAAATGCCGATTATTATCGCTAAAATATTCTGCCTTGGGCAAGCAAACCTTGAACATTCCAACAGGACCCAGCACATCGCACTCACCACGCGCCACCCAAGAATGATTACAAAATGAGGTTCCTCGCTTCATTTCCAGCCCACAATGGCCACCAAAATTTCCGGATACCAACCGTTGGACTATTGTGTCTGGAGTATTTTGGAAAGCAAGGTTGGCACTAAAAAATACCAAAGTGTCGATCACTTTAAGCAAGGGCTTCGCCGGGAGTTAGCCAAAATACCGCAGAGTAACATTCGGGCAGCGTGTTTCATTGGCCGTTTGAAGGCCATAATTCGTGCCAAAGATGACCAATTCCAACAAATCTAAACTTATTCTAAAATTTAACGCTATTTCCGACCTTTTTTTTTCTTTCATTCAATAAAATTAAAAAAAAATGTAAAAATTATGGCGTTTGACTTTGTTGAAGTTTTTTTTATCTCATCCTGTGTATATATTGAGGATCAGCATAAAATTCTATGTCGTCCGTCTGCCCGTCTGTGGAAATCACCCTAGCTTCTGAACGAAATGAAGAAGGTTGATAAAATTTTACTGAAATCTATATTATGTCTGCAGGACTTTTGGTATTGAAAATGGGTCCGTTTTGGTATAGACCCCATATAATGGTACCACCCTATTTTCGGTAGTTTGGTGATTTAAGCGACATTATTCACCAAAATTGTTTCAAATTTGGTATTTGAAGTTCATAATAAACACTACAGCCTACGACAGAAAATTGTCTGTGCATGTCCAGGCCTTCGTATAGCCCTCATATAACGGCACCTTCCGATATTCGGTATTTTGATGTTTTTTGCAACATTATTCACCGGAATTGTTTCGACTTTGATATTTGAAGTTCGTAATGGATACTACAGCCTATGACAGAAAATTGTCTGTGCTGGTCCACGTTTTGGTATAGTCCCCATATAATGGTATATTCGGAATTTCGAGCTACTTTTTCACCGAATTTTGTTTTTAAGTTTCGCATTTGAATTTTGTATTTAGAGAGAGATAAGATTTTAAAAGAATTTTAAGGGTTTTTTATGGTATTTCCAATTTTTTTTGTTAACGATAGTATATCTATCGGATAGCCCCTTCGATTTATATGAGATATAATACTTCTGAAACTTTTGTTGGAAATGTACCAAAATGTTTGATCTAGACATTTAATTTCAAGCTCTGCAAAGTATTCCATTTTGCTCATTCCATGATGTGAGTTGAGAAATACTCGATTTTGAGCGTATTGCTATTATTTGAAAGTCGTAAAAAAATAGAGTATATTCCATTTCTTCTTTCTACTCGAATTCAAGAGAGAATTTCAGATTTGGGCAAAAAGACTATCAGGCATGTCACAGAAGTTTTACGAAATCGATTTATTTCACCTTATCCAAATCGTTACGATTTGCTTTTGCTTCTTCAGCACTCGAACGTTTTGACTAATCCGGAAAAAAAATCATTTCACATTTTTGAAATAAAAATATGGTAACTCCATGAAAAAAAAAAATCGTAAACAAATTATTGACAATTAAAAAAGGAGTTTGAATTGTTTTTTATAATATAAACACCAAAAGTAAAAATGCCAGGGGCTTCAATACTTGCTGTAAATGATGATGTAATGAATAAATCAGCGGTCTACTGAAAAAATTCGTCGCCGGACATTGAGGAACGCATCAGATCCTTTATCTCACTCAAATGCAGAGTAAGGATCCACCATTTTTAGTCCATTGTGTAAAATAATGTAAAGTTAAGAACGAGTCGTATTTGCTTTTTCCTGTTCTACAGCTTATTTAAGAGTTTCAAGTTCAACTATTTTGACTTTCATTTCGTTCCGTTCACGCATTCTCTTTTGCATTTCAATATTATGTAACTGCTCTTCCACATACTTTTTTCCAGGATGTTACAAAGTCTGTCCAACTTTTCAGTTTGTTTTTTCATTTCCTTACTGTTACCTTCTAGAATTTTACAAATTTTTTCCAAGTTTTGTAAATGAGAATTTTCCTCAACTAAAAGCGCATTTAGATCTTGCTTTGAGGGAGTTCTTGCCCGGGGTCTTTTTACTGCAGGCGTGGGTTTTGCTTTTGTTAGGCTGCCCGACACTTGTCTTATTGGTGTAGATGGCGGAGAACACGATAAGCTTTTATTTCTAAGTCGTTTTTGAATAGGTGTTCGCGAACGGTTTTCTTCCAATGTTGGTGTTCTTGGATCAATTGCCAATGTAGAAACATTTTTAAAAGCAGCTGGAATGCATGATCTTGGTCTATCTTTTTTATTTAAAATCGAAGTGGTCTGCTTTGAAGTTGAGGGTGAAAAATTAAGCTCTTCGTTTTCAGATTCACTTAAAACTAATTGACTTGATTTTCGAGTTCTTGGAATATGTGTAGATGATGACGAATCAAAGTTTTCTTTTTCAGAACAACTGAGGTCTAATTCACTTACAAAATCCGCAAAGCTTACTGCACCACCAACTCCATCGACACTTTTATACAATCCGCAAATTCTGATTAAACTGTTCTCGTGTTCACTGAAAACATATTGATTGATATCACCACCACCAGTTCCTCGCAAGTCCTTTTTATTATTTTTCATCATGGATTAGAAAAATTTTTTGTAAAATAAATTCCAAAAACATGTTCATTCTAAGAGAATTTGGTTAATACAATATTTTCTGTTAAATGTATGTGTCTTCTGTTTATTTTTTACGTTAAAATCACTAAACATTTCAATTTCACCCCGCTTTTTGAAAGTGATATCAAAACGCAAAATTTTTGCGTTTTCCGTTTTTTAGAGAAGCTAAAACCGTTTTCGTTTTCACTCTTGAACGATTTTACATTCTGTGACATGCCTGTATATTTCAATTTTTGTTTTATTTTTTGCATAGAAAAGACTGAACTAGATATAATATATACCCTAAGTAGCTGGAAGGCAAAGGGTATACAAATTGAAAAATTCTCCTCGAATTCTTCAAATTTTCTTGGATCTATGTCTTTGTCTCAACTTTCTTTTGAATATTAAAAACGCTAACAACAATCTTCTTATAAATTGGAAACTACTCCACATGAAAGAAAATCTACATATTTTGCAAAATGTTTGACCCTCAAAAGCCCGTCCTTCCGGCATCCTGTTCTTAAACAATTTCATCCGTGTAAAATTCTAATTAACGTTGGCAGGGCAATTTGGCCGAAAATTTTCGTTGGTAACAATTCATTGAAATTCTCATAAAAAATATGACTCATTATTCTCATATCGGCATATGTACACATGTATAAATTGTACATATTAATGTGAATATGTCTACCGTACTCACACATTTGGGGCTTTGTTTCTTCTTCTACTTCTTCTTTACGTTGATTGAAATAATAAATTTTCTTGCAATTTTTGGTGTTATACAAATACCAAGGAAGAAAAAAAAAAACAACACGGCGCCGCTGTTGTCTCTCTTTCGGCACAACTATAATTCTTATCTGTGTGAGTATGGGGTGTGCGTGAGTATGTGTATATTTTTTGTGTACTTAACAAATTGACACACTTTTTTTGAGATTATATCAGACAGATTTTGCCTAAAGTATTTAAAAACAAAAACACAGCAAAAAAAATGACGTCATATTTTTTTGGTACACAAACCGAAATGCATAAAAAATATTATTATTTTTCAAAAATAAAAAAATAATAAAAAAAGACTGAACTCCGAGTATAATGCCAATTTGGCAAAGGTCTGACTGCCTGCCAATGCGTTTGGTGGTTACTCATCCCATCAACATGTCATGGTTTTGTTTTTGGGCCTGGGCCACAAAACATATGTCTGCCATATCCAAGAAATAGAGACGGGTGATCATAAAAATTTTTAAAAATATTTTAAAATAAAAATCCATGTGTACTAGTGCCCAACATTTTTAGTTTTTGCTTTCAATTCAATGTTGAATATTTTCTGGCAATTATTGCAAAGCAAAAAAAAAAAAAAAAAGAAGATGAAAACGAAAAATTATGAGTTTGAGGGTGGGGTCCATCAGGCCAAACAATTCGTTTTTTTTTTTCAAATGCTTTTTGGTCTATTTAGATTCGAAAGGATTTAATGGCTTCGTATAGTTTATATGTATGTGTGTATTTTTTAAATGATTTTTAGCATTTGATTTATGATTGCTAAAATGTTTTCTATGTTTAATGGCTTTCGAACATGTGTATGTTTGACTTTTAATGTTGATTTCGACATATATTTGTGTGAGCGTTTTTTTTCCATTTTTTTTTCCTATTTGCTAAAAAAACGACACCTCAAAACAGTTGTGCAAACAAGTGGTTGTCATATGGCTGCTAGTATTTTTTTAATCTACATTTATATATACATCCTCTTTTAGAAAACTAAATGAATAATTTTGTAAACAATTTCATAAAACGACATATATTTTAACACATATCTGTTATGGCTTTAATGTCTAGAGGACTATTTTTTTAATTTAAATTAGTGTTTTTTAGAATATTTATATTGTATTATTTTTAATTTAAATTCAATTTTTTTTATTAATATTTTTAGGATTTAGAACAACCTTTTCAGGTTTCTATTAAAACTTACCCGCATAAATATGTCTTGGCCAATTTAATGTTTAATGTCACACCAAATATTTTTTAATTATTACCTGTAAAGAAAGAATAAAAAATTAATATACATTTCAACCGAATAAACCATTAAAGGGTAATATAAATAATAACCAGTAAGAAAAGGTAAAAAGTAGGGCGGGGCCGACTATATGATACCCTACACCGTATCCCGTAATAAAACATTCTATATTGCGAATTTATGTGAAGTAGATCATACCAACAATAACATTGCTGTATAGTGCATAATATTCCGACAGAAAATTATATTAAAAAATATTTATTGGAACAATAGATTTACCGGACTAAGTTTCACCAAATGGAAAAATTCGGTTGAATACCATACCATATATAGACAATAACCATAAAATCGGATGAATATCGAAGGTATATAAAAATATGAACCGATCTCGATAAAATTTGGCAGAGCTATTTTCGAGCTGTATCTGATGTCCAGTATCAAATATGCTTGTTTGGACTTAAAACATCAAATCGGATGAAACACACATATAGGAGGTATAGTTATATCTAAACCGATTTTCACCAAATTTGAAGTACTTGTTTCTAGGATGAATTCTGTCGGAATTACCAAGATTCAGTTCATTTAAGCTGTTATTGGCCATCTGGTACATAATTAACCTGATATCGGATAAATATATATATGAGAGCTATACCCAAATCTGATCCGATATCGATAAAATTTGGAAGAGTTATTTCTGATATGTACCTAATATTATTCTTGTGAAAGGCATATTACGCATGTGAGGGGCTTAGACAACAAATTGGATGAAACATATATATGGGAGCTATAGTTATATCTGAATCGATTTTCACCAAATTTGGTGAATCAATTCTCATCAATTTCAATACGGTTCGTCCTTGGGTCAAACAAATATTGTTTGGAAAATTTCATCTCAATCGGATAATAAATTAAATTGTGTCTACCAAAAAGTATGTACTTTTTATTTCTGGTCAAGAAATAATTTTACGATGTTGGTATCGTGTGAATAAATTCGTAGTCCGATTTGTATTGATTTTTTTTTTTTGCTTGGTTATTGTTCGAATCATTTGCAACATTTTTAATGTTCAATGTTATTTTGCCGTATATATTTTTACCCTCAGCCATATAGCAACAGAGGGTATATATCATTTGAAACGGCCAAAACGTGCCTCATAACAATAACGGTTTTAGAGCCTAGGTCTCTTTGGACCAAATTCGTTTCAGGACACCTAGCGATGCCCGTCCGTCCGTCTGGTTGGCTGATGCGCACGATAACTCTCGAAGGGAGTTTGGATTTCGATTTGGTCCAAATTTGGTACATCATAATATTATTGTCAAACTTTAATAGAATTCGGAGATGGGCAATATCGGCCCACACCTTCTGGTACCTCCCCCACAAAAGATCAAAAATTTCATAGAAAATAATTTATCTTATAGAAAAAGAACGGATCATAAAATCTCGTTTAACTTTGCAAATCCTAATATTTTCGTCAGTGTTAGGTTAGGTGCGAAAATTAACAATATAATGTCAATCCTTCTGGTACCTCCCCCACAAAGAGTCATTATTCTGAGTAATTGCAACGCTTATATTATATAGAAGAAGAATTCGATTAATTTCAAATTTCTCATATACCAATATTTCTAACAACTCTAGATCTGGCATAAATATGGAATAAATCGGACCACTCCTTCCAGCAACCAACAAAGGGTCAAGGTTTTGAATAAAGGAAACGCTTATAGAATTTTATAGAAGAATCCGATTGTGTTCAAATTTGGCATATTCCATTATACCTTACAAAAATTGACTCGATAAAACAACTCCTGCTGGCACCTCCCTCACGACGTGTCATACGGACGGGTGAATACTTATCACCGAAATAAAATGCAAAATAAACGCACGATTCTTTTCAAACTTGGCACATCCCTACATATGAAATGTCTTCTTCTGATACCTCCTTTTGATACCTCCCCTACAACATTTTTTTAAAGAACCATACCATTTTGGTTCTGAAAACGCACCATTATCACTTAATGCGAAAAAATCGAGCAAGGAATCTGAAATTTGGCATTGAGGGACATTGATGGGAATTCTACAAAAAAGGGTCTAGGAAACAGTAATGTTATTAATATTTAAAATTTGTTTTGTTTTTAACCACAATTGCGCTACAATTTTAAATATATCTGCACTAACCAATAACGAAAAATGCTTCAAAACAGTGTGGCTTGTATCCATACTAAAAGCAGCTACTACTACAGTCTGCCATTGGAAATCTCCCAAATAACAAATACTTGTTCAAATTTTGCTTTTCGACATTGTATCCATAATTGCAGTATTATTTGTCAAACAGTCGGCAATCTTTAAATAACTATTGGAAATGGAATTACAAATTAAGTGTCTTTAAGATGCCGCCTACTCTTCAGCTATGCAAATTTTGCTTTTTTTTTCAACAGACCTTAGTGCATAAATATGGGTTTTTTTATTTTTTATTTGCATTTTCCCAATACACAACCAATGCCGCATAACATATCTAAGTTTACGAGGCCAATATTTTCACTCATTATTGCTGTGCATTTTTACAAAATGAAAAACAAACGACAAAATCTAAAACATAAAAATGTGGCATATTTAATAGAAATATTTGGTGAAATGTCGAGCATCTTTTCTCTGGTAATTAATGTCTAACAAATTGCCATTATGGCATATCGTTTTAGTTTTCGTTAAGTTTTTTTCTATGCCAACAGCAAAAATGTCAGCCAGCCAACCAACTGTAGAGAGAAAGAGAATCTCATGCCAAAGAGGAAATGACGTTTAACAAAATTTTATGCATTCGCATGCAGCAGAGCATTAAATAGACTTCTAATCAAAATTATGAAAGAAGACATTTGGTTGGCTTAAATTATTATTTGTGTTTGCTTCATGGCATATTAAGGAAATTTTATGTAGCATAAAATACATATATATTTTAAAAATATTTATTAATTATTCTTAGAAAATAAGATATTTTAAAATGAAAAAAAGAAAATTAAATAAAAAAGTATTAAAAAATCCACAAAAAATTCTACATCACAAATCCGAAAGCTAATCCACAAAAGTCGTGTACTTCAACATGGGAAAGCAGATAAATGTTTTTAAATTATATTACAACGAGGCCATTGAACTCTGTTTATTAACAAAATTAGAAACAATTTCAAAATTTTCAAGTACTTGAATATTACCTACATGATTTCAAGAGGCGGAACAAACAAGTAGCATTAAGTCGTTACCAATGTTGCGTATATCGTACTCAGTTACAGCATAAAATAACGATTTTTATAAAAAATAATTATTTCAAAATTTTAATTTTTATTAAGTACTTTGTCTTTAGGCGGTAAAAATTAATTAAACAAAAAATTGATTTTTATCTGCCAAAATTTGTTGAACATTAAAAGAACTATTGATTATCTCTATTGATAAATGGCGAGATAGGTAGAAAGATCGGAGGATATATATAAAGGGAATCGTGTTAGTTACAATGAAAATTGGCTGTAAATTAGTGAGGAGATAGCTTATACCCAGGACACGGACACAGGACACTACATTTTCCGTAAGTGTACCAAAAGTACTAAAAGGTATCCAAAAATTTAATCCATTGCATAGAGGTAAAATTCTGGAATTTGTGCTGAGGGTTGCTGATGGGCTGTTTTTTATACCCTCAAGCGTGATAGTGTGATTTCTTTATATTTGTCTGTCGTTAGAGTACTCCAGCATTTAAATGTGAATACATCATATGTGTCTCGTACCATTGCTCGTTACTGTGATACTGGTAGCGTAGCCCAACGTCAGGGAAGTGGACGGAAGAAAACAGCAACATCAGCAGAAATGGTTCGAAAAGTAAGGGAGCGACTTGATCGAAACCCGCATCGCAGTGGCCGAAAAATAGCTCGTGAGCTGAACATATCGCAATATTCCATTCGGCAAATATTGAAAAATGAGCTCGGGGTAAAGCCAATGACATTCCAAAAAGTGCAAGAACTTACTTCGCAACAGAAAGAAAATAAACTCAAAAGAGCTAAAGAGTTGTTTCGCTTGGCCGAAAGTGGTGAACTGCCGAATTTGGTTTTCTCCGTCTCCGATGAGAAAATTTTCGTTGTCCAGCAGTTTGTAAACAAACAAAATAATGGTGTTTACTTGCCAAAGAGGTCAGCTCAAAATGTGCACCTTCGGATGGCCACCAGAATTCAAGTGCCGGCCATGCGGATGGTTTGGGCCGACATAACAGCCGATGGTCGCCCTCCGCTGGAATTAATCAACCGTGGTATCAGAATAAATTGCGAATATTATCGCGAAAATATTCTGGAGGGTGTATTAAAGCCTTGGGCACGCAAACCTTTTTGGCCGCAGACCTTGGACATTCCAACAGGACTCAGCACCATCGCACTCAGTGCGCGCCTACCAAGAATGGTTACAAAATGAGGTTCCTCGCTTCATTTCCAGCGCGCAATGGCCACCAAAATCTGCGGATACCAATCCGTTGGACTATTGTGTCTGGAGTAATTTGGGAAAGCAAGGATGGCACTAAAAATACCAAATTGTCGATCACCTCTAGCAAGCGCTTCGCCGGGAAAGGGCCAAAATATTGCAGAGCAAAATTCGGACAGCGTGTGATGGTGTGACAAATCTAAACTTATTCTAAAATTTGATGCTATTTCCGACATTTTTTGCTTTCATTCAATAAAATTTTAAAAAGAAAGTGTAAAAATTATGGCGCTTGAATTTGTTGCAGTTTTTTATCTCACCCTTTATGTATTTTTATACCCATTTTTAGACATTTATTTGACTGAAAAGTACGATTTCGATGAACTGTATGAATTCATCGTATTAAGGTAAAAAGCACTCACAAATTCGCTTAAATTAGATTCCTTTTTCCCCATAAGAAGTAACGGGCATTTGCTGGTAAATACTAGAAATAGAGGTAGATAAATAGGAAGATAGCCTATAGATAAGCATTTGATCAGATATGTAGATAAATATTTTAATATTTAGAAAGTTGAGGGATAGAAAAATTTATAGATAGATTTCCTTCTGATTTTTAAAATTCAATTCAAAACTATATAAATTGAATCATTCATTATTAAAAATTTAAAGCAAAAACATTCAAAAAATTCTTAAAATATTTTTCCCAAATAACAAACGGAATCATTGACCTCTGTTCGAAAAACAAAAAAAAAAAAAAAAACAAAAAACTACTTGAAATATTTCAGAAGCACACCAACTAGCTTCATTAATAAATTTATAACCCGTGGCACATGGCTATCAACGACTCTGTTGTGAACTATTAAAATAAGCCATTTAACATGACGGGGCATGGTGTGCCTCTTGTCCATAAATGATCCAATTAAATTTAGATAAAAAGACAAATGTATTCGGAATGGAAAAACTAGAAACAAAATCTTGAATAAATAAATGGGTGGATGGCTGACAAAAACACACAAAAACATTGAACAGATATTTTCTTTGAATTTTTTTTTTTTAATATTTTTTTTTGTCTTCACACAGGTGTTCTGCGTATTTTGTTGCGTGTATTGCGAAAAGAAACAAAATTGTGGTTTTTAGAGAAAAAAAAAAAAACAAAATAAAATATTTTTCTTAGTCTGAACTCCCACACATGGGGCGAAAAAATAATGTCTATAAACAAATAAATTGCGTAGGCAAAATTATAAAAAAAATATATTTTCTTGAAAATGCCTACCGGCATAATTTTCATCTCCGAAAGTTAGCTGTCAAAACAAAAATCCTCATTTTGAATAATTTAGGGTTTGAGTGTGATATTTATCATGTGTGAAATGTTAAAAAAAATTGTCGCTTTAGAATTTAGTAAGAAAATAAAGAAACTAAAAAAATTGCACTTTGTATTTTTTTAATAACTTCTTTTGAGAGAGCTTTTAAATCATTCCCCTAAGTATGACATATTTGTTCAATCCTGGTGATAGTTTCCAAACAATTTTAATCAGACGTCTAGGAGTTGAGGATTATAAATGTAATTCTTTATAACCAAAAATTGGTGAAGTGGTTGAAAAGGAATTTAAGGTTTGGGTGTCTATTTTGCTTTTCTACAAAAATTCGGGGATTTTGGTCCGGTCGCCATTTGAATTTTTATAACCTCCGTCATACTATGGAGGGTATATTAACTTTGTCATTCCGTTTGTAACTCCTCGAAATACTCATGTCAGACCTAACAAAGTATATATATTCTTGATCAGCGTAAAATTCTAAGTCGATTTAGCGATGTCCGTCTGTCTGTTGTAATCACGCTATCTTTCGAATGAATTGAGATAGATGGCTAAAATTTTGCACACATGTTTATTTTTCCAGTAGGCAGGTTAAGTTCGTAAATGGGCCATGTAGGTCCACGCTTTCATATAGCCCCCATATAACGGTACCTCCTGATATTCGGTATTTTGATTATTTTAGCGACATTATTCACCGGAATTGTTTCAAATTTGTTATTTGAAGTTCCAAATGGATACTACACCCTAAGATATAAAAATTGTCTGTGCAAGTCCATGTCTTCGTATAGCCCCCATATAACGGTACCTCCCGATATTCGGTATTTTGATGAATTTAGTGACATTTTTCCCGGAAATAATTTAAAATTTGGTATTTGAAGTTCAAAATGAATGCCACAGCCTAAGACAGAAATTTGTCTGTGCAGGTCCACGTCTTCGTATAGCCCCCATATAACGGTACCTCCCGATATTCGGTATTTTGATGATTTTAACGACATTATTCACCGGAATTGTTTCAAAATTGGTATTTGTAGTTCGTTATGGGAACTACAGTCTGTGACAGAAAATTGTCTGTGCGGGTCCAGGTCTTCGTATAGGTCCCATATATCAGTACCTCCCTATATTCGGTATTTTGACGATTTTAGGTACAATATCCACCGAAATTGTTTGAGATGTGGTATTTGAAGTTCGAAATGGATGCTACAGCCTGTGACAGAAAATTGTACCTATACCTGCATAGGTACAGGTCTTCGCACAGCTCCGATATTACGGTACCTCCCTATATACGATATTTTGATGATTTTAGCTACATCATTCACAGTTTATTTCAAGTTTCGAATTTGAATATGGTAATGGCTTATGACAAACAATGCCTATGTATTTCCACGTCGTATAGACCCCAATATAACGGTTATATTCGGCATTTTTAAAATTTTAACAGAATTTTTTAAGGATTTTATTTTTTGAAAATTTCCAAATTCTTTGCAAATGGTGGAGGTTATTCAAAGTTCGGCCCGACCGAACTTACTGCTTTTTAACTTGTTTTACCCTTAAAGAAATCACGACATTTGATCAAGAGGTCTCTGCAAAATGTTTTTTAAAATTCCACTTATTTTGGGGAAAGAGATATTCATAAAAAAGTTTGGTCAGGAGTCCTTAAAGAAATTTATCTTAAAAATCCACGAATTTTGGACATGACATGCAGCAAATGTTATTCATAAAAGGCCGCGGAATTTTATTCAGTAGATCTTTAAAAACTATTCAAAATCCAAGAGAGAGTTTTATTCAGCAGATCTTTAAAAACTATTCAAAATCCAAGAGTTTTATTCAAGAGGTTCTTGAAAAGAATCTTTAAAAAGCAACAATTTTTGATCAGGAGGTCTTTCAAAAGAGTTGCTTAAAAATTCTAGAGTTGAAAAATTCTTATCCAAGAGTTTTGGTCAGGAGATCCTAAAAAAATTGATTTAGTCGAGAGGTCCTTGAAACTTTTTCATAAAATTCCCTTCAGTTTTGATCAGAAGATCGCTGAAATTTATTTTTAAGCAAACCCCTAGTTTTTCGTCAGAAGATCTTTGAAATTTTTGCTTGATCAAAAGGTGGTTAAAATTATTTGAAATACTCTTGAAAAAGACTCTCAAAAAAATCAGGAGATATAGACAGGAAGTCCTAGAAAAATTCTTAAAAAATTTAAAAATTTTGGTCAGGAGGTCCTCGAATTTTTTTTCTAAAAGTATCTACTATTTTTCGGTATGGTATGGTTGAAAACATTTTCTTTTTCTTGAAAAATATACCTAAAAAAATATACATTAGTCACGAGGTCATAAAAATTGAAAAATTTCATGAGTTTTCGTCAGGATGTTTGAGAGAAAATTTAAAAAAAAAACAACGAGTTTTATTCCGAAGGTTCTTAAAAAATTCTTAAAAATCCACAAGTTTTGATCAGTCGTTCATTGATAACTTATATTGGTCTTTAAAAATTGTCCTAAAATTTTTTTATTGTTTTTATGAGAATTTTCTTGAAATCCACGAGTTTTGTCAAGAACTTCTCAAAATTCCACGAGGATTCATTAGAAGGTCTCTCTTAAGGTCCTTGAAAAAAATCTTAAAAAACATTCATGAGCTTTTTTTGGAGGTCCTTGCAAAAATATTCTTAGAAAAATGTCTTCAAGTGGCTTTGAAAAAAAAATTGCTTAGAAAAATTTACGAAAATGGGTTTTCAAGAGGATTCTTAAATTATGTACGAAGTATGCTCAGATTTTTGAAAACCCTATATCGAGGAGTTTGGTCCGAAAAAACGTTAAAATCCTCTTAGAACCTTGGACCTTCTCATAAAAAAAACAAACCCTGTATCGGTAATAGTCCGATAAACGATTTTCTTATTTTGTCGGAAATATACAAAATATATTGTCTTGTGAATGTCGACATGGCCACATCTTTAAGAATTTCGACCTATGTTTAGGCTACTTATGTTGTAATATCTTAAAATTTGAGTCTTGGAAGAAAAATAAAACGAATTCTTAATCATCGTGTTATCGATACTCCCTTTCTTTATTAATTTTACGTGTTTAAATGTTTTCATTTTACTTTTCTTTCAATCTCATTTTTTCGGCAAAATCTCTATATTCTGGTATAGATTTTAATTATATTTACAAATCCCATCAATCTCCCACCCCGCAGAATTTATGTTGGATTCAAAGCCCATTAAATGTGTCATCATTGACAATTATTTGTGAAAATAGAAGCGTGATAAATATATTTCCCAGAAATATTTTCCAAAAATCCACCTTATTCTCCTTCTCCCTCCCCTCACATCATTTCTTCCATGGCTGTTGCCCTTGGCTTAACTTAACAAATGTTTGAGGAAATTTCCTGCCTAACTCAAATAAGCCTAATTGATTCCATGAAAATGTAAATATGTTTCGTGTTAAGGCTTATCCTTGATGCCAATAAAATCAACATCTTCGTGCAGTGTGTCTCTCGCTCTCACCTCGTCTCTTCCTTGCTTTACTACCTCTCTCTCTCTCTATATCTGAGTAACGAGTGTGTGACATTATTGACATATTTTTGTTGTTTTCTTCCGTTTTCGGTTTATTTTGCATGTGATGACAACATTATATCCAACTACCCAGAAGCTTTCAGTTTTAAGGATTTACGTGGCAGAGATGGAGGGAGGAGGAGGCAGAAGACGCTTCTGTGATTGAACAGAGTCATGGCCAATGTCGCAAGTATGTGTGTTGGTGTGTGTGTGTGGGTTGTGTACTTGTGTTTGTTCATTTCATCATGTATTATGGATGTTCTCTACTTAGCCGAGTTAAAAGGATAATGGATGTAGTACAACGTTCTTTTTGGGCTAATTCTGTTGTCACTAAACTCTATAAATCTCTGGTTGGTTGGTGTTGACCTTCCATTAAATTGCTAGGAAATCTCTTATGTAAATATCTGCTTCTTTGGTAGGTCAAATATTTACATAAGAAGCATGGATTTGTTTTCAATGAAAATGTGAAATTTTTTTAATCATTAGAATTTAATACAAATCTGGTCTCTATATATTTTTAGTTCACTTATCCCACCCAAATATATTATACTCATACCACATTCACCTTTGTAGTGATTGAAGACTATAATTAATCACAGGAGAAATATGGCTCACAATTTAAGAAATCTGGGGTGTTTTAACACTTTGTGCTACGATGACAAATATCAATAGTCGCATTATGTGTCTAAAAGCTTCAAAATATCTCAAGTTTTACATATGACCCACTCCACGTTGTTAGCTAACAAGTCATATCAAAAGATCTTCAAAATTGTGATACAATTATATGATGGCTATGCCAACTCGTGGACTGATGATTGCTATTTTCAATCTCATTTTCTCGATCAGCCTAAAATTCCATGGAAGGACATTACAGGGTTGCCCATATTCGACGGACCTTTGGGACCTTTGGGCCCATTCCAATCGACGAGGCTTGTCCGCAGGCAACATTCTTTGCGTCAATTGAATTTTTGTACGGGAACAAATGCAAATCAATGCGACTAATCCGTTGTAAAGTGGACCGAGCCATGCCCAACTGCTGAGAACGGCGTTTTTGGGATGTTCTTGGGGACCTCTCAACACTGGCTCGTACGGCAGCGATATTCTCGGCCGATCGCCTTGGTCGACTTTTATATGGCCTATTCGGATTAGAAAGAGCCTTACCAGTCGAGAATTGTTCGTATAAACGCTTAATGGTGTTCTTAGAAAGCGCACTTCTCACATTTTTTAATGTTTTAAAAGCACGTTGTGTTTTCACAATTGACTTCTTCTGTTGAATGTAAATTTCAACTATTTCAGAGCGCTCGCGTGGCGTGTATTGGTTCATGATAAAAATCTGCTTGGACTGACGCTTCAAACGCGGTATGTCATTAAGCGATGTGACATCTCTGTCAAAAGTTATGGCGTTGCCAGATGGGTCCGTCGAATATGGGCAACCCTGTACGAAGACCTGGACCTGCATAGACAATTTTCTGTCACAGACTGTAGTTCCCATCACGAACTCTAAATACGTAATTTGAAACAATTCCTGTGAATAATTACTCTAAAATCATCAAAATACCGAATATCGGGAGGTACCGTTATATGGGGGCTATATGAAAACGTGCACCTACATATAACCTGCCTACTGGACAAATAAACATGTGTGCAAAATTTTAGCCTTCTATCTCAATTTGTTCGGAAGATAGCGTGATTACAACAGGCAGACGGACGGACGGACAGACAGGCAGGCGGACATCGCTAAATCGACTCAGAGGTTTTTACGCTGATTAAGAATATATATACTTTGTTGGGTCTGACATGAGTATTTCGAGGAGTCACAAAGGGAATGACAAAGTAAATACTCCCTTCATAGTATGGTGGAGGGTATAAAATTAGTTATTTGTTTTGATTGGTTTGTGAGTAGAATCTGCTCGATTTTGAACGAATTTCGCACCAAGGTTCAAATTTTGCCCGGTTTTAATGCTCTCAGGAGTGCTCGCCATCGAATTCGAGCGAATTTCGCTCCCTGTACAAATTCGAACGAGTTTTTCGGTGGTCTTGTTTATATCCTAGCCCCATTAGTAACCCCTTACGCTGCAATATACAGAATTCTAGCAGCTCTTAAACACAGGTTTCACCCAACTTCTTCGTTGCTCTTTGTAGCCTTGTTATATTTTTTATACCCTCAGCCTTATAGCTACAATATGGATACATATTATTTTATATATGGACAAAATATGTCTCATCGGAATAACTGTTGTCGACCCAGGTCTATTTGGGCGAAAAGTAATTCAGGACATTCGGAGTCTGTTTTGAAAGAAGGAGTATCCATACGATTTAGTACAATGAAATATTTTCCTTACCACCAGTTAAGCGAAGACCATAAGGTTCTTCCAATTTTTTTCCCTAAAAGGTACTTGAGTTTCGATCAGGATATCCATGAAAAATTTCCTTAAAACCCATCAGTTTTCTTTTTCAAAAAATTCTCTCCAGATGCTTTGATTGAAAATTCTTCTTGAAAAGACCTCAAGTTTGGCCTTGAAAACTATCTTCAAAAATTCACGACTTTTTATTAGGCTCACTCCTTCTGGATCCCGCCCACAGAAGTTCAAATGTTTTGAAAAAATAATCAAAGTTGTTATATTGTGTTCAAACTTGGCACATGGCTTAATTAAGGTACGACTTTGATTAGAATCAAAACTGGACAATATTGGTCCACTCATTCCTGTACTTCCCTCACAAAAAATCAATTCGTTTAAAGTGGGCAGTTAATGTCGGATTTCCCCCAAAATTTCCACATCCTATTATTATTCCCTCAGTCATATGGCGCGATTCATCCAAATAACAATTGTACACCCAGGTATCTTTGGACCAAATCCGTTTCAGGACATTTGAAGTCGGTTTAGCGATGCCCAATCTGGCTGGTGCGTACGATAACTCTCGAAGGGAGTATCCGATTTGATCCAAACTTGGTACATCGTAATATTATTGTCAAACATAGATCAAGTTCGGAGATGGGCAGTATCGGTCCACTCCTTCTGGTACCTCCCTCACAAAAGGTAAACATTTTTAAAGGAAATATTTTACTACATAGAAAGAGTAAGGATAATCTGATTGTGCTTCAACTTTGGAAATCCTAATTTAGATTAGTGCTAGGTAAGGTGCGAAAGTCCACTCCATCAAGTACCTCCCCCACAAAGGGTCAAAATTTTGAATAATTATAACTCTTATAAAATGTGACTGTGTGTCCGATTGTCTCCAAATCACAATCTTTTTATTGACCAAAGAATCTGCTGTGAAGATGGGATATATCGGTCCACCCCTTCTGGTACCTCCCCCATAAAGGGTCAACATTTTGAATATCCATGAGGCTCATAAAACGAGAATTTAACATCCGATTCCATACGGACTTGCTACACCTCAATATTTTCATTTACACAAGATCTGGTAAAAAGCTGGTAGAGATTGAACAATTCCTTCTAGTACCTTCCCCACATAGGGTTTCAAGATTTTGAAAAACAAAACGCTCCAAAAAAGCAAAATAAGCATCCAACTCCCTTCAAATTTCACACACACACAAACATTTTTGCTAACACAAGTTCTATTGTGAAGATGAAATATATCTGCCAACCCATTCTGGTGCCTTACCCACAAAGGTTCGTAATTTTCAGTACTTTTATCTGAACTTTTACTTACTTTTATCGGAACAAGTCAGCGATTCTTTACAACTTACAATATCTAATTATTTCTCACAACCAGAAACCTGATATGAATATGGCATTTATGATTCCGCATGCAATTGGATATAAATGTTCGATCTTCTTGTAATTTTGGCAATTTCAATATTTTTATCTGTTTTAGATGAGGTATGAAAATGGAATACTTCGGTCCCCTATATCTGGTACCTCACCCAAAGCCAACTTCTTTCAGAAACTACAATTTCCACATTTCCTCTAATTCTACTTTAGCCCCGCGTTAACAATTTCACATTCTCTTTCCATTTCACCTTTCTTCATGTCTTACGGTAGTACACATGGAAATAAACAAAAGACAAATAGGAATCATAAAAAGAAAATGTTAACATTTTGTGGCTCAAGGGGGTTTTAGAAGAGCCAACAGCTTTGGATACAATCACTGTCAGCAGAACAGAAAAAAAGAAAAACCGAACGAACATACAATCATAAATTCATGTTTCATAATTCACTTTTGTACACCTCCTCCCCTGCACCTCCCCACTCCCTGCGCAAAGTAGTTGTGCTTTTTTTCTTTTTTTTTTTTGCTTCTTCTTTTTTTCTGGTATCTGCCGGAAACTGCTACTGCCAATGGCATTTCCGTTCAAATTGCGTTTTTTTTTTTTTGTTGATGATGATATTTATTCATACATATGTAAATATTATTTTATTGACTAATAAAATATCTAAAAGGAATTACTTAATGTCATGTGGGAGGAATGTGGAGGAGACGGAGATACAATTCTCATGTGTGTGTGTGTTGTATGGCATTGGTGGTCATGATATCTAGGCAAGGAAGCCACTGAAGCTTATCTTGGCTTATTGTGTATTTTTTTTTATTTTTCTATTCTATGTGTGCTTGAAAGAATTCTATGCTAAAGGCTTTGATTCAATTTCCTTTTTCCATTGAAAATGAAGACGAATTTTTTGTTTGGTTATCAGATAAAATTAAAGATTTTTTTTTATTCTATGGGAATTTAAAAATTTTTAAAGCAAATGCTTGTAGAAATCTCAAAACTAGCAAAGTCTTATAAATTCCAGAAGAGAGCAGTGAATTCTTTAAAAAAGTCCTTATTGCAAAAATTGAGATAGAGTGGAGGAGACTATAAATGGATAAAATTGAGGGTATATTAAATTTGTCATTCCGTTTGCATCACCTGGACCCAAGTTTTAAACACTGACATCATTAGAGACCTGAATAACAAATATCGGGATTCCAGCCTTATTCCTTCACCCAATACCAAATTTAATGTCAGTTGGAAGTTTTTGAAAACAAATATAGGACGCATTTCCAAAACCACCTCCACATCATAATCACAGACACCAATATAGACCTAAATAACAAATTTCGGGATTCCAGCCCTATTCCTTCACACAATACCAGTTTTAGTATTAGTAAAAGTTTCCTTCAAATATAGGACGCATTTCCAAAACCACTTCAATATCTTAACCACAGACACCAACATTTGAGACCTAAAAACCGAATTTCGGGATTCCTGCTTTATTCCTTCACCCAATATCATGTTAAAACAAGCTCCCAATATTAAATATAGGCCTTTGAAATTTTACACAGAAAGTGACATAATTCGTAGGGATTGAAAATGCTTCCAAAAACGGCACCTCCCGGTTTTCCTGTTTTCGGTATTTTAGAGCCTTCTGTTTCTAATTCCAATACTATCAGCTGCAGTTCCTCCAAGGTATTACCTCCATATTTAAGGGATTTGTCGTATGTCCACGATAATTTGTAATCACCCTACAGGTCGCAATTATGGCCCGATCCTCATGGAATTGTGCATGGTGGTGGAGGGGATCGCAAAACATTAAGGGGTTAAAATTTATCAAAAAACAGAGAGATTTCTCGATTTTACAGTAGCTCTTGGGGTCACAATTAGAGACCAATCGACTCGAAATTTTACATGGGGCTAGAATTTAGGCCTGGGGAAAAGCCTACCAATTTGGACCGTCATCGGAGAATATTTAGAGGGAAAAATATACCATAACATTTATTAAATACGATTTTTTTTAAATACGAAATTTTCCACTAATCCGCGAATATTTTTAATTCCGCCGAAATCACAATAAAACGAGAAGGTGACTCCTGATGTTTACATTGATGCTGATATCCAAGATATCGGTCATATAGCAAAATAGTTACAATCTGTGTATATCAAAGAAGGGGGGACGTTAGGTAAACCGCTTAAGTAAACCGCTCGAGATCGGCTGGACAGATTTTGACAATTCTCACCAATTCAGAATGGCCTTCTGACGGGATAAAATCTAAAAAAGTCGTGTAAAAATATATCTATAAAACTGTGGGGTTTTTCTTCTTTTTAACCCTCATCCATATGATGTAGCGTTTTGGCCGCATCAAATAATATACACCCTCTATATAATTTTACACGGCCAAAACGTGCCTCATCAAAATAACGGTTTTCGACTCCAGGTCTCTTTGGACCAAATCCGTTTCAGGCCATTTGGAGTCGATCGTCCGTCTTTCTGTCTGACTGGTGCTAGACACCGGGATTATCCGATTTGGTCTAAACTTGGTACGTCGTAATATTATTATCAAACTTAGATCGAGTTCGGAGATGGGCAATTTCTGGTGCGAAAATGGAAAATATCGGCCCCCTCCACCAAGTGCTTCCCCCAAGGGTCAAAATTTGGAATAATTACAAATTTTATGAAATTTGGTGTAAGAGTCCGATTGTCTTTAAATTACACGCATGACAATATTTTTATTAACCCGAGGTCTGGTATAAAGATTAAATATATCGCTCCACTGCTTCTGGTACTTCCCCCACAAAGGGTCAAAATTTTGAATAAACAAAACGATCACAAAATCCGTAATAAGCATCTGGTTCTCTTCATATTTCACACATCCTATTATTTGTACTAGCACAAGACCTGCTGTGAAGATGGGATATATCGGTCTATTCCCTTTCGTACCTCCCCCGCCAAGGGTCAAATTTTGAATATTTATAACTTTTAAAAGATGCTATGCAAGAGTACAATTTTCTTCAAATTTCACACATCACAATATTTTTATTATCCCAAGGTCTGGTGCGAAGATGGAATATATCAGTCCGCTCCTTTTGGTACCTTCCCCACAAAGGTTCAACATTTTGAATATTCATGAAGCTCATAAAACACGAAATTAACATCCGATTTCATCCAGACTTGGCACATATAAATATTTTCACCAACACAAGATCTGTTATAAAGATGGTAGAGGTCGGGCCATTCCTTCTGGTACCTTCCCACAAAAGGTCAACATTTTGAATAACCGAAACGATCAAAAAATCCGAATTAAACATCCGGTTCTCTTCATATTTCACACATCTTGGTATTTCTACTAACACAAGATTTGCAGTGAAGATTGGGTATATCGGTACACCTCTTCGGGTACCTCCTCCACCAAGGGTCAACATTTTTAACATCCATGAAACATATAAAACGCGAAATCAACATCCGATTCCATTCAGACCTGGCACATCTCAATATTCCCGTCCACCCTTTATCTGCTATAAATGAGGTAGATATAGGACTATCCCTTCTGGTACATCTCCGATATAAGTATCCATTTATTTTTATATTTCACACATCCTAGTATTTCTACTAACACAAGATTTACAGTGAATACGAGGTATATCGGTGCACCTCTTCGGTTTCCTCCCCCTATAAAGGGTCAAAATGTTGAATATCCATGAAACTCATAAAATGCGAAAATAACATCCGATTCTTTTCAAACTAGGTACATCTCAATATTTCCATCAACACAATATCTGTGTTAACGATTGAAGAGATCGGCTACCTCCCCCACATAGGGTTCAAAATTTTGAAAAACATAAATAAATTCATAAATTGCGAAAAAAACATCGAACTCTTTTCAAATTGCACATATACAAACTTTTTTGCTAACACAAGAACTGTTATAAAGATGACAAATCCCCTTCTGGTACCTCACCCACAAGGGTCACAATTTCCATTACTTTTATCTGTCATAACTTGCGAAGTTTTCTCTTCATTATTGATTTGCAAAATCAATTATCTCTGCAATTCTAATTCAAAATTGCCGAAGTGTGCATAACCCACCTACCGGCACACCATCTCCGCACCCACATCATTAAGAACTTGTAAAGGATAACTGATGACTGTTCATTTTTACATGCAATTACATACCGAACAATGTCCTGACAAATTTCACTGCATTTGACAGACAAAGAAACCGAAAATCTTCAAATTGACATTATCGATTTGGTCAATTAACCATAATTGGCACATTCATAATTCATAATCCACCACCGCCACCAATACTACCACCAAGGAAAATGTATGCGTGTCGGAGCCAACGAATGCCGTGTAATAGGGATGGGAGTTTACTTGTCTTAGGGGGGATAATAAATACACAACACACACACATACACGTACTCCAGTGATGTGGGTATCAACTTTTGCCCCTGACTTTTGGCTGTTATGTCAATACATAATGATCGATTGATTGACATTTCGTTGTAGTTGTGTGGTCTCTTTTAATGGTCGCCGATATTAGCATAGCATTTCAATATTAGTAGCTGTGGGTAATTTCCCCTCTCACCCTTTACACCAGCAAGGGCAATTAGAAATATTAGTAATTTTTGGTAAGAAAACGGAATGTGGACCATTAAATTATTCTACTATAGGTAAAATTGTAAAAAAATGAGGGACTAATGGCTCGTCAATGCCCGGAAAAAATGTCTAAGTCTACAATATTGAAATCTATATATCTATATATGTTACGCACCAAGATTGACCCTCGTGCAAAATGTCAAGAATCTAACTTCTGCCGTCAGTTTTGGTGCGTAGGCGCGTGATAAGGCTGAATTTTTGGAAATTCGTACTAAAAGGATACGAAAAGTACCAAACTGTACTAAATATGTAATACTTTGTATTGCACAAACGGAATGAGCTAAAATTCTGAAACTTTAAATGAGAGTCACTGATGGAATGCAGGATAGATGCACCAGAAGGGTTTTTTTTTTGTTGAAATTCGAGCATTAGTTAAAAAAAGTTCTAAAATGGTACTAGAATTCTATAATGGAACCATTTGGTATTATGCCGTCTTCGCCAATAGTAGAATCTGCCGGATTTTGAACAAATATTACTTCCACTCAAAACCGAGTTTGCTCGATATTTTTTCTGTTCCCA
This sequence comes from Musca domestica, assembly GCF_030504385.1. Lineage (NCBI taxonomy): Eukaryota > Metazoa > Arthropoda > Insecta > Diptera > Muscidae > Musca > Musca domestica. The sequence goes on along the minus strand of NW_026712391.1, from coordinate 799,383 downwards.
GAGTGTAATCGAGTGAGTTTCACTTTTTTTAACAAATTCGAATGATTTCGCTCCTGGAAGCAGGAAAAAATATCTAGCAACTTAAATTTTTCGACGTCGGTTTTGATTGGGAGCTAAATTCGAAATAAATCGAGCAGATTTTACTCTTGCGGTGCACTCTTTTGGTTTTTGTTATGCCGGTGTTGCATTTCTATGTATGTGTATTTTTATGTGAAAGATCGCCGACCTCTTCCCCCTTCTCCCCCTTTTTTCAGAATTATCTTCAGCACGCAGCAACATCAAGCCCCGTTTGATGTTACACACACGCAGACATAAATCTACTTTTAGCGATTCTCATCCCACTCTTAATTGTTCAAACAGGAGTCACTCGGGAATGCTCCCATAAAAAAAAAAGAGTGAAGAGTAAACTCCATATAAAACTTCCACACTTTGAGCAATCCAACTCGCGAGCAAGATTCGCTTCCGAGTGAAAATGAAGAAAACTGTGCTCTCTGGTATAGTGAGAACGAATAGAGCTTGAAATTATGTTATGAGAATTGAGGTTGAAAGTAAGGTTTTTTGAAATGTGTACAAAGGGTGTGAACTGTACCAATTGTTACTAAATTGTAGTTTAGAGCGAAGGGATGAGCCAGAATTTTCGAAATTTTGTATTAGAGTTCCTGTTGTTGGTAGGTTTGTGATAAAGAGGTGGTTCTGAAAATGAGTACTTCAAGTGTATAAAATTTACTAAATAGTATTATATTTGGTACAATTTGGTATAGGGTGAATAGATATTGCTTGATATCTGAAGTTTGGTTTTGAGGTCACTACTCATATGTAGCCTGGATATATGGAGGTGGTATAGACAATGTGTACTACAATATTGCGAATAGAACAAAATGGTACTAAATTTGTTGATGTGTGAATTCGAAAATTTAATATTTAGATTACCGATGATAACTGCGTTTGAGATGTGGCGGTGATTTGAAATGCGTCCTATATTTGTACGAAGAGTAGTTGGAATTGGAATTGGGCGAAGGGATGGGGATAGAATCCTCAAATTAGATATTACGGTCTCTCTTGGTATCTGGAATTGAGATATGGAGATTGTTTTGGAAATGTGTACTATAATTGATCGAAAAGTACTAAATGGTACCAAATTTGGTATTAGGTGAAGGGATATAGATACAATTCTGAAAGTACTGAATTTGGTATTGAATAGTACTGTATTTGGTATTGGCAGGATTGATAGTGCTTCAAATCTAAAATTTAGTATTAGGGTCGCTGTTTATGTGTAGTGTGGTGAACATATGAATCTGATTTCGGAAGTGTGGACTATGATTGTACGAAAATTACTAAGTGGTACTAAATTAAGCATTGGGTGAACGGATAGACCTGGAATTACGAAATAAGATATTTTCATTACTGTTGGCATCTGTGTTTGAGATTCGGCGGTGGCTTGGAAATGTGTCTTATATTTGTACGAAAAGCACTTAATGGTACTAAAGTTGGTATTGGGTGAAGTGATAAGAGTAGGAATCCTCAAATTTAATATTGAGGCCTCTGTTAGTATCTGGAATTGACATACAGGGTGAGATGAAAAAACTACAATCAACTTCAGACTGCTATCATTTCTAAGCTACTCATCCGACAGCTGTTAAAATTATTCCAGTGACAGCTCATTATATTGTTTACAAGCGTACAAAAGCATTTTGCTGAGAATTTTCTAGAAAAAAAGTTATTCGTGTTCGGTATTCAAGCGTGATAATTTGATTTCTTTATATTTGGCTGGAAAACCACAATTGGCTATTGTTAGAGCACTCCAGCATTTAAATAAATCTTTTGTGTCTTATACCATCGCTCGTTACCGTGATACTGGTAGCGTATCCCGACGCCAAGGAAGTGGACGGAAGAAAACAGCAGCAGCATCAGCAGAAATGGTTCGAAAAGTAAAAAAGCGACTTGATCGAAACCCGAGTCGCAGTGGCCGAAAAATGGCTCGTGAGCTGAACATATCGCAACATTCCATTCGGCAAATATTGAAAAATGAGCTCGGGGTAAAGCCATTGAAATTCCAAAAAGTGCAAGAACTCAAAAGAGCTAAAGAGTTGCTTCGCTTGGCCGAAAGTGGTTAACTGCCGAATTTGGTTTTCTCCGGTGAGAAAACATTCGTTGTCCAGCTGTTTGTAAACAAACAAAATGATCGGGTTTACTTGCCAAAGAGGTCAGCTGAAAATGTACACCTTCAGTTGGCCACAAGAACTAAAGCACCGGCCATGGTAATGGTGTGGGCCGCCATAACAGCCGTTGGTCGCTCTCCGCTCGTGTTAATCGCTCGTGGCATCAGAATAGATGTCGATTATTATCGCGAAAATATTCTGGAGGGTGTATTAAAGCCTTGGGCACGCAAACATTTTTGGCCGCAGACCTTGGACATTCCAACAGGACTCGACACCATCACACTCAGCACGCGCCACCTAAAAATGATTAAAAAAATGAGGTTGCCCGCTTCATTTCCAGCGCACAATGGCCACAAAAATCTCCCGGATACCAATCCGTTGGACTATTATATCTGGAGTATTTTGGAAAGCAAGGTTGGCACTAAAAAATATCAAAGTGTCGATCACCTCAAGCAAGCGCTTCGCCGGGAATGGGTCAAAATACCGCAGAGCAACATTCGGGCAGCGTGTGACGGTTTCATTGGCCGTTCAAAAGCCATAATTCGTGTCAAAGGTGACGAATTCGAACAAATCGAAAAAATATACGAAATATTCTAAAATGTGATGCTTTTTCCGACAGTTTTGCTTTCATTCAATAAAATTTAAAAAAAATTTAATGTTATTGCGTTTGACTTTGTTGCAGATTTTTTTATCTAACCCGGTATCTCTTAACTAAAATTGATTAACATCATTCGATGATTTTGATTGGCGCCTACCATGCCATATTTCACGGGAAATAAATAAATTTTATTTGACTCTTTTTATTGTTCATCAAAAGAACGCAAAATAAATTGGCGAACGAAGCGTGGGTGGCGAACTGACGACTTCCAAAACGACTCAAATTAAAATATTTTAATTTAATTCATGGAACTAGCTCTCCTCGCCAAGCCAACATAATATTTATTTTTACAAAGCTATTATCTACGATTTGCCAAAGAAGAAGTCTCGCATTGATTAATTAAGAAAACGAGCAGTTAATACCCAAACAGTTAACTAATGTTTTTATAAACTTTGTTTTTTTTTTTAAGGAATACAGTTACTTTGGCGTCATCTTTGAATTCGTTTTGCTTTGATTTTATTGCCACACATATTTCCAAATTCTTAGAACGATTATTCAAATTATTCAATGTATCGCAATATCAATTTTGAAATTAACAATCGTTAAATATATGGAACTATCGGAGAAGCCGAATCTTTGTTTGTTTTGAAAACCGGTTTGGTTTTTGAAGAATTTTCATTAATAAAAAATCAACAGCTGAAATTTATGCAAATCAAATAATTAAGGCAAACACAGAAATCTAAATAACAAATAAATCTGCACGGGCCATCTTTACCTTTTTTGGAGGTTCTCAAGTGTTGAGCATTGACAGAACCCATCCATTGACAATATTCTGATTAGTTGTTGTTACTTTGTTTGGTTAACGTTCGCCATTCGTTTGTAATTCGATACTGACCTAAAAACGAGAGATAGAGAGAGAGAAGACATAAAACGTATTAATAACTGAAAATTTTTGCTTTGAACAAATCTAGCAAATATTGGCATTTGAAATTTACAACTAATTTGACAATGAAATGCCAACAATTGACAACGCCTCTCTGTCAATTTTTGATTTTGTCCCCAACGATGTCATTGACTTGATTTATATTTTCACAAATTTCTATAGATCTTGGGGTGGTTTAGAATACGTTTTTGTTATTGAAATTAGAGATAAATGTTACCAATTAGCAAATTTAGTTTACAACGAAATTCAGGTAGTTTTTTATGTAATTTTTAAATAAAAAATGTAAATTTTCGGAATAAATTATATTCTTTTACGTAAGACGTTGAACAAAAGGACAGCCTCTGTTAAATCTACCGCATTCGAAACGTGACTTTAGAATCGAATAAAAAATATTTATATTTTGTAAAATTGAATGATGTCTTTGAATGGACTCTAAATAGTATCAGTCGGTTTTGCGGACAATGTATATGCCAGCCTTGGGTTATGATTATTCTAAATGTTGAACCTTTATGGGGGAGGTTCCGAAGCAGTTGGCCATTATTGCTCAATTCGTATATGACCTAAGTCTGATATAAGTATTATAATCCATACTTGGCCTACTTCCTAACTTTATATGAGATATGTGCAAATTTTTGGAAAATGAGGAAATATGCGTGAGATAACAGATGTAGTGGACCGAAGTTAGGGTTGCCCATATTCGACGGACCTTTGGGCCCATTCCAATCGACGAGGCTTGTCCGCAGGCAACATTCTTTGCGTGAATTGAATTTTGTACGTGAACAAATTCAAATCAATGCGAATAATCCGTTGTAAAGTGGACCGAGCCATTCCCAACTGCTGAGAACGGCGTTTTTGGGATGTTCTTGGGGACCTCTCAACACTGGCTCGTACGGCAGCGATATTCTCGGCCGATCGCCTTGGTCGACTTTTATATGGTCTCTTCGGATTAGAAAGAGCCTTACCAGTCGAACATTTTTCGTATAAACGCCTTATGGTGTTCTTAGAAGGCGCACTTCTCACATTTTTTTTCACAATTGACTTCCTCTGTTGAATGTAACTTTCAACTATTTCAGAGCGCTCGCGTGGCGTGTATTAGTTCATGGTAAAAATCTGCTGTATGTCTGTCAAAAGTTATGGCGTTGCCAGATGGGTCCGTCGAATATGGACAACCCTGTACATCCCCCACAAAAGGTCGAAATTTTCAAAAAATATATTTTCTGCACATAAAGAGAAGCAATAATCCGATTTTGCTCCAACTTTTCATATCCTAAAATTTGCATCAGTGCTAGGTCAGAGCCGAAAATGGACAATATCGGACCACTAAATCAAGTACCTCCCCCACAAAGGGTCAAAATTTTGAATAATTACAACTCTTATAAAATGTAAAGTAAAAGTCCGATTAACTTCATGTTTTAACACATCCCAATATTTTCATAAAACCAAGATCTGGTGTTAAGATGAACAGTATCTGTCCACGCCTTCTGGTGCCTCCTGCAGAAATGATCGAAATTTGCAAAAAATATATTTTTTGCACAGAAAGAGAAAGGATAATCCAAACAGTGTCCACTCCACCAGCCACAAAGGGTTAAATTTGGAATATTTATAATTCTTATAAAATGTGATGTAAGTATCCGATTATCTTTAAATTACACACATCCCAATATTTTTATAAACCCAAGATCTGGTGTTAAGATGGAATATATCGGTCCACTCCTACTAGTACCTCCCCCACAAAAGATTGAAATTTTGAATATCCATTAAGCTCATAAATAGCGAAATTAACATCCGATTCCGCTTAGCTTTGCAACTCTGAGTATTTCTATCAACACAGGATCTGTTATAAGGAAGGTAGAGATCGGCCCATTCCTTCCGGTACCTCCCCCACATATCGTTCAATATTTTGAAAAACGAAACGCTAAGGAAGAAAGCGAAATAAGCTTTCAAATCTCTTCAGATTTGAAACACATGCAAACATTTTTGTTAACACAAGATCTGTACACACAATAGTCCAACGGATTGGTTTCCGGAGATTTTGGTGGCCATTGTGCAGTGGAAATGAAGCGAGGAACAATGAGCATTTAAATGTGAATAAATCTTCTGTGTCTCGTACCATCGATCGTTTCCGTGATACTGGTAGCGTAGCCCGACGTCAAGGAAATGGACGAAAGAAAACCGCAAGATCAGCTGAAATGGTTCGAAAAGTAAAGAAGCGACTTGATTGAAACCCGCGTCGCAGTGGCCGAAATGTGCACCTTCGGTTGGCTACCAGAATTCAAGCGCCGACCATGGTGATGGTGTGGGCTGCCATAGCAGCTGATGGTCGCTCTCCGCTTGTATTAATCGACCGTGGCATCAGAATAAATGCCGATTATTATCGTGAAAATATTCTGGAGGTTGCATTAAAGTCTTGGGCTCGCAAACATTTTGGCCGCAGACCTTAGAAATTCCAACAGGACTCAGCACCATTGCACTCAGCACGCGCCACCCAAGAATGGTAACGAAATGAGGTTCCTCGCTTCATTTCCAGCGCACAATGGCCACCAAAATCTCCAGATAGCAATTCGTTGGACTATTGTGTCTGGAGTATTTTGGAAAGCAAGGTTGGCGCTAAAAAAAATACCAAAATGTCGATCACCTCAAGAAAGCGCTTCGCCGGGAATGGGCCAAAATACCGCATAGCAACATTTGGACAGCGTGTGACGGTTTCATTGGCCGTTTTAAGGCCATAATTCGTGCCAAAAATGACCAATTCGAACAAATCTAAACTTATTCTAAAATTTGATGCTTATTCCTTTCATTCAATAAAATTAAAAAAATGTAAAAAATATGGCGTTTGACTTTGTTGCAGTTTTTTATCTCACCCTGTAGCTTTATCTGAACCGATTTTCACCAAATTTGATGTAGTTGCTTTTAGACTGAATTCCGTCAGAAGTACAAACATTTAGTTCATTTGGGCTGATATAAGCCATTTTGGTGCACAATAAACTTGAAATCGGATAAAGATGTGTAGGGGAGCCCTATTCAAATCTGATCTGATTTCGGTAAAATTGGACAGATGTATTTCTGCGCCGTATCTGATATCTTGTATCAAATATTATTCTTGTGGAGTGCATATTACGCATGGGAAACCACAAATCAGATAAAAAATTTATGTGCGGGAGCTATAGCTATATCTGAACCGATTTTCACGAAATTTTATGTACTGGTTGATAGACTGAATTCCGTTGGAAGTGCCAAAATTTAGTCCATTCGGGCTGATATTAGCCATTTGGTGCAAAATAAACCTGATATCTCATAATGATATGAATGGGAGCCATATCCAAATCTAAAACGATCTCCATAAAATGTTAAACATTTTTTTCTAAGCTGTATCTGATAGCTGGTACCACAGATTATTGTTGTGAAGTGCTTATTACGTTTGTGAGGGACTTAAAACCCCAAATCGAATAAAATATATATGTGTGGGAGCTATAACTATATCTAGACCGATTTTTCTTGACAACATTTTAGGCGCCTATTTTCGAGTGCGTATTACGAATGTGAGGGACGTAAATCGGATGAAACATACATATATGGGAGCTATAGCCATATATGGACTGATTTTCACTAAAAATTGAAGTACTTGCTTCTAGACTGAATTCGGTCGGATATGCTAAAATTCAGGTCATTTGGACTGATATTGGCCACTTGGTGCACAATTTACCCGAAATCGGTTGAAGATATATATGGGAGCTTTATCTATATTTGAACCGATTCTCACCAATTTCAATAGGGTTCGTCCCTGGGTCAAACAAATATTGTTTGGAAAATTTAATCTCAATTGGATAATAAATGCTACCTGGATTTTATTCACAACAATACATGGACAGACGGATGGACGGACGACTGACATGCATAAATAGGCTCAGAAAGTGATTCTATAAAGATCCGCAAAAGAAACTATGGGTCTACCTCGCTTCCTACTCCATTTTACAAACAAATACACAAAGACATAACACCCTTGCCAATATGTAGTGTAGGGTATAAAACTGTTAAAGACTTTTGGACCCACAATGAGACAATTTTGACCGCATCAGCTGAAAATTTTTGCAAAACATTTCCTCTAATTTAAGGTAGGAGCTAATAATTTTCGGAAAAAAAAACAAATAATTTGTGTGTGTGTTTTTTATCATTTAAACCATAAAAATAGCTTGGGTTGGAATTATTTTTCTTCTATTTTTCCAATGTTTAATATTCTCCTTAAATTCATGCTATAAATAGCCAACCTCTCTGACATTAAAGCGCACATAAGCTGTTAATTTAAATACGGTCCCATTTTCAAAAACTGATATGAACAATTCAACTGAAAATGTCAATCATATCCAATGGCCAGGCTAGCCCATGGCAATTTGAAAATTGTCAATTTCGCTGCATAATTGAGGGGCATTATATTTGCGGATGACCGCCCAATCTCCAACCTCTCCCCTCCAAAAAAGAGGAGAAAACAACCAACAACATTTGTTTGGCCAATGTGGCATTTATCCGATTGTCTGTCGATCGGGCTGTCTGTCCACCCATTCAACTATTTGCCGTTGTATGCATTTCTGATTATCATGATGATGATGTGGATGTGGATGTGGATGATGATTATGGCAGATTTGTTTGTCCCTGTATTAAGGCCGGGAAATTTATGCACGTCGAACGACAACAATGAACCAGATTATATAAACATTTTTAATTTTTTCGATTTGCATGGATTTCGGTTAATAATTCTCCGCCACCAAAAACAAAAAAAAATATATATTATTGTTGCCATCATTGTTGTTGGCATCTCCTCCGAGGGCAATATGGCGCCTATTTGAAACATAAATATTATTTTATTTTACATTTGATACAGGCAATGCCACAATGAGCCCCAATGTCCGTCCTGCATGTTTATTATTATTTTTGCTATTTTCAGCCCGTCAAATGAACAGTGAACTCGAAAATATTGAATATGTTTGGAATATTATTGACATATCCGGGATGAATTTTCATGTTTTGTTTTTACAGAGAATTCTCAATGGCGCATAAATATGGATGTATTAAGAGCTGTAAATGTTTTTCCTATAACATTGTTGAATTACATCGCTATCAAGGGAAGTTATCGGAATAAATGCAACAAGTGCTGGGGCATGTTTATTTCCCCTGAAATGGGTTTTGGATTATTGGTAATGTTGGAAATCCCATAACATCAGTTCGCAAATTAAATGTAACTTTTAAATATCAAAAAAAAAAAAAAAAACAGTAAGGGAAGGTAAAAAGTCGGGCAGGGCCGGCCATATGATACCCTACACCACTATGCGTATTTAATAGAGCTATCGTAACAAAAAAAAGGTTACTTTGGGAATTTATGTAAAGTAAATCATAACAACTATAGACCTTATAAGAATGCGTATCATGGCTATAAAATATTCACAATTTGGGAATTATATCAAAATCTTCAAATTCGGATATTAGCCATTTGTCCATAATAAATCTGATATCGGATAAAGATATACATGAGAGCTATATCCAAATCTAATCCGATATCGTTAAAATTTGACAGATGTATTTTTGAGCTCCATGAGTTATCTGCTACCAAATATCATTCTTGAGGAGTGCATATTACGAATGTGAGGAACTTAAAACCCCAAATCGGATGAAACATATTTATGCGAGCTAAAACTTTATCTTTATCTTTATTCACCAAATTTGATGTACTTGCTTCTAGACTGAATTCGGTTGGATTTGCTAAAGTTCAGTTAATTTGAGCTGATATTAGCCTTTTGGCCCATAACAAACCTGATTTCGGATAAATATATATATATATGAGAGTTATATCCAAATCTGAACCGCTCTTGGCAAAAATGTATACACTTATTTCTGAGTTGTATCTAATGTCTGGTACCAGATATCATTGTTGCAGAATGGATATTAAATCGGAGGAAATATATAAAGGATGAGATGAAATAACTGCAACTAACTTCATTTCTAAGCCACTCGTCCGATAGCTGTTAAAATTATTTCAGTGAAAGCTCATTATATTGTTTACAAGCGCACAAAAGCATTTTGGTGATAATTTTCCAGAAAAAAAGTTATTCGTGATGCAATTCAAGCGTGATAGTGTGATTTCTTTCGATTTGGCTGGAAAAGCACAAGTGGCTATCGTTAGAGAACTCCAACATTTAAATGTAAATAAATCTTTTGTGCCTTGTACCATCGCTTCTTACCGTGATACTGGTCGCGTAGCCCGACGTCAAGAAAGTGGACAGAAGAAAACAGCAACATCAGCAGAAATGGTTCGAGAAATAAAGAGGCGACTTGATTGAAACCCGCGTCACAGTGGCCGAAAAATGGCTCGTAAACTGAACATATCGTAATTTTCCATTCAAAAAATATTGAAAAATGAGCTCGGGGTTAATGGCAAAATGGGCAAGAACTTACACCGCAAAAGAAAGAAAATAGACTCAAAAGAGCTAAAGAGTTGCTTCGCTTAACCGAAAGTGGTGAACTCCCTAATTTGTTTTCCTCCGTTTCCGATGAGAAAACATTCGTTGTCCAGCAGTTTGTAAACAAACAAAATGATCGTGTTTACTTTCCAAAGAAAAGGTGCACCTTCGGTTGGCCACCGGAACTCAAGCGCCGGCTATGGTGACGGTGTGGGCCGCCATAACAGCCGATGGTAGCTCTCCGCTCGTATTAATCGACCGTGGCATCAGAATAAATGCCGAATATTATCGCGAAAATATTCTGGAGGGTGTATTAAAGCCTTGGGCATGCAAACAGACCTTGGACATTCCAACAGGACTCAGCACCATCGCACTTAGCTCGCGCCACCTAAGAATGGTTACAAAATGATGTTCCTTCAAAATGAGATTCCTCGCGCACAAAGGCCACCGAAATCTCCCGGATACCGATCCCTCGGGGGAATGGGCCAAAATACCGCAGAGCAGCATTCAAGCAGCGTGTGACGTTTTCATTGCCCGTTTGAAGGCCATAATTCGTGCCAAAGTTGACCAATTCGATCAAATCTAAACTTATTTTGAAATTTGATGCTATTTCCGAGATTTTTTGCTTTCATTCAAAAAATTAAAAATGATGAAAATTATGGCGTTTTGTTGAAGTTTTTTATCTCACCCTGTATATATGGGATCTACAGCTATATCTGAAACGATTTTCATCAAATTTTTATGTACTTGATTCTGGACTAAATTTCGTCGAAAGTGCCAAAATTCAGTCCATTTGGGCTGATATTAGCCATTTGGTGCACAATAAACCTGAAATCGGATAAATATGTGTATGGGAGCTATATCGAAATCTGAACCAATCTTGACAACATTTTAGGGACTTATTTCTGAGCTGTATCTGATATCTAGTACCAGAGGTCATTGTTGTAGAATGCGTATTACGCATTTGAGGGACTTAAAACCCCGAATCGGATGATATATGGGAGGCTATATCTTAACCGATTTCCACCAAATTTGAAATACTAGCTTCCTGACTGAATTCGGCCGGGTGTGCTAAGACTCAGGTCATTTGGATGGATATTGGCGCAATTGTGCACAATAAACCTGAAATCGGTTGAAGATATATATGAGAACTATATCCAAATTTGAATTGATCGTGATAAAATTTTAGGTAATTATTTCTGAGCTGCATCTGATATTTGGTACCGAAAATAATGGTTGTGGTGTCCATATTACCCATGTGAGGGACTTAAAACCCCAAATCGGTTGAAACATATATATGGGAACTATAGCTATATCTCAACCAAAATTGATGTACTTGCTTCTAGACTGAATTCCGTCAGGTTATTTGAACTTTTATTGGCTATTTGTTCCATTATTAACCCGAAATCAGTTGAAGATATATATGTGAGCTATGTCTAAACCTGAACCGATTCTCACGAATTTCTATAGGGTTCATCCTTAGGCCAAGCCAATATTGTTTGGAAAATTTCACCCCAATCGGATAATAAATGTAACCTGCATTTTGTTCACAAAAATATATGGACAGATGGACCGACGGACTGACGAATAAATCTTCTCAGAAAGTGATTCTATGAAGATCCTCAAAAGTAAGTATGGATCTATCTCGCTTCCTTTTCCATGCACAAAGAAATGCACAAAGACATAATACCCTTAGCACTATAATAAGAAACTTTATTGAAATCTACCCGTAGGTGACCATAATTGGAGATTTCTATAAAATTTATTGTAGTTAAAAAAAAGTGTACGCATTTTTTGATGAGGGTTAGGGTCGCGATTTTCCTCCAAAAATTTAAAATATTTTTTGAGAAAATTATTTGCAAAAAACCATAATGAATTACAATTTTTTAAATATTTAATTTTTTATATTCCCCTTCTTTTACATATGTAAATTTACATGTGTATTTACATATTTGTACATATTTTAAAAAATATTTTCAATATGACCATTTTTCCCTATTTTCAATATCCCACTGCCCGTAGTTTGTCAACTGTGAAATTAAACAAGTTTGTTTTCCATCTTTTTTTTTGACACATTTATTAAATATTTGTTTATTAACAAACATAAAGTCATTGAATGGTATTTTCATTAAATATTGACAATTCCATGGAAAATCGTTCGTTCGCAAATAGTTGATAATAAATTTAAAAATTGACAAACAAGGTCGCAATTTGCCATGTTTGGTTTTTCTGTAATGAATGGACGGATGGAGGATCTTCTCCGGCACCAGCACCACCATCACCGCAAACCAAATTGGCCATTTGTCCATTATTAGATAAATAACAAAATGAAATGTGTAATTAAATTATTTTTTGTTTATCGAATGAATGAATGTTTGTATGTGTGCATTCGTTGGTCACAAATGTAGGCCAACATTTTGTAAATGTTTGAAATCGATACAACCAATAAATAATGATATTGACATACATATGGTAATTTCGATCAGGATTTAAGCTAATTAAGGTATGGATGTGTTCAATAGGGGTATGTAAGTCAATTTTCGAATGATTCGAATCAAAGTCGAAAATTCTAAAATCACATAAATCAAAAGATCGAAAATTTTACTTTGAAGGCTAAATCTATTCCAGGAAAAAAATCTCTCGGGATAAAAAAGTATACATCGGTCTTCTATGGGTACAATACATTTCCTATATACATATACTTTTATATACAGATATATTATCACACTTCTATACCATTCAGAGTTTTTCAATGGATAGAAGACCATTAGCAGAACTAGAAGACCTCACACCCATTTTTTTAAATACTAAAAATTTCACGGGTCTATTAGACTCTTTAAAGACTATATACAGGCAGAAGAACTTGAAAGATTTCCAAAGATGGGAGACCAGTTACATGTCCTGTTACATGTCTTCTTTGCACAGACAAATTGTTTTGGTGCGACTTCCAATAGTTCTTCAACGTCTTCATTGGATAGAAGACCCTTCCTGGACTTCTCTGGGCAAAATTTCTTATTTTCTACAGATATAGGATCATTCACTGATTTTCTTTACACAGAAGAGCCTGCTCTCTACTTCCATGGTTAGGAGTCCTCTCATGGGAATATAATATCCCATGGAAGAATTATAAAATACCTCTTAACTATAGAGATACGATATCTTCTGTTTATATGAGACTTTTTACCTATCATAGATATTCTCTGAAAAGATTACTTTAACTGTCGTTGGAAATCAGCAGATCTTCCCATAGAAGATCACGAGATCATCTCGTAGTAGAGAGAAGACATTTTTCCATGATATCCTCTCAAGGAAAACCAGATGGAATGTTTTCTCACAAATGTTAAGGAGATCAAGTGACATTTTTGTATGTCAGAAGCACTTCTCACAGAATATGTTTCCAAGAAAAAACGGGAACATTTGAACATTTTGTAGAAGTTCTCATAAAAGTACAAAAATTTTGCTGATGGTGGAACTTCCAATAAAAAATTAGATAAATCTTCTGAAATAAGTTAAGAGTTTATTAAAAAAATCTATATAACTTCTCCGAGAAGATTAGTAGATTTTCTCGGAGAAAAACCATTAGAGCTCCTCATAAAATATATGAACATCTTCTCATAGGGGATAAGATCGTGTAAAATATCAAAGGAGAAGGATTTATAGACCTTGTTATAGAAGATGAGGAAATATTTTCATAACACAGGTGATCTTCACAGAGAAGGTCAATCAAACTTCTCATAGAAGATTTACTCACAGAAGAAAAAGAGATCTTCCCCTTTCACTTCTAAAATGAATATCAGAAGATCTTCCCGTATTAGTAGAATTTCTCATGATATATCAGAATATAGAGGTATAAAAAAAGGAAGGAAAATTCGGAGATCTAGTTGCAGAATATAGTGAAGTGTTTTCATGAAATATCATTAGATTTTCGCAGAGAGTATGAATCTAACTTCTAATAGGAGATCAGACGATCTACTCATAGAAGATAAAGAGATCGTCCAATTGATCTTTTCATAGAAAATTAGTAGAACTTCTTAAATGGATATCAGAAGATCTTCCCATATCTATAGAATTTCCCATGAAATATTAGAACATACTGATGGATGTATAAACAATTTAAGAAGGAGAATTAGTCCTAGTCATAGAAGTTAAAAGGATCTTCTCATAGATATTGTAATAATATGAGGAGAACTTCTCAAAGAAGATTTTTTTTATATCAGTAGAACTTCTTATAAAATATCAGGAAATCTTAAAATTGAGGTATAAAAATCAAGGGAAGAGGATTAGGGGTTTTTGATAAAAATCGGGAGGTATTTTAAAACAAAATTTTGAGATTTTTACGGAGAACATAAGCCGAGCCTTTCATAAAATATTAGATTTCCTCATTTTCTCAGATGAAGAACTCTTCTTATAGAAGATCAGTAGATCGTCACAGAGACCGTCAATCAAACAACTCATAGGAGAAAGACAACTTCTGATAGAAAATCAAGATTCCTTCTTAAAGATGATCAGTAGATTTACTTATAGAAAATTAGGTGAGATTGTCATAGCAGATCAACAGATTCTCACAGCAGATCACGATATTATAACACGAAAGACCCAGAAAAGTTCTCATGGATGAACAGCCATCCTAGAGTTTGAAAGGAGCTTTCAAAAAATTTCGAAAAATACCGGTCAAACGAAAACTTTTATATAGGGACTGAGGACATGGTATGGTGGCTATACGATATCGTGGACCGATGTAGCGCATTTTCGAACTTGAACTGCAGACAAAAGACAGATCGGTGCAAAATTTTAGCTTCATATCTTTATTCGTTTTGACTCTAGCGTGATTACAACAAACGTTGAGTTACAAACGGAATGACGAACTTAATATCCCCTCCATACTATGTATGGTGGAGGGTATACAAACAAAGCATTTCAAAGGTCTTCTATGACTAGAAACTGTTTTACTAGTATTTTATGAATGGTGGAACTTTCAAGATTTTTTTTCAAGGCACCCACAGAGGTCGACAGGCTTTTAACAGGCCAGGGTCCAGGAGAGGTCTTCTTTAAACAGAAGTATTAAAGTTAAAACGAGTAAAAGTTCGGCCAGGCCGAACCTTGAATACCCTCCATCATTTGGAACGAATTTAGCAATTTTCAAAAAATAAAAACCGTTAAAAGTGCGACGACGTGGACCTGCATAGGCAACTGTCGTTATAAGCCATTACAATACTCAAATGCGAAACTTGAAAAAATCGGTGAATAATGTCGCTAAAATCATCAAAATACGGCATAATGGGAGGAACCCTTATATGGGGGCTATACGAAGACGTGAACCTGTACAGACAATTTTCTGTCTCAGGCTGTAGTATTCATTGCGAACTTCAAATATCAAATTTGAAACAATTCCGGTGAATAATGTCGCTAAAATCATCAAGAATGTAGAATATCGGGAGGTACCCTTATATGGGGGCTATACGAAGACGTGGACCTGCATATACAATTTTCTGTCAGAGGCTGTAGTATCCATTACGAACTTCAAATACCAAATTTGAAACAATTCTGGTGAATAATGTCGCTAAAATCATGAAAATTCCGAATATCGGGAGGTACCCTTATATGGGGCTATACCAAAACGTGGACCTACATGGTCCATTTTCAATACCAAAAGTAATGCAGACATAATATATATATATATATATATATATATATATATATATATATATATATATATATATATATATTTATTTATATATATATATATATATATATATATATATATATATATATATATATATAACATTTTATCAATCTACTTCAATTCGTTCGGAAGCTAGAGTGATTTCCACGGACGGACAGACAAACAGGCGGACAGATGGATAGACGGACGGACATCGCAAAATCGACATAGAATGTTATGCTGCTCAAGAATATGTATTTGCATTTCGAAGTGTTACAAACGGAATGACAAACTCAATATATCCTCCATACTATGATGGAGTGTATAAAAATATATAATTTTTGTTGCTTTAAAACCAACTTATATCTTAATAATCCTGTTCAATGGTGACATATGTGAGCAATTTAAAGGATTTGTACTTTGTCCCCCCATAAAAAGCCATACACATTTATCCAATATAAATCCCTTTATTTCTCTCAGGGTGTCGTGAATCTCAATCTCGCTGGGAGAAGATACCTAGAAATCCCCCACATTACATTTTATTGGGGAAAAAAGGAAAATGTATTTAAAAATTGTGTTCGTTTCACTGCTTCTTTGTTTTTTTGCTGTCTTTTTTATGTTATTGGCTTTTGACAGGCTTTTTCGTTCCGCTGTTTGGTATTTGCCCCCGAAAAGAAACAAAAAAAAACTCGAATTGATGCTGGAAATGTCTTATTCGATTTGATAGGGATTTTCACAACCCAATTTGTATTTGTTATGCTAATATTACGAATTTCCTATGCAAATGTTAAGCATCCTCTGTACGAAATAAGCCGAAATAAGTAAAGAGCTGGCAGCATGGCAAAAATCAATTGAATAATTGGCTTAAATTAATGGGAAATGGAAATAAATTATTTTGTAATTCTGTGACAAAAAAATCACAGAATAATATTTAAGTGGTATATATTTTTTTGGATCTATGGAAATTCCTTGAATCGAAATTTTCAATAAAAAACTAAATGAATACAAAAATTGAGAAAGTTTTCCGGGGCATATAATATTTAAAGTAATTAAATAAATAAAATAAAACAAATAAATATATGGATTGTATAATCTGCTATTAAAAATTGAATCCATTTATCTGATGGATTTTTAATTTCCGTTTTTAAATGTTTTCCGATTTTTTTCCGTAACATTTTTTCACATATTTTCAATTATTGAGCAATAATTTATTCGTTCACATGTGCCGTGTGCACCTGCATTTCAGAAATACTCCGTCCAATGCAATTTTGAAAAAAATTTAAAAAAAATAAAAAACAATTAAATGAATGTGACACAATTCAATGAGTAACTGTCAGCAAGACCGTAAACACATTACAAATGGTCATTGAATTCAAATGTAATGACAATTTAACGAATTATGAAAAAAAGACAAACAAAAAAATATTAAAAATGCTTTGTTTTTATTTTTAGAATTCAAACATAAGTTTCACAGAAGAATGAATTGAGTGGATACGGTAACGTCATCTAAGGTTTGAAAATATATTAAAACCAGTAAAGAAAGTCTTAAAGTCGGGCGGGGCCGACTTTATGATACCCTACACCACTTTGCTAATTTACTAGAGCTACACATAACAATTAAATGTTTTTATGGGAGAATTCAATCATACACGCTATGATTATAATTATAATTTAAAAGTCAAAAGACTAAATATGCCGAAGCATTGGTATCTTATAAATTCGGACATGTGTTGCCCATTTGGTGCACAAATAATTTAAAATCGGATAATAATATATATGGGAGCTATATCCAAATTTGAAACGATCTCGATATAATTTGGCAAAGATATTTCTGAGCCGTATTTGATATATTTCCCCAAATATTGTTGTTGAAGAGTGCATATTACGGCTGCGAAGGACAAAAATAACAAATCGGATGAACAATATATATGGGAGCTATAGCTATATCTGAACCGATTTCGATCAAATTTGGCATACTTAGTTTTATGCCTAATCTGAATCTATATGCAAAATTCCATACTATTCGGGCAGATATTACACGTTTGGTACACAATAAAAGGCAAATCGGACGAAGATATATATGGGAGCTATATCTAAGTTTTGACCGATTATCTCCATTTTCAATAGGGTTCGTCCTTGGGCCAAACAAATGATTTGTGCAAAATTTCATCTGGATAGGGCAATAAATGCGACCTGTACTTTGTTTACAAAAATACATGGACAGACGGACGGACGGACGAACATGCATAAATCGACTCAGAATGTGATTCTATGCAGATCATCAAAAGGAACTATGGGTCTATCTCGTTTCCTTTTGCCTGTTACAAACAAATGCACAAAGACATAATACCCTGACCACCTTGTGGTGTAGGGTATAAATATTGATAAAAATGTTTAAAGTTTACGATTTTCAGAAACTTTGCTTAAACAGAAAGTTGCTTAGATCTTGTGCATTCTGGGTGGGATGAAAAAACTGCAACCAATTTCTAAGCCACTCGTCCGACAGCTCTTAAAATTATTGCAGTGACAGCTCATTATTTTATTATTAATATTAATTTTTTATTTATTATTATTATTATTATTATTTTATTATTATTATTATATTATTTATTATTATTATTTATTTATTATTAATATTAATCTCTTTTTTTAATTTTTGTGTAGTTATGGCTGGGGAGCCAAATATATTGACTTAGTTAAAATTAGTTTTAAGTTATTATTTTCTACTTGGAGCATAATTACGTTATTAATACTATTCATTGGCCTTGGAGGCTTTAGTATTATGGTATGAAATGAATAAATAAATAAATAAATAAATTATATTGTTGACAAGCGCATTTTGATAAGAATTTTCCAGAAAAAAAAAGTTATTTGTGATGGAATTCAAGCGTGATAGTGCGTTAAGGGTTATATTTGGTTGGAAAACCACATGTGGCTATCGTTAGAGCACTCCAGCATTTGAATGTGAATAAATCTTTTTTATGCCTCGTACTATCGCTCATTTCTGTGATACTGGTATCGTAGCCCGACGTCAAGGATAGTGGATAGTAAAGAAGCGACTTGATCTAAACCCTCGTCGCATTGGCCGAAAAATGGCTCGTGAGCTGAAAATATCGCAATATTCCATTCGGCAAATATTAAAAAATGAGCCCGAATTAAAGCCATTGAAATGCCCAAAAGTGCCATAACACTCAACCGCAACAAAAAGAAAATAGACTCAAAAGAGACAAAGAGTGGCTTTGCTTGGCCGAAAGTGGTGAATTGCCGAATTTGGTTTTCTCCGTTTCCGATGAGAAAATATTCGTTGTCCAGCAGTTTGTAGACAAACAAAACGATCGTGTTTACTTGCCAAAGGGGTCAGCTGAAAATGTGCACCTTCGGTTTTCCACCAGACCAGAACTCAAGCGCTGACCATGGTGATGGTGTGGGCCGCCATAACAGCCGATGGTCGCTCTCCGCTCGTATTAATCCTTTCGATAGTGGCATCAGAATAAATGCCGAATATTATTCTGGAGGGTGTATTAAAGCCTTGGGCACGCAAACATTTTGGCCGCAGACCTTGGACATTCCAACAGGACTCAGCACGCGCCACCCAAGTATGGTTACAAAATGAGAATCCTCGCTTCATTTCCAGCGCACAATGACCACCAAACTGTCCGGATACCAAACCGTTGGACTATTGTCTGGAGTATTTTGGAAGGAAAGGTTGGCACTAAAAAATATCAAAGTGTCGATCACCTCAAGCAAGCGCTTCGCCAAGAATGGGGCAAAATACCGCTGAGCAACACTCGGGCAGCGTGTGACGTTTTCATTGGCCGTTTGAAGGTCATAATTCGTGCCAAAGGTGACCAATTCGAACAAATCTAAACTTATTCTAAAATTTGATGCTATTTCCGATGCTTCCATTCAATAAATGACGTTTACCAAAATTGGACAAAGTGAATGGACCATTTAAGCCGGAGTTAAATGTACATGACAAAATCTTCAAACCATATGATTAATTCAAATTGGGTCCTTGATTTGTCATAACGCCATTAGAAAAGAACCACCCGATTTTAGGTATTTAAAGAAAAGCCACTTTCCTACTTTCATTTGTTAGACAGTAGCTTCCTGAAATAATGTATATCCTTTGCTATTAGTTCCGTATAATGAAATGCATGCAGAGCGTATATAAGTTCTGTTCCGACCTAACTAGTACCCATAGGAATTGAATATTATTTTATAGGGCCGAAATGTGTCTCATCGAAATAAAGATTTAAGGCCTTGGTCTCTTTGAACGAAATCCATTTCGTGAAATTTGGAACTGATCTAGCCATGTCCGTCTCTTAGTGTGTCTGTGTACTCCATAATTCTTGCAGGTAGTATTCGATTTGGTCCCAACTAGGTATATCGATCCACTTTCTCTGGTACCTCTCCCACAAAAAGACAAATTTCAGACAGAAAAAAAAATCTCTTTTAAAAAGCATGAGGAAAAATCTGATTCTGGTCAAACTTTGCACTTCTTTGAATTTGGATCAGTCTTAGGTCAGATGAGCAAATTGAGGATATCGGTTCACCAACTCCCACACAAGAGTTCAAAATTTGAAAAAAGAAGAATGCTATCCATATTTTACATATGAGCGGAGAAGAGTTCCCGGTATAGATCAGATCTAGCAAACGATAATATAGGGTCCGCCAAATAATTTGTTTTAAATTTAAATAACTTATTTTAATAGCTTATCTTATATTCGATTCCGGCATCGGCTGTGTGGCAGGTAGCGCCGTCCTGTTGAAACCCAATGCTGCCAATATTCACCTCTTCATTTTATTTTCTTTTAACAAAAATTCGTTTATCATATCCCGATAATGTAACCGATACTCCTTCCTGATTTTAAAGGTAAAATGGCCAAGTAAAATTTTGAAAAATAAAACGTTCCTAAAGTTGGTAAACATAACCAGAGTTCTGTCAGTCTAGTTCATAGCTCAGTACACTGGTTCCTTAGCGTATGAGTGATATCACCCATACTCAGAGTTTTCATACAAAAGACCGGATTCAGAGTTTGTCCAATTTTTATGTTTCGCCCCAAAAAAATGGGTCTTACCTACCTTTAACAAAAAAAAAAAAAAAAAAATAACCCGATATTTTGATATCGCAGAGGTATGGATCCATGTTTCAGAATATGCCCCATTTAGAAACAGTGGCCATTTTTAAGTATTTCTACGTGTTGCCCACGGTTCTAACAATTATTTCTGTTATATTTTTCAGGTAGGGGGAAATTCCAAATGGTAATGGTGGTAAGCAAGTCCCATAAATGTTTCTTTTTTTTTCCTTTTTTAAAAAAATTACTTTTTTGGGGTAATTTGGTTTCACTAATGTCAAAAAATTTACTCCGAAAGAGTTCGTTCGTTCGTTTTTTTAGAAACCAGTGTTCGAAATTCCGAACAGCCAAGTTTACACACACATATATGTACTTTGTTGGGTCTAAAATTATTATTGTAACTCATCGATACAAACGGAATGGCGAACTTAATATACCCTACATACTATGTATGGTGGAGGGTATACAAAAATTGTGACCTGGTATTTTGGTTTCGAAAACGTTTCCATGTTTCATAATAGGAAACAGTAGGCTTTTTTAAGTATTTCAATATGTTGTCAACGGTTCTAACAATTATTGTTGCAAATTGTTCGGGAGGGGGAAATTCCAAGTGGTGGTAAGCCCCATAAACCGTTCATTTTTAGCTTTAACCCATTTCGCATTAAGATTTAATTGCTTTTTTTTTTTTTTTTTTTTTTGTTTTTGAAAAAAAAAATACTTTTTTTAGAGTAATTAGGGCCCACTGGTGTCAAAAATTAACTTAGATTTATTAACTTATACTACCTACACAAAAATTTGTTTAAAATATTACCCTTTTCATATTTTTTTTTGTGAAAGGGTGTTTTTACTGTTCGAAAAATCGAACAAAGGAGCGAAATGGTCTAAAGTTTGATAGACATGTTCTGAACATTTTAAGCATTGGTGTTGGGGTGCATAAACAAGCCTCTTCTTTTGTTTGACTTTCTCACGAGAAAGGTTTGGTTTGCTATTTTTCCCAAACTTTAATCGAAAATAAATTCCAACTGCAATCATTTACGATATGAAATGGGCATAACACCAGCTCCTCCCTATTTTTGGGATTGACAATTTAATTTTTAAATAAAAAAGGCTCTTAAATGGCAACAAAAGCTGAAAAACACTCACACATATATGTCAATACATATACCCAAACACATTTTTTATGGCATTTGTAGGATTCTGTGGAGGATTAAATTTTGACCCATTTATTTTTGTTGATGCGTTTTCATAGAATTGCAGCTGTTACTGTGACATCGACGCACACATATGTATGTACATATGTATGTCTGTATATATGTGTGTATTGCATACATAGTCCAAGGGTATTTATTTTGTGATGATGTCATTCGTATAAGGCTATATGCTAATTGACCGAACATGTGTGTGTGTGTCGGTGACTTGGACAAATTTCGACATTTTAAACGGATTTCTCGTTTTCATCCAATAAGAATAAGAGGCTTTGCAAAGTGCCAAGGGAGAGGTGTTTTTTTTTTTTTTTGAGGTGGCAGGTTTTATTGGATTTATTGTTTCCTTTTTTAAAACCGATATTGTGTGTCTTTTTAAGTTAATAAAAAGGATGCCCTAATTTGGTTACACCCACCTGGTTTTATAAAAAGTTGGGGGAAATATGATAGGGTCTCGAAAAGGTGTGAACTTAGGGGAAGCTCTAGGCACCCTAAAAGTATTTTTTTTTTCCTTTTTTCAACAAATGTTCTGTAAATCCTGCAATTTAACCGTGTTTGTTTTATCATTACTCCCCAACATGGCTAAGCCATTCATCTATTTCCCCTCCAATAGAAAAATATTCTCGTTTTTTTCTCTTCTATTTTTAGTGAATCAATCAAGAGTTACAAATAGCTTTCGATTTATATTTAAAAAATGGGGAAAATATTGCACTGCAATTTGAACCATGTATATGCTCCAAACCCACACACACACATAGGCACACAGCTCCATGTGTTGGATCGTATGTGTCGCATACATAAATTGAAGTTATAAAAATATTTTCCCTCGTTGGCTGGCAATGGTCGATGACGTACTAGCTGTGGGTTCATACAATGTTTGCTACATACGTACAAACATATTCTTATACTCTGTACTGCTCCACACGAGGTCTTGTGTGACACTAAGCTAGACACATTTGTCATCCACCAAAATGATAGGTTTGTCAATATTAGAGGTGTGTGCGAGTAAAATATTATCATCATTGTTTCTGAACGAAAGAAAAACAATGTTGCCATTTTTGTGGAAGGAAAAAATGTGAGATATTTTCGATGGCTCAGAAGCGCAGTAACGATATTAAATCCCGCATAAGTTTTGAGAAAACGGCTAGAGTTGGAATCTGCAAATTTTGCATGAGGGTTACTAAGGGTACTTAAGCGGGAGCTAATAGGGGGAACTTTGTACTAAAACGCAAACTGAAGTAACTTAAAACTATATTTTTGGAGCTTAAATTCTCAACACATTTTGATCCCGAATCCTTAAATTTCACACATTACTAAGGCTTCAACTAAGGTTTCGTTTTCAGTAATTTGCTGAAAAAAGCACCAGAATAAAGGATTCAATATCCATTTACACATAAAATTCCAAAATTTGGTTTTATCTAAGAAGGCCTAAATTTTTTGTGAATTTCGATTTCGAAAATTGTTATTTTTAAACTCTCAGTCATATGGCCCATCATTTAATATGGCCAAAAAGTGTCTCATCGGAATAAGGGTTTTATACCTTAGGTATCTTTGGACGAAATCTATTTCAGGATAATTGAAGTCGGTGTAATAGTGTCCATCCATCATCGAAGGAGCATCTGAATTGGTCTAAGCGTGGTACAGCGTAATATTATTATCAATCTTAGATCAATTTCGTAGATGAGCAGTATCCTTCTCTCCTTCTGACACTCCTACTAGCACCTCCCCCACAAAGGGATAACATTAAAAAATAATCTCACAGAACAAAAAAATCATTCGATTGTGTTCGAACTTTGTAAATTTTATTATTTACATCAGTGCTAGGTCGGGTGTGAAAATAAAGGGTTTAAATTAAGAATAATTTTATAAAATGTGAAATAAGAGTCCTATTGTCTTCAAATTGCGCACATCATAATATTTCTACTAATACAAGGCCTGGTATGAAGAACAAATAGAAGAACCAGTCCTTCTGGACATTCCTCACTTCCTCACGGTCACCCACGAGTACCCCATCACCTTTTAAAATTCGACTAATTCAACACTTCACATCCACCGCCCGAGTATCAGTCTTGAACAACCCGACATCGGGACATCATAGTCCCGATTGTCGTTCACCCTCTTGCCTACGAGACACCGTAAACTTTGAAATCCGATCTCCAACTGAATAACTCTTCTTTGAGTTACCTAGCACCTCCGAAGATCATATAGAGATCCTTGGTACAGCTGAGCTCACCTGAGCCGACGAGAAACTTGCGTTAACAAGATAAGAAAATAATCAGTTGGTTTTGCCGACAGGTGTATAACTTCAGCCAATGTTCGATTTTTTAAATATATTTTTACTTCTGGTATGATTATTCAAATAGCTTCCACCATTGGGAAAGAACTTGAAAAATTTCAAAAAAAGATAATAAAATAAAATCCGTAAAAAATTGTTAAAATGTTAAAACACCGAATATAGCCATTATATTGGGTTCTATACGAAGACGTGGACCTGCCTAGGCAACTTTTGTCATAAGCCATTACAATATTCAAAGACGAAACTTGAAAAAAGCAACTGTGAGTAATGTAGCTAAAATCATCAAAATACCGAATATAGGGAGGTACCGTTTTATCGGGGCTATAGGAAGACCTGGACCTGCATAATACCTATTAGGAATTTCATATACAAAATATCAAACAATTTCGGTGAATATTATACCTAAAATCGTCAAAATAACGAATATAGGAAGGTACTGATATATGGGGCCTATACGAAGACCTTGACCTTCATAGACAATTTCTATCATAGACTGTGGCTCCCATTACGAACTGAAAATATGAAATTTGAAACAACTTCGGTGAATAAATGCCTCTAAAGTCGTCAAAATTACGGGGGCTACCGTTGTATATGAACTCATATTGACATTTCTCTTCCAGGCCATAAAGTTTTAGATTTTTAGACAATACCGAAGAATACCGAATATAGGGATGTACCCTTATATGGGGGATTTCGTGGACCTATTTAGACAACAGAGACAGCAGAGTACTAAGAAGGAACTTCTTTTGTGGATTTTCAGACAATTTAAGTGAAAAATTGGGCTAAAATCATCAAAATACCGAATATCGGGGGGTACAGTTATATGGGTCGTATAGCCCTTCTATAACGGTAACAACCCCCCCCCCCCCCCACCCCTTATATTCGATGATTGCAGCCACATCGTGAACCGATAAAGCCCATCTTCGAACTTGACCTACCTGAAGACAAAAGACTGATCTGTGCAAAATTTTAGCGTCGTATCCTTATTCGTTTCGACTCTAGCGTGATTACACCAGACGGAAAGGAATCACAAAATCGTCTTAGAATTTTACAACAACAAAAACGCTGATCAAAAATATCTATGCTTTGGTATGTCTCAAATTATTATTTCGATGAGTTACAAACGGAATAACGAACTTAATATACCCTCCATGCTATGTATGGTGGAGGGTATAAAAATTAAGTCCTAATTGTATACCCTTATTCGCATTGTATAAAATCTCTAATTCCTAAAAAATCTCGCGTTTTCTATTAAGGGTACCAGAAAGAGTGCATAGACATATGTCATCTTAATAGCAGACCTAATTTCAGGTATGCAACATAATTACAAATTTTAGAACCCCTTTTTTAAGGAAAGCCCCCTTTTTTAGGGTAAGTCAATATTTTCCATATTGACATTAAAACGAATGGCCCCTGAATTTTCTATAGAATTCGATTTTGTGGATAGTTTGGACAGTTTGTGGAAATGTTACAAACTGTTGGGATCAGTTGACATTCCCTATCTTCTTACTAGACTAGTTTGGAAAACATCGAAAAATCAATTCGGGTTTTTTGAGAGTTGTAATTATGGAAATTTTAAACTTTTTCGGGAAATTTCATATAATATGGCAATTACCCATTACTTTGGTACCTTCTGGTAATATAGAAGGTATACAGATACAAATTATTTCAAGCCTACTAATATGGGTATGTAGTCGTCAATACCAGTACCAGTTTTAAGGGTGGCACGTGCCTACCAAACTTCGTCTGACTTGCCGTAATTCACAATGGCAACACTGGTGTTATTGGTGTTGTTGCCGTTGCTGCTACTGCTATGTTTACTGATTGTCATTTTCGTCGCAAACGAATATTATTCCATGATTTGTATGGAAAAGGTCACTGAAGGTGATTTGTCGCCTAATGGCGGTTCCTTTTACAACGAGTGTTCTCGTTGTTAATGGTCTCCATATATGTATGTACATACATACATATCATTATAAATATTATTAGTAGTGGCAGTAGTAGCAGTGGTGGTTGTAGTAAATATTCTCTAAGGTCACATTGTAATTATTGACAACTTACTTGACACGTCTCATAAAATATTCGAAATGCATTTACCTGAAATGAAAACAAAAACAAACGAATAAACAAATTAATAAAAAAATATTAGCTCAATATTGATAACATGTATTAACAGCGCCGTTTGTGTTTAATGGCGTTTTAATTATTGGTAAATTAAATGTAGTTAAATGTATTGACATTTTAAATGTAGTTCCTAAAATTACGTGATTTTCATACCCTCAACCATATGGCTAGAGATATTATGTAGGATATACAGGGTGAGATAAAAAAATTGCAACAAAGTCAAACGACATAATTTTTACATTTATTTTTTTAAATTTTATTAAATGAAAGCCAAACATTTTGGAATTAGCATCAAATTTTAAATTAAGTTCAGATTTGTTCGAATTGGTCACCTTTGGCACGAATTAGGTCCTTTAAACGTCTGGCTAGAGAGGATATACAGGGTGAGATAAAAAATATGCAACAAAGACAAACGCCATAATTTTTACATTTTTTTTTTAAATTTTATTGAACGAAAGCAAAAAATGTGGAAATAGCATCAAATTTTAGAATAATTTTAGATTTGTTCAAATTGGTCACCTTTGGCACGAATTATGGCCAATAAAACCGTCACACGCTGCCTGAATGTTGCTCTGCGGTATTTTGGCCCATTCCCGGCGAAGCACTTGCTTGAGGTGATCGACACTTTGGTATTTTTTAATGCCAACCTTGCTTTCAAAAATACTCCAGACACAATAGTCCAATGGATTGGTATCCGGAGATTTTGGTGGCCATAGTGCGCTGGAAATGAAGCGAGGAACCTCATTTTGAAACCGCTCTTGGGTGGCGCGTGCTAAGTGCGATGCTGCTGAGTCCTGTTGGAATGTCCAAGGTCTGCGGCCAAAATGTTTGCGTACCCAAGGCTTTAATACAACCTCCACAATCTTTTCGCTGAGTGCGATGGTGCTGAGTTCTGTTGGAATGTTCAAGGTTTGCGGCCAAAATGTTTGCGTGCGGAAGGCTTTAATACACCCTCCAGAATATTTTCGCGATAATATTTGGCATTTGTTCTGATGCCACGGTTGATAAATACGAGCGGAGAACGACCTTCGGCTGTTATGGCGGCCCACACCATCACCATTGCCGGCGCTTGAGTTCTGGTGGCCAACCGAAGGTGCACATTTTCAGCTGACCTCTTTGGCAAGTAAACACGATCATTTTGTTTGTTTACAAACTGCTGGACAACGAATGTTTTTTTCACCGGAGGCGGAAAAAATCAAATTCGGCAGTTCACCACTTTCTGCCAAGCGAAGCAACTCTTTAGCTCTTTTGAGTCTATTTTCTTTCGGTTGCGGTGTAAGTTCTTGCACTTTTTGGAATTTCAATAGCTTTACCCCGAGCTCATTTTTCAACAATTTTCAAAATGGAATATTGTTCGGCTCGCGAGACATTTTTCGGCCACTGCGACGCGGATTTCGATCAAGTCGCTTCTTTACTTTTCGAACCATTTCTGCTGATGTTGCTGCTGTTTTCTTCCGTCCACTTCCTTGACGTCGGGCTACGTTACTAGTAACGGTAACGAGCGATGGTACGAGACACAAAATATTTATTCACATTTAAATGCTGGAGGGCTCTAACGATAGCCACTTGTGGTTTACCAGCCAAATATAAAGAAATCACACTATCGCGCGTGAATTCCATCACGAATAAATTTTTTTCTGGAAGATTCTCACCAAAATCTTTTTGTACGCTTGTAAACAACATAATGAGCTGTCACTGGAATAATTTTAACAGCTGTCGGATGAGTGGCTTAGAAATGACAGCAGTCTGAAATTGGTTGCAGTTTTTTCATCTCATCCGAAATGACAGTATTAGACCCTGGCTCTCTTTGGACCAAATCCGTTTCAGGACATTTGGAGCCGATCTAAGTCTATTCCAAAGGTGGAATATATCCCTCCACTCCTTCTAGTACCTCCCCTACAAAAGGTCAACATTTTGAAGCTCATGAAACGAACATCCGATTCCATTCTGTACATTTTAAGGTTTCCTGGGCTGTATATCAAACTTTTTCGTGGAATCGGATTTCCTTTTATTTAACCTTTGAAATCCCAAAAAAAATAATTATCCTCCACTGCAAATAAATTGATTTTCATGAATTGAAAAATAAAAAAAGAAATTTAAACTCAAGTTGACTTGACTTTATGGCTCATCATTAAAACCGCTTTACTGAATTCAGGCTGTTTTTGTCACGCACTTAAAACTCATTGAGTAAAAAAAATCCCTCATTTCCGATTTCCTTTTCAGAGGAAGAAAAAGAAGAGGAAGCAAAACAAAAAACCGGCCGATTTCCAATCCAACACCAGGCAAAGAAAAAATGTGAATGAAAACCATCTCAAAACGGAGAAATAAAGAAAAAGTTGTAAAAAATCCATTGTTGAACTTTGACGCCATCAATTTTTTTTTTTGCTTCGGCGTTGCCGCTGTCATTCATTGTCGCTTAACATTATTAATGATTTTTAAAGATTCATTTTTTTACTGCCGCGAAAGAAGAAATCCTATCACGGGGTTTTTGTTGCAGACACTTCTAAGGAATTTTATTGTTCTCATGCCTTCCTTAGACTTCAATGTTCTTGAATTTTTGAGAAGAAGCAACAAGCTGCTGCAGAGGGCGAGAATAACTAGAATGCTCAACACTTGATAAAATTTTGCCATAATGACTATGGCCAGATATTGAAGAAGAAGATGACGAAGAAAGTGTGGTGAGAGTGAGAGAGCGCCAAGGACTTTTGAAAATATTTTGCAGTTTAAGTCCTACGGCATTCAACGCAAAATGAACAATAGGCGGACCAGTGGCAGGCCAAAAACTGTTGGCAGCGAGATAAAATGTTGTGGTTTTTCCATGTTAATTTCGTTAATGATTTATTCATGTTTTAATTGATGGAGCATTATTCCAAGGAAGATAGTTGAGTATGTGGTATGGGTGGTGGCGGTGGCCTAGATAAAAAGCAATTTTAAAAGAAAAATAATTTAAAAAAATCCGAAATTTAAGTTCTAATGAAAATATGCAAGAAAATTATTATTTTTTCATAATTACAGAAAAAAACTCAGTAAATTACACTACGCGACAAAATTAAAATTCTTCAATAACTGCAGGAAAAATCCAGCAGATTATAGAAGTAGAGCTAACAAGTAAAAATTAATTTAATAAAATTAATTTCGGCCGGGCCGAACTTTTAATAACCTCCACCTTAGAGTAAAGAAAATATTAGAACCAATTATGACCTACAAATACCAATTTTTAGACATATTCTAGGGAAAATACCAAATATTGGGAGATACATATGGGGGCTATACCAAAGCGTGGGCCTATACATACAATGGTTCGCCACACGAACTTGGACCCATTATGACCTACAAATACCAATTCTCAGACAAATCTGTGAAAAAATGTGGCAAAAATCATCGAAATACCGAATATATGGGTGCTATACCAAAACGTGGGCCTATACATACAATATTTCGCCATAAGAACTATGACCCATTATGACCAACAAATACCAAATTTTAGATAAATCCTTGAAAAAAGGGGCAAAATAACTAATATCGGGAGGTACCGTTATATGGGGGAATACCAAATGGTGGACCTATACATGCAATGATTCGCCACCGGACCATTACGACCAACAAATACCAATTTTTAGTCAAATCCGTGAAAAAATGTGGCAAAAATAACCAAGGTAGAAGGTATAAAAATAGAAAAATAGAAGACACGTGTATCGGCGTTTTGAAAGAGAGTACAAAGCTAAGTAACCTAAGTAGATAATGGATGTTGGCAAGTTCCCCGCACTTCCAATTTTTTTTTTTTTTTTTTTTTGAGATTTGGGATTAAGATTCCTTGGAATCCATCCATTTTAGCTTCATTTTAGTCTCAGACAATATTGCTGATAAAAACACTAGGATTATTTTGATCAAAAATGTTAATCTTCAAAAAGTCACCAAATGGGACCCTTTTTCAAAATTTGATTAAAAACTCCCTTCAAATGGGATCGTAACATACCAAAATATTCTACAAATTTATTTGTCATACAATTCTACTATGGGCTGCAGAAGACATCAAAATTCTAAATCTTACCTAAACGACAGGAATTCATAAACATTAACAGATTTTAACGTTATAGCCATACTTCATGTTATTTTATGCACAAGACTACTACATAACATCACTTTTGAAGGATGATTTCACTATAGGTCACGGACGAAAAGAAATCTCTATTTCTATTATTTATGACAGAAATAGCTCCATCAGTGTTGCCAAAAAAAAAAAAAAAACGCCCAAGTAATTTCTATTTTTTTTTTTTTTTTTTTTTTTTTTGATAATTTCGTCGGACTTTTTTCGAGTTGATATCTGAAAGTAACATAACACTTAGTTACGAGCAGAAAGTGTAAAGAGAGAAAATAATCTACATCAAATTTCACTATAACTCTCAGAATGAACCGTATACCTAATTAAAATAGTTTTTGAGAAAATTATCT
The DNA here is from genome assembly GCF_030504385.1 of Musca domestica. Classification (NCBI taxonomy): domain Eukaryota; kingdom Metazoa; phylum Arthropoda; class Insecta; order Diptera; family Muscidae; genus Musca; species Musca domestica. The sequence continues at coordinate 768,420 of NW_026712391.1, read as the reverse complement.
TTAAAATTTACAAGTGAATATCATGGGTGAGATGAGAAAACTGCAACCAACTTTAGACTCCTGTCATTTCCAAGCCACTCGTCCGCCAGCTTTTAGAATTATTCCAGTGACAGCTCATTATATTGTTTACAAGCGTATAAAAGCATTTTGGTGAGAACTTTCCAGAAAGAGAGTTATTCGTGTTCGGAATTCAAGCGTGATTTAGAGTGATTTCTTTATATTTGGCTGGAAAACCACAAGTGGCTATCGTTAGAGCACTCCGGCATTTAAATGTGAATCTTTTGTGTCTTGTACCATCGCTCGTTACCGTGATACTGGTAGCGTAGCCCGACGTCACGGAAGTGAACGGAAGAAAACAGCAACATAAGCAGAAATGGTTCGAAAAGTACTTGATCGAAACCCGCGTCGCCTTGGCCGAAAGATGGCTCGTGAGCTGAACATATCGCAATATTCCATTCGGCAAATATTGAAATATGAACTCGGGGTAAAGCTATTGAAATTCCAAAAAATGTAAGAACTTACACCAGAACTGAAAGAGAATAGACTCAAAAGTGCTAAAGAGTTGCTTCGCTTGGCCGAAAGTGGTGGACTGCCGAATTTGGTTTCCTCCGTATCTGATGAGAAAACATTCGTTGTCCAGCAGTTCGTAAACAAACAAAATGATCGTGTTTACTAGCCAAAGAGGTCAGCTGAAAATGTATACCTTCGGTTGCCCACCAGAACTCAAGCGTCATGGTGTGGGCCGCCATAACAGCGCTCTCCACTCGTATAATTCGACCGTGGCATCAGAATAAATGCCAAATGAAATAAATCGCGAAAATATTCTGAAGGGTGTATGAAAGCCAAGGCCGAGGTCCTTGGATATTCCAACAGGACTCAGCACGCGCCACGCAAGATTGGTTACAATATGAGGTTCCTCGCTTCATTTCCAGCGCACAATGGCCACAAAACTGTGGACTATTGTGTCTGGAGTATTTTGGAAATACTCCCTACCAAATTTCAAGTTTTTAGCAGATATAACCAAATGGTACCATTAGCAGTTTTGTACCATTTGTTTGTAACAATAATATTTGAATTTTCCAAAAAAAAAAAAAAAAAAATGGAACATCTATTTAGCATTCCATCAGTGACACTTTCAGAATTCTGGCTCATTCCGTGGGATTTAATTTTTTAGAACATTCTTAACATTCTTTTAATATTCTTTAATTTTTATTACATATTTCAATTTGTAGTACGTTTTAGTTCCTTTCGTACCCTTTTAGCACGAATTTCCAGAAGCCTAGACTTATCCTTATCTTATCCCTAGTGCAAAATTTCAAGATTGTAGCTTCAGCCGTTTTATCTCGGTCTTTCATCTTCTAAATCCTGAGTTCTATAGATGTTTTAATACATTTCACATTAGCCGTTTCAATTCCAAAATGCTTTGAAATAAACTGTGAACATGCATTTTTAACGGCTTAATTTTTTTTTATAATTTTTACATTTTTATCCTTCCTTAAAGCAAGGACACCCAAGAAAACTCTAATAAACGAATAATCGTCATATTCCAATTAAGAATTTCCTTTGATTTGCTTGTTCGACACGCTTGTCAGACACATGTTTTGTGACATTACGTACGTGGTTTGGGCTGTGGTGGGCTGGTGGGTGTGGCAATATTATCTGTACCATGTACAAGTACGTTAATGTACATACGTGAGTACCTATGTGTAAGGATGGCTGTGTAACCTGCAAAGGAATATATCGGCATTATTTTGTGGTACAACAATGTTGTTGTTGTTGCTGCTGCTGGTACTGTTTTTATTGTTTGCTTGTTTTCATTTTCAATAATGAAACAAAAAAAAGAGAACAACACCAGCAAACACCCATCCTTATCCTTGGCATATCCCCGTGCCGTGTAAAAGCCGTAACTGAAGTGTTTAAAGGATCTGTTCTCTGTTTAAAATTAAAATTGGTATCGGCTTTTTATTATTCCCCTTTGTAAACTTCTTCTCCCCTTCCACTGCTTCGTCTTCTTCTTCTCCACCATTTTCGTAAGAAAATGTTTACAACCTGAAGATAATGGCTTTGTTGGCAATTTGTTGTTTTGAGTCTCCTAAGCTCCTTCCAAATATCCTCTATGTTCTCTCTTTTTTTATTTCTTGGGGGTTTATGGTGTTTGTTGGCGGATGTGTGTGTGTGTGTTTATTTTTTATTTAAGTCAAGGGAAAATGTAAGTCACTTTCTTCGTGAAAGTGAGTTTGTTTGGTATTTCTTTTCGATTTTAGGGGAGTATTAGGTGACGTTGAGCGTAAATTCATAGACTTACATAACTGAAATTTAATCAAACCAATACCTGGTGTTGCTTTAAGGCAAAGATTTACATCATCGGAACCAAACTGACAAGTGATTCAAGAGAAGCAAATTAGAACAATTTTTAAAGTATATGGAAAGTAATCGGGATAGGTGTATTGAAAGAGGGCATTTATTGTTTTCGAATGGCAGTTATAACACCAATCTAATCGAATCATGCTATCTCATAATGCTATGTATGGACATCTATAAATAACTGACCTAGACTCAACGCACAGATGGTGATAGGCATGTGATAAAACTATGTTTTTGGAAATTCGTAGTAAAAGTAGTTCGTCCAAAAATGTACTAAACTTCTAAAATTGTACCATTTGGTATTATGCGAAGGGATATAGTTAAAAACTTGAAATTTGGTACGAGAATCAAGGTTGGAAAGGAAGTTTGATACACGAAGAAGGGTTTTGGAAATGTGTACTAAGTGTGCGAACTGTTACTAAATTTGGAACAGTTTGATTAAGGTTGAACGGATGAGGCTGGTATTTTGAAATTTTGTTTTGGGGTCCCTGTTAGTGGTACTTGTGATAGAGACATTTTTGGAGATGGTACGATAAGTACTAAATAGTATTATATTTGACAAAATTTAGTACTGCTTAAAATCGGAAATTTGGTATTAGGGTCGCTGTTCATATGTAGCTTGGACATATGAAAATGGTTATGGAAATGTGTTCTATAATTGTACGAAAAGTATTAAATGGTACTATATTTGGTAATGTGTGAAGAGATAGAGATAAAATTCTGAAATTTGATATTTAGATTACCGATGGTTTCTGCGTTGGAGATTTGGCGCTGGATTAGAAATGCGTTCTATATTTGTACGAAAAGTACAAAATGGTACTTAATTTGGTATTGGGTGAAGGTATATGGGTGAAATCCCTAATTTGATACTTAAGTCTCTGTAGGTATATGGAATTGACATATGTCGGTGGAAATATGTACTGTAATTGTACGAAAAGTACTGAATGGTACTATATTTGGTACTGGATGAAGGTATAAAGCTGAAATCCCGAAATTTAATATAGATGTCACTGTTGGTGTCAGTAGTTGAGAAAAATACAAAATGTGCAGTTGGGTGTTGGGATGGAGATGGAATTCTGAAAGTTGATATGGAGTCTGTGTCTAAGATTTGGCGGTTGTTTGGAAATGCGTCCTATACTTGTACGAAAAGTACTAAATTTGGTGAAGGAATAGTGCTGGAGTACTTTTGAGGTCTCTGTTGATATCTAGGATTGGGATATGAAAGTGGTTTTGGAAATGTGTACCAATATTGTACGAAAAGTATTGAATAGTTCTTAATAGAGCTAAAATCATGAAATTGGATATTGATGTCTCGGCTGGTGTCTGTGGTTAGGAGGGGGAGGTGGGGTTGGATTTGTGTACTCTAATTGTTCGAAAAATAGCAAGTTGAACTAAATTGGGTATTGTGTGAAGGCATAGAGCTGGAATTCACAAATTTGATATTGAGGCGTTTGTTGGTATCTGGAATTGAGAGAGGAAAGTGGGTTTGGAAATGTGTACAATTGTACGAAAAGTACTAAATTGAACCAAATTTAGTGCAATTTGGAATTGGGAGAACATATAGTGCTTGAAATTTTGAATTTTGATATTAGGATCACTGGGCATATGTAGCCTAGAAATATGATACTATAATTGTACGAAAAGTACTAAATGGTACTATATTTAGTATTGGGTGAAGGGATAGAGCCGCAATCCTCAAATTTGATATTGAGGTCTCAGTTGCATCTGGAAATTATATATGCTGGTGGTTTTTCGAAATATATGCTATAATTGTACGAAAAGTACTAAATAGTACGTCATTTGGTATTGAGTGAAGGAATAGTGCTAAAATCCTGAAATTTGATATGGATGTCCCTGTCGTTGCCTGTGGTTGAGTAAAGGAGGTGGTTTTGGACATGCGTACTATAATTGTTCTAAATAGTACTTAATTTGGTACTGAGTGAAGGAATAGTGCTGAAATCCTGAAATTTGATATAGATGTCACTGTCGATGTCTATGGTAAAAATATGGAGGTGGTTTTGAAAATGTGTACCACAGACGTACGAAAAGTACTAAATGGTACTGAATTGGGTATTGAGTGAAGGGATGTGAACGGCTGTAATTCTCAAATTTGAAACTAAGATCTCTATTTGTATTTGGAATTGATGTATGACGGTTATTTTGAAAATGTGTATATGTATGTATGTAATAATTGTACGAAAAGTATTAAATAGTACTAATTTCGATTTTGGGTTATGGTATAAGGCTGAAAACCCGAAATTTGAATGTCAGATGGTGTCTATAGTTGAGAAAAGAAGTTGGTTTATGGCTATGTGTACTATAATTGTACACAATGGTACTAATTTTGGTAATGGGAAAACTAAAGGTCTGAAATCCTTAAATTTATCATTAAGGTCACTGTTGGTATCTGAGGTTGGGATATGGAGCTTGTTTGGAAAATGCGTACTATAATCTTTCGAAAAGTATTAAATGCTACTAAATTTGGTTTTGGCTGAAATCCCGAAATTTAATATGGATGTCACTGAATTCCGGAATTTAACATTGAGGGCCATGTTGGTATATAGTATTGGGAGAAGGAGATGAATTTGAAAATACGTACCGTAATTGTTCAAAAAGTACAAAATGGTACTAATGTTGCCGCTGAGTGAATGGATAGAGCCTGAATTCTGAAATTTGATATTTAGGTCCCTGTTGGTGTGGATATCTAGGGTTTACATATGGATATCCGGGGTTTACTATGGATATATAGGGTTTACATATGGATATATTATTTTTGGCCAGAAAAATTGGTTGTGGAACCATTGTGTAAGGGTTTAAATAATATGCTCCTGGGTAAAACTTAAAACGAAAGATTTTGAAGACTTTTGAATTTACCATTTCCTCTTAAAAATGAAGAATGAAAATTTCAAAATTAGAAAAATAATCATTAATTACAGATTTAAGCTCAGTTAACGGAGTGGGAATTTTCCATGAGAATTTTTTCGTGGATATTTTTTGACATCTTTTCAAAATTCAGTTCATATGTTATTGAAATTTTACATTTACATTACAAAAGGCGGTTCCGTATTTGTAAAATATCCGACTTAATTAAATCATCTAAAGTTGGTGGTAATTAAAATTAACACTTTGCATGGGATTTTAATTGAACATTAATATTCAAATCATCGCACCTCCACCAAGTCGTCATTAGCAATGACACGTTTGCCAAAAAAGCTCCAAGTTTTCCAAAACAAATTGATATTCAAACACTGTTAATGGGATTTCAATTATTTTATAACGCGCTTATTTTTTCGGGGTTACATGTGTATTATATTAATAAAGCGCCTGTTCGGCAGTTAGCTAGGCAGCTAGTTGCCTGATCGCAAACTCATCAACCATAAACCATATCCGTTTTGACAGTTTGAACTTAATTATAGCCTAAAATCGTTGTGGAATTCGCACAGAGGGCGACATTTGAAGAATTTCAATTTCAATATGCCACACACACACAGCCACACTTCTCTAAATGTGGCGACAGTTGTCTTGTAAGCAAAATACAAAGTCTGTCTAAATACAATGTATGTCTGCCCTCCTAACGTTCCAAAGCATTAAAAACTATTTTTTCTCTTTAGGGTTTTTTAATTCGTAAACAATTTGAAATACACAAATATACACGAATTTCGATTGTGCTTCGATTCTTAATTGAAATCTGTAGTCGATAATTTAAATTCAAAAACAAAACCGCCTGAGACACAAAGAGAAGGAGAGGGAGGCAAAACGAAAAAGATTTTTATTTTATTATTTTTTCACTACAACATAAAAGAAATTCCCAATTATTTATTTTTTTTTTTTTTTTTCAAAAAGTTGGGTTAAACATATTCATGTATTTTGGCGAGATTGCCAGCCAGCCAGCTTGGGCGTGAGTATGTGTGTGCGTGTTTTTTTTTAACACGCTGGAGGCAACGCTGTTGGAATTTGAAATTTGAGACATCAGTTGTTTTGTTTTTTATTTTTCTCTTTTTGTTATTCATACAAACACAAAAAAGTGGATTTAAGATTTTTAAAATCAAAAAATAACAGAAAACAATATGCTCCTCTCATAAGGCCAGAATATAGATGCGAAAGATTAAATATATGTGGATTTTCATCATGGCACCAAAATGCAAAGCTCAGTGAAATGAAAACATTGGAATGTCATATAAAAATATGACACTTGAAAAGGGGAAACAGTGTTTTGGAGAGTCCAAAAAACATAAAATAGTGATTTTAAAGTTCAAGTGCGGAATACAAATTGATCTGAATCTGACGATATTCGATTTTTTTCCAAAGAATTTTAAATTTTATGTACGATGCCGTTTCAACATATTTTCGGGCTTCTACTAGACTTTGAAAACTCCAGTAAGTTGGCCTAAGTCGTAATTTTTATACCATTCACCATGTTAATTTTTTGCGGCCAAATCGGGAATCCTGAAAATCCCAATTTAGGGAAGTTCGTTTATGCTATATCTGTTAAAGTTAAAAATGTATGGTCATTGGGTCCAAGGTTACAGGTGGAGTTCTCCAATTTGATATGGAGATCACCGTTATATATAGTTTTGAGAGAAGGAGGTGAATTTGGGAATACGTACAGGGATTGTTCGAATGGCATTATATGATACCAATTTTGCCGTTGACTTAATGGATAGAGCCTGAATCCTGAAATTTGATATTGAGGTCACAGTTGCTATCTAGGTTTTATATATGGAGGCTTTGAAATAGTTTTGGCCAAAAAAATTGGATGTGGGGCCATTGTGCAAGGGTTTCACTAATATCCTCCTCGGTAAACTCAAAATCCCAATATGAGGAAGTTCGTTTATGCTATACCTGTTAACGTTAAACTACCCATTGAGGACCTAGTATTGTCTCTATTTGACCAACACCCAACAATACGTAAAATCTAGTAGCGATTTCTTATAAAAGCTGTCGCTAAAGTAATCCTCCTATCAGAAAATGCTATTAATTTTACGATTGGTCCCTTACGTCTTAATTACAACCAAAAACATCGGAAGTTTACTTTTGCGCCACCCTGTACATGCATATGTACTTGACAGACTCCCCGATGTTGTTTGGTTGTAGTTAAGATATTAGAGGCCAATCGTAAAGTTAATAGCATTTTCTGATAGGAGGAATACTTTTGCGGCACCTTGTACAAGGGCTGTAGCAAAACTTGGCGTTTTTCATAAAAAGAAAGCCAGATACCAAAGCTGGGGAAATAAAATATATGACGAAAATGTTACAAATTCTTAAAATTCTTGTTAAAGCTTATATAGGGACTAAAGTAAAAAGTGGACCGACATGACCTATTTTTTTGTACATTTCTTGAAGTAATTCAAAAGTTTTTACTAAATGTCAAAACTATATATTAATGGGTGCAAAGTATATCTCAAAATATTGGGGTCCCTTTGTGTATGGTCAAGGCTATAAAGGGTTTCATAAAAGTTTGTCTTAAGAATCTGAAACTCTTTAAGTATTTTGATCTACAACCCGCTCTTCTAATAATTTTTAATATTTAAAAATTCCTGGTGTTTAGGAAAGATTAGGATTTGCGATGAATTCTGAGACCTCTAGTAAAATTGTATGACAAAGTAGCAAGTGCCCGCTACTTCGTCAGCAAGAAGTCCACCTTTAAATTTTAGATTCATTTCTACAGTTTGTGTTTAGCCCTTTTAGTTCTCAAAATTCACAATTTGTTCGTTTGACAAAAATTTGTAATCATAACTTCATATGTCCCATGAAACCCCTGAAACTCAACAGTGACATCAGTATCAAATTTCTGAATTTTGAGCTCTATCCCTTCATCCAATACCTAGTTCAGTACTATTTAGTTCTTTTCGTACAATAAAAGTAGACCTCTTCAAAATAATCTCCATATCTCAATCTCAGATACCAAGAGTGACCTTAATAAAAAATGTCAAGATATAAGCTCTGTAATTTCCCCCATTACCAAATGTAGTGCAACTATCGTAGGCATATCCAAAAATCAGCTTCTTTTCTCAACCTGAGACACCCAATGTGATACCTATATAAAATTTCAGGAATAAGCTGTATTTCGTCAACCAATACTAAATGAAGTACTATTGAGTACTGCGGTACACATTTCCAAAAACCACCTTCATATCTTGACCACAGACATCGACAGTGACATCCATATTTTATTTCAGTACTTCACTACTTTCCTTCACTTAGTACCAAATTTAGGAACACATTTTCAAAACCACCTCCATATCTTAACAACGGACACCAACAGTGACATATATATCAAATTTCATTGTTTCAGCACTATTTTTTCACTCAGTACCAAATTAAGTACTATTAGTACAATTATTAGTACGAATTAGTACAAATGCCCGAAACCACCTCTTTTTTAACAACTACAGCCACCGAGAGTGCATCCATACTAAATTTCTCCGACTATAACATCACTCAGTACCAAAGTACCATTTTGTACTTTTCGTACAATTATAGTACACATTTCCAAAACCACTTCCACATCTCAATCCTACATACCAACAGAGACCGCAATATCAAATTTCAGGATTCCAGTCACATCCCTTCACCCAATACCAAGTATAATGTCGTTTAGTACTTTTCGTACAAATATAGGACGCATTTCCAAACCACCGACAATAGATACCATCAGAAATCTAAATATCAATAATTTCAGAAATGTATCTTTATCCCTTCACCCAATACCAAACAAAATGGTACTACCATTTAGTACTTTTCGTACAATTATAATATACACTTCCGAAACGACCTCTTTATGTCCAGGCTACACAAATTTCAGATTTCAAGTACTATACATATATACATCCAATACCAAATTGTACCAAATATAGTACAATTTAGTACTTTTCGTACACTTGTAGTACACATTTCCAAAATCACCTCTTTATCACAAAACCTACCACCAACAGGGACCCTAATAAAAAATTCCTAAATGTTAACTTCATTCGTTCTTCCTCAACCAAGCTGTTCCAAATTTAGTACCATTTAGAACAGTTCGCACATTTAGTGTATATTTTAAAACCACCTTCATATATTAAAATTACTGTCCAACTTTGATTCTCATGCCAAATTTCAAATTTTTAGCTTTATCCGTTAACGAAATACCAAATGGTAACATTTTAGAAAATTAGTACCATTTTACAACTTTTCATACCCTTAAAGTTAGAATTTGCAAAAACTCTTTGGTACATCTTTCCTGCAATCCATCTGTGACTCTCATTCCACATTTCAGAAGTCCAGCTCATTCCGTTTATCAAATGCAATGCATTCAAATTTTATTTCATTTTATTACATTTTGGTATTTTTCGAACCCTCTTTGAAAAAAATTTCAAAAAAAAACCAACCAACCACGCCTACGCACCAAGACTGGACCTCGTGCAAAATTCTAAGATTCTAGCTTCATCCTTTTCGTCTGACCTGGAGGTTTTAACCATATCTTGAAAAAGAGGACTAAAAAGACCCCTTTGGTGACCGACTTGAGGGCTAAGATTCTCCAACAACATAATCCTCGTACTGTTATCAGTAAAATTGCCAAAAACACTATTACAGGGTTTCCCATATTCGACGGACCCATGTTTTTTTTTAATCGACGAGGTTTGTCCGCAGGCAACATTATTTGCGTCAATTGAATTTTATACGGGAACAAATGAAAATCAATGCGAATAATCCGTTGTAAACTGGACCGAGCCATGCCCAACTTCTGAGAACGGCGTTTTTGGGATGTTCTTGGGGACCTCTCAACACTGGCTCGTACGGCAGCGATATTATCGGCCGATCGCCTTGGTCGACTTTTATATGGCCTCTTCGGATTAGAAAGACCTTTACCAGTCGAAAATTTGTCGTATAAACGATTAATGGTGTTCTTAGAAGGCGCACTTCTCACATTTTTTAAAGTTTTAAAAGCACGTTGAGTTTTCACAATTGACTTCAATTTACTATTTCAGAGCGCTCGCGTGGCGTGTATTGGTTCATGGTAAAAATCTGCTTGGACTGACGCTTCAAACGCGGTATGTCATTAAGCGATGTGACATCTCTGTTAAAAGTTATGGCGTTGGATCCGTCGAATATGGATCCGTCGAATATGGGCAACCCTGTATATACCAAAAATGATTTTGATTCCACCAAATATGGAATCTTATTCCCAAAATTTTAAAAAATTGTAAAGATTTTTTTTAGAAATTTTGCCTTCACATAAAATACTTTGAACATTTTATATAGGCCTGTTTAGATATGAAGCCGGGTTTACAAGGATACTATTAAAGTCTTTTACTTTTTATCGTAGTTGACATTTTTATAGGATCAAATGCTTTTTTTTGATACTAAAACTCCTCCATTTTGTGAAAAATTTCTCTCAAAAACTCGATGTTCGGTTCTTCACTGTAAATATTGTAATTTTTTACTACGTCACTGATGTTGCTCTACAAGTTAATTTCATTGCGCTCCCTTTTCTTGTGTTCAATATTATTAAATTTGACAGGCACAAAGACAACTTGATCACATTTATGAAATGAAATGAAAAAAAAAAAAAAATACAAAATTCAAGCAGATCAATCATCTTGGTTCGTTGCACCGATAATTATGTGTCCTGGGTGATTAAAGTAACACTATACGATTTCCAACTCGATTTTAATTCCACAAGAAATGTTTATGTATTAGAGTGTCCCAATTTGGTTCAATTTTGTTGGGCCAAGTAAAATTTTCATTTAATAAAAAAACGACTACACCAATATTGTAGTTAACATAAACTCCAATAAAAATAAACTGGAATTTGGAAATGTTGTAAAACAATTACGAGCATACTATCTAATACATTTTGGAATATTTATAAATATTGCCACAAATAGAGAATATGTTCTAATTTAGCGACACGTTTTAATTTTCTGAAAAAAAACCAAAATTGTCTCTCCTCCATTAAATTCATGTTTTATTTTTTATGACTCAAATACGTGCGATATTTTGGAATTTTAGCCACGCTTTTGCAACAAACTTATAGTTTGACATTTTAAATGAGCATATTTACGATCAAATTCACATGTTGTATATTAATTTATGAGCCCATTGAAAATTTTCAAAAACAGTTTTTTTTAAATGCGGATACAAATTAAATGAAATAAGGTTTGGAATTTTAAAAAATTGCCTTTTCGGTGTTATCTTTAACACATAAAAATTCGATTAAGTCATAAAATTAATTAAAAGCTGACAATTTTTATTTGTCTGTTTGTTTTATTGGCAATAATGTAAATAAAATTTCCGCAAAAAAAAAATCATACGTCAACTTTAGATGGGCTTTTAATGATTCAATGGGGTTTTCTAAACAAATTTTTATGCATGTGACAAAATATGAGCACTCCCATTCCGACTTATTAATACCACACCCAACAGCGTGTGATTCGAAGGTACGTAGCATGTGTATTTATTTGAAAAGGGATACAAAGTAGACGCATGCTTAACAAGCAAAAAATCTCCATATCGCGTAATGAATTTTCAAAGTTCTTGTTTATATATCTTACTCCTATTTTTTCAACATGGACCCTCGACTGTCCCGAAAAAAATGGTTTTATTGCAATTTGTTTTAATTTTTTTCAAAACCTCTGAATGCAACATTTTATGATGATCAGAGAAATTTTTATTTCCATGTCACGTTGAGTAGATTGTGGATTTTTTGATACCGATGATCAGCTTCTATTTACCGATCGATTTGAAAATGTTAACACTGAAAATCGGTTAAGACTTCGATGTAGTCGCCATAAAACAAATATATTCAACCGATTAAAGGCATAGTAGAGAGAAGAAACATTATTGAAATCTCACCAAAGAAGAGTCCATTGATTTTCGGTGCATTTCCGAATTGAGGGAAGCAATAGAATTTTCGGCCCGAATCGATTAAAGTCACAGTTCCCAATGAAATTTCTTGCAATCACACATTTCTAGTTCTAAGAATATAAAACTTCTATCGTACAAGTCCTCTTTTCATCGACAATATTTATTGGGCATACATAGAGTATATATTGATGGATATAGTCAAAATGTTCTGTAACGTGACATGACACATACGTATCATTGATAAGTGACGCGTACATACCGTACCGTACCGCAGGTAATACCTATTACGTACAGTTACAGCATCATTCCATTTTTACATTTTACTGGACAACTTATACAATTCTTATTCACCTCGTGTCACCTGAGCCTTTAATACTTTGATATTTGCTACTTGGGGCAGGCTACTGCAGAGAGCCGGTTACCATATTTTGGTTGCGTTTACAAAGGGTGTTGTTAACGACTTTTGTAAAAGGAATCCCATAGTGAATGTCATATCAATACATAACACAAATACTTCGGTTTCTTGTACCACACGGAGGTTTCCTTCCTCCACAAAGACTTCGGATTCCTGTACCCCATAGAGGCCTCGGCTTTCAGTCTCACTAAGATAATTCGGTTTCGTGTACCACACGGAGACTGCGGCATTCCGTCCCACACAGAGCCTTTGGATTCCGGTACCCCCCAGGGGCATTATTTACCTGTTCGTACAATTACTGATTATTTTGTGATCGCAGCCCGTGGATATAGTATTAATAACTCATCATACCGTCGTTCCCGATCATAGACTGAATTGCCGAACATCGCATCACATCGTCGTTCCCGACCATCAACCAAATTCCGGAACATCATCGCATTGTCGTTCCCTATTAACGACCGAATTCTCGAACACCATCGCAGCGTCGTTCCCGACCCTGAACGGGGTCCTCGTCATTACCGACTGTTGCCATCAGCAACCCAGGTGTTGGTTATCGACAACATCTCCCGGCAAACATTATATCAATAAAGGAGCCAAAAATGAGTGGGCTCCAAGAGGGAAAAGTAAATTGTTTTTTTTATCTGTAAGGTTTAGTGGGTCCTTAAGACGACCCTGGACACGACTGAGCGTATCCAAGCCGACGACAAAACCACGTTACAGTGCCTCATCGGTTCGAAGATGGGCTATGTCGTTCCACGATATCGTATATCCCCCATACAACTGTACTCCCGATATTCGGCATTTCATTTTTTCAGCGGAATTTTCTGAAAATTCACACAACGATTTCCTTGTGAGTACCTGGAAGAGAATAATCTATATAGTTCCACGATATCGTATGGCCCCCATATAACGGTACCCCCCGATATTCTGTATTTTTATGATTTAAACCAAGTTTTTCAATGGAATTGTCCGAAAATCCACACAAGGGGTTCCTTTTGAGTACTTTGCCCCTTAGAAGGTAATTATCTAAATAGGTCCACGTTTTAGAATAGGGCCCATATAACGGTACCCCCAGATATTCGGTATATTCATGATTATTGCGACATTATTTATTGTAAATATTTTAAATTTCATATATAAAGTTCGGAGCCGTTACTACAGCCTATGAATTGCATTCCTTCCTTGCTTTAAAAATGCAAAAATAAGAATTTCGAATATTATATTTCAATTTTCAGTTAAAAAAGGCCTCAGTGTAGAATCAAAATCCACGCTACTCAATAAATTTAAACTCTGTGGCATATTTCGGTTAAATTGATTTTCGAAAAAGTAGACACTTTAAAAACTACAACTACAAAATAGACCAATTCAAATGCGTAGCTGATTAGCATTGCAAACGCCAATGAATTATAGCGGGTTTTTGTGTGTACATATACGTACACATGTGTGCGTGCGTGTGTGTTTTCAAAATGTGAATAACGTGCTGTGGTGGTGGTGATTGTGATTTCTCTTTGCTGGATTGGGGGTGTGCCGACACACGTTTCAAGCTACCGGTATTTCTATGGAATTATTGAACCAATTTCAATACAAATTCAACACAATTTTCTAAACCAAAAAAAGAAAAATAATTAAGAGATGCTTATCGGAAATTATGAATTCCAATGGGAATTTAATTAAAAAATAAAATAAATAAACAAAAAATACTGAAATACTAATAACAACAAAATATTATCGAAATTGCATGAATAACAAAAAAGATGTGAAGATGCACACACAAATTATAGATATGTATGTATGTATGTATGTATGTATGTATTTTGAAGTGGTTAGCTTTGTAACCACAATTAATTAACATAAATAACATGAAATTATGGCATTTTAATTATGCATTTATGGTGTGGTGGCGGTTGGCATGCCGACCAATTAAAGTGGGTATTTTTTGTTTTGTTTTTGTTTTAGTGTTACATTGTATTTTACACTCACACACACACACTATGTACTCGTGTGTGTGCCTTTGCTCTCACAATTTGTAATTCCCTTTAGCCAAATTTAATCAGAAATATTTGCAATTCCTTCCCTCCACCTCCTCTATGTCCACCACTTTGTAATATTTTTTTCAGTTTCTGGTTAGGCTTTTTTGCTCTTCTCTCTCTCTCTCTCTCTCTCTCTCTCTCTCTCTCTCTCTTTTGTTGATTTCCGTTTCCACTTGATTTCAAGTTAAAAGGGAGGAAACAAATATATGCCTGCAACAAAGCCAACCAATACAAACTGCCCCGAAAATGAAACAAACAACATTACAATTTTAAATATTAATGAATTTTTTTTAAACTAATGCAAACAGAAATCTTTCGTATGGAGAAAAAAGGGTCTGCCATTTAGGGAGAGGGGACATGGCCGAAAACATAGCACAAATTTGTTTTTGGAAATGAACAATCAGGAGGTGTTTGCCAAAGGAAAAAACCGGTCATTGGATAATAAAATGTATTTATTGTTGCCTTTTTGTTATCCAAATTAAAAAATAATAATTGTTCCCTAAACTAATATGTGAAAGGTAACAGGTAAATAAGCTGTAAGTTCGGCCGGGCCGAACTTTGAATATCCTCCAACTTTTGGAAAAATTTTAGCAATTTAAAAAAAATCCGTTAAAAATTCTGTTAAAACCTTAAGAATACCGAATATAGCCGTTATATTAGAGGCTATACGGCGACGTGGACCTGCATCATCAAAATCATCATAATACCGAATATTGGGTGGTTATATAGGGGCTATACGAAGACGTGGATCTGCACAGACAATTTTCTGTCATAGTTTTTTGTATCTATTGCGAACATCAAATACCAAATTTGAAACAATTCCGGTGAATAATGTCGCTAAAATCATCAAAATACCGAATATCGGGAGGTACCGCTATATGGGGGCTTTACGAAGACGTGGACCTGCACAGACAATTTTCTGTCATAGGCTCTAGTATCCATTACGAACTTCAAATACCAAATTTGAAATAATTCCGGTGAACAATGTCGCTAAAATCATCAAAATATCGAATATTGGAGGGTACCGTTATATGAGGGCTATATAAAGTCATGGACCTGCACAGACAATTTTCTGTCGTAGGCTGTAGTATCTATTACGAACTACAAATACCAAACTTGAAACAATTCCGGTGAATTATGTCGCTAAAATCATCAAAATACTGAATATATATATTAAGGTACCTCCCCTTAATATGGCCCATTTCCAATACCAAAAGTCCTGCAGACATAATATACATTTGAGTAAAATTTTTATCAACCTCCTTCATTTCGTTCGGAAGCTAGAGTGATTTCCACAGACGGATAGACGGACGGACATCGCTAAATCAACATAGAATTATATGCTGATCAAGAATATATGTTTACTTTGTGGGGTCTAAAATGTATATTGTGAGGTGTTACAAACGGAATGACAAACTTAATATATCCCCCATTCTATGGTTGAGGGTTTAAAAATCGAAAAAGGCTTTCAACGATCTGCAGGTGTTCAAAGTACTTATTTAAAATTTTAGGATTCTAAGAAATATTCATTCGGAAATTTCAAAAAATATGGAAGAAGGGGAAACTTGCCCCCTCTCCTTAGATTACTTTGATATGTAAATTTTCAAATTTTGGGTGAGTGTATATGAACCAGTATATGAACAGATTTCTACTGGGAGTTCTCTAAATACCTTCCTATGACATCTTTTATTCAATTTCGAACTTACTTATATGTTCTCCCAAGGCCATACCTATCTAAAAAAAAAATAATAAATAATGGTAGACTATCTCCCTTTTATATCTACCATTGAAGCCACACACATGCACCCCCATTCATTTCCCATAAAATTCCCCCTTCTCCATAAAATAAAGAAACAAATAAAAACAACAAAACGCCAAAAAAAGAACATCAATACGAAAACATGAACAAATAATAAAACAAAAATAATAACAATTATAAAAATAAACTAAACTAAATAAAAAAGAAATACTCTGTGTCTTATTTACCTAACCTTTTTTTGTTGCACGAAAGTTGCTGCAGGCTAAGAGTGGGAGGATGAGAAGAGAGGGGGAGGTGAGGGAAGTAAAAATGGCAAAAATAAATGCAAATAATGTTAACAAAATACAATTTGATGTGAAATAACATTTTGTTTTGTTTTTTCTTCTGTTTTCTATTTATTCAATTTCAGGTGGTAGACCCTCCGACAGAAGTGAACAGCGGCAGAAGCAAACAACATTTCAGGATTTCGTACAACAGAGAATTTTGGTGGAATGGAAGGATGACTTGACTTTGGACGTTTCTGTCCAGTGGGTAGGTGGATGAGAGCACAAATATTGAAATAAAATAACATGTAATAGAATTTACATTGGTCGAAAGTTAGGTCACTTTAACATGGACCAGGAAAAAAAAATATTCGTACCAATTCGCTTGCAGTTTGAATCCAAAGAGGATAGAAATTACAAAAATTTATAAAAAAGGAAAAAATAATTAACTTTTAGGGTTGGAAAATTCGAGTCAATTGATAAAAATTGAAAAGGCCCACATCCTATTCAAATCCTTAGCGCAATCGAAATCTTGGAAAAATAAAATGAAATATAAAACACACACACATTCGGCGGTTTTTTATACCCTTCACTATACATAATATGGAGGGTATATAAAGTACGTCATTCCGTTTAAAACTCATCGAAATAATAATTTTAGACCTAACAAAGTATATATATTTTTGATCAGCGTAAAACTCTTAGACGATTGGGCCGTAGCTAAAATTTTGCACAGATCAGTTTTTTGTCTGCAGGCAAGTCAAGTTCGAAGATGTGCTATATCGGTCCACGATAACGTATAGCCCCCATACCACCGTATCCCCCGATATTCGGTATTTTCATGTTATTAGCCACATTTTCCGTTAAAATGAAAGTTCTACACAAGGAGTTCTTTGTGAATACTTAAGCCCCTAGAAGAGATTTGTCCATATAGCTCGATATCTTGGACCTGTATGGACAATTTTCTTCTTCCCATAAAACAGTATCTCCCTATATTTGGTATTTTGATGATTTTAGCTACATTTTTCAATGGAATTATCTAGAAATCCATACTAGAAGTTCTTCTTCCTAAGAACTTTACTCCCTGGAAGAGAAATGTCTATATAGGTTCACGATATCGTATGGCCCACATACAACGGCAACCCCCGATAATTGGTATTTTGATGGTTGCCGCCAATTTTTTCAATGGAATTATCTAAAATTCTACACAAGGAGATTCTTCTGAATACTTACTCCTTGGAAGAGAATATAACGGTTCTTCCCGATATTCGGTATTTTGATGATTGTAGCAAAATTTTCAAATGAAATTGTTTTAAAATCGACCCAAGGAGTTCATTCTGAATACTTTACCACTGGCAGAGAATTGTCCATAAAGGTCCATCGTACATCCCCCATATAACGGTACCCACATTTTTCAATGGAATTGTCTGAAATTCCACACAAGGAGTTAATTGTGAGTGCTTTACCCCCTAGAAGACAATTGTCCATATAGCTCGATATCTTGGACCTACATGAACAATTCTCTTCTCCCCATAAAACGGTACCTCCCTATATTTGAAGATTTTAGGTATATTTTTCAATGGAATTGTCTAAAAATCCATATAAGAAGTTCTTCCTAAGCACTTTATTCCCTCGAATAGATTTGTCTATATAGGTCCACGTTTCAGCATATCACCCATATAACGATACCCACCGATATTCAGTATTTTCTTGACTTTAACTACATTATTCACCGTAATTGCTTCAAACTTCATATTTGAAGTTCGTAATGGATACTTTAACCTACGACGGAAAATTGACTATGCAGGTCCATGTTTTCGTAATAGCTTCCATATAACGATACTCTCCGATATTCAGTATTTTGTTGATAATATCCCTTTTTAACCAGAATTGTTTCCAATTTCATGTGTGAAGTTCGTAATGGGTACTATAACCTATGACGGCAAATTGTCCATGCAGATCCACGTCTTCGTATAGCCAAAATATAAATGTACCACCCTTTATTCGGCGTTTTGATGATATAGCGACATTACTCACCGGAATTGCTTCAAATTTCGTATTTGAAGTTCGGAATCGGTACTAAAGCTTGTAATAAAAAATTACTTATGCAGGACCACGTTTTTGTATAGCCACCATATAACGGTTTTCATTTGAGCGGTATTTTTCGAGTGAAAAAGTTGTAAAGTTGTAGTTGGTGGTGTAAGGTATAAAAATTTCTGCCCGGCCGAACTTATTTGCTTTTTTACTTGCTTTTTTTATTTCTGACCTCAAGTCCAAGTGAGAATCCAAAAGAAGATTTTACAACAAATGTGAAACCCTCAGAGATGCATTAGAAACGTTACATAAATCTAAAATATCACATTTAAATGCATAATGAGTCATTTGCAATAAATGAATGAAACCCTAGGTAAATTAGAAACATAAATTTAAACTATTTGCTTTAAAGCCATAATGAAATTAATAAAAATAAATATTATTGCCGTTTGAATGAATAAAAAAAGGTCATTGTAATGACCTTCACATTACTGGAGGTTAAATTTACAATTGTTTTCCGAAGACAATACAAAAGTTATTAATGAAGTGCTCATTTGAAATCGTGTCGATGAGGTGGAGAAATAAAAATAAACCCATTATCCAGGTGGTCGGGCATAAGCCAATAAAACAACAATATGGACATTACAATTGGCAAAACCATAAAAAATCGAATTGTTTTTTTAAATTTCCTATTGTTCATGGTTATGGGAAACAATAAAAAATGATGGAGATTTGATCTAGAAACAGTTGCCAAAAAATAAAATAGCTAACTACATAAGGTTTTGACTTGAATGTCTTCAAACCTTACAACATTGTGAGTAAGTTGAAACAAAGCAGTGTTAATGAAATGGGATATTGAAAGAGTTCTGAGAGTGCCAGGCGCAGAGAGAATATTGGGCTAGAAAGGCAAATGTTGATCATAGATGTGTTTCGAAAAAAGTTTTTTTTTTTTTTTTTGGGAAACGAGCTAGAGTGGCCTATATGTTATCGAGTTATTTTAAAGAAGATATTGTTGGTAAAATTTAAAAAGGAACCTCCTTTTCAAATTTTACCAACACTTGGTTTCAACAGTACACCCGATTTTTTGCGGCCTGTTTTTAAAGATCACATTATCGGCCGCAAAGCTGATGTCGATTGGCCAACTAGCAGCTGTAATTTGACATCTTTGTGCTATTTTTGTGGGGCAGGCCAGAGACAACTGACAATTTGACAGATGGTGTAGGCTATTACATGGTCAGCTGATGCATTCATTTGAATGCAATTATTTTTATTTCTTTTTAAATAAAATAAGAACCTTTTTTTGCGGACCCTGAATATATTACTTCCAACAAGTTGTAACCCACATCTTTCTTCTATCTATAGCGAAAATGGAAAATATTTCTAACCCTCTCTTACCAACAATTATAATACCAGTTCTATTCCTACTCTTTATGACAAATTGAGTACAAATTTAATATGCACCACCTTCACACCCTTAGTGGAACCTTAACCATAATTCATAATTCTACCTCTATTCCTACACTTAATACCAAATTTAGTAATTTTCGTATCCTTCTGGTACGCATTTCTAAAAACATGGCATTGTATAAATCCTAAACCAAAATATATAATTCCAGTTCTATTCTTACACTTCATATCGAGTACCACGCATTTTCAAAAAGTGCTCCTTGTCTAGGCCAATGTTACCTTTAGAGTAAAATGCACACGTTCAACCTTATTCCCACACTGTATAACAAATTTAGTATCATTTAGAACCCAATCCACCTCCTAATCTACAGGGTGAGATGAAAAAACTGCAACCGACTTCAGACTGCTGTCATTTCTAAGCCATTATTCCAGTGACAGCTCACTATATTGTTAACAAGCGTACAAAAGCATTTTGGTGAGAATTTTCCAGAAAAAAAGTTATTCGTGTTCGGAATTCAAGCGTGAAAGTGTAATTTCTTTCGATTTGGCTGGGAAACCACCAGTGGCTATCGTTAGAGCATTCCAGCATTTAAATATGAATAAATCTTTTGTGTTTCGTAACATCGCTCGTTACCGTGATACTGGTAGCGTAGCCCTACGTCAAAGAAGTGTACGGAAGAAAACAGCAACATCCGCAGAAATGGTTTGAAAAGTAAAGAAGTGACTTTATCGAAATCTGCGCCGCGGTGGCCGAAAAATGGCTCGTAAGCTGAACATATCGCAATATTCCATTCGGCAAATATTGAATAATGAGCACGGGCTAAAGCCATTGAAATTCCAAAAAGTGGACGAACTTACATCGCAACAGAAAGGAAATAAACTCATAAGAGCTAAAGAGTTGCATCGCTTGGCCGAAAGTGGTGAACAGCCAAATTTTGTTTTCTCCGTCTCCGATGAGAAAACATTCGTTGTCCAGCAGCTTGTAAACAAACAAAATGATCGTGTTTACTTGCCAAAGAGGTCAGCTGAAAAGGTACATCTTTTGGCCAGAACTCACCAGAACTCAAGCGCCGGCCATGGTGATGGTGTCGGCCGCCATAACAGCCAATGGTCGCTCTCCGATCGTATTGATCGACCGTGGCATCAGAATTAATGCCAAATATTATAGCGAAAGTTTTCTGGAGGGTGTATGAAAGCCTTGGGCACGCAAACATTTTTGCCGCAGACCTTGGACATTCCAACAGGACTCAACACCATCGCACTCAGCACGCGCCACCCAAGAATGGGTACAAAATGAGGTTCCTCGCTTCATTTCCAGCGCACAATGGCCACGAAAATCTCAGGATACCAATCCATTGGACTGTTGTGTCTGGAGTATTTTGGAAAGCATGGTTGGCACTAAAAAATACCAAAGTGTCGACCACCTCAAGCAAGCTCTTCGCCGGGAATGGGCCAAAATACCGTAGAGCAACATTCGGGCAGCGTGTGACGGTTTCATTAGCCGTTTGAAGGCCATAATTCGTGCCAAAGATAACGAATTCGAAAAAATCTAAACTTATTCTAAAATTTGATGCTATTTCCGACATTTTTTTCTTTCATTTAATAAAATTAAAAAAAAAATTAAAAATTATGGTGTTAGACTTGGTTGCAGTTTTTTTATATCACCCTGTATATCTACGGGAATAGCGAGCGAAGTTATCTGACATGTGTGTTTTCTTTGCCGAGTTATGATCTCGTAACCGTCGATGTTGTAGTCGAACGTTCACCCTATGCCAACGTTACTCATTACTTGGTAATGGGAAAAGTAAGTACTTCGGCCTTATAATTGTTTTAGGAATAACCCATTATTTTCAACCTTCGGAAAAATCAGTTTGTTTGAATTATTTTTAAATATTTAATGTATATGACTGAAAGCTCCCAAATTTTGCTGGGTGACACATGTGCTTACCAAAATGTTTGCTGGGTAGTAATGTCAACTATATAACCTTCGCATTACCGTTACTCCAAAATAACAACAATTACGTACTCCTTACATTACCAGTAGACTAACACTAATTAGTAATTCCTAAATAATTATTATCCCAAAAATATGCAAAGTAAGTGATTTCCGAATGTCTTACCAAGTAATGAGAAGTTAGTCTTCATGGCACCCTTGAGTACATTTGTTGCTTATTCTATGAATTATCGTTTTCTTAGAACTGAAAAATATATATATTTAGTCCTTTGTCTTATTAATTTCTATTTTGTATTCAAGAGAATATATAGTGGATTAATTACTGCAATTTTGAGATATTCATTCAATCAATCTCTGACACAGAGACCAGATTCCAATCGAAAATAACAATCATTTGGAACTCGAATTCATTTCAAATGAATGTTCCTCTGTGACAAATGCGTCTCTTGTGCTCCCACCACCCTAAGCAGGAGCTAAGCACAGCGCACCAAAATATCTCCTCAAACATCATTAGAGATTAAAGCTTAAGTAAATTATTTGTCTTGTTGTTGGTTTTTGCGAACTCATTAACACATTTATTTTGTTTTGATAAATATCCTTAAGGCAATGGAAATCCTCTGTTTTCTGTTAAAGGATTAATTAACACCAGAGTCGTCCAAATATGTTGCGTCAAATGGGGAGGATACCAAGAGCCCGAGAGGGAGGTAGGGAGCTGTAAAACAGCAGCACAATAAAGTAAATAATGCTTATTTTTCTTTTTTGTTTTGTTTATGTCATTTGCTGTTGAGAGTGAAACAAGGACATTGGCCAAAATAAGATAAGAGCAGAGCAGAGCTTAACGGAGGAGACATTTGTCACAGGACTAGCAGCTTATGCAGTAACAGCATTTAAAGATAAGGTAACAACAAAAACAATGAACTAGCCCAGGCCAGTTCATTAAAGGCCATTTTCGACCAAAATATTTCTAGGTTTCTTTAAACAAAACATTTCATTTCAGCAAATGTTTAAAAAATGAAAACAAAAAAAAAAACAAACCTCATCTGAGACATTGCTCAGTGGCCACACCTTTGGCTTCCCCGAGATGTAGGAAAAAAGGATAAATACCATTAAATGATAATATATACCTCAAATATCAACTCGGTTGACCAACCCAAAATATTTTTTTGTCCCGCAGAAAGGTTAAGTAGCCAATAAAAATGTTCTCTTCTCTCGGTGTGTGTGGAATATTGTTTTTTAACATTAAAGGTAAACTTTCCACAAAAAAGGCGAAAGAGAAACGTAAAAATCACATAAATTTGATAGCTTTTTCTTCAGGCTAAAGCAAAAACGGAAAAAAAATCCTTTCTCTACAACAAAAACAATGTCCTCTTCTTGGACTGAACTGAAAAAAGGACGAATTGTATTCTGTGAACAGTATGGGGTTTCACAAACGTATCCCCCATCCACCACGAACAATTGTAAAACCAATGAAGAGCCTAGCAAATGTAGGGGTGGTATGATAATTTGGGAAATATTCTTCAGCAACACTTATGTGTTCTTCAATAAGGACCTAACGATATACTCTTCTGGTCTTCTATGCGAAGAACTCTTTCGAGTCTTCTATGAGAAGACCACTTCGGGTCTTCTATGAGAAGAACTCTTCGGGTCTTCTATGAGAAGACCACTTCGGGTCTTCTATAAGAAGAACTTCTAGTACTCTATGAGAAGAACTTCTAGTACTCTATGAGAAGAACTTCTATTACTCTATGAGAAGAAAGACCTTCTGGTCTTCTACAAGAATACCTCTTCAATACCTCTATGAGAAGACCTTTTGGTCTTCTATAAGAAGACCTCTTCTGGTCTTCTATAAGAAGACCTCTTCTGGTCTTGTATGAGAAGACCTCTTCTGGTCTTCTATAAGAAGACCTCTTCTGGTCTTGTATGAGAAGACCTCTTCTGGTCTTGTATGAGAAGACCTCTTCTGGTCTCCTATGAGAAGACCTTCTGGTCTCCTATGAGAAGACCTTCTGGTCTCCTATGAGAAGACCTTCTGGTCTCCTATGAGAAGACTTTCTGGTTTCCTATGAGAAGACCTTCTGGCCTTCTATACAAAGACCTTCTGGTCTTCTGAACGATGACCTTCTGCACTTCTGAACGAAGACCTTCCGGTCTTCCGAACGAAGACCTTCTGGTCTTCTTTGAGAAGACCTTCTGGTCTTCTATAAGAAGACCTTCTGGTCTTACGGAAGACCTTCTGGTCTTCTATAGAAAGACTTTCTGGTCTTCTACGAGTAGACCTTCAATGATTTCTATAAAAAGTTATTTTCACCTTATTTTCTTTTGAGGAAGAACTTTTGGTCTTCTATTATTAGGTCTTCTTGTCTTCTAAGAGAAGCAGAGTGAGAAAATTTTTTTGTTTTCTATGAGAAGGCATCGTGATATTCTATCGGAATGCCCTGTAGTTTTCTACCTTTTGTTTTTCTCAGAAGAAACGCTATTATTATGCCTGCTTAAGTACAAATTTCCCCTCCTCTTCCCGCTATCCTTATCTTTGCCTCTCATTCTTCGAAACAATGTTCACAAACAAAACAATATTCACAAAGTCATGAATTATTTAAGAGTTATTTTCTCCCAGTTCTTTCTTTGTTTTTCAATCCCCAAAAAATATGGCAAATGAAACTAAACAAAGCCAAAACTAAACGGAATATGTTGAGCAAATTTGTATTTGTATTTGTATTTTTTTTTTTTTTTGCTTTGTGCCTTATTTCAGCGGAATTGGAGTAAACAATGCCTGAAAAAGGTTAGCGATGTGTGTGTGTGGGGGTGTTATGTTCCAATTGTGTGTAACTCAAACAATAACAAGACCACCAAAAACAACAACACCACACACACACCATATCACTGAGTAATATTTAATGCGGCCATAAAGAAAGGATATTCGTTGTTATCCTGTTGTTGAACAAACTCACGAACAACGCATTTGACCAACCAAATACACGGCACTTCGAATATGAATCATGTCCCAACAAAGGTGATCTTTTACGTGGTCCTCAGCCCTATGCCGTGGTTCGTTTGTTTGTATTCAGCAACCTGTTCACATGTCGCAACGACAAACCATGAATTTAAGGCCGAAAAAATGCTGTTATTATCCTTGTGAACACCCACAGTCACTCCACTACACCCCAACAAAATTCTGAACTGAGTGTTCTCATGTGGACGAGGACTAAAACAAGAGTTACAACAACCAATGTTTAGTAGCAAAAAAAAAAAAAAGAACAGCAACAATACAAACAAGTTCCCTACTAATTCCTAATGGATTAAAAACAACTTTGATGATATTAAAATATAACATTTGTCGGTCAAAGGAAAAAGTTTTAGGTGGGCCAGTAGGGCAAGAGAGTACATATCCTCTCTATCCCCCTGGTTGTTTGTTGGCCATAGAGCCTTGAAAAAGGTAGATTACAACGTTTGTGAAGGCATGTAATTAAGATGAAACCTGAATTGAAAAAAAGTGAACTGACCAAAATAAATTTCAAATGAGTTTTTTTTTTTGTATCAGAGGACAACTTTTTTAGGTGCATTTAATTATTTATGAAAGGGAGAAACTTTGCAATATTTGTTTCAACTATTTGCAAATAACAAAACTATAAAATTTAATTCCATATAACAGATAACTCCAAAGTCTAGAATAAATATGTTTAGGGGAAAAAGTTATAAGTAAAGGAAAATGTATGAACATATCATTCCTCTATAAGTCCATATCAAATGGGATGGTAAATAGGTGCAAAGGTTGAACGAATTCATCTGAAAAGGACTCAAAACGTGCCAAAATCTATTAGACTTTGAATTACATGTTAAAACGAACGCCATCTATACTTCAATTTTAACAAGGCTTCTTAAAAGGCTGTAAATTTCGTTGGGCGCCATTAATTTTGTTAATACTTCTGGTCTTTTTCGAGAAAACCTTCTGGTCTTCTATAGAAAGACATTCTAGCGTCTTCTATGAGAAAACCTTCTGGCGTCTTTTGTAAGACCTTGTGGTCCTCTATAGGAAGATCTTGTGGACCTCTATAGGAAGATCTTCAGGTCTTCTATAAGAAAACCTTGATTTTTTTTATTTTCTATGAGAAGACCTCGAAATATTTTATCGGAATGCTTATGTTTTTCTACGAGATTGTGGTACCCTTTTGTTTTTTCTCAGAAGAAACCCTATTATTATGCGTGCTTAAGTACAAATTTCCCCTCCTCTTCACATCTTCCTTATCTTCTATCTTTGTTAATACTTAGGACTGTATCGAGCAATTATTCCTAGAGTCTCCACATTGAAGTACCTTCGGATATTTTTAAGGTATTCCTTAGGTTTCACCAGTTTTGCAATGGAATTGAATATATTCTGACTTTGAGAGTCATAATAATTAAAAATTTTGTCTCTGGAAGCTAAAGGAGTGGCTTCAGATAAATATATTGGTTCGAGCACAATTTGAAAAAGCATTGCAGGGAGTCGGTCGATATTATCCAGTCTCGCCCCTGACCTGATTCTGATACATATATTAGAATTATCTAAGTTTGAATAAAATGGAATGATCTCTTTGCGTTCTATGACCTCCTGGGGGGCGTTGTTCAAGAAGGTATGATTGGATAGCCCTGTCAGGGAATTTTCGTATGCACCAGCCAACCAGGCAGACAGATGGACAGACGGAGGGCCACCGCTATATCACCTCCAAACTGCCTAAAAGAAATTTTGTCCAAAGAGACTTTTGGTTGAAAACCGTTGTTTCGATGAGGCACGTTTTGTCTGCATGGAATGATATCATTGATATCATGTGGCCATATGACTGATGGTATATAAATGCATTAAATCGATATGATATATATCCGTCCATTAGAGTTCGTCAGACACTTTTTTTGGAAGGTCACAATGAGAACAATTTAGAATAATCCCGCATTTTTTGTTTCAATTCACGAAGTCTTAATAAAGATCTATTATATATCAACGTTCAATATCGTATATCTTCTAGCATAATATACGATTTATTTGGTTTTTAATATTTTTGGATTTATTTATGATTTATTAAAATATTCTTACCTCTCAGAAATAATATGGAAATTATTTGAAAATTTACCTGAAAAAAATAAACATAAAAATAAATATTATTTATGTGGATAATATAAAAAAGAAACTAAATTAGGTCGGGCCGATTAAAAAATCTGAATATTCCGATGTTACAATTATATGGAACTGCCAGAAAAGGTGGTGACTATTGAGAACTGCAAACACCAAGTTTTAGGTAATTTTGTCCAAAAAAATCTTAATCGTCAAAATACCCAATATTCGGTAATTTGACGATTTAGGTAACATGAAGTTACCGAGGACATGGGCGCTTTTGGAAGGCATGGATCTATACATGACATTTTCTGTCATAGGAAGCATTACCCATTGTGAACTTCAATTTTCGAAATTCAAATAATTCTAACGAAAACGTGTGGCTAAAATATAAAAATACCGGATATTGGGAGGTACGGTTGTAAGGTGGCTATACGAAGATGTGGACCTATGCAGGCAATTTTCTGTCATAGGAGGTAGTTACCATTACGAACTCCAAATACCACATTTGTAACAATTCTCGTAAAAAGTGCGACACAAATAATTGAAATATCGAATGTCTGATTGTACAATTATATGGGGACTATACCAAAACTCGGACTTGTGTGGACAGTTTTTTGTAAAGATATTTTCTACATGTTGGGAACAAAAATGTCACTTTACAAGAAATTCGGATTAAAATCGTAACTTTAACTACCAAAAGATTTTAAACATGCCGGTACAGTCATATAGGGAGCTATACCAAAACGTGGAGCTCAAAGAGCCACTTTTCAATTCCACAAACTAAAAAGAATCAGTCGGTTATGCCGACAGATGTATACCCTCAGCCAATGTTCGGTTATTGAAATATATTTGGACTTCTATTATTCAAATTGTTACGATTATTTAAATTGTTGTTAGGTCCCGAAGGAATAGGCCAATATTGACCATCCCGTATCGGACCTAAATAAATATGATACAAATATTGTGACGTGCCAGTTTTGGACTATATCGGCTACTTCCTTCACTTTTTATACCCTCAGCCATATGGCTAGAGAGGGTATATATCATTTGATACGAACAACACATGCCTCATCGAAATAACGGTTTTAGACCGTATATCTCTTTAAACTAAATCCGTTTCAAGACATTTGGAGTCGATCCAGCGATGTCCGTCCGTCCGTCTGTCTGGTTGGTGTGTACGAAACTCTCAAACGGATTATCCAATTTGGTCCAAACTTGGTATATCGTAACATTATTATCAAACTTAGATCGACTTCGGTGATGAGCAAAACTGGGTCACTTTTTCCGTTACCTCTACAAATTTTACAAACAAAAATATTTGACTGCAGAGCAAGAGAAAGCATAATCCTATTTTGCTCCAACTTTGCATATCCTAATATTTGTAACAGTGCAATGTCAAGTGCGAAAATGGACAATATGGCGTGAAGATGGAATATTTCGGCCCACGCTTTCATGTTGAATATTCATGAAGCTCATGAAACACGAAATTAAAATCTGATTCCATTCAGACTTGCCACATCTCAATATTTCCATCAACAGAAGATCTTTTATAAATATGGTAGAGATCGGACCATTCCTTTTGGTACCTGCACAACAAAGTGTAAATTTTAAATAACAAATACGATTATAAAATTCGAAATAAGCATCCGGATATCCTCATATTGCACACATCGCATTATTTCTACCGACAAAAGTCTGCTATGAAGATGGAATATATCGGTCAACTCCATCTGGTACCGCCCCCACAAAGGTTCATTATTTTGAATACCCATGTAGCTCATAAAACACGAAATTAATATTCAATTCCATTTAGACTTGGAACATCTCACTATTTCTATCAGCACAGGATCTGTTATAAAGACGTTATAGATCGGACCATTCTTTTGGTACCTCCCCCACAAAGGGTCAGCATTTTGAACAACCAAAACTATTATAAAATACGAAGTAAGCATCCGATTCTCTTTATACTTCACACACCCCATTATTTCTACTAACACAAGATTTGCTGTGATGATGGGATATATCGGTACACTCTTTCTGGTATCCTCCACGAAGCTCATAAAACGCGAAATTAACATCCGATTCCATTCAGATTTGGTACATCTCAATATTTCCATCAACACAGGATCTGTTATAAAAATGACAATATCTTCTGGTACCTCCACCACATAGGGTTCAAGATTTTTAAAAACCAAACGCTCAAACAAAGCGAAATAAACATTCAACTCTCTTCAAAGTTCACACAGAAAAACATTTTTCCTAACCCAAGATTTGTCCTGAAATTGTTATATATCTGCGAACCCCTTCTGGTACCTCAACCACAACCGGTCATAATTTTCAATACTTGTATCTGTCATAACTTGCGAAACAAGTCAGCGATTCTTTACAACTAAATATTTCTGATTTCTTATAAAGTTGGATATAAATATTCGATTTTCTTGAACTTTTGTCCATACCAATATTTTTATCTGTTTTTGATGAGGTATGAAAACGGGATACTTCGGTCGGCTATATGATGTACCTCGCGCACACTTTTAACATTTTCTAAAAATTATCTAATTTTTGATATAAAGTAAAGAAAGTAGTCGATATAGTCCAAACCTGGCACGTCGCAATATTTATATCATATTATTTAGGTCCAATACGAAATGGACAATATTAGCCCATTCCTTCGGAACCTACTCCAAGAGGGCCAAAAATTTGAGTAATCATGAATATATTTTTTAATAATCGAACCTCTCGGCAAAACCGACTGACACGTTTTAACTTGTTATTGAAGGCTCTAAAATGATTTTCCTTTAATTCTTTTGCTGGACTATTTTTTTAAAAACAATTTTTGTTTATACGAAATATTTTCACCATCAGCAAATGCATTCCCTCCCCATTCGGTGACATCAGTAGTTGCCAATTCATACTTTTCTGAACTTTGTACGAAAGCGGAAACGTTTAATCAATTTTTCATCAAGCCGTCTGGCCAATTCGTCAGGCAATGCACTTTTTTCGCCCCAATAAATTACATTGGCTTTTTGGGCAAAAGTCTGCCCCCGTCTGTCCCAATATGTTAATAAATTTAAAGTACAACAGCAACAACAACAACATCATCGCAAAAATATTGAAATTTAATACTTTTAACATAAATTTAATGAACTTTGCTTCAGTTGGCTCTTTTTAGCTGTCATATTCGTTTTTCTGTCTTTTTTTGTTGGCCACTTGAAAACGAAAAATGCCGCCGCCAACATCAGTCAGAGTGTTCTTTCCAAGCATGGCGTAATGCCATGAAACACGAGCCCCCAATCAGACGACGTCGGCCCGGAACATTGTAAGCAGTTTTTTCTTGTCGTTTTTGGGTGTTACAAACAAAGTTTTCAATTGCAACAAGTAACGAACATTGTGTTATGGGCCCCTCCCACCAAATAACAAGTTCAAGTTTAAAAAAGAACACCACCCCGCCACACAAAATGAAGACATATTTTCAAAGTATCAAGAAATAAAATCTGCTGATGGTGAACATAATTTAATAATTGAATATCGTTAAATACTTTGCAGGGAAAATGTTTTGTTTAAATTTAAATGTTCGAAAAGGAGAAATTTTCAGAAATTAAATTTGAAACTTATGTTTTAAAATTAAAGCGAAAAATTGGAGAAAGATGAGAACTTAAAGAATTAAAATTTATACGAAATTAAGGTAGTGCTGTCATTAATTATTTGGAAAGTCACAGATATGTT
The DNA here is from genome assembly GCF_030504385.1 of Musca domestica. Taxonomy (NCBI): domain Eukaryota; kingdom Metazoa; phylum Arthropoda; class Insecta; order Diptera; family Muscidae; genus Musca; species Musca domestica. The sequence goes on along the minus strand of NW_026712391.1, from coordinate 737,533 downwards.
GGTGCCAAAAAATCGAGTTTTAGTCCACTGCAGCTGTTGGATAAAAAAAATCGCTATTTGTTAGAAGTAATGCAGGGAGGTCTACGATGATTGCCTAAGCCTTATGGCTAGAGGGGATATAAAACATTTGATAGTGTGCCTCAGCGAAATGATTCTTTAAGCCTTGCACCCCCCAATATTTCTACCTAAAATATAAGAAAGGACCATTCGTGTTGGTCCCAATCTTGAATATGATAAATGCTTTGGTCGAATTTATATCAACTTTTTTATACCTTCACAGAGGGTACATATCATTTGATACGGTAAAAACTTGCCTAGTCGAAATAACGGCTTTAGACCCTAGGTCTCTTTGGACCAAATCAGTTTCAGAGCATTTGGAGTCGATCCAGAAATGTCCGTCCGTAAGTCTGCCTGTCTGGTTGATGAGCACAAAAACTCTCGAAGGGAGTATCCGATTTGATGTAAATTTGTTACATCGTAATATTATTATTAAACTCAGATCGAGTGTGGAGATGGACAATATCGGTCCACTCCTTCTGGTACCTCCCCCACAAAAAGTCAAAATTTTCAAAAAAAAAAAATGTTTTACTACACAGAAAGAGAAAGAATAGTCCGATTTTGCTCTTACTTTGCAAGTCCTAATATTTCCATCAGTGCTAGGTCAGGTGCGAAAATGCAGAAAAAATGCGGTTCACTCCATCAAGTACCTCCTCACAAAATTTTGAATAACTGTAATTCATAAAACATGTGATGTAAGAGATTGTCCGATTGTCTCCAAAGTACACAGATCACAATATTTTTATTTACCCAAGGTGTGAAGATGGAATATATGGTGTGAAGATGGAATATATCGGTCCACTTGTTCTGGTACCACCCCCACAAAGGGTCGAAATTTTGAAAATTCATGAAGGTCGTAAAACGCGAAATTAACATCCTATTCCATTCCAGAATTTATACATCTCAATATTTCCATCAACACAAGATCTGTTATAAAGATGGTAGAGATCGGAACGTTCCTTCTGTTCCTCCCCCACAATGGGAGAAGTAACTCTCGTAAAATGCGAAATAAGCATCCGATTGTCCTAAAATTTCACACATCCCATTGTTTCTATTACCACCAGCTCTGTTGTGAGGATGGTAGATATCGAGCCACTACTTCTGGTACCTCCACCACAATGGTTCAAAAATTTGAATAACCATGAAGATCGTAAAACTCGAAACGATTATTTACAAACTCGGCACATCCCAAAAATTGTTACGACAAAATATTAAGTGTGAAGATGGGATATATCGGACGACACCTTCTTATATCTTTCCACAATTTTTTAAGAAAATCATTTAAATCGGATGAAGATCTAGCGATTGCGATAAAATTTGATACTTTCGAGATGGTATTTATAATTTGGTACTTTCGAACTGTATCTGATGTCCCGTATCAAATATCCTTGTTGTGCAGTGCATATTACACATGTGAGGGACTTGAAACCCCAATTCGGATGAAACAAAGCTATGAGAGCTATAGCTTAATCTGAACCGATGTTCACCCAATTTAATATACCTGCTTCAAGATTGAATTCGGTGGGATGTGTCAAGTTCAGGTCATTTGGACTGATATTGGCCATTTGGTGCATAATTAACCCGAAATCGGCTCAAGATATACAGGATGAGACAGAAAGATGCAACAAAGTCAAAGGCCATAGTTCTTAATTTTTTTTTATTTTAAATTAATTGAATGAAAGCAACAAATGTCGAAACATCTTCAAATTTTAGAATAAGTTTAGATTTGTTCGAATTGGTCACCTTTGGCACGAATTATGGCCTTCAAAAAGCAAATGAAACCGTCACACGCTGTCCGAATGTTGATCTGCGGTATTTTGGTCCATTCCAGGCGAAGCGCTTGCTTTAGGTGATCGACACTTTGGTAGTTTTTAGTGCCAACCTTGCTTTCCAAAATACTCCAGACACAATAGTCCAACGGATTGGAATCCGGAGATTTTGGTGGCCATTGTGCGCTGAAAACGAAGTGAGGGATCTCATTTTGTAACCATTCTTGGGTGGCGCGTTCTGAGTATGATGGTTCTGAGTCCAAGGTCTGTGGCCAAAATGTTTACGGGCCCTAGGCTTTAATACACCCTCCAGAATATTTTCGCGATAATATTCGTCTTTTATTCAGAAGCCACGGTCGATTAATACGAGTAAGGAGCGACCATCGGCTGTTATGGCGGCCCAAACCATTACCATGGCCGGCGATTGAGTTCTGGTGGCCAACCAAAGGTGCATATTTTCAGCTGACCTCTTTGGCAAGTAAACACGATCATTTTGTTTGTTGTTGTTGTTTACAAACTGCTGGACAACGAATGTTTTCTCATCGGAGACGTAGAAAACCAAATTCTGCAGTTCACCACTTTCGGCCAAGCGAAGCAACTTTTTAGCTCTTTTAGGCCTTTTTTCTTTCTGTTGCGGTGTAAGTTCTTGCACTTTTTGGAATTTCAATGGCTTTACCCTGAGCTCATTTTTCAATATTTGCCGAATGGAATATTGCGATGTGTTCAGCTCACGAGCCATTTTTCGGCCACTGCGACGAGGGTTTCGGTTTCGATCAAGTCGCTTATTTCATTTTCGAAGCATTTCTGCTGATGTTGCTGATGTTTTCTTCCGTCCACTTCCACTTGACGTCGGGCTATGCTACCAGTATTACTGTAACGTGCGATGGTACGAGACACATAAGACTTATTCACATTTAAATGCTGGAGAGCTCTAACGATAGCCACTTGTGGTTTTCCAGCCAGATATACAGAAATCAAACTATCACGCTTGAATTCTGAACACGAATAACTTTTTTTCTGGAAAATTCTCACCAAAATGCTCTTGAACGCTTGTAAACAACATAATGAACTGCCACCGGAATACTTTTAAGAGATTTCAGACGAGTGGCTTAGAAATGACAGCAGTCTGAAGTTGGTTGTAGTTTTTTAAGCTCACCCTGTATATGGGAGCTAAATCTATGGAAAATGGAATTCTCAAATTACAAATAAAATATTTCGAATTACATCTGAAAAAGGTGTAATAAAAAACTGTAAAAATTGTCCATAACTGTATCACAGTTTCTGAAGGACAACGTATATCCTTATTACCAGGTAACCTATAGTGATTACTTGGTTGTGCCAAAAGTGCATATGGCTGTCAACATGGATATAATCTTCAAATAAGTGTAGTGCATATTAAAAAAAATAGAAAAAGTGAGACCCTTAAATAGAACTCTTTCTCCATTACATGGCATTTTTTCCAAGTGGTAGGCAGGAGCTCTCGCCCACGCGGCCACGTGCTGAGGTCAATAAACGATTACAAAAATCATGTGTTTTGAATTGAAATCGTCATTCAATCACATTTTCATTCAGAAATCATTTTGTATTATTGTACCCCTCCCCTCCTACCTTTCTCCATTTGCCACCCCCCCAAATTGAGTCACAAACTTTCTATCAATAATGTCAACTAATTGATCGATATCTTTGTTCTGATTTCCCACACACGCTGCCAGACAATAGTCTTGCACTTGCCTCCACCACCAACACCATTCTGTCGATACTTTATCTTATCGTGTGCGCTTGGAAACACGCAGCAGAATTTCGGTAAATTTTTGGCGGGAATTAAATCATAGAGCTTTATTTGGCATTATGTCCGCGGCCATGGGATGGATAACTTATCATTATGGCCAGTACATATCAGCCGGCAGGCACTTGAAGCAACAAAATTGGTGTTTATTTTTTGCAACAAATTAGCCAGGTTTATTTTCGCAAATTGCAATTCTTTCCGTGCCAGGAATTTGACACAATTTATATGTGCTTTTGCTTTGCTTGTCATGTTATTTCCTCAATCATGGCGAAGCGATAAGATAAGCCAGAGCCTCATATCAGTACTTAATTATGAATGGGATACCTTGTGAATTTTTTCGGAGGGGAGAGTTTGTTATCTGTGCAAAAAATGACTGCTACAATTTGCAAATTGCGATTGCATAATTTCCTTCGCTTCGCTATTCTTTTTATGGGCTTGAGAATTTTACCTCTAAGAATGTTACCTCAGAAAACCAAAAAATGTAAGCCAATAGATAAATATCGATGGCATAATAATTCTGGTCAATATTGATATTGTCACACTTGATATTTTCGATATTTAGTTTTCAAAATATCAACATCATCGGTTACTTCATATAATTACTGTAAGAAGATAAATAGATATTGTTAATTTCGTTAACATATTTATAGGGTTGTAACAGGTTGTCGACTTTTTTTGTTCTAACAGAAATTTCTTGAGAAATACTTAAAAAATCCACGTTATGGCTAGAATGTCCTTTGAAATACTTTTGAAATAGTCCACGATTTTTTGAAAGGAAGTTTGTGATCAAAAAGAATTTCGATGCCTGGGAAGAAAATTCAAAAATTTTCAAATCCTGGGTACATAGTGGGTACAGGGCACAGAGAGTAATATATAATAAGAATTTAAAATGAACCAAACGGTTTTGCCTACAGATGTATACCCTCAGCCAATGTTCGATTACTTAAATATATTTTAACTTCTGTTATGATTATTCAAAATTGTTGGTCCTCTATGGCGTAGGTTCCGAAGGAATGGGCCAATATTGCCCATTTTCTATGATATAAAATAAATATGATATGAATAAATATGATATAAATATTGCGGTTCGGACTATACTAGTAACATTCTTCACTTTATAAGAGGTATGTGATAATTTTTAGAAAATGTAAAAATGTGTGTGAGGTACCAGATATAGTCGAGCGAAGTATTCCATTTTCATACTTCATCCAATACCGAAAAAATATTGGTATGGCTAAAATTACAAGAAAATCGAACATTTATATCCAATTTTATGAGAAACCATAAATTCCCTATTCATCTCAGGTTTCTGGTTGTAAAGAATCGCTGACTTGTTTCGCAAGTTATGAGAGACAAAAGTATTGAAAATTGTGAGCCTCTGTGGGTGAGGCACCAGAAGGGTTTTGCAGATGTATATCATCTTCACAACAGATCTTGTGTTAGAAAAAATGTTTGAATATGTGAAATTTGAAGAGAACCGGATCATTTTCGCTTTGGGGGGGGGGGGGGGGTGTACCAGCAGGAATGGTCCGATCTCTACCATCTTTATAACAGATCTTGTGTTGATGGAAATATTGAGATGTTCCAAGTCCGGAGTGAAATCGGATGGTAATTTCGAGTTTTATGAGCTTCGTGGATATTCAAATTTTGACCCTTTATGGAGGAGGGGCCAAAAGAAGTGGACCGATACATCCCATCTTCACAGCAGTCCTTTTGTTAGTAGAAATAATGAAGTGTGTGAAATATAAAGAGAACCTGATGCTTATTTCGCATTTTATGACCTTCATGGATATTCAAAATATTGACCCTTTGTGGAGGAGGTACCAGAATAAAATGGTTCGATCTCTACTCTTTTTATACCCTCAGCCATATGGCTACAGAGGGTATATATCATTTGATACGGCCAAAACGTGCCTAGTCGAAATAACGGTTTTAGACCCTAGGTCTCTTTGGACTAAATCCGTTTCAGAACATTTGAAGTCGATCTAGCGATGTCCGTCCGTCCGTCCGTCCGTCCGTCTGTCTGTCTGTCTGTCTGTCTGGCTGGCTGGTGCGCACCATAACTCTCGAAGGGAGTATCCGATTTGGTCCAAATTGGCTACATAGTAATATTTTTGTCAAACTTAGATCGAGTTCGGAGATGGGCAATATCGGTCCACTCCTTCTGGTACCTCCTCCACAAAAGGTCGAAATGTTCAAAAAATATATTCTTTGCACAGAAAGAGAAAGGATAATCCGAATTTGCTCCAACTTTGCAAATCCTAATATTTGCGTCAGTGCTAGGTCAGGTGTGAAAATGGGCAATATCGGTAAACTCCATCAAGTACCTCCCCCACAAATGGTCAAAATTTTGAATAATTACAACTCTCATAAAATGTTATGTAAGAGTCCGATTGTCTTCAAATTTCACACATCCCAATAGTTATATTAACCCAAGGTCTGGTGTTAAGATGAACAATATCGGTCCATTCCTTCTGGTACCTCCCCCACAAAAGGTCGAAATGTTCAAAAAATATATTCTTTGCACAGAAAGAGAAAGGCTAATCCGAATTTGCTCCGACTTTGCGAATCCTAATATTTGCGTCAGTGCTAGGACATGTGTGAAAATGGACAATATCGGTCCACTCCATCAAGTACCTCCCCCACAAATGGTCAAAATTTTGAATAATTACAATCTCATTAAATGTGATGTAAAAGTCCGATTGTCTTCAAATTTCACACATCCTAATATTTGTATTAGGTGTGAAGGGGGAATATATCGGTCCACTCCTTCTGATACCTCCCCCACAAAATATTGAAATTTTGAGTACCCATTAAGCTCATAAATCGCCAAATTAACATCCGATTCCATTTAGACTTGGCACATCTGGCGAAATATTTATATCATATTTTGGGTCCGATAGGAAATGGGCAATATTGGCCCATTCAAACGTTTGAATATCCTTAACACTAGTCAAAATATATTTAGATAATCGAACATAGGCTGAGGGTATATCTCTGGCGGCAATACCGACTGATACTTTTTAACTTGTTAAATATAAATATGGAGATGTGCCGAGTCTAAATGAAATCGAATGGAAATTCCGCGTTTTATGAAAAATGTTGACCTTTTGTGAGGGAGGTACCAGAGGTAGTGGACCGATATATCCCATCTTCACGCCAGACCTTGGATTAATAAAAATATTATGATGTGTGAAATTTGAAGACAATCGGACCGCTGTTTCACATTTTGCGAGAGTTATAGTTATTAAAAATGTTGCCGCTTTGTGGGGGAGGTACTTGATGGAGTGGACCGATATTTTCAATTTTCGCACCTGACCTAGAACTGACGCAAATATTAGGATTTGCAAAGTGGGATCAAAATCAGATTATCCTTCCTCTTACTGTACAGAAAATAAGTTTCTTCGAAAATATTGACATTTTGTGGGGGAGGTACCAGAAGGAGTGGACCGATTTTGCCCATCTCCGAACTCGATCTAAGTTTGACAAAAATATTACGATGCACCAACTTTGGATCAAATCGGATACTCCCTTCGAGAGTTATCGTGCGCACCAGTCAGCCAGACAGACGGACGGGCGGATATCGCTTGATCGATTCCTGCTGTCCAGAAACGGATTTGACCTAGGGTCAAAGAGATGTATAATTATTCAAAATTTGACCCTTTGTGGGGGACTGATATTGTCCATGTTTGCACCAGACCTAGCACTGATGCAAATATTAGAATTTGCAAAGTTGGAGCAGAAAAGGATTATCATTTCTCTATCTGTGCAGCATAATTTTTTTTATTAAAATTTCGACCTTTAGTGGGAGAGGAGACAGAAGGAGTGGACCGACATTGCCCATTTCCGAACTCGATCTAAGTTTGATAATAATATTACGACGTACCAAGTTTGGACAATATTGGTTACTCCAATTGAGAGTTATCGTGAGCACCAGCCAGACGGACGGACATCGCTAGATGGACTCCAAATGTCCTGAAACGGATTTGGTCCAAAGAGATTTCGATGAGACACATTTTGGCCGTATCAAATAATATATACATTCTAGCCACATGGCTGAGGGTATAATAATTGTTTATATATTTGCCGAGATTCATCTGCCAAACTGATGCTTGAGTAGAGAGTATTTCAATTTTGACCCGAAATTAAATTAATTCCATATTTTTATGAGCTTCTTGCTTCTTGATTCCATTTTGTTTTGTCATTTCTTTTTCTCTTTTCCTTACACTTTAAGAAAGTAGCTATCACGTTTAGTTTTTTTGTTTTGCTACCATAAAATCTATTTTATGTTGACAATGGCCATTAGGCCTACTCTGAAATTGGTTCAAATTGTTTGTTAATGAAATCATTTCAGCGGCAAAAAAAACAATTTTATCTTGGGCCGTGCAGAAGTGATAAAATGACAGACGTTTGGACGATTGGTTGGAGAAAAGGCAACAACAACGGCAGCCAAAAAAACCTAGAAATTATTTTCTCTGCTTCCATTGCGGGGAACACTTTTTCGGCTATAAACTTGGCCCATTCTGTTGTAGTTGTTGCTATCAAATTTGATATCTAAAACAAATTGTTGATGAGGTTCCTCATGTTGTTCTTGTAACCATAAAAAGTAAATAACTAAGCAAACAAACAGCCAACCATACGAACGATGAACGACCGAGCGAGCGAGCGGACGAGCGAACGAACGACCAACCAACCAGCCATCTAATCTAAGTGTGTCACTCATTCAGCAGCAGACTTCTTTGCTGGTGTTATTGTTGTCAGTCATTTCAGTTGTATGATATGACCTGTGCAACCCCCCAACCTTCCCCCACATGTCCCCTCTTTATATCTGGTGTTCCATACAATATTTTGTGGTATAAAATTATGTGAGTGTGTTAGTGTGTGTGATCAGATTATTCTTGGTCAAGGTTAACAAAAGTGAGAGTGGGGCACAACAATTTTCCTGTGGCACTTCTTCGCTTTAGTGTGGCAGTCGTTTGGTATTCTAGTCCCATTTTAGTTGTTGTTGTTGTTGTTCCATACTGAAAATAGATTCTTTATGGCCTTTGGAGCAACAAAAACAAGAAAAAATCACAGCCACAAAACTTTGATAGGGATTGTTGTGGTTTATTTTCATTCAGTTGGCTGGCTGGCTCTCCACTCCACATGGCCGGACAATGGAGCCGATTTCACGTTCCTTTATCGCATCTTCTATGTTTTGCCATGCTTTGCTATTTTTACCTTGGCGCTGAAGTTCCCTCTCATTCTGGGCATGGGAAAATGCTACAGAAATAGGTAGGGACCATAAAAATCTAGACGCAATTTTTTTCCAAATTTAGCCAGTGCTGTTCCAAATGACCTTTCAACAGGTGAATATGGGAAATTTCATAAAAATAGACTTGAAATGAGTTACGTTGTTTATGTATCATGTGTTTCTTCTTCTTCTTCGCCGAATATGTCATTTTCTCACCTGGGCAACTTTGTTTAAATCTTTACATTTCGCGATAAGATAAGAGGACGTCAGACACCTGATTCTGTTTTGCAAAATCAGAAATATTTTCTTAGAATTGCAATATCAAGTTGCGGAGTAAATATTTGTTTTGAACTACTACTCCGCATGGCATGAGTGGCACAACAAATTATTGGTACATACAATTTGAATACACTTTCCGTTGAAAGTCATCCGAGCTGGGTAAAAAAAAGAAGGAGGGACAATATTTGCCAGAGACTGGGAAGAATTAGTCAGGGATGGGAATAGAAATTTTGCAAAAACTTCTGATACTGATATGAATTGAATTTGAAGGGTAAATGAAGGTGTTATAGAGGTTCCGCAATCTAACATTTATTTATTTAACTAGTGTTTATTTCGTGAATGCTAACACACATTTGAAAGATAATTATTAGATATATACTTCCGCCGAAAAAATATGGTTGCATATACGTTCAAACAACGCTGGGATATAGTGCGGAATTGTTTGGAAAATCATGGCATTAAAGCAGAATGTGTGCAAAAATTGGGTACGGATGTAGGAAGAAGAAGAGGATTTTGGTACGGAACAATATTTTGAGTCATTATACCCTCAGCCATATGGCAACAGTGGGTATATAACATTTGATACGGCCAAAACGTGCCTCATCGTTATAAGTGTTTTAGACCCTAGGACTGTTTGGACCAACTCCGTTTCAGAACATTTGGAGACGATCAAGCGATATCCGTCAGTTTGTCGGGCTGGCTGGTGCTCACGCTATCTCTCGAAGGAAGTATCCGATTTGATCCAAACTGGGTACTTCGTAATATTACTGTCAAACTTAGGCAGTCTACTTCTTTCGGTACCTCCACAAAAAAATGTCAACATTTTCAAAGAAAATAATTTACTGCACAGAAAGAGAAAGGATCATCCGATTTTGCTCCAACTTTGCAACATACAGGGTGAGATGAAAAAACTCCAACCAACATCAGACTGCTTTCATTTCAAAGCCACCCGTCCGACAGCTGTTAAAATTATTCCAGTGACAGCTGGAGGGAATAAAACAGCAATATCGGCAGAAAGGGCTCGAAAAGTAAATAAGCGACTTGATCGAAACCCACGTCGCAGTGGCCGAAAAATGGCTCGTGAGCTGAACATATCGAAATATTCCATTATGCAAATAATGAAAAAATGAGCTTGGGGTAAAGCCATCGAAATTCCAAAAAGTGTAAGAACTTACACCGCAACAGAAAGAAAATAGACTCAAAAGAGCTAAAGAGTTGCTTCGCTTGGCCGAAAATGGTGAACAGCCGAAATTGGTTTTCTCCGTCTCCGATGAGAAAACATTCGTTGTCCAGCAGTTTGTAAACAAACAAAATGATCGCGTTTAATTGCCAAAGAGGTCAGCTGAAAATGTGCACCTTCAGTTGGCCATCAGAACTCAAGCGCCGGCCATGGTGGGGATGGTGTGGGCCGTCATAACAGCCGATGATCGCCCTCCGCTCTCATTGATCGACCGTGGCATCAGAATAATTGGCGAAAATTACCGCGAAAATATTCTGGAGGGTGTATTAAAGCCTTGGGCATGCAAACATTTTGGCCGCAGACCTTGGACATTCCGACAGGACTCAGCACCAACGCACTCAGAGGCACGCACCACCCAAGAATGGTTACAAAATGAGGTTCCTCGCTTCATTTCCAGCGCACAATGGCCAAAAAAAATCATCGGATACCAATCTATTGGACTATTGTCACAAAAAATTACCAAAGTTTCGATCGCCTCAAGCAAACACTTCGCCGGGAATGGGCCAAAATACCGCAGAGCAACATTTGGGCAGCATGTGATTGGCCATTTGAAGGCCATAATTCGTGCCAAAGGTGACCAATTCGAACAAATCTAAACTTATTCTAAGATTTGATGCTATTTCCGACATTTTTGCCGTCATTAAATAAAATTTAAAGAAAATGCAAAAATTATGGCTTTTGACTTTGTTGCAGTTTTTTTCCATCCATCCGATTTGGGATTTTATATCCCTCACATGCGTAATATGCACTCCACAAAAATGACATTTGGTACTAGATATCAGATGCAGCTCACAAATAAGTGCTTAACATTTTGTCAAGATCGTTTCAGATTTGGAAATACCTCCCATATATATCTTATCGGTCCAAATGACCTACATTCGGCCGAATTCAGTTTAGAAGCAAGTACATCAAAATTGTTGAAAATCGGTTCCAATATAGCTTTAGCTCCCATATATATGTTTCATCCGATTTGGTCTTTAAGTCCCTCACATGCGTAATATCGGATACCAGTTATCAAACGCAGCTCAGAAATAAGTGCCTAATTTTTTTCAAGGTTCAGATTTGGATGTAGCTCCCATATAAATCTTTATCCGATATCAGGTTTATTTTGCACCAAATGGCTAATATCAGCCCAAATGGACTAAATGTTGGCACTTTCGACCGAATTCAGACTAGAAGTAAATGCTCCAAATTTGGTGAAACAGCTACAGCTCCCATACATATGTTTCATCCGAATTGGAGTTATAATACCGGACATCGAAAATACCTCTGCCAAATTTTATTTAGAGCGGTTCAGATTTTTATATCCCTTCGATATATATCTTCATTCGATTTTACGGTTGTTATTCACCATATATGTAATGTGAGCCCAAATTCGATAGCTTTTTGTCATATTTAACCGAATTTTTCCATTTGGGGACTCGGTCCGGTATATCTATTGATCCAATAAATTTTTTTTTTTAAATTTTAAATTCTTTTCGACGTCATATCATGCACTGTACATCAATGTTTTTTGGTACTAGAGGTACATGATTTTAGCGTCATTATTCACCGGAATTGTTTTAAATTACGTATTTAGAGTTCGTAATGGGAACTACAGTCTGTGACAGAAAATTGTCTATGCAGATCACGGTCTTCGTATAGGCCCCATATATCGGTATATCCGGTATTCAGGTACAATATTCACCGAAAATGTTTAAAATTTCGTGTTTATAGTTCCTAATAGGTTTCTGTGACATGACATTGTCGATGTAGGAACCGGCCTTCGTATAGCCCCCATATGTCGGTAGCTTCCCATATTTCGTATTTTGATGATTTTAGCAACGTTATTCACAGGAATTTTTCAAGTTTCGTTTTTGAATATTGTAAAGGCCTTTGACAAAAGTTGCCTATGCAGATCTACGTCTTCATATGGACCCCAATATAACGGGGTCGTTATTTTTAAGATTTTAATATTTTTATTTATTTATTTTGTTTTTTGAAAATTTCTAAATTCGTTCCAAATGGTGGAGGGTATTCAAACTGCGGCCTGGCTAAACTTACTGCTTTTTTTCCTGTTTCTTTTATTAGAAACTTGCCTATATCTCCTAAAAAATCATCCTTCAGAATTTTTTACATTTTTAGTTTTAATCTGTGTGTGATTATCGGTATTTTACCAATAATTTTTTTCAAAATTATTCAACCACACAAAATTTGTTCCAAATTTTCTGTCATTGTCAACGACACAATACCGAAACTGGTTTATGTTTCCACATAATTAAACAAGTCATAAAAAATTTGCCGCCAAATATTTTCGAACGTATTTTTTTTTAAATAAATATGTTTGTGCAAACTTTTAAGCAAATAAATGCATTTTTATTTCTTTTCGCGCCAGATTTAAATATTTACGATTCTTGCAATCTGCAAAAAAATTAAAAAAAAAATAAATCTATGGCAAAGTCAAAATGTGCGTGCATGCCATGCCGCCTGCTTATCGTTGCGTATTTACGACCAGCAACTGTGAACTCATTTTAAATTTAGAAATTCTCTCATTTTTTCGTGCAGGCTTTAAGCTGTTCGGTTTTTTTTTACCACCACTGCATTTTGAAATTTAGCAAATGTCTTTCATTCAAAAAAAAAAAAAAACCAAAGGCAAAAAATGAGTTTTGTTGTTGAAATTGAAAAAAAGAGGAAAGAAACCACCTCGCCGCCTAACAAAGCTAACTGAAATTTTCGTTTCCATTTCATTTAGTTTTTTCTCTGCTTTTTTTCTTTTTGTCTGAAAAACAAATGAAGAATAAGCTAAGAAGCTAAATGAAAAAAAAATCCACACACATACACTCAATTTAAATGGAAAGCAAGGCAATAGCAGCAGAACCAGAAAAAAAGCTGAAGATAAAAACTGTAAAGGAACCGCAAAATGCATGCCAAGGATACTCTCTCAACACGAAGGCAACAACAACAACAACGAAAGCACAGAACTACCTTAGATATGAAATTCCAACAAACAAACATTGTTGTTGTGTGTCCATGTGTTTCATTGCTGACCAAGTTTATAAGCCCGACTGCCAGCCAGGGCAACCAAGCATCTATGGCCAGCCAGCCAGGCAGCCAGAGTCCCTCAAACATTTCACAGAAAATGCTGCGAATGCAAAATGAAATCATAAACAACAACAAAAAAGGCATTGATAGCCGGTAGTTTTAAGGCTGCTTGGCTTTTGGCTTTATTCAGCGGCACGAAAAAAGAGGCCAACACTTTTATGAAAAGTGAAAACGCAAAACCCCAGAGCAATGTCTTCATACCCTCAACGTCAGCTTACCTGCCTGCCAGCCAACCTCTCGGTCAAAGTCCCACAAATAACCTCAATGTTGGAAATTTGCTTATGGACCTTTGCAGCCACGTTGTGTTTTTTGCAATTCCTTTTGCAAACAAATGAATGAATGGAATCGAGTGGATTGGAGTGGATGTTCTCTTCATCGGACCGAGTCACTTAGACATATTTTATGACATGAAACCAATGACTTGACTTTGCTGGCATTTTTTGTGCGGGTCTTTTAAGACCGGCATTTTTTCAACATCCCCAGGACTCTAATGGATTCACTTCCACTTTTTTTCTGTTGGCCTTTAAGAAAACATAAATAAATGAAAATAGGTTTTTAATGTCCACGCCGAATTTAGGTAGAGCCTTGCTTTATTACCAAAACTTTTATGATTGAAGATTAGCGATATTCTCGACCATAAAACGCAAAAATTCCATTATTCCCTTGTGGTACCTCTGGCAGGGTTGGGCAATAAATTATATTTTTGGAATATTTAATTTTTTTCGCAAATTATTTTTATTTTATTTTGGGGAATAAAAATTCTCTATTCTGAGAAAAATTTAATTGACTTTTAATTTTTTGAGGTTTGAAAACTATTGTGTCATTTGGAGGAAAAATTTGTTTCTACAGTGAAACCAATGTAACCCAGCAAACATATTCACAACAAATTGGATTGCCAACCCAATATTTTAACAGCGGCCTGTTGCATTAATATGTAGTTATTTTCTGGTCATTAATAGTATATAGTTTATATAGAGATTTATAAATACATAAGGACTTTTAGTAGCCAATCTCTATAGAAAGGTACTCATTTAATCATGAGGCATAATTATACCCTACACCACAAGGTGGTCAGGGTATTATGTCTTTGTGCATTTGTTTGTACAGGCAAAAGGAAGCGAGGTAGACCCATAGTTACTTTTGAGGATCTCTTTAGAATCACTTTCTGAGTTGATTTATGCATGTCAGTCCGTCTGTCCGTCCGTCCGTCTGTCCGTCCGTCCGTCTGTCCATGTATTCTTGTGAACAAAATGCAGGTCGCATTTATTATCCGACTAAGATGAAATTTTGCACAAATCATTTGTTTGGCCCAAAGACGAACCCTATTGAAATTGGACATAATCGGTAAAAATTGAGATATAGCTCCCATATATATCTTCGTCCGAATTGCCTTTTATTGTGCACCAAACGTGTAATATCAGCCCGAATAGTATGGAAAAAATAGGACTGAAAATAAGTATGCCCAATTTTATCGAAATCGGTTCAGATATGGCTATAGCTCCCATATATATTGTTCATCCGATTTGTTATTTTTGCCCTTCCCTGCCGTAATATGCATTCTGTAACAACAATATTTAGGGAAATATATCAAATGTAGCTCAGAAATACCTTTGCTAAATTTTATCGAGATCGGTTCAGATTTGGATATAGCTCCCACATATAACTTCGTCCAATTTACCTTTTATTGTGCACCAAATATTTGCCCAAATAGGATGGAATTTGTCACATACGACAGAATTGAGTGTAGAAGCTAGTATGCCAAATTTGGTGAAGACCGGTTCAGATATAGCTATAGCTCCCATATATTGTTCATCGGCCCGCTCGACTTTAGGACTTTACTGGTTTTCTTTAGATATTGGTATGATATCCATATTTGTAATTAATATTTTTGCTGAGTATGTTTCAGAACCTGCAGGAATGGGAAAATTGCCAATAATGACAACCCCATATTGTCTGGATTATCAGTATCCCAAAAATAATGAGTACTACTTACCCTCTCATTACCAGTTAACTCAAAAATAATGACTTATTCCTATAAAATTTACAAGGCAAAACACTTTATTTTATTACATCAATGAGCTCGTCCGATTACAAAACCTAAGGTCGCTGATTCAAATCTCCATTCCACCAAAGATAAAAAAAAACAAGTTCAAAAGTATCAGACGATTTTGCCGACAGATGTATACCCTCAACCAATGTTCGGTTATTCAAATATATTTTGTCTTCTGTTATGATTATTCAAATTGTTGACATTCTATGGGGAAGGTTCTAAAGGAATGGGCCAAAATATTTTCCATTTCGTATCTAATACAAATCTAATCAAAATATTAAAACCTATCAGATTTGAGTTTTATATCGACTACTTCCTTCACTTAATATGAGATATTTGATAATTTTCCGATAAGTTCGCGTTTTATGAGAGTTATAAATATTTAAAATCTTGGCCCGTCGTGGGGGAGGCACCAGAGTCAGTAGTCCGATATTGTTCAACTTCACAACAGATCTTACGTTGATAGAATTATTGGAAAGTGCCAAGTTTGAAAGTAATCGGATGCTCTCGCGTATTATGTGCCAAATGTAAATCCAAATCTTGACCCGTTGTGGAGGAGGTACTAGAAGGAGTGGTCCGTTCTTCATACCAGACCTTGTGTTAGTGGAAATATTGAAATGTGCGAAATTTGAAGATCATCGAACTCTTATTTCAAATTTTATAAAAGTTTTAATTATTCAAAAATTTGACCCTTTGTGAGGGAGGTACCAGAAGAAGTGGTCCGATATCTACCATCTTCACACCAGACCTCGTTTAAGTAGAAGTATTGGAGTATGTGCAATTTGAAAAGAATCCAATCCTCGGTTCTCCCTTTACGAGCTTCATGGTTATTAAAAATTCAAATACCTTGTGGGGGAGGTACTAGAGGAAGTATACAGATATATCCCATCTTCACACCAGATCTTTTATTAACAAAAATATTGGAGTGTGTGGAATTTGAAGACAATCGGACTCTTAGTTCAAATTTTATAAAAGTTTTAATTATTCAAAATTTTGACTCTTTGGGGGGGAGGTTGCTTGATGGAGTGGGCCGATATTGTCCATTTTAGCGCCTGACCTAACACAAACATATTGGTACATGCACTTTGCACAAAATTGGGCGAGCATTTCATGTTCTATGCGGTAATTCATTTTCTGTGAAAATTTTGACCTTGTGTGGGGGAGGGTTCCAGAAGGAGTGGACCGATATTGCCCATCTCCGAACTCGATCTAAATTCGACAATAATATTACGATGTACCATGTTTGCACCCAATAGGATACTCCCTTCAAGAGTTATCGTGTGCATCAGCCAGAAGGACAGGCAGACGGACGGAAATCGCTAGATCGACTTCAAATGTCATGAAACGGATTTGGTCCAAAGAAACCTAGGGTCTTAAACCGTTTAGATGAGGCACCCTCTCTAGTCGTACGACTAAGGGGGTAAATACGAAGAATCTGTCGACAACAATTAACGTCGTAAGAAAACAATTAATGTTCGTAGTAGTGGGTGGGTGCAAGGCATAATCACAAAAACCCAACCTTATCACACGCCTCTGCATCAAGACTGACCCAGACTGACCCAAAATAATCATCATCTTTTTACTGTCCATGCTTTTTGTACCCTCAGCCATATGGCAATACGGCCAAAACGAAATAAGGGTTTTAGGCCCTAGGTCTGAACCAAATCCGTTTCAGGACATTTGGAGTCGATCTAGCGATGTCCTTCCGTCCGTCTGACTGGTATGCAGGATAACTCTCGAAGAGTGTATCCGATTTGTGCAAACTTGGTACATCGTAACATTATAATCAAACTTAGATCGAGTTCGGAGATAGGCAATATCAGTCCATTCCTTGTGGTAACTCCCCCACAAAAAAACAAAATTTTCAAAAACATATTTTACAGCACAGAAAGCGAAAGGACAATCCGATTTTACTCCAAACTTGCAAATCCTAATATTTGCATCATTGGTATGTCAGGTGTGAAAATTGACAATATCGGTCCACCCTACAAATGGTCAGAATTTTGATTATTAATAACTCTCGCAAAATGTGAAACAAGGGTCCGATTGTCATAATATTTCATACATCATAATATTTTTATTAATCCAAGGTCTGGTGTGAGGATGGGATATAGCGGTCCACTCGTTCTGGTACCTCACCCACAACGGGTGAAAATTTTGAATGCACATGAAGCTCGTAAAACGCGAAATTAACATCCGATTCCAATTCAGACTTGCCACATCTCAATATTTCTATCAACACAAGATCTGTTATAAATATGGAAGAGATCAGACCATTCCTTCTGGTACCTCCCCAACGAGTCAATGTTTTGAATAACCAAACCGATTTTAAAATCCGAACTAAGCATCCGGTTCTCTTCATATTTCACACATCCCATTATTTCTACTAACACAAAATCTGCTGTGAAGATGGGATATATCGGTCCACTCCTTCTGGTACCTCCCCCACAAAGGGTCAACATTTTGAGTAACCAAACCGTTTATAAAATCCGAACTAAGCATCCGGTTCTCTTCATATTTTACACATCCCATTATTTCTACTAACACAAGATCTGCTGTGAAGATGGAATATATTGGTCAAGTCCGTCTGGTACCTGTTCCACAAAATGTCAAAATTTTCATAGAAAATAATTTGCTGCACAGAAACAGAAAGGATTATTCCATTTTGCTCCGACTTTGCAAATTCCAATATTTCCATCATAGGTAGGTCTGGTGCGAAAATTGACAATATCGGTACACTCCATCAAGTACTTATAATTATAACTCTTATAAAATGTGTCCGATTGTCTTTAAATTACACACAGCACAACACTTTTATAAAACTAAGGTCTTGTGTGAAGATGGAATATATCGGTACACTCCTTCTGGCATCTCCCCCACAAAGGGCCAAAGTTTTGAATAACCAAAATGATCAGAAAATCCGAAATAAGCTTCTGGTTCTTTTCATACCTCACACAGCCCATTATTTTTTCTAACACAAGATCTGCTGTGAAGATGGGATATGTCGGTCCACTCCTTCTGTACCTAACCCACAAAGTATTCAGGATTTTGGAGAACAAAACGTTTAAAGAAAGCAACAATGCATCCAACTCTCTTTAACTTTCACATATAATACTACTTCGGTCGACTATAACTGGGACCTCACACACATTTTAACATTTTCTAAGAATTATCACATATTTCATATAAAGTGAAGGATGTAGTCGATATAGTCCAAAAGTAATCCTCCTATCATAAAATACTATCAATTTTACGACTGACCCCCAATTACAGGAAAAAACATTAGGATGTCTTTCAAGTACATATGCATTTTAAACGTGGCGCCAATTAGGGGTCAATCGTAAAATTTATACCATTTTCTGATAGGAGGATTTTGCCCCACCTTGTAGATTTAGTACTCCAATTATGGGTGTTTAGATCATGTTTTCTAGCTGAAGGTAAAAATTTTACAAATTTTTAGTTAACAAATAATTTTACAATAATTTATGTTTTCACTTGGCGAAGATTGTAAACATCTTAGCCCGGTCGACTTTACACCGGTTTTTAGCTTTTTAAAAACATTTTTGGAACTACAATCAAATGTTCTCCTCAAAAAAGTTTCTCTATACATTTTCTGGATTTATGCAATTCGAACGAAATATTCAAATACGATTATAATTAAATATTGACGAAAACCAAATGTCATCCAATTCCACACAAAATGGCACTGCCTACCCAAAAACAACCTGGAAGCTATTTTCCATATCAAAGAAAATGTATTCGCTTTAATGCGCCGATGGCTTGAATTTGAAATTATTTCTATCAGCTTCTGTCGCTGAATATTTCAGCTGCAGTAGCTGCCTTTTTCCTCTTTTTTAATAGAAATAAAAACCAATAAATCTACATGTACGGAAAATTTTGTTAGTTTGGTGTTAAAATATTCGTGAAAATGCAAATTCCACAAAAAAAAAGAGGGGAGATACAAAAGTGTGAGATGTCACAAAAAGGAGAACATTCTCAATGACAAAATTTAGCATTCGTGTGGTATAAATTCAAAATGATGATGAATTAAGAATTAAAGACTTACTCAATCTTCTTATGGCTGACACTTAACACACAAAAGTAGCATAAGGATATTTAAAAGGATTAGGCAATTTTCAACATAGCTCTGAACAAAGTTTTGCTCACATCTCAGTTACATTTGATAAATTTTAACACTTGCCCCCAAGAAGACAAACACAAATGTGACACTTCCCTTTTTGCCATGGAAACCACCGAAAATTTAATTCCTTGCTCTATGCCGGTGTTGGGGAATGAAAGATAAACACAAATCGTCCTGCCACAATAATCCCTTGACAGGCATTTCTGTCATTTCGTCCTTTCTCCCTTCCCATTGCAGCTGTTCAACGTTGATTAAGTGCCAACTATAAAAATGTATTAATTTAAATGACTTCTGAATGAGTGATTTAAGGCGGCAGGGCGAAATAATCTTTTTTGCTAGCATTTTCTGCCAAAAATATTTCATTTTATTTTGGATGTAAATTTTAGCAGCATCATCTATTTTAAGATAATCAGGGTGATAACATTTGGCGTTTTTGTTTTCGTCTGCTTTAATGTTTTGAAGCAAGTCACAAATTAATGATGGTAGCTCACACACAAGAAGACATAAAGTAAGAAAATTAATTAAAATGTGTCCTTAAGATCGTAAAATGTAAAAAAAAGAAATAAAACAGAAGAAACAGATTTAAAAAATGGCTGCTTCTGGCTGGAGAGTTTAAAACTGTGAATGCATATAACGGAGGCCAATGTAATCTATGAACTATGGATAGTTTTTCCAAAACGGTCAAAAATATTTTAATCAGGCGATTTTACTCCCATTCCGTTTTTTCTTTATATGAGATATGTAATAATTTTAGAACATTTTAAAATACTTCATCTAATACAGATAAAAATATTGGTATGGGGGGGGTACCAGATGGGATGGTCCGATCTCTAACTTATTTATAACAGATATTGTGTTGATGGAAATATTGAGATGTGCCACGTCCGAATATAATCGGATGTTAATTTCGCGTTTTATGAGCTTCATGGATATTCAAAATTTTGATCCTTTGTGGGGAAGGTACCAGAAGGGGCTGACCGATATATTCCATCTTCACAGCAGATCTTATGTCAGTCGAAATAATGCGATGTGTGCAATATGAAGATATTTGAATGCTTATTTCGGATTTTATAATCGTTTTTGTTATTCGAAATTTCTACACTTTGTGGGGGAGGTACCAAAAGGAATGGTCCGATCTCTATCATCTTTATAACTGATCATGTGCTGATAGAAATATTGAGATGTGCCAAGTCTGCATGGAATTGGATGTTAATTTTAAGTTGAATGAGTCAGTGTGAGGCAGCTATTAGAAAAAATTGGACCGATCTATCCCATCTTCACAACAGATCTTGTGTTAGTAGAAATAATGGGATGTGTGAAATATCAAGAGAACCGGATGCTTATTTCGGATTTTACAATCGTTTTGGTTATTCAAAACTTTGACCCTTTGTGGGGGAGGAACCAGAAGGAATGGTCCGATCTCTACCATCATTATAACAGCCCTCGTATTGATAGAAAGATTGAGATGTGGCAAGTCTGAATGGAATCGGATGTTAATTTCGTGTTTTATGAGCTTCGTGAATATTTAAAAAATTTTACCCTTTGTGGGGGAGGTACCAGAAGGGCTGGAGCGATATATTCCATCTTACCACCAGATCTTGGGTTAATAAAAATATTGGGATGTATGAAATTTGAAGACAATCACATTTTATAAGAGTTACAATTATTCAAAATTTTGAAAGTTTAGGGGGGAGGTACTTGATGGAGTGGACCGATATTGTCCATTTTCCCACCTGATGCAAACATTAGGATTGACAAAGTTGACACAAAATCGGATTATCGTTTCTCTTTCTTTGCAGCAAATTATTTTCTTTCAAAATGTTGACATTACGAGGTACCAGAAGGAGTGGATCGATATTGCCCATCTCCGAACTCGATCTAAGCTTGACGATAATAATACGATGAACAGACGGACGGGACGGATTCCCCTAGATCGAACCCAAATGTCCGCAAACGTTAATTTCGAAGTGGCACCTTTTTTTCGGTATGATGTGGCATATCTACCCTCTTTAGCCATATGACTGCGGGTATAAAAAATAAAAGGCTTCAGTCTGTCCTCTAAAGATTTGTGCAGCCACAACTTGTCCGCTTGTTCATGTTAATCCTTTTTGGGAGACGTACCAGTAGATTGGACCTATATATCCCAATTTTACACCAGTTCTACTTTTAGTACGAATATTGCAATTCGGACCGATCAGAATCTATACGAGTTATTGGTAGTTTAGATTTTAGCCTTTTAGTGGGAAGGTACGAGAAATATTGGTCTAATATCTTCCATAATAATCCCTGACCTAAGTCTGATAAAATATTATCACTGGTCGTGATTGGACTACTAATATTTCATCAGACTTAGGTCAGGGGCTAGTATGGAAGATATCGGACCAGTACTTCTCATACCTTCCCAATAAAAGACTAAAATCTAAACTACCAATAATTCGTATAGATTCTGATCGGTCCGAATTGCAATATTCGTACTAAAAGTAGATAGCTTTTTACACATTTTTGGATTCTTGGAGCAGTGGTGTTTTGGAAAAAGTGATCGGCCCACTTTCCATTTTCATATATTTTCTAATATGGACAATATATAGGGAAATACTAAGTTTGAAGAAAAATCAAACACCGATTTCACATTTTACTAGAGTTAATATTATCCATAATATTGACCTTTTGTGTGTGAGGGAGGACAAATATTGCCTATTTTCGATCATTAGTTATGACTTATCGAAATATACAGTTTGAACTACCTCAAAAGCGAAACTTGAAAAACAAGTAAAACACATTAAGTTCGGCCGGGCTGAACTTTTAACACCCTCCACCTTAGGGTAAAGGAAACATTAGAACCCATTGTGACCTACAAATACCAATTTTTAGACATATTCGTGGGAAAATGTCGCAAAAATCATCAAAATATCGAATATCGGGAGGTACCGCTATATGGGGCTATACAAAAACGTGAACCTTTACATACAATGTTTCGGCAACGGAGCTGGAACCCACTAGGACACACAAATACCAATTTTTAGACAAATCTGCGAAGAAATGTGGCAAAAATCATCAAAATACCGAATACCCGGAGGTACCGTTATATGGTAGCTATATTAAAACGTGGACCCATACATACAATGTTTTGGCAACGGAGCTAGAACCCATTAGAACACACAAATACCAATTTTTAGACAAATCCGTGACAAAAAAATGTGACAAAAACGGTCAAAATACCGAATATCAGGAGGTGCCGTAATATGCGGGCTATATGGGAAGGCGTGGACTTGCACGGACAATTTTCTGTCATAGGCTGTAGTATCCATTACGAACTTCAAATACCAATGGTGAAACATTTTCGGTGAATAATGTCACTTAAATCATCAAAATATCGAAAATAAGGAGCTACCATTATATGGGGACTTTACCTAAACGTGGACCTACATGGTCTATTTTCAATACCAAAAGTCTTGCAGACATAATATACATTTGAGTAAAATTGTATCAACCTACTTCATTTTGTTTCCATAGATGGACGGATGAACATTGCTAAATCGACATAGAATTTGAGCGCTGATCAAGAATATATATATTTTGTGGGGTCTAAATAATATATATTTAGAGGTGTTACAATGAAGGAATGACCCTCCACCTTCATACTATGGTGGAGGGTATAAAAAAGGACCAAAAAGACCCCTTTTGTAGCGAAGTCCATTTATACCTAAAATGCACAGTTTATTTAATCTTTGAGCATCCTAAAATTATTATCACTTTTTGAATAAAGTGTGAAAGAAAGATATGTCGGACAACTTTTTTCCGGAAACTCACCGACACATATCTCATATAAAATATATCTCATATGAAATATATCACATATAAATATTTATATCAGTCTTTGGTCAAGTTCAAAAAACGAACAATACTGGGCAACTCTTTTGATGCCTCCCCCATAAAGGGTCAACATTTTGCATAATTATAACGATTCTCCGGATATTTTTTAATTGAAAGGACATTGGCTGTAGGTCAGATGCAATCTAGTTTATTTTTTGGGGTAAGTGTTTTCTCTTTAGTCTTCAATTTTCATTTTTATAGGGAAAATACCACTTACAAGGCAGTGACCATTAACCTCCAGTCCATGTGCAATACTAAGAGTCTCAATTTTCAAAATCTCCGATTTAAAGCTATTGCATAGAATTCCTACTCATGATTTACTCATCATCAAGCAGTGGCTGGGATGTCCTCTTCATTTGCATATTTTATCTGGTCAGATTAAGTGAAGCATAGCTCCAACACTTAATTTCCCGCTTAGGCAAAATAGCTGGCAGCAGAAGCTATTTAAATATTCCAAACATACAAGCAGTCTCAGTATCTAAAAACTCTCTTGGCATTAGCATTTTTTTTTTGTGCTCGATATTCGTTTTTCGTTTTTAGAATATTTTGCCTTAGACCTGACCTTGAGGTGTTTTTAATGTTACCGGCACATTTATTTTTGAGCGAGAACAAATATCCCAAAGAGACACAAAATAAACAGACGGCAGATGGGGAAAAATTAATTTAAATTGTTGCATATTAAAAATTCATAAAGCCAAGGCACACACACACGCAGACACACTCGCACTCTCGGCGAAATGTGTGCTTTGAACCAAAAAAGGTTGGCTAATATGCATAATAAGCTACTGCTGCTGCTGCCGCTACTGTTGCTGGCCCCCAAAAGGAAAATTATTCTAATTGGCATTTGGCACGAAATGCCAAGTACAACAAAAAAAACTCAACAAATCAGACTCACCTTTTTTGAGAATTAACACAAAACGCTTTTCCAAATGCCCAACCAGGTATTTTGGAAAGAAGAAAGTTTTTGCTGTTCTGTTGTGAATCACTCGCCACAGATATTTAGATTTTCAGCTGTGATTTATTTTTTAATTTTTCACATAACAATTGGAGCGTGAAATATTTATTATTTTTCACTATTTTTTGTATATTTATTTGAATATTTCTTTTTTTGCAAGGTATTATCACACAAACAATTTAAACACTTTTTTGTTTGCAAAAAATAATCAAATGAAATTGAAAGTTAATTTTTTATGATTTTTGCCATTCGAAATTGTTGCTTTATTTTTGTTTGTATTTTTTTTTCTTTTTAATTTTGTTGCTGTTCTTGGTGCAGAACCAGCAGCTCGCACTTGATTTATGGCCGGCCAACTTACCAAACTTTATTTTGGTAGGGCTAATTTTCTAATCACTTTTTTTATGACAGGACTTGACACAATTATTTTGTGTTGTTTTTTTTTTTTTTGTTTTTTGATAATAAAATAGATTTTTTTATTTTTTGGTTCTGGGGCCCAAACTCATACAGAGCCGGTTAGAACTGTTGTATCTTTTTTTGTATGTGTGTTTTTTTATTTGTTTTTCTCAAATACTGAGTTTGGATGGTTTGGATCACAACGAAGATATTCGCGCAAAACAACAAACACGTTTTATCAATTCGAATGTTAAATCGCAACTGATGAAATGGCTGAAATGGTCATAACGATGCCGACATTGGCTGGTGGCTGGATTTAACTAAACACTGTTACTAACAGAGTAGTTCTCTGAACTTAAACATTGCTCCGAGCAACAGCATATGTTGCCGCCAACAAAAGCTTAGATACATTGGGGGGCAACATGTTGACATGTAGATGAGGCATCATGTTGATACATAAAATGTTGATGGATACAGAATAGTTGCCATTGTGGGGATTATTGGGCACGGCAACAGAAATTGGGGGGAAGTTTGTTGACAGAATATTAGAAGAGAAGAAGCTCAGCCGAATGGCGAAACTGCTGGGATTACAAGCTGGACCGGTACATGTGGTGTCCGCTAAAATAGCAATTTTCGAATTAAGGAAAAAAGGAAAATTGTGCTAGGTTTGTGCTCAATTGTGCCGATTTTGTCCGAATTTCGAAAAAAACATTTGAGATACTCATTTTTTTTTTTAAAAATCTGCGAGAATTTCAATTTTTGAAAAAAGGAAGTTTGTGCTAAGTTGTACTCGGTTTGTACCGATAAATTTTTTTCTATATCTCTAGATTCTCTAGATTCTCTAAATTCGAAAAAAAACGATATTTCGAAATTATGCCAACATTGCAATTTTCGATTTTCGAAAAATTAACAATTTTTGATTTTTAATTTTTGTAAAAATTCAAATATCGAGATGCGGTCAATTGTGCTGAGTTGAGCTCACTTAGCACAATTATTCGTCGATATATAATAAATTCCCAAAAGTCAAAGTTCATAGAGACGCGACCGCTTCAATTTATTCGTGAGATACCGGCCGAAATATTGGCAAAGAGTATGCCAAAATGGGACTAAGGGGATGGAGGACCATTTCAGGTGCAGTCACAGTCAACATTTGCATGACATAATCTTCAAACATTAAATTATATGGACCGTAGATTTCACACGTTTTTCCGAACCTTGTGTGTTATTACAGGGTGAAATAAAAAAACTGCAAAAAAGTCAAACGCTGTAATTTTTACATTTTCTTAACTTTTATTAAATGAAAGCAAATAATGTCGGAAATAGCAACAAATTTAAAATAAGTTTAGATTTGTTCGAATTAGTCACCTTTGGCACGAATTATGGTCTTCAAATGGCCAATGAAATCGTCACACGCTGCCCGAATGTTACTCTGCGGTATTTTGACCCATTCCCGGCGAAGCGCTTGTTTGAGGTGATCGACACTTTGGCGTTTTTTAGTGCCAACCTTGCTTTCCAAAATACTCCAGACACAATAGTTCAACGGATTGGTATCCGGAGATTTTGGTGGCCATTTTGCGCTGGAAATGATGCGAACAACCTCACTTTGTAACCATTCTTGGTTGGCGAGCGCTAAGAGCGATGGTGCTGAGTCCTGTTGGAATGTCCAATGTCTGCGGCCAAAATGTTTGTGTGCC
This sequence comes from Musca domestica, assembly GCF_030504385.1. Taxonomy (NCBI): domain Eukaryota; kingdom Metazoa; phylum Arthropoda; class Insecta; order Diptera; family Muscidae; genus Musca; species Musca domestica. The sequence goes on along the minus strand of NW_026712391.1, from coordinate 710,982 downwards.
CAAGGCTTTAATACACCCTTTAGAATATTTTCGCAATAATATTCGGCATCTATTCTGATGCCACGGTCGATTAATACGAGCGGAACAAGCGAACATCGACTGTTATAGCTTTCCACACCATTACCATGGCCGGCGCTTAAGTTTTGGTGGCCAACCAAAGGGGCACATTTTCAGCTGACCTCTTTGGCAGGTAAACACGATCATTTTGTTTGATTACAAACTGCTGGACAACGAATGTTTTCTCATCGGAGACGGAGAAAACCAAATTCGGCAGTTCAGCACTTTCGGCCAAGCGAAGCAACTCTTTAGCTCTTTTGAGTCTATTTTCATTCTGTTGCGGTGTAAGTTCTTGCGCTTTTTGGAATTTCAATGGCATTACCCCGAGCTCATTTTTCAATATTTGCCGAATAGAATATTGCGATATGTTCAGCTCATGAGCCATTTTTCGGCCACTGCGACACGGGTTTCGATCAAGTCGCTCCTTTACTTTTCCAACCATCACACTATCACGCTTGAATTCTATCACAAATAAATTTTTTTCTGGAAAATTCTCAAAAAAAAAATGCTTTTGCACGCTTGTAAACAATATAATGAGCTATCAGTGGAATAGTTTTAACAGCTGTCGGACGAGTGACTTAAAAATGACAGCAGTCTGAAGTTGGTTGCAATTTTTTCATCTCACCCAAATGTGCCCACATATGTTTTTGTCACGAAAAAAGAAAATTCAGTTATAAATAATGCAGGTAAACTAAATTTGCCATACCTGCCTGAAACGAGTATGATTGATGTTTCTATGAAGTATCTGATTACGTATACGTTGAAAGAAATCCGATTTGAATTTCCGTTGATGACTGACTACCACCACCACCAAAGCAACAAAATGTTGACTCACAAAGAGAAGACTGTTAAGAACAGAATGCTCTGAGTAACCAAATATTGTTGAGTAGATTAATAAGTTGCTGTTGACAAAAGCTTGACAACATAAAGAGAGAACAACATGTTTATATTAATGATGCAGCAACATGTTATGTGTCTCTAGATACACCCAATTAAATGAAAGGTTTCCAAACCTTAAACTATACTTTCATTCTTATTCTGCATTCGTTTCAGAGGGAAAATCAGCCAAATCGGGTGTAAATAAATACCCGATAATAGATTTTTATAAATACATTATTATAATAATACAGGGTATCGGGGTTATATAAGGGGTTATACGAAAACATTGACTTGCACAGTAAATTTTCTGTTGGAGAAGGCAAAGCCTATTACGAATTCTAAATCCTAATTTTAACATGATTTCGTTGAAAAAAATGTGTCAAAAGTCAAAATCAGAGAGTGCCATTTTATGTGGACCTATATAAAAAGTTCTTTACAAGAATGTTCCCAATATACTGGGAATACAATCTGTAAATTTACAGCAAATTTGGTTGAAATCCATGATTAAACACATTAAATCCATTATATGGGGGTCATGCCAAAACTTGCAGGTATATGGATTATTTTCCTATACCAAAATTCTTCTGAACTAAACTACACTGGAGCAGAGTTTAATCTACATTCTTACATTTTGGCCTGAAGCAGGAGTTATTTAAACAGACGGATAAGGCTAAATGTGTATTTTTATAAATAATTTATTACATTTTATTTATTGGCAATTTATTTATTTTATTACCTATTTTTTTCATTACAGACAACTTTTGTGCATGTTTTTGTAAAGATCTTTGGCAACTCTGGCAACACACCACAACGGCTTCGAGCATGAAGGATGTGTTTTGTTTATTTTTTAACAGATATTATAAATTGTTAGACATAATTTATGATATTGTGTGGAAATATGATTTTAAAGCTTTTTCCTTAAAATAGAGGAGTGTTTGAATGGAATTTATCGCTTTCAATTAAATATTTATAATTTATTTATGGATTCTCTGATGGTTTGAGGTGGAGATAAAAATTAAAAATAATATCTCTTATTAATTTAAAGCAAGCTAAAAAGTATCAGTTGGGTTTGCCGACAGATATGTACCCTCAGCCAATTCCCGATTATTTAAATATTGTGACTTCTATGATTATTCTTGACCTTTATGATTATTTTTGACCCTCTCTGGAGTATATTCCTAAGGAATGGGCCAATATTCTCCATTTCGTACCGGACCTAAAAATATTATATAAACATTAAGAAGTGTCAGGTTTGGACTATATTGGTTACTTCCTTCATTTACAGGATGAGATGAAAAAACTGCAACCAACTTCAGACTGTTGTCATTTCTAAGCCACTCGTCCGACAGCTGTTAAAATTTTCAGTGACAGCGTCGACAAGCGCACAAAGCATTTTGGTGAGAATTTTCCAGAAAAAAAGTTATTCGTGATGGAATTCTAGCGTGATAGTGTGATTTCTTTATATTTGGCTGGAAAACCGCAAGTGGCTATCGTTAGAGCACCAGCGTTCCAGCATTTAAATGTGAATACGTCTTTTGTGTCTGGTACCATCGCTCGTTACCGAGCGTTACTGGTAGCTTAGCCCGACGTCAAGGAAGTGGACGGAAGAAAACAGCACCATTAGCAGAAATGGTTCGAAAAGTAAAGAAGCGACTTGATTGAAACCCGCGTCGGAGTGGGCAAAAAATGGCTCGTGAGCTAAACATATCTCACTTTTCCATTCGGCAAATATTGCTATTCGACAAAATGAGCTCGGGGAAAAGCCATTGAAATTCCAATAAGTGCAAAAACTTACACCGCAACAGAAAGAAAATGGACTCAAAAGAGCTAAAGAGTTGCTTCGCTTGGCCGAAAGTGGTGAACTGCCGAATTTGGTTTTCTCCGTCTCCGTTGAGAAAAAGTTCGTTGTCCAGCAGTTTGTAAACAAACAAAATGATCGAGTTTATTTGCCAAAAAGATCAGCTGAAAATGTGCACCTTCGGTTGGCCACCAGAACTCAAGCGCCGGCCATGGTGATGGTGTGGTCCGCCATTACAGGCGATGGTCGCTCTCTGCTCGTATTAATCGACTGTGGCACCAGAATAAATGACGAATATTATCGCGAAAATATTCTGGAGGGTGTATTAAAGCCTTGGACACCCAAACATTTTGGCCACAGACCTTGGACATTCCAACAGGACTCAGCACGCGCCACCCAAGAATGGTTACAAAATGAGGTTCCTCGCTTCATTTCCAGCGCACAATAGCCACTAAAATCTGCGGATACCAATCCGTTGGACTATTGTGTCTGGAGTATTATGGAAATCAAGGTTGGCACTAAAAAATGCCAAAGTGTCGATTACCTCAAGCAAGCGCTTCTCCGGGAATACGCCAAAATACCGCAGAGCAAGAAGGCCATAAGTCGTGCCAAAGGCGACCAATTCAAACAAATCTAAACTTATTCTAAAATGTGATGCTATTTCCGGCCGTTTTTGCTTCCATTCAATAAAATAAAAAAATGTAAAAATTATGGCGTTTGACTTTTTTGCGGTTTTTTTATCTGTATTGAGAAGTGCCAAGTCTGATCGGAATCGGATGTTGATTTCGCGTTATATGAGTTTCATGGATACTCAAAACGTTGACCCTTTGGGGGAGAAGTACCAGAAGGAGTGGACCGATATTGCCCATTACGATGTACCAAATTTGTATCAAAAGGTTACTCCCTTTGAGAGTTATAGTGCGAACCAGCCAACAGACAGACAGATGTACAGACATCGCTAGATTGTCCTTTTACTGATTTTGTCCAAAGCGACTTAGGGTCTAAAGTCTGAGGCACATTTTGGTCGTATTAAATGAAATGAAGGCTGTTATCTCTTTATTTAAATAAAATACAACTAATATTAGAACTGTTTTTAGTGTGAAAAATGTTCCTCGACACAATGGAACTATTCCCTGAGTCCAAAGTCTGCTAGTTTCCGAGATGTTTGCGATCGTTTGAAGTTGAAGGGCACTAGTCAATTTTCAGGAAAATTTCCAACTTCTTAAAATGAACGCTGTTATCTCTTTGTTTAAATAAAATACAACTAATATTAGAACTGTTTTTAGTGTAAAAAATGTTCCTATATGGCTGAGGGTATTATAAAATTCAACCTTTTCTAAGAATTTCCTAAACTCCTATATTTTGTCGCACCTACAATGACTTTAACCAAAATTTCAAGGTTTTCGTGGGGGAGTTACTGAAATAGTCCATCAGGTCTACTGCGGACCCCAAATACCAATTCCCTTGAAAATACGGAGTATTGGAAGGTATCAGTACATGGGAGATATACAAAGATGTGTTTGAAATTTTCTGTCAATGTTAGTGGTCATAGTTAGTGCATTGGAAAATATCGCTAGAATCTTGAAAATACCCAATATAGAGAGGAAGGTACCATTATATGGGAGTTTTACGAAGCAGTGTAGAACTATATAGACAATTTTCTGTCATTGGAAGTAGTAGTCATTGCAAACTTAAAATTCTAATTTTAAATAATTCCGGTGAAAGATGTAGGCAGACTCATGAAAATCCCGAAAACCGTGAGTTACAGTTATATGGGGGCTATACGAAGACGTGGACCTGGTTAGGCAATTTGTTTGTACTTATCTTATATGCCTCCTATTGAAACTCTCGCCTAATCCCTCATGAATATCGTCATTTTAAACATACATTGTCATAACCATTTTGTCCTTATCCTGAAAAAACACTACACATAAAGACTGTCGATGTGAAGTATTGACATACATAGTTTTCAAAATCTAAACAACTCAAGTATTTAATCCAAATATCAACAATAATTGCATTGTATTCACATAACATTGTCATATGCCAGACCTGGAACAACAAATGGGGCAATCAAAAGTTATTGCAAATCTTTAAGCAAACTTCCTTATTGTTAAGAAAATAAAAAAAAAAAAAACAACAGAACACAGAATTCCAATAACAATTTTCATTTCCATTGACATTCAGACACCGGCCATAAATCAATAAAAATGCAATTTTAAGCCCCATTGAAATTGAAACGAAAAAGTTCACACAGAAACGTAGAGTAAGAAAATAGTTTTTTGTTGTGACCTTATGGATTTCAAAGGGGAAATGCCAGAGTCGGAAGAGAAATTACGAGATAGTTATGCAGTATGAAAAAATTGGCGGCAATTTTGTAGTGTCACGGCATTATGTATACGTGGGCTTTGGCTTTAAAGCAAATGCAGAACTTTTGAAGTTATTAAGAAAGACAGTGTGAGACAAATTTCAATCTTTCAAAATTTACAGAAAATCCTATAATCAGATCTACTTTCATATTTCGAAAAAGAACCGAGGAAAAATCAATGAAAAATAAAAAAAAATCTTTTTTTTTTTTGGAAAATGTAGAAAATTTCTTCTTGATATATAACACTGTGCAACACCAAAAGTAGTTATAGGCAAAATCTGTAACTGTCGGTTTGGTCGACAGATGTATACCCTCAGCTAATGTTCGATTGATTAAATACATTTTGACTTCTGTTATGATTATTGAAAAGTTTGACCCTCTGTGGAGTAGGTTCAGAAAGATTGGGCCAATATTGTCCAGTTCATATCGGTCCTAAATAAACAAACGTGCCAGGTTCGGACTATATTGGTAACTTCCTTCACTCTATATGAGATATGTGATAATTTTTAGAAAATGTTAAAATGTGCGTGAGTTACCAGATATAGTCGATCGAAGGATCTGTTTTCATACTTCATCCAATACACATAAAAGTATTGGTATGGGCAAAATTACACGAAAATATACTTATATCCAATTTTATGCGAAATCATAAATTCCATATTAATTTCAGGTATCTGGTTGAGTAAAAATATTTAGATATCGTAAGTTGTAAAGAATCGCTGACTTGTTTCGCAAGTTATGACTATTAAAAATATTGGAAATTGTGACCCTTTGTGGGTGAGAAGGGTTTCGGAGATATACATCATCGTCACAACAGATCTTGTGTTAGCAAAAATGTTTGTATCATTCCAATCGACGAGGCTTGTCCGCTGGCAACATTCTTTGCGTCAATTGAATTTTTTACGGGAACAAATGCAAATCAATGCGAATAATCCGTTGTAAAGTGGACCGAGCCATGCCCAACTGCTGAGAACGGCGTTTTTGGGATGTTCTTGGGGACCTCTCAACACTGGCTCGTACGGCAGCGATATTCTCGGCCGATCGCCTTGGTCGACTTTTATATGGCTTCTTCGGATTAGAAAGAGCCTTACCAGTCGAAAATTTTTCGTAAAAACGCTTAATGGTGTTCTTAGAAGGCGCACTTCTCACATTTTTTAATGTTTTAAAAGCACGTTGAGTTTTCACAATTGATTCTTGTAAATTTCAACTATTTCAGAGCGCTCGCGGGGCGTGTATTGGTTCATGGTAAAAATCAGCTTGGACTGACGCTTCAAACGCGGTATGTCATTAAGAGATGTGACATCTCTGTCAAAAGTTATGGCGTTGACAGATGGGTCCGTCGAATATGGGCAAGCCTGTATTCCATCTTCACACCAGACCTTGAGTTAATAAAATATTGTGATGTCAGTAATTTGAAGACAATCAGACTCTTACATTTTATAAGAGTATAATTATTCAAGTTATTGCCCCTTTGTGGGGGAGGTACTGGATAGAGCGGACCGATATTGTCCATTTTCGCACCTGACGTAACACTGCTGTGAATATTATGATTTGCAAACTTGGAGCAAAATCAGATTTTCTTTTCTCTCTCTGTGCATTAAATTATTTTCTTTGGAAAAGTTTATATTTTATGTGGAGATGCCAGAAGGAGTGGACCGATATTGCCCATCTCCGAAATCAATCTAAGTTTGACAATAATATTACGTTGTACCAAGGTTGAACCGAATCTGATACTTCCTTCGAGACTTATGGTGCGCACCAACCAGACAGAAAGACGGACGGATATCGCAAGTTTGACTCCAAATGTCCTGAAACGGATTTGGTCCAAAGAGACCTAGTGGCTAAAACCGTTATTCCGATAAGGCACGTTTTGCCATGTGACTGAGGGTATAAAAACAAAACCTGCGTACGTCACCCTAGAACAGCTAAGACTGAAAATATTGCTGTTGTAGCCGAAAGTTTGGAACTGCTCAGGTTTGTCTTTTACTCGTCGTTGTTTGAATGAAGCAATTTACCAATGTCATAACACCGTATTTTTTCATATTTCAAACTCCTGTGAGCAAATAAATAAAAAAGTAAAAAATCTGATAATTTCGGCCGAGCGCAACTTTTAATACCTTTAACCATTTTGAAGGAATTTACTAAATGTTAAAAAATATCCGTTGATAAATTGATCTGAAAATAATCAAAATGCCGGAAATCGAGTGATACAGATATGTGGGGGCTATAAGAAACGATTGGCCTGTATTGCCAATTGTCTGCCTTGCAAAATACCGAAGTTAATTTTCTGTCGTAGGAAATAGTACCCATTACGAACTCCAAACACCAAATTTGAAACAATTCCGGTGAAAAGTGTAAAAATAGCGAATATCTGGAGGCATAGTTAGGTTTTACAAACGGAATGACGAACTTAATATACCCAATATACTTTCCATATATCTGAGTTCAGATCTTTAAACTTATGAAGTCCACATCGTGCACCTGATACTCAGAAAACCCAAGAGCCATTTATGAGAATGTTTGATACGGTTTACAGCCCATCGGGGTCATGGTCCAACAAGACGCCGTTATATGTCACACGAACAACGAAACCAATGCTCTTTTTTCGGGGATACGTTTAGGACGAAGAGGTAATCACAATTGGCTACCAAGATTTTCTTCCAGCGTCGATTCGAGACCTCAAAAATGGAATTTGTCAGGCAATCGTGGACATGAGCCAATTTGTAGTTCGGTTATTCAAAATGTCATAAAAGGATATCATGTTAGGGTTCAATATTACCGGATAACCTTCTCTTTTTTTTCTAAATAAAAATGTTGATCATTTATATTAACTGTCATCAAAGATATTATGAACATATCTTAATTATCAAAATCACTTTACCCCATTTATTTACAAAAACAACGACAATAAATGTTTTCCTAGTTTGAATATAATTCTATTTTAATTGTTTTACACAATTCATAGATCCCTCTATCCCTAATTCATATCTTCTGATGATGTCCCAATTTAGTCAAAAGCCCATCAATCAGCCATTTTAATTGTCAAATCTTTGTGACCCGTATTTTTTTTGGGATAACTATTTATTTAATTTGTTAGCAAAGGTTATGACCTTGAGGGTATTTTTATTTCTATATTTTTTTTTTCGTTTTTTCAAAACTAATCCCGTCTTCAAGCTCTTGGGTAAATTCCCAACATCTGTTAGCCCTTGAGAATGTCTACGCCAGTGGGAACATGAATAGTTCTCGAGTGATGTAATAATAATTGTATGGTGTCTGGTTACGCGCTCTCAATAATGACAACAACAAAAATGTATTTGTAAAGCTGGTCGCCGCTCAAAAATAATTCAATTTTCTTATTAGCAAAAAAAAAAAACACGTTTTCCCCTATGAAGTGGTGAGTCGTAACATGCCAACAGCACATGGTCGATATTGCTCAGCATGTGAGCTAATTTATTTACCAACTTTAGCTGGGCCCCAGAGCGACCCCCACTCTTACCACCGAATTGTAGCAACATTCATTTAGAAATTCATTGACGTCATCTTTAACAGAAGTGACCCATCTCTCTTTCGACCATGGATTGGCAGCAACATGGTCATAAATATTTAATACCGGCTTTTGGCAGCATTCAACAGTGCTCAAAGCACTCACAACCTTATGTGCTCTTTTGCTCTACTCTCAGTTTCTTCTACTTCACTTGGTTGCGGAAGGTTAACAGAATAATTTTGGTTTTCTTTTCGTTATTCTTGCACTGCTTCTTGTTTATTTTTGGCGCCTTTTCAAGAGCCGAAGACCTCAAATGTGGGGGAGTGGGAGCACTCAAAAAAAAGGTTGGCTACAACAACAACCGGTAAATAATTCATGGCAACACAACCCAATTTGTTGTTGTGCGTATTTCCTCTTTCTTTCTCTCCCTCTCACGGAAGGGTTTTGTTTGTAAACAGAGAGACTTGTAAAGGCTTACTGTTGTTGTGCTTTAAGTATTTTGTTAGTGCTTTTGTAAATTACCTACTTAACACAGAGAGAGAAGCAAAATGAGGGAGAGAGAGAGGGAAAACAAGCAATTACATTTATGTAAATGTTCCGAAGCTCTTAACAGTGTGTTGTGATTTGATTGATGGATGCGTTGATGTGGGGCAAATGTTGCCAAAGAAATAGAGCTTTTATGTTGGACACCATGACTAGAGGCGGGGGCTTAAAAATCTGCAACACTTGTTATATTTCGACTTAGATGAGCAAAATAATGAAAGATTTGTGTAGATTTTTTCAAATATTTTTTTTTATTATTTAATAATTTACAATAAAAAACAATAACAAGGAGCTCAAAAATTAATTTGTGAATTCACTTTCATTTGTTGAAAATCACCCGACAATCCGTCAGTTATTGATTTTTTAGTTATAGGGAATAAGAGACACAGATGTTGGCGTGGAAAGTTTAGGGAACGGTGAGATTTTGGAATATTCATACTTAATGAAACGAACAGTACTAAAGGAAAAGGAAACAAGTAAAATAGTATCAGTCGGTTTTGCCGACAGCTATATACCCCAGCCTTGAGTTATGATTATTTAAAACCGATAACACGTTATGTAGGAGGTTCCGAAGCAGTTGGACAACATTGGCCAATTCGTATTTGACCTAAGACTGATTAAAAACGTGATTTGGGCTATATCGACTACTTCCTATTCTATATATAGGATATGCGGAAATTTTTGGAAAATGTTGAAACTATGCGTGATGTAAATGATATAGCAGTATGCCATTTCATACTTCTTCTAATACAGATAAAAGTTGGATATGTGCAAAATTGAAGGAAATCGAACAGCTATATCTAATTTATGTGAAATCATAAATTTCGATTAATTACATATTCATATCAGATTTCGGGTTAAGAGAAATATTTGTTTCGCAAGTTATGACAGACATAAGTATTGGAAATTGTAACCTTCGTGGGTGAGTTACAAGAAGGAGTTGGCAGATATACATCGTCTTCACAACATATCTTGCGTTAGCAAAACATTTAGATGTGTGAAATTTGAATAGAGCGCTTTGTTTTTCAAAAAACCCTATATTGGGGAGGTACCAGAAAAAATGGTCCGATCTCTACCATCTTTATAATAGATCCTGTGTTGTTGGAAATATTAAGATGTGCCAAGTCTAAATGGAATTGGATGTTAATTTCGCATTTTATGAGCTTCATCAATATTCAAAATGTTGACCTTTGTGTGGGAGGTCCCAAATTCACACCAGAAATTGGACTTTGATGTGTGTAATTTGAAGATAACCGCAGCTTATTTCGGATTTTGTGAACCTTTTTGTTATTCAAAACTTTGACCCTTTGTGGGACAGGTTTCAGAAGGAATGGTCCGAACTTACCATCTTTATAGCAGATCTTGCGCTGATGAAAACAATTTCGTGTTTCATGAGCATCATGAATATTCCAAATTTTGACCCCTTGTGGGGAAGGTAACAGAAGGAGTGGACGATATATTCCGCCTTCACACCAGACCTTGGGCTAATAAAATATTGTGTTACAATCGGATTCTTACATCAAATTTTATTTCAAATTTGTAGGGAGGTACATGATAGAGTGGACTGATGTTGTCCACTTTTGCACCTGGCCTAGCACTGATCCAAATATTCGCAAAGTTGTCGGAAATAGCATCAAATTTTAGAGCAAGTTTAGATTTGTTCCAACTTGGTCACCATTGGCACGACTTATGGCCTTCAAACGGCCAATGAAACCGTCACACGCCTGCCCGAATGTTACCTGCTGTATTTTGGGACATTTCCGACGAAGCGCTTGCTTGAGGTAATCGACACTTTGGTATTTTTTAGTGCCAACCTTGCTTTCCAAAATACTCCAGACACAATAGTCAACGGATTGGTATCCGGAGATTTTGGTGGTCATTGTGCGCTAGAAATGAAGCGAGAAACCTCATTTTGTAACCAATTCATGGGTGGCGCGTGCTGAGTGCGATGATGGATGGAGTCCATCCGGTTGATTAATACGAGCGGAGAGCGACCATCGGATGTTATAGTGGCCCCCACCCATCACCAAGGTCGACGCTCGAGTTTTGGTGGCCAACCGAAAGTGCACATTTTCAACTGATCTTTTTGGCCAGAGAAAACCAAATTCGGCATTTCACCACTTTCGGTTCAAACGAAGCAACTCTTTAGCCCTTTTCAGTCTATTGTCTTTCTGTTGCGGTGTAAGTTCTTGCACTTTTTGGCATTACATTGGCTTTACACGAGCTCATTTTTCATATTTGCCGAATGGAATATTGCGATATGTTCAGCATACGAGCCATTTTTCGGCCACTGCGACCCGGGTTTCGATCAAGTCGCCTTCTTTACTTTTTGAACCATTTCTGCCGATGTTGTTGTTTTTTTTTTTTTTTGTCGTCCATTTCCTTGACGTCGGTCTACGCTTACCAGTATCACGGTAACGAGCGATGGTACGAGACACATTTAAGTGCTGGAGTGCTCTACACGATAGCCACTTGCGGTTTTCCAGCCAATATAAAGAAATCACACTATCACGCTTGAATTCCGAACACGAATAACTTTTTTTCTGGAAAATTCTTACCGAAATGCTTTGTACGCTTGTAATAATATAATGAGTTGTCATTGGAATAATTTTACCAGCTGTCGGAGGAGTGGCTTAGAAATGACAGCAGTCTGAAGTTGATTGCAGTTTTTTCATCTTACCCTGTTTATCATATTTATTTCGAACCGGTACGAAATGGACAGTATTGGTCCATTCCTTTGGAAACTACTCCATAGAGTGTCAACATTTGAATAATCATATCAGAAGTCAAAATAGATTTAAATAATCGAACATTGGCTGATGGTATATATCTGTCGTCAAAATCGACTGATACTTTTAAACTTGTTCTTGTATAATATGTACGGAAATTATGTCATTTAAGTAACATTAGCAGACCACCTCTTTATCAAAAGTGCGATAACCCTTGAAGATATTTTGCAGCCAACACCTTTTTTGAACATCAAATAAATTAAAATATAAAATGCGTGTCGAATATGCTTTCGACCCGAATGACAATTTTAAACCCAACTGAAGGTAAGCACGTATGAGTAGCAAGCGAAAATATATGTGTGTCCTTATAGTAATAATGATTTTAAATAACTATTAAAAACAAGGAAAAAAGGAGAAACAGAGCAAGTTCTGAGTGTGGTCGGAATATTGTTTACACTCCATTGGAAATTTGAAAATATTTTAACTATGACATATTGAACAATATCGTATCTACCTAGAGATCCAAAATAAATGGGATCTGAAAATTAAAAAATGATTCAACCAACCGAATACTACGAGAATGGTCACTATTTAGCAGGAAAACTTCAATTTTCAGACCCTTAGTCTGATTTTATATAATATTGCACTAAAACTAGTGACTATTGTCGAAAGGACCACCTGGAGACAATCTCAAAAAGTCGTCCATGGTTTTCGTACTTTTGTTATTCCCATTTATATGATGAACCAAATATGCCACCCAGTTTATTAACAACAACAAAATACCTCTTTAGATTGAGTGATTTGGCCGCCGATAAAGAAAAACAAAACGGCTCCACAGACAGACAGACAAAGAGTGCGATGCACTTCATATTTTGCGTTTCTCGAGCGAAGCGATTTTATGTAAATTTGAATGAATGCCTTTCCTTTTTTTCATTTGGTTTAATGCAGATGTGTGATGTCAATGTGCGGCGCTGCGCTGCAAAGACAAAACTTCAAGAAGACAATTATTTTTTATGTTCAAAATCGTTTTTTTGTGTGTGTGTGGCGTCCTTGCATGCGTCTGTCAGTCTGCCGAGTTCAGATCAGTTTGCATTCGCTTTTTCTTTTTTCTTCTCTTTTTTTTTTAATAATTTAAGCATATTTGGTTTTGTGCCATCACAAATTATGACAATGCATTTTTTCGTAGCATGTTTTTTTTTGCATTCTTTGGGAGTCAAGTAGACCAAAAACAACAGACAAAACCAAGGGAAAACAAAACAAACGTCATGAATTCGCTTGTCGTTACATTTTACAACTTCTTTCTGCCAAATCGGTTACATCAACAGCCAAAGCGTTCATCAACTTCAAGCGTGGCAAGGATGAAGCGATGCTCTACGATTTCTGTGCTCTGCAGTAATGATTGACACGATGTTCCCAGCTAGAGCTGCAATTTAAATTAATGACAACTCCATGAAATGACAAAAAAGAGAGAGACAGGGTGTTTAAAACTACTAGCTTCTTAATGAAAGAACGCTTTACTATTATGTCCTATTAGAATACAATGTTCCGTTTGTGGTATGCAAAATATGCGGATATGCAGCAGAAATATAATAAAAATTAACACTACATTTAATGTTAATTTTATGGGTTTTAACAAAAATGAAATGCTTAAATAGTAAGTAATTTACTTTTATTTCTTCAAAAAGGCTTTAATTCGAACTAGAAAAAAAAATTCTGAAACGGAAAAAAACAAGAGAGAATATATGAGCCAATTTGGCGGCACATATATATCCTTAACAGTATTTATGTAAGTGTTTTAATATTAACTATGCGACAAAGAGGTATGTTTGAAAATGCTTGTGAGTATTCTTAAATAAATCAAGGACTTATCACTAGGCAGGCCTTTAAAAAAATCAAATTCAATATTTCTCAATTTGTGGTCAAAAATCTTGAATCACTTTAGCCCTATGTTTTTTTTTTATAAAAAATCTCTATCCAGGAAAAAAAGTGAAAAGTTCCGGAATTTTTAAATAACCATTTTCTAAAATACAAAATTTTTCTGCATAATATATAAGACTTTTTGCCATAAGTTCTCCCGAAAAGTTGTGAAAGATTCACACGATTTTTGCCAGGAGGCCTGGAGGACGAAGTATGTTTTTAAAAAAAGTCCATTTTTTTAATTAAGTCCCTGAAATATCAACAATTTTTGGCAAGAAAAGTATAAAAAATGTTGTTAAGAAATCCACGATGTTCGGTCAGGAAGTCCATGGAACAATTTTCTTAAAAATGAACGATATGTGGTCCCGAAAGACCTTGTAAAAAAATATCATGGATATCGTGGATCGGGAATATTTAAAAATCGGGAATATTTCCATCTTGACCAGTAGGTCTTGAAGAATATTTTTACAAACATACTTTCTATGATTATTTTGATAATTTTTTTAAATATTGTGAGAAGAACTACCCCAAAGAAGTGAATAGTTATTGTTCATCCTTGAAGTCGATATAATTTTGATATATACGTTAGGAAATATTAAATTTGGACCAAATCCATCCCTTTCTTCGAGAATTTTTGTGATCACCAGCCTAACGCACTGGAGGATGGACAGATATTGCTAAATCTACTATAAATTGCTGAAATAGTTTTCCTCCAAACTGTAAGACCGTTATTTCGATGAGGTACATTTTGATTTATATGATATATAAACTCAGGAATATGTGCAAACAAATATGGGGTGCCCTGAAGACATGTTGTTTAAGGACCCAAGATTTTTGTACAGTAAGACTAAGCAAACATTATTTTCAAAAGTCCGTAATTCTAGGAATTTTCGTAAATATTTATAAACCACGATTTTTGGCCTGGAAGTCCTGGCACCTTTTTTAAAATCTACGATTCTTTAGTGGAAAAATATACTTTTTTGTGAATTCCACGATTCTTTAATCCAAACTTTTGAAAATATTATTTTAAAAATCTGCGATTCTGACTCTTATCTAGGAATCCTGAAAAAAAAAAAAACACTTTACTTTGACCACGAAACCTCCGAATTTTAGATTTTTAACTCCTCGATTCTTGGACGGAAAGTCTTGTGAAATATAAATATATTTTTTTAAAGTCCAGAATTCTTCATCAGGAAACTCCTCTATTTTTTTTTATGAAACGCCAGGCAGTCCGTTAAGAATGGCTTGGAATATATTTATCAAAAATTCACGATTATCTCCTAGAAGTCCCTAAATATTTTAAATAATACATTCAGCAATTAAAAAAATCCACAATTCTTCTCCAGGAAATCCTGGCTAAAGAAGTCTTATAAAATATTTTTCAAAAATACCACGATTCGTGGCAAAGGATGCTATTCTCCTGAAAGCCATTGAATATTTTTAAAATACTTTCTATTACGTCCTTCAAATATTTTTTTAAATCAAAAATTCTTCGCCAAGATATCCTAGATGAAGAAATTCACGATTGTTGTACAGAAACTTACAGGAAATATATTTTTAAGAAACCCATGATTTTTGGCCAGATTGTCCCGGAAAATATAGTTTAAAAATTTCCTATTCATGACCAGGATTTTTTTTAAATCCACAATTCTTGTCAGAGGAGGCTGACAAATTCTTCATCCGAAAACTCTGGAAAATATAATTTTAATTAAACCCATGATCCGCCAGTCAGCCCGAGAATTTGTTGTGTTACTCCACGATTCATAACAAAGAATCATTGTTATTAAAAAAAATTTTTACCAAGAAATCTCATATAAAGAAGTCCACGATAGTGGGAAATCCACACTAGGAAATATTTAAAAAAATCCACAATTTTTGGCCATAAATTCCGGCACTAGTCATGACCAGGAAGTCTCTGAGACTGACTAACATTATTGGGCAAACAGTCGTGAAAATACTTTCTTAATTCCTATTTTTTGTTTTTGTCAAAAAGGCTGAAAACTTTTTCTAAAAAATGAATGATTCTTGACTAGGGAAGTTCGGGAAAAAATATTCTTAAAATTCCATGAAAAATATTTTTTTAACCATGGCATGGAAGTCCTTGAAACATTTTTAAACAAATTCAATTCTTGGTCCTGACTTGAAAAATACCTTTTTTTCAAATCCCCTTTTCCTGAACAGGAAGTCCTGGAAATTGAAAAAATCAGGATAAAGAAAGTCTTGAAAAGTATTATTTAAAAAATTCAAGATTCCTGGCCAGAAACCACTTGGTTTGGTTTGACTTAAGGATGCCCAGCTACACAGGAGTCGGGAACTGCTTCACTCAAACCTTTGATCTTAAGAAGAATAAATTGTTTTGTGATCGGAGAGATAATGACAGAGAAGTAAGAGTTTATAGAGAACAGTATAGTAAGCAGGGTGGTCTGCTTAGTCAGAGAATTCTTTTAGCAATCTTGTAGATGATTAGGGGATCTAAGTTTTATTGAAGAGGTAGAGTGGGCGAAAACTTCCATTTTTACATGATATAGTTGAGAGAAATAGTTGGATATACCAAGTTTAAAGAAATCGCTGAATCGCAAGTATGAAAGAAAAAAAAAAATTAAAATACGATACTTCGTGGGGCAGGTATCAGATGGTGGGCGGATAACAATTATCTTCAAACCAGATCTATTATGACGTGTTAAATTTAAAGAGAATCGGATGTTTGTTTCGCATTTTATGGCCGTTGACCCCTTGTGGGAGAGGTACCAGAAGGAGGGAACCAATATATTCCATTTTCTCGCCAGACCATGTTTTAGTAGAAAATATGGAACGTGTGACATTTGAAGAGAATCCGATGCTTATTTCGCATTTTATGTGAGAGGTAATTATTTAAAATTTTGACCCGTTGTGGGGAAAGTACCAGCAGGACTGGTCCGACATATTCCATCTTCATAGCAGATCTTGTGTTGATAGAAAAGCTGGGATGTGCCAAATTTGAAAATAATCGGATGCGTTTAATGAGCTTAATGGTTATTCAAAATGTTGAGGCTTTTTTTGGGAGGTAAAAAAAGGAATAGACCGATATCTACCACCTTCATACCAGATTGTGTTAGTAGTAATATTGGTATGTGTGAAATTTGAAGAAAATTGGGTGCTTATTTCGCATTCTATGTGAGATATAATTATTTAAAATTTATACTCTTTGTGGGGGGGGGTTTCATGATGGAGTGAACTAGATGAAATCAATGGGGACTTTAATTATCTGGTTGATAATGGTAAACTATAATTCTACACCAAAATTCCACTTGTCGTTTTTGACAGGAATAAATAGTAAATAAATAGTTTCTGAATCAACGACTATTATAATTGCATTCTAAAATTGTTCTTGATGTTATTTGGAGAAATAACATTTATAAAACATTAATAAAAATACTCGACACAATGACGCAAAGTAAATGAGAATTGTTCCCTGTAAATTAAGTACTAACAGTCTCATAATCTACATAAATTACTTATAACAATTATATTCTCGATTTTTTGTTGTTATCACTGGGTGAAACAACCCTAACAAATATCAAGTCTTACCTGTTCCCATAATGACTTCACGAAGAAAAAAATTGATGAGAATCCGAATCCTATCGTAAATAATTAATAGACCCCATGATAGATTTATTACAATTGACGATAAATGAGATTTCCATTCCATGCGTTGGAAAATTTTATTAGAACAACAATTTTTTTTGACATCAAAAGGAACATCAAATAAAACTGCTCATAAACAATCCAATAAAGCAACGATAATTTCTCACTGTCACAGCTGCTGTTGCTGCTGCTGCAGCCATTGAATCAAGTCAAGGTCAACACAGAACTACTGAAGTCGGCACAGCCATTCCATTAGAAATCGATTGAAATAATTAATTTAAATTTTTTGTTTATCGATTCCCGCTCTCATCGCAATCCAGCCATAAATCATGCTCGTCTTTCGGCAGCTATGCCGTGATTGGTGCAACATCAAAGGAGCACGACCTTGAAGTGTTTTGTGAAGTGTGCGAGCGAGCGAGCTATGGAACGTGTGTGTGTATGTTTCGTATTTATTCCCCCAATAGATTTTCAAATATTTTGAACTTCATTCATTAAAAAAAGAATAAAACAATAACCACAAATGCATAAACATTTGTATGAATATTATGGAGTGACCTCCCTCCCCACTTAAACACTGCCCCCGCCCCATGGTAATGTGGAACAAAAAACCATTAAAAATGTTGCTTGGGAAAATTTAATGTTTTGTAAATAATTTCAAATTCTTGTGCATGTAAATGATCTCAAATCGGAACACATGTGGGATTTATTGAGATTTTTTTTTTTGGAAATTTATTTCTGGAAATCCACACTGCAATGCCTGACTGGAACTGGCATAGAATTATTCATTTTTGAAGGCCATCGAACAAATCGAGTGTGGGTTACTAAATTTTTATGTTTTCTGTTTTCGAGGAGAATTTCTACAAAATTTTGAAAACATTTGTGAAGTGTTCGTTCTTTGCTTCGTTTAAGAATTTAATTTTAGTTCCGTGTAGTCTTAATTTCAGCATATCCAAAAATTAAAAAAAAAACATTTTTTGTTGCTACTACATCTCCCCACCCCCACATGGAACTGCCACCACTGGCCCGCCTATGCCGCCTGTGTAAATCGCCTGGGCATATCTTTATGATTTAAAATCGCCTATTTCATGAGGCGCAAAAATGTGCAAACCATTTGTTGCACGCTCTCCCGCAATAATAGCATAATTTCGGAAGCATGTTTTCGCTCAATTAGCAACAACATTTGTGAAATACCAATCCATTTCCTTTGAAGGGAAACACTGGAGGAATTTGTTCCAGCTATTTTTCGGCATAAAAAAAATATATTAAAATAATTGAAACTATTAACAAAAAAAAAGTTTGAGTGAGTGAGAAATATTTCAAAAAATATTCGCAATAGATTTATGACTAATCAGATTTTGAAAAATTTTACTCATGTTATGTGATTCATGGCGGGACGAAATATGTGTATTGGTTGTATTTTACAAGCGAAGTGATTATTTTTATTCGATGGGATCTTAAATATTATATACTGAACAAAAATGGAAACATTTTGGAAAAAAATCTTTAAAATCCAAAATTTGGTTAAATACACATACATATTAAAAATCGGCGGGTCTACATTGGCAATTGTTTACAAGAAGGATTAACTAAGAAACTCCAAACTACTGTAGACATTGTTGAAAATGCAACTGAAACCTTCTATATCCTTTTAATTACGATCGCAGCTCCGAAATGTTCGGTCCGAGTCGAGTCGAGGGTGAAAATCCCTTGAATTCGAGCTGGAGTTTTCCTGAGGGTAAACAAGTAAAAACGCAGCCTTTAAAGGAACTTGAAAAATTTCAAAATAATTCCAAACCTATACCTATTCCAAACCTATACCAAGACGTGTTTCTTCATAAGTAATTTTTCGTCATAGGCTGTAGTACCCATTACGAACTTCAATTACGAAATTCGAAAAATTCTGGTGAATATGTTCTTAAAATCATCAAATATTAGGAGCTATGGGAGATATACGAAAACGTGGACCTGCATACTCGATTTTTTGTTACAGGTTGTAGTACTCATTACGAACTTTAAATAGAAAATTTGAAAAAAAGCGGTAAAAAAAAATTCCTAAAATCATCAAAATACCGATTATTGGCAGGTACCGTTATATGGGTGGGCTATACGAAGAAGTGGACCTGCATAGACACATTTTTGTCATACATTTTAGTACCCATTACGAACGTGAACTACGAAATTTAAAACAATTCCGATAATAATGTTGCTAAAATCATCAAATTATCGAATATGGAGAGGTATCATTATATGGGGGCTATACGAAGACGTGGACCTGCATACGGTTGTAGTACTCATTACGAAGTTTAAATACTAAAAATTTCCGTTAAAATCATCAAATGCCGAATATTGGGATGTACCGTTGTATGGGGGCTATATGAAAACGTGGATCTGCATGGCCCATTTACGAACTTATTTTAAATTTTAGCATTCTATCTCAATTCGCTTGTAAAATAGGATGATCAAAAATATAACAGGGTGAAATAAAACACTGCAACAAAGTCAAACGCCAGTATTTTTACTTTTTTTTAAATTATTTTGAACGGAAGCAAAAAAAATCGGAAATAGCATGAAATTTTAGAATAAGTTTAGATTTGTTCGAATAGGTCACATTTGCCACCAATTATGGCCTTCAAACGGCCAATGAAACCATCACACGCTGTCCGAATGGTGCTCCGCGGTATTTTGGTCCATTCCGGCGAAGCGCTTGCTTGAGGTGATCGACACTTTGGTATTTTTTAGTGCCAACCTTGCTTTCCAAAATACACCAGACAAATAGTCCAACGAATTGGTATCCGAAGATTTTGGTGGCCATTGTGCGGTGGCAATGAAGGGAGGAACCTCATTTTGTAACCATTCTTGGATGGCGCGTGCTTAGTGCGATGGTGCTGAGTCCTGTTGGAATGTCCTTGGTCTGCGGCCAAAATATTGCGTGTGCCATGGCATTAATACACCCTCCAGAATATTTTCGCAATAATATTCGGCATTTTTTCTGATGTCACGGTCGATTAATACGAGCGGAGAGCGACCATCGGCTGTTATGGCGGCCCACACCATCACCATGGCCGCCGCTTGAGTTCAGCTGATCTCTTTGGCAAGTAAACACGGTAATTTTGTTTGTTTACGAATTACTGGACAACGAATGTTTTTCCATCGGAGACGGAGAAAACCAAATTCGGCAGTTCACCACTTTCGGCCAAGCGAAGCAGCAACTCTTAGCTCTTTTGAGTCTATTTTCTTTCTGCTGCGGTGTAAGTTCTTGCACTTTTTGGAATTTCAGTGGCTTTACCCCGAGCTCATTTTTCAATATTTGCCGAATGGGGAATATTGCGATATGTTCCGAGCCATTTTTAGGCCACTGCGAAGCGGTTTTCTATCAAGTCACTTCTTTACTTTTCGAACCATTTCTGCTGATGTTGCTGTTTTCTTCCGTCCAATTCCTTGACGTCGAGTTACACTACCAGTCTCACGGTAACGAGCGATGGTACGAGACACCAAAGATTTATTCACATTAAATGCTGGAGTGCTCTATCTGTAGCCACCTGTGGTTTTCCAGCCAAATATAAAGAAATCACACTATCACGCTTGAATTCCATCACGAATAACTTTTTTTCTGGGAGATTCTCACTAAAAAGCTTTTGTACGCGTGTAAACAATATAGTGAGTTGTCACTGGAATAATTTTAACAGCTGTCGAACGAGTGGCTTGGAAATGACTGTAGGTCTGAAGTTGGTTCCAGTTTTTTTCATCTCACCCTGTATATGCACAAAAATGTACTATATAAAGTACAATTTATATTTGGGCGAACCAACCCTAAAATTTGGAATTGGGATTACTGTGAGAGTGTAGAATTGGGGTATGTAGGAAGCTTTGGAAGTTCGTACTTATGAGTACTAAATGGTACTAAATTTGGTACAAATTGGAATTGTAATGAACCGATTGAGCTGGAAATGTGTACTACAAGTGCACGAAAAGTCTTAATAGTACTACGTTTGGTACAGTTTAGCTTTGGGTGAACAGATAGTGCTTGAAATCTGAAATTTCGCATTCGGATTGCTGTTAATGTGTAGCCTGGGCATATGGAAGTGATTGTGGAAATGTGTATGTTAATTGTACGAAAAATACAGGATGGTGCTACATTTGGTATTGGGTGAAGGAATAGAGAAATTTGATATCTAGATTGCTGATGGAATTTGTGTTCAAAATTTGGCGATGGCTTGACAATTCGGCCTAAATTTGTACGAAAATACTAAATGGTGCTAAATTTGATTTTGAGTATCTGTTGGTATCTGAGATTGAGATACGGAGGTGGTTGTCGAAGTATGTACAATAATTGCACGAAAAGTACTAAATAGTACTAAATTTTGTATTGGGTGAAGGAATAGATCTGAAATCCTAAAATTTGAAATGGATGTCACTGTTGGCGTCCTATATTCGTACTAAATGAAACAAATTTGGTATTGGGATAGGGATAGGGTGGGATTCTCAATTTGATATTGAGGATGGGCTTTGGAAATGTGTACTATTATTATTTTAAATTATTTGGTATTCGGTAAAGAGGATAGGGCTGCAAACTCGAAATTTGATATTAAGGTCTCTGTTGGTTTCTGAGATTGAGATATGGAGGTGGTTGTGGAAACATTTGCTATAATTATACTAAAAGAACTACATTGTACCTAACTTGGTATTGTCTGAAGGAATAGAGCTAAAATTCTAAAATTTGATATAAATGTCACTATTGGGGCCTATTGTTCAGGTATGGAGGTGGGTTGGAAATGCTTACCATATTTGTTCCAAAAGTTCTAAATTGAAATAATTTTGTAATGGGGAAGTTAAAGAACTGAAATCCTGAAGTTTGAAATGGTTGTCACTCTTGGTGTCTGTACTAAAGTTAGTACTAAATGTTACTAAATTTGTAACTGAGACAGAGGTGAAATTCTAAAATTTGCTATTGAGACGTTGAAATAGTTTTGGACAGAAAATGGATGTGGGTCTATCTGCAATGGTTTGACTACTATCCGACTCGGTCAACTTTAAAATGAAAAGATTTTGAAGACCTTTGGGGGAAAA